>NC_070605.1:7093553-7727303 GCF_027172205.1 Podarcis raffonei | reverse complement strand
CAACACAAAACACTGTTGCTGTATATAAAGGTAAAGGGAGCCCTGACCATTAGGTCCAGTCGTGGCCGACTCTGGGGTTGCGGCGTTCATCTCGCTTTACTGACCAAGGGAGCCAACGTTTGTCCACAGACAATTTTTCTGGGTCATGTGGCCAGCATGATTAAGCCACTTCTGGCAAAACCAGAGCAGCACACGGAAACACCGTTTACCTTCCCGCTGGAGTGATACCTATTTATCTACTTGCACTTTGACATGCTTTCAAACTGCTAGGTTGGCAGGAGCAGGGACCGAGCAACGGGAGCTCACCCCATCGCAGGGATTCGAACCGCCGACCTTCTGATCGGCAAGTTCTAGGCTCTGTGGTTTAGACCACAGCGCCACCCGCGTCCCATAGCTGTTGTATGTAGGTTTGATTTTATTTGTTTTTTATCTTATATTTTGGAAGTGTACATCCATTTTTCCCCCTTTAAATTTTTTGGAGAGTGCGGCCCTAAGCTATAGTTTGTTTAGCTTTTACGTAAATCTGGGATTGGACCATATGTCTCCGATCTGGCTAGGCACCCCCAAACAGCTTGCAGGGGTTCCTGCTTTCGGTCAAACTTAACCTCAGATCGCTTTCATTTAAAAGCATTTTATCAGCCCCATTTTTCTCAGCTAGCAGAACTAGTGGTTTCTGAGGATTGAGATCTGCCACTATTGTTGCTTAGCGAAACAGCTGGGAGTCTCTTGACCTCTGCTCCATTGCAAAATAACCCATCCTTGCCATTGCGCGACATTTATGGCTTCTAGGAACGGGAGCGGCCGCTCCTGTTCAGAGGGAAGATGAGGTCAGGACCTTCCAGCGCAGCTGAGACATGCCCCACAATTGCGTAATTCGTCCCAGGTTTGTAGCCTGAAATATGCACCACAACTGCAGATTTAACTCATAAATCCAGGCAGTAATTTAGCCCTGCCATCTTGCAGGAGGAAAAAATAAAACAAGGACTGAGGCGGTGGCTTAGGACATGTCTGCACGAATGTCAATCAAGTGAAACTCTGACGAGGGCGAGCCTGATGTGGACCCTGCTGTGTTGCAAATAGGAGTGAGACCAGAAGCACGTTGCAAAGTATGAGAACAATCTCTCAAAGGACCTGTTGATGGCATTTTACCATTGGACTGTGGAGAGTGTATTAACTGTGGTCTGTGTGTGTGGTTCGGGAGCTGCACGGTCAGGGAAAAACAATGCTGTCCAGGGTTGTAAAGACTGCGGAGGGAATAATTGGGCGCACTCTTCCCACCTTGGATCAAATCTACGCTTCCAGGTGCCATAAGAAAGCTGCAGAGATAGTGCAGGATAGTGCGCACCCCGGAAATGATCTCTTTCAGCTTCTGCCTTCTGGAAGAAGGTCCAGGGTTATAAAGACTAGGATTAGCCACCTGAGAAACAGTTTCTATCCAAATGCAATTTTGGTTTTAAACGCAGTGCAAGGTAGTCTCTATGTGAGTATATTGTATTTAATTATGGGGTATCAGAGTTTTTAGGGGGCTAACCAGGCTGGGATAGCTAGGATAGCAGGCTTGTTGGTTTTTGAATGTCTGATGTAGATTTTTTCAATTTTGTTGTTCTATATGGGACGATGACAATAAAGATTATCGTATTGTATCGTATTGTAACATCAGAAGAGCCTGCCGGATCAGGCCAATGGCCCGTCTAGTCCAACATCCTGATCTCACAGCGGCCGAACAGTTTTCTGTGGCAAACCAGCAAGCAGGATCTGGGCACCAGAGCAATCGTCTCCCTGTGGATTTCCATCAACTGGGATTCTGAAGCATCGCTGCGCTGTGGAGCGCAGAACAGAGCCATCGTTGGCAGAATTCTCCTGGAGTTTGTCTAATCCTCTTTTATTTTTTATTTATTTTTATCTTTTTTAGAGAAGATTGGAAAACGTTTATTGTTGTTTTTTAAAAAAAATATTTAACATAACTATTACAAAATACAGTGGTGCCTCGGGTTAAGTACTTAATTCGTTCCGGAGGTCCGTACTTAACCTGAAACTGTTCTTAACCTGAAGCACCACTTTAGCTAATGGGGCCTCCCGCTGCTGCCGTGCTGCCAGAGCATGATTTCTGTTCTCAACCTGAAGCAAAGTTCTTAACCTGAAGCACTATTTCTGGGTTAGCGGAGTCTGTAACCTGAAGCGTATGTAACCTGAAGCATATGTAACTCGAGGTACCACTGTATAAGCAAAATATTGCAAATACATACATACATGTATATTTCAGATAAGCACGAGTATATATAAAAAAGAACAAAAAAGGAAAAAGGAAGAAAAGAAAAAGGAGAAGAAGAAGAAAAGTTGGAAGAATTTCTTCCTAAATTTATTCTACAGATATCTCAATAATAAAATTTCATTGATTGACTTCCATCGCTTACACTGCACTTCCTATATACATTTTAATCAAAATTGTATCCGTTATTCCTTATTTTCCCCATACAATTGTATGGTCTAATCCTCTTTTAAAGCCACCCAAGTTGGTGCTGCAGCAGGGAGTTCCACAGTTTAGCTACGCACTGTGCACTTTCTTCTCTCTAATTTATTTTTTTGGTTTTTCAACTTAAAATTCTACAGAGGTATATCAAACATAAATAATAAAAAACAAGATTCCAAGGAACCTCCTGGACTTCTATCCTCCCCTATGTGGGTCCTATCATTAATCAATTCCTCCCTCATCTTTTATGATAATCCAAACCCTTTACTTCTTCTGTCATGTCCAGAATTAGCCTTAAACAAAAGAGATATTCCAATCCTACTAACAATTTTAACTGAGTGGGGCCCCAAGCTATAGCTTGTTTAGCTTATACATAAATCCGGCACTGCGCATATCCCTAAACATTTTGTGAATCTTTGTACTTTGGTCCATTTACTGTATTCATTTCCCCCAATCTGAACTATAAAATGGTGGTTTTCTTGAGTCAAAATCAGAGTACAGTACCACTAAACATTTTTTTATATATATATAGAAAAAGAAAGCACTGGACTTACCTCCAGGTAAGCGTGAATAAGAGTTTTTGCTTTTGTTTTTCATGTGCTGCAGACTCTATGGGGTCCTGAAAACACATGCAAGCGGCAGGTCTCTCCTGCGCTGTGAGATTACGATATTGTATTTATTTGAATTACCTACAGCCTGTTCTACTGATGAAGGCTAGGATGGCAAAACAAGGCTAATATTCCGGAAATCCTTGTCTTAGACTCTGTGAAAGGATTCTGTGGAACTGTAACAACCCTTCATGTGGATGATTGGACTCTTTGAACAGACAGGTGGAACATATATCTGGATACATGTATGGACCTTATGCATGAACTCACTAGAGAATGAACTGATCCACTGGGTCTTCTGCTTTTTTCCTTGAACTTTATGAGACTTCCGTTGAAATCTACAATCTGATACAATGAATGGTATACAGTGGTGCCTCGCAAGACGAACGCCTCGCAAAACGAAAAACTCGCAAGACGAAAGAGTTTTCCGTTTTTGAGTCGTTCCGCAAGACGAATTTCCCTATGGGCTTGCTTCGCAAGAAGAAAGCCCATAGGGAAATTTCCGGGGACCTCTTTTAAATGCTGGCGGTGGGGAGCAAAGCCTTTCGCCCCCCTCCGGCCTTCAGAAGAGGTCCAGGAAGGCCGGCGGGGGCCGAAAGGCTTTGCTCCCCACCGCCAGCATTTTAAAAACGGTCCGGGAGCTGCGCTTTCCCGCTATCCCAGACCGCTTTTAAAATGCTGGCCGTCGGGAGCAAAGACTTTCGCCCACCGCCGGCCTTCAGAAGAGGTCCTGGACCTCTTCTGAAGGCCGGCGGTGGGCGAAAGTCTTTGCTCCCCCCCGCCTGCCTTCCCAGGATAGCGGAGAAGCGCAGCGCGTTTCTCCGCTATCCCGGACGGCTTTTGAAGGCAGGCAGGGGGGAGCAAAGACTTTCGCCCACCGCCTGCCTTCAGAAGACCTCCGCTGTCCCAGGGGCTTTTAAAATGCTGGCGGTCGGCAGCGAAGGCCCATCAGCATTTTAAAATCGCCCCGGGACAGTGGAAAAGTCTCCGCTGTCCCGGGGGCTTTTAAAATCCTGGCGGTTGGAAGCAAAGCCCTCCTGTCCCCGGAGCTTGCGGGGCGGGAGGTGGGGAGAAGGGCTTTTCTTCCCACCGCCAGCCTTCAGAACAGCCTTCTGAAGGCTGGCGGTGGGAAGAAAAGCCCTTGTCCCCCCCCCCCCCCAGCCTTCAGAAGAGGTCGGGGGACAGACTGTCCCCGGACCTGGTCTGAAGGCGGTTTCCATAGGAACGCATTGATTGATTTTCAATGCATTCCTATGGGAAACCGTGCTTCGCAAGACGAAAAACTCGCAAGAAGAAAAAACTTGCGGAACAAATTAATTTCGTCTTGCGAGGCACCACTGTATCTTATTTATTCAAAAGTACAGCCGGTTACGTCTTGTGTGTTTATTATGTTTCACGTAACCATAGGTTTGTTGTCGTTTTGCAGCGTGCAGCAGGCAGCAGGCAGAAGTTCAATTTTTTTATTGATTTTCACAAAATTATAAACAAGCAAGCAAGCAAGCAAGCAAACAAACAAACATAAATCATAACCTTATTAAAAATTACACTTAATAACATTGTTAAGTGACTTCCTCGCTTCCCCTTGGCTGAATTTCAATGCATATCCTTCTAACGGTTTTCCAAATCACAATTCTTATAAAATTTAACTTGAACATTAACATCCTTAAGCCTTTCCATTTGAAATTAAACATATTAATTCATCACTTAACTTATATAAAATCCTAAACCAATTCAGTATCTGCAAGCTGTTTCCAGTTAATTTAACTTCCCACCTGTTGGATTTCTGCCCAGGAAAGGGCTGCCTCCAGGATCAGGCTTGGGTTGCCTGCCAGGGAGGGAGGGACGGCCCCGGCCCAAGGGGAGGGCCGGCTTCGCCTCGCCCAAGGCGGCTGCTGCCGGGAGACGCTCCGCCGCAGAATCCCGCAGGCGAGTGAGCCGGCGCCGCTGGAGCAGCAGCAGCAGCAGCAGCAGGTGGAGGTGAGTCCGGTGCAGCGCGCAGGGGAAACTGAGGCCGGGCGCGGGGAGGATCATCACCAGCCCCGGATTCAGCGCCCGAACCGTTTGCCTAGCTGTGGCGAAGCGCTGGCTGGGACACGCGATCCACTGCCTCGTGTGAAAGCGCTTATCTGGGGACACGCGAATCGCGGGTTTGGGTCCCGATCCGGGCGAGGCAGCTCCTTACGAATGAGAGGGTACCCCCCCCCAGAACATGCAGACACGTGTTGACTCCTCTCGCCCGTCAGAGCCCAACCTCATCTTCTTAGAAAGCCCCAACAGCTCTAAATTGATGGAGCTGCCTCCTGGACACGTGTCAAGGGATTATTGAGCTGTGATTCCCGCATTGCAGGGGGTTGAGCTAGATGACCTTTGGGGTTACCTTGCGTATCTACATTTCTAAGATGCTATGAATTGATGCCATCCTCCTTTGGGGCATCCTGATTTAACTGTTTATATTTGGACAACTTTTCCGCTGTGCTTTATCGGAAGCAGAAAAACAATCGTTTCCTTAATAACTAAACAATTTATTTAACTGAAGCAGAAACATTATAGCATATGTATCCATTTTGTTAACTGATGTGGTTAAACATTTAAAAATAAAAAAACTTAGACTGAGTTTTAGCACACATGAGAAACGTAAAACAAATCCTTATTCCCTGATATTATACCCTTTGGACTATAATGTAACTTAAATAGAAAACTATCTTTAGAAAGTTTTTCCCTCCAAAAGCATTTTATTTTAAGAATCCAATTTAAATTAAAAAAAATCTGTTTTGAATTTTAAAAATCCAATGTTATATATACTGTATATATATATTAAAAATCATTGATTTTTTTATCCACCCGGCTTTCTTGCAAACTTCTCTGGGGACAGGGGAGGCTGGGTTTGGGTCCCAATCCGTCTGAGGCAGCTCCTTACGAAGGAGAGGGTGCCCCCCAGAACATGCTAGATGACCTTTGGGGTTCCCTTGCGTATCTACAATTCTACGATTCTATGAATGGATGCCACCCTCCTTTGGGGCAGCCTTGATCAAGCTCATACAGTACTCCAAATTCTCCATCTGATTTTCTGACCCTTTGGTTAGCTGCACAATTTAAATTGCTAGTCGGTAAGCCTTGATTTAGATCATTTATTATTATTTTTTTACAGACTCTTTCTTGCTGGTATCATCTTAATATTTACTACCAGATGAAGGTTTCCTTTTTTCCGAATACTAAATTTTCAGAGTAGTTTTTACAGTGACTGGTTTGGTTATATGATTAGAAAAACATAGACCAATCATTATGAAATTCTGGTGATGTTTAATAAGTTGACTGTTTATATTTGGACAATTTTTCCGCTGTGCTTTATCGGAAGGAGACAAAACAATTGTTTCCTGAATAACTAAACAATTTATTTAACTGAAACAGTAACATGATAGCATATGCATCTATGTTGGTTAACTGAAGTGGTTAAACAGTAATAAATTTAAAAAACTTAGACTGAGTTTTAGCACACATGAAAAACTTAAAACAAATTTCCTGATGAATAGCGTTTGGATCAGGGGTCAGCAAACTTTTTCAGCAGGGGGCCGGTCCACTGTCCCTCAGACCTTGTGGGGGGCCGGACTATATTTTTTTGGGGGGGGAATGAACGGATTCCTATGCCCCACAAATAACCCAGAGATGCATTTTAAATAAAAGCACACATTCTACTCATGTAAAAACACGCTGATTCCCAGACCGTCCATGGGCCGGATTTAGAAGGCGATTGGGCCGGATCCGGCCCCCGGGGCCTTAGTTTGCCTACCGATGATCTGACCCTTTCATTGGCTGTGCATCCTTTTCTATTCTGCAAACCCTCCAATTAAGGCTGAGTGTGTCTATCCAGTGCCGGATTTACATATAAGCCAAACAAGGTATAGCTTAGGGCTGCCCACTCTCTTGGGGGCCCCCAAAAAAATTAAAGAAAAAAAATCTGGATGTACATTTCCAAAATATAAGATAAAAAACAAATAAAATAAAACGTACATACAGCAACAGTGTTCTGTGTTGTGTAGGCTCCTATTTGTTATGTGCAAATGGGTTTAGATACCTATTAGGTCCATAAATTACCATATGACATATATTCAACACAAAAAACAGTAACAATTCGTTGTTGACAGCTGGACATATAAAGGGCCCCATTACCTTCAGTAGCTTAGGGGATGGGTAGGGGATGGGTAGGCAAACTAAAGGGACGCGGGTGGCGCTGTGGGTAAAAGCCTCAGCGCCTAGGGCTTGCTGATTGAAAGGTCGGCGGTTCTAATCCCCGCGGCGCGGTGCGCTCCCGTTGCTCGGTCCCAGCGCCTGCCAACCTAGCAGTTCGAAAGCACCCCCGGGTGCAAGTAGATAAATAGGGACCGCTTACTGGCGGGAAGGTAAACAGCGTTTCCGTGTGCGGCTCTGGCTCGCCAGATGCAGCTTTGTCACACTGGCCACGTGACCCGGAAGTGTCTCCGGACAGCGCTGGCCCCTGGCCTCTTGAGTGAGATGGGCGCACAACCCCAGAGTCTGGCAAGACTGGCCTGTACGGGCAGGGGTACCTTTACCTTTACCTTTAGGCAAACTAAGGCCTGGGGGCCGGATCCGACCCAATCGTCTTCTCAATCCAGCCGGGAATCAGCATGTTTTTAAATGAGTAGAATGTGTGCTTTTATTTAAAATGCATCTCTGGGTTACTTGTGGGGCATAGGAATTTGTTCATTCTCCCCCAATATAGTCCAGCCTCCCACAAGGTGAGGGACAGTGGACCGGCCCCCGCTGAAAACGTTTGCTGACCCCTGGCTTAGGGTCTCATCAAACCTAAATCCGGCCCTGTGTGTATCTGTTTGTGGATTAGAGTTAAACAGCTTCTGTTTTCCTTTTGTGGTGACTTTTGTGATCAAATGGCACCCCTGGAACAATATAGAATTGCGAATTATCATTGTATGAAAGGCCCTTGATGAAATGTCTAATACAAAACGGCAGGCTGGTTGGTAGCAGAAGAAACTTCTGCTGGGAATTCCCATCTCAAATCCAGGTATTTGCAGGCCGATCAAGATTCATGGGGGGAAAGCACTCTGCACATGCTCAGAAAGCAAATGATTATTACGTTCTGTGTTCCATACTGGCATTGGGGGAAAAGGGTTCCTGTACGCCCAGGGAGAGGAATCTTTTTCTTTCCAGTCTGAGGGCCACAATCACTCATGGGCAAGTTTCGGGGGGGGGGGGAGACCACAAGCAGTGGGCGTGGCCAAACACTAAAGGGGCGGAGCAATGGATGTGACTCTTCACCTTGCATTCCAGCTACGCAAAAAGCAGAGGTTTCTACCGACGCAAATCTCTGTATCTTCCATCCAGACAAACAAAAGGCACCGTCACAGTTCAAGAACGTTTTCCAGGTAATTGAAATCGTGTGAGGAGGTCGTGAGACGGGACTAGAGAGAGATTTGGCCTGGGGGAAGAGTCCACACGGCCGGGAAGGAAGCCTTCGAAGGGTACCTTTGAAACCTGGTTGGCAGGGTCCCTGCCTCTATTGCAGGGCTCCAATTGCCTCTTGGCTCAAATTAAGCTGTGTTTTCGATGCCACAACACACCTTCGGTATCTCGGGGGGGGGGTTGCGCCTTTGTCAAAAGCACAATGGTGCTCAAGTCCATCAATCACTGGACCCTGCCACACTTTCCCCCAGGCAGCCGAAAGATTGTGGATCATGTGCAAGCTTTTGTGTTAACACAGAACGGTTCAGCAGGCAAACAGTTCCTTATACAGTGGTACCTTGGGTTACAGATGCTTCAGGTTACAAACGCTTCAGGTTACAGACTCCGCTAACCCAGAAATAGCACCTCGGCTTAAGAACTTTGCTTCAGGATGAGAACAGAAATCAGGCGGCGGCGGCGCAGTGGCAGTGGGAGGCCCCATTAGCTAAAGTGGTACCTCAGGTTAAGAACAGTTTTAGGTTAAGAATGGACCTCCGGAACGAATTAAGTTCTTGACCCGAGGTACCACTGTATATTTACTAGGATTTTGGTTCCGGCTGCTAGCCATGCCAACCCCGCTGCGGACTTTGCATATGAGAAGTTACCTTATTTAGAAGACCGGAGAAAAATTCCAGTCCTCCTCAAAAAATTCTAAACTTGGGTCTCTCATCTGCACCATCAGTTTTGCCATCTCTGCGAATTCCGTGGTTCTCTTCCGCCATTTTCCTCGGAGGGCATTCTTTGAGAGGAGATCGCTCTTGTGTTCAGGTTGTAGAATCATAGAATTGTAGTGGCGGGAGGGACACCCAGTGTTAGCTAGTCCAACCCCCCTGCAATGCAGGAATCTCAAATAATCATCCAAGACAGGTGGCCTTCTTCCTGTTACTTAACTAAACTCCCATTGTCCCTGACCATCCTTGCTGGGGCTGATAGGAGTTGTAGTTCAGCCACATCTGGAGGGCCAAATGTTCCACATGCCCAATGTAGACAGACTTGCAGGCTCGTTAATAGCCACTCCGACCATACTCTGCCTCCGCAGTTGGAGTCAGCAATGCAGAACACGGCAAGAAATTTATTAAAAAGGACGAAACTGGAGATGATGGAATTTTAAAAATGCAATTGCATGTACAGTGGTACCTCGGGTTAAGAACTTAATTCGTGTGCCTGCTCCTCGAGAGGTCTGGAGGGTGGCAACACAAGAACGGGGCCTTCTCTGCAGTGGCTCCCCGTCTGTGGAATGCTCTCCCCAGGGACGTTTGCCTGGCGCCTTCATTGTACACCTTTAAGTGCCAGGCAAAAACGTTCCTTTTCAACCAGGCCTTTGGCTGATTTGATTTACATCCTATGCCCTTTTAAAATGTGTTTTTCCTTGGGGGGGGCTATTGGTTTGTTGTTTTATTTTTACAGTGGTACCTCAGGTTAAGAACTTAATTCGTTCCGGAGGTCCGTTCTTAACCTGAAATTGTTCTTAACCTGAGGTACCACTTTAGCTAATGGGGCCTCCTGCTGCCACCACACGATTTCTGTTCTCATCCTGAAGCAAAGTTCTTAACCTGAGGTACTATTTCTGGGTTAGCGGAGTCTGTAATCTGAAGCGCCTGTAACCTGAAGCGTCTGTAACCTGAGATACCACTGTAATCCTAATTTTGGTTGAGCGGGAAGTTGCCGGTGTTGTGAAATGGGATTATAGCTGTTGAGTGATAGAGCGTAACTCTGAATCTTGAAATAAAATAAGATATTACTGTAAAAGTGAAAAGAGAAATCTCTTCTGTGGCCCTCCAAAGGCGGTTGGAGTTCAGTCCCAGCAAGAGTGGCCAAGATGCTGGAAGTGTAAAAATGTAGAGGGAACATTCTTCCACATGTGGTGGACATGTAAAAAGGTAAAAGAGTGTTGGGAAATAATTTATAATGAACTGAGGAAAATGTTTTCAATTACTCCCCTCCCCCCTGAAAACTAGAGTTGTTTCTGCTGGGGATAACCCAGTCTGAAATTCCCAGGTGTCAGAAAAGATTATGTACGCGACAACTGCAGCCTGTGTTTCGTTAGCCTCAAAATGGAAAGTGAGCGAGGTCCCAACTCAAGAGGATTGTCAACTCAAGTTGACGGAATATGCACAATTTGCAGATATAACATATGGAATAAGAGAGCAGGAAGAACATATGTTTAAAGAAGTCTGGAAAACGTTTATTGAGCATATGGAAAATAGCTGTGTACAGCTGAAAACACTGGTAGCATTAAGAGTAAATAATTCTTGATGGATGTAATAGTGGAAAATTGATTTGAATGGTTATAGTAGAGTACGCAGGGATGTAAGATATGTAAAACGAACCACGGAAAGAGAAGAAGGGGGAAGTCATTGGATATTTTAAAGTTTGTACAGTGGTACCTCTGGATGCGAACGGGATCCGTTCTGGAGCCCCGTTCGCATCCTGAGTAGAATGTAACACTCTTCTGCGCGTGCGTGGGTCGCGTCTCGCCACTTCCGTGCATGCGCATGATGTCATTTTTAAGCATCTGCGCATGCGCGAGCGGCGAAACCCGGAAGTAACGCACTCCGTTACTTCCGGGTCACCACAGAACGTAACCTGAAAACGCTCAACCTGAAGCATATTTAACCCAAGGTATGACTGTACCTTGAAGGGACGCGGGTGGCGCTGTGGGTAAAACCTCAGCGCCTAGGACTTGCCGATCACATGGTCGGCGGTTCGAATCCCCGCAGCGGGGTGCGCTCCCGTCGTTCGGTCCCAGCGCCTGCCAACCTAGCAGTTCGAAAGCACCCCCAGGTGCAAGTAGATAAATAGGAACCGCTTACCAGCGGGAAGGTAAACGGCGTTTCCGTGTGCTGCGCTGGCTCGCCAGATGCAGCTTGTCACGCTGGCCACGTGACCCGGAAGTGTCTCCGGACAGCGCTGGCCCCCGGCCTATAGAGTGAGATGGGCGCACAACCCCAGAGTCTGGCAAGACTGGCCCGTACGGGCAGGGGTACCTTTACCTTTATGACTGTACAAGGTTTATCTGAAATTGAAAAACAGAACATTTAATAAAAGTTATTATGGTGTAAGACAATGGGAGCTATAGTTCAGCTATATCTGGAGGGTTTAAGGTTTCCCACACTCAGTTTGGATGTGACCCCCATTCGAGGATCTGGCTGCCTTTCTGCCTTTTGGGGACGGGATGGGACGGGACGGCGCTGTTTTGCCCTGCCAAAACATACAGTGTCTGATGATGCTTTCAGGTGCAGTGCTGGGCTTCTGAGTATAACACACGCCCGCTGCAGGTGTCATGAAACTGGGGAACTTTGTTTGCACAAATCTGTAAAAGCACACAGCCCAAGCAGTCCTTGGAAATATGCAGCTAATTCCCCAGTGTAAATACTGAAGGGTGTGGAATGAGGGAGGCCTCGACGAACCCTCTTGCTCCTCAAACCTGAATGGGCCTCGCCAGAGACGTCTCAGCATCGCCGTAGGTGTGCGACCGAGGAGGGATGCTTTGCAGGCAGTGCCGGATTTACGTATAAGCTAAACAAGCTATAGCTTAGGGCCCCACTCTCTTGGGGGCCCCAAAAAAATTTAAAGGGAAAAAACCCTGGATGTGCATTTCCAAAATGTAAGATAAAAAACAAATAAAATAAAACCTACATACAGCAACAGTGTTAGGCTTCGGAGCGCAGGTTAGGCTGAGAGCAAGTGCCTGGCCCAAGCTCACCCAGTGGGCTGAGTGGGGAATTCGAACCCTGGTCTCCCAGGTCTTAGTCCAGTGCTCTAACCACACTGACTCTACGTACTTGGTACTGCTGTCTGATTGTGCCTGGGAGGCAGGATCTTGGATCATGTTTCTGTCCTGCGCCCGCAGCCAGCAAGGAAGTGGTTTCTCATTTGCATTCCTCATTTTTTGCAGAAAGGGAGTTTGGCAAGCTCAGCCGGGCAGGCACAATGGAATTGTGGACGGCCCGGTTTTTTGGTTGACCACCGAGCTCTCGGCCAGGGGCTTATCAGTCTTTCCCCTTCTCCGAACAATAGCGGCTTTCACAAAACAGAAAAGGGGTGGGGGTGGGAAGGGTGCCTGGAACTGCAGCACCCAAGCAAGACCAGGAAGTCAAATATGTCAGCTGGAATCAGTGGAGGTTCGAGTCAAAGAATTGTAGAGTTGGAACAAGTCATCTAGTCTAACCACCTGCAACACAGGAATCTCAGCTAATCATAGAATCATATTATAGAATCATAGAATCATGTAGAGTCATAGTACCGCCAACGCCATCATGCCATTGTGCAAATCTGTAGTGCAACCACATTTGGTATATCATGTACCGTTCTGGTCGCCTCATCTCAGAAAGGATATTGTAGAGTTGGAGAAGGTTTCTCCTTAACCTGGGGAGAAAACAGCAAAGACCTGATGAAGAGAGCACAGCAGAGGTTATAATTTCTTAGAATCCTCTGGAAAAATAATCTCTCAAAGGACCTGTTGATGGCATTTTACCATTGGACTGTTGAGAGTGTATTAACTTATGGTCTGTGTGTGTGGTTTGGGAGCTGCACGGCCAGGGAAAAAAACAATGCTGTCCAGGGTTGTAAAGACTGCGGAGAGAATAATTGGGTTCACTCTTCCCACCTTGGATCAAATCTACGCTTCCAGGTGCCATAAGAAAGCTGCAGGATAGCGCAGGATAGTGCACACCCCGGAAATGATCTCTTCCAGCTTCTGCCTTCTGGAAGAAGGTACAGGGTTATAAAGACTAGGACTAGCCACCTGAGAAACAGTTCCTACCCAAATGCGATTTTGGTTTTAAACGCAGTGTAAGGTAGTCTCTAGGGACGTGGGTGGCGCTGTGGGTTAAACCACAGAGCCTAGGACTTGCCGATCAGAAGGTCGGCGGTTCAAATCCCCGCGACAGGGTGAGCTCCCGTTGCTCGGTCCCTGCTCCTGCCAACCTAGCAGTTCGAAAGCACATAAAAGTCCAAGTAGATAAATACCTTCTCTGGCGGGAAGGTAAATGGCATTTCCATGTGCTGCTCTGGTTTGCCAGAAGCAGCTTAGTCATTCTGGCCACATGACCCAGAAGCTGTACGCCGGCTCCCTCGGCCAGTAAAGCGAGATGAGCACCGCAACCCCAGAGTCGTCAGTGGTCCCTTTACCTTTACTAATCCTGGAAATGTCCGGTATAATCTGGGTGTGTGGCAGCCCTGCAAACCTTGCAAACGTTCTTCATTGGGGAGTTGCACCCCACCCATTGATCATTTGGGTTTCCCCGTCTGAATGTTTTCCAACTTCGCAAGGTCCTTTAAAAAAATGAAAACTCTCAGGGCAGGAAAATAATAATGCTAGAGCGATGATAGCACAGGAACACAGCCTCACAGCAAACCGCTTTTTCTCGACTGAGTTTACCATTCCCACACATGTAGATAATGTTTGTTTGCTTTTCCAGAAGGGCAATGAAGCATAATTCATTCATGTTTGCAAAGCCCTTGAAAATCTTTGAGCAAGCAGAGCTGCGATGGAATTAGTTCCACCACAGAGCTGCTTTATACTTACTTAGCAGGAACGTTGCCATTCTGCAGATGTGTGCTCCATTATAAATAATAATACAGTGGTACCTTGATTCTCAAACTTAATCCGTTCCGGAAGTCCGTTCCAAAACCAAAGTGTTCCAAAACCAAGGCGCGCTTCCACATAGAAAGTAATGCAAAAGGGATTAATCCGTTCCAGACTTTTAAAAACAACCCCTAAAACAGCAACTTAACATGAATTTTACTATCTAGCGAGACCATTGATCCATAAAATGAAAGCAATAATCAATGTACTGTACTATGAAATAAATAAGACAGTATTGTAGATGATAAAAATGAAAAAAAAAAAAATTCTTACCTGCACTGATGATAGTCATTGTCTGGATGGGGGGCTTTTATCCATTTCTGCAGTCACACAATCAATCAATCAATCAATCAATCAGTAGCTGTACTGGGTTCCACACAGTCACAAAAACAAATTAACCGAAAAAGCCTCAAAAACACAAAATAAATAGCAAAAAACAAAAGCGCCAAACTTAATCCGTTCCGGAAGTCCGTTTGAAATGTTCGAAAGCCAAGGCACAGCTTCTGATTGGTGCAGGCGCCCTGGAAACAATAGCCAACAGCCGCATTGGATGTTTGACTTCCGAAAAAAGTTCGAAAACCGGAACACTCACTTCCGTGTTTTCGGCATTTGAGAACCAAGGCGTTTGAGAATCAAGGTACCACTGTATTAATAGTACAAACTTTCAAGCCCTCATTGTGCAGTGGATGAAATCTTGAAACCTAATAATTGTTCATTAAAAATTTATCTCTGCAAATCAGCTTTGGTACTATCCTAAATCCTACAGTGCTGAAAAAATAGGTCCCTGCTCCCAAGGGCATTACAATCAAAAACTGTGATAGTGGTGGAGAGAAAGGGAAGGAGGAGAGAGAAAGTTAACAAAGGATGAGTGCGTGTGTGCAAAAATAGTTACGTGTTCTTAGGCTTTGTTTTAGATGGGGAGGATAGGGAGCTATTTGAGGGCTATTTAGCTGTGGATGGAAATTGTAGTTCAGATTTTCTAGAGTAGACGGTGCCGGGTTGGCGAAAGGCTGTGCTAGGAATGAAGTGCTGGCTGGGGGCTTCTGGGAGTTGTAGTCAAAAACATTCAGGTTGAGGAAGGATGCATGACAATGAGAAAAGAGGCTGCAGTACACATTTCCCTGGGAGTAAATCTCATTGAGCTCTGCAGGGCAAATGATGATTGCACTGTAAGCGAGAGTATGGAAACCGTGCAGAGTGACATGAATCAGGTCCTGTTGCCTGGCTAGCAAAGGATTTGCGCCTTCCTGCCAGCACGTAACTGGCACCATCCTGCTAATTACCTTTCTTTGCAATGGCCATGGGAGATCAGCTGAAGGTCAGCTGGCGGCATAAAAGCCGAAGGGTTTGTAGACGCCACCCGTCACTGATTATGTGGACACAACAGGGCTTCTGTCGCGGCAAAGCAGAATTGGGTCTGTACATATGTTGCATCAGATCAGAGAAGATTGAGGCATTTTCAGTCAAGAAACCCAGGATATCTGTATATGGGGACTTCAAGGGAGGGGGTAAAAGGAGAGTGGGGGCTGAGGAGTTAGGAGTCCTTCCCAGACACGACTCTGAAGAGCCTTTTCAGGTTCAAGGTGCTACTATTAGTATACAGTGGTACCTCAGGTTAAGTACTTAATTCGTTCTGGAGGTCCGTTCTTAACCTGAAATTGTTCTTAACCTGAAGCACCACTTTAGCTAATGGGGTCTCCCGCTGCCGCCATGCCGCCAGAGCCCGATTTCTGTTCTCATCCTGAAGCAAAGTTCTTAACCTGAAGCACTATTTCTGGGTTAGCGGAGTCTGTAACCTGAAGCGTATGTAACCTGAAGTGTATGTAACCCGAGGTACCACTGTATACAAAGCCCTTAGGTAAAGCCCTTAGGGATGTGGGTGGCGCTGTGGTCTAAGCCACTAAGTCTCTTGGGCTTGCCGATCAGAAGTTTGGAGGTTCGAATCCCCGCGACAGGGTGAGCTCCCGTTGCTCGGTCCCTGCTCCTGCCAACCTAGCAGTTCGAAAGCACATCAAAAGTGCAAGTAGATAAATAGGTGAGGAGGAATTAAAGTGGCAGAAAGTGAGGAGGAATTAAAGAACCTTTTAATGAGGGTGAAAGAGGAGAGCGCAAAATATGGTCTGAAGCTCAACATCAAAAAAACGAAGATCATGGTCACTGGTCCCATCACCTCCTGGCAAATAGAAGGGGAAGAAATGGAGGCAGTGAGAGATTTTACTTTCTTGGGCTCCATGATCACTGCAGATGGTGACAGCAGCCACGAAATTAAAAGACGCCTGCTTCTTGGGAGAAGGGCAATGACAGGCCTAGACAGCATCTTGAGAAGTAGAGACATCACCTTGCCAACAAAGGTCCGTATAGTTAAAGCCATGGTTTTCCCAGTAGTGATGTATGGAAGTGAGAGCTGGACCATAAAGAAGGCTGATCGCCGAAGAATTGATGCTTTTGAATTATGGTGCTGGAGGAGACTCTTGAGAGTCCCATGGACTGCAAGAAGATCAGACCTCTCCATTCTTAAGGAAATCAGCCCTGAGTGCTCACTAGAAGGACAGATCCTGAAGCTGAGGCTCCAATACTTTGGCCACCTCATCAGAAGAGAAGACTCCCTGGAAAAGACCCTGATGCTGGGAAAGATGGAGGGCACAAGGAGAAGGGGACGACAGAGGACGAGATGGTTGGACAGTGTTCTCAAAGCTACCAGCCTGAGTTTGACCAAACTGCAGGAGGCAGTGGAAGACAAGAGTGCCTGGCGTGCTCTGGTCCATGGGGTCACGAAGAGTCGGACACGACTAAACGACTAAACAACAACAACAACAGATAAATAGGTACCAATCTGGCGGGAAGGTAAACGGTGTTTCTGTGCGCTGCTCTGGTTCTCCAGAAGCGGCTTAGTCATGCTGGCCACATGACCCGGAAAAAACTGTCTGCGGACAAATGCTGGCTCCCTCGGCCTGTAAAGCCAGATGAGTGCTGCAACCCCAGAGTTGCCTGCGACTGGACTTAACTGTCAGGGGCCCTTTACCTTTAAAGTCCTTACAGATGTGGGTGGCGCTGTGGTCTAAATCACTGAGCATCTTGGGCTTGCCGGTCGGAAGGTCAGCGGTTCGAATCCCTGCAACGGGGTGAGCTCCCGTTGCTCTGTCCCAGTTTCTGCCAACCTAGCAGTTCGAAAGCACACCAGTGCAAGTAGATAAATAGGTACTGCTGTGGTGGGAAGGTAAACAGCGTTTTCGTGCGCTCTGGTTTCCGTCACGGTGTTCCGTTGTGCCAGAAGCTGTATAGTCCTGCTGGCCACACGACCCGGAAAGCTGTCTGTGGACAAACGCCGGCTCCCTCGGCCTGAAAGCGAGATAAGAGCTGCAACCCCATAGTCGCCTTTGACTGGACTTAACCATCCAGGGGTCCTTTACCTTACAAAGCCCTTAACTTGGGACTAGTTTGCCTGCGAGATCTCCTTACCCAGGATAAGCTTCCTTGATTGCTTGAATCAAAGGAACTGGTCCTGTTATGGGTGCCGGTTCCACCTCGAAAAGGAATCAGTCTTGTAGTTCAAAACAAGCTCAGCTGGTAGAACGTCAGAGTCGTGGGTTCAAGCCCCACCTTAAGCAAAAATAAAATAAAATCCTGCATTGCAGGGGGTTGGACTAGAATGATGATCCATGTAGTCCCTTCCAACTCTACACTTCTATGATTCTATGTCTAGGGTTACCAGATGTCCCCATTTCCCGGGGACAGTCCCCGGATTTGTGAATAAGTCCCCGGACAAATTCTATCCCCTTCCAACTCTACACTTCTATGATTCTATGTCTAGGGTTACCAGATGTCCCCATTTCCCGGGGACAGTCCCCGGATTTGTGAATAAGTCCCCGGACAAATTCCATCCCCGGATTTCATCTAATGTCCCCGGGAAACGCAGCAGCGGCAGTCTCAGCAGCCCGGAGCAGCTGGCTCTGGCTGGCTTCAGGAGCTGCTCAGAAGTCCCCATATGATGGTGGTGCAGGGGCTCTCAGATGCAGCTTCCGGGCTGCCTCCACCTTCCCTGACCCCAGCAACTAAGGTGCAAAGGGAGGCTTCACGCTGCCTATCAGAGCTTGTGTGCAAGCAGGAGGGGGCAGGGATCTCTCAGTTAGGCAAGGGGAAGCCTCCCTTCCCAGCTGAGGGTTCCTCGCCCCCTCCTGCTTGCACACAAGTAGGAATGGATTGGGGCTGCTCCAATGGGAAGAGATCCCTGCCCCCGCCTGCTGTATCTTGGGCACGATAATCTCTCCAGCGAACCTCTTAAGGGTCAAGATAAGGAGATGGTTATGGTCTGTTTACTAACACGCTGGCTTCTGAAGCTGGGATTGTGAAGTGAATGAGTAACTGTCCAGCATTGTGTAATATTGTGTCTGCATTCACCTGCAAAATTCCACCGGTTCCTCATCCCTGGTCTACTTTTTAAACCAGGAAATGGTGTAGCTCTGCGGCAGAGTGCTTGCTATGCACACAGCAGGTTTCAGGGTCAGTCCCCAATGGTAGGAGAGACTCCAGCTTGAAATCCTGGGGAGCTGCTGCCAGCCAGTGCAGGCACTATTGAGGTAATTGGCGCAATGGAGAGGGTGGGGCAGCAGCTCAGTGATGGGGCAGCTGCTTTGCATGCCCCAGGTTCAATCCCTGGATTCTTCAGGTAAGGCTGCCAGAAACCTTGGAGAGCCACTGCCAGTCCGTGTAGGCAATACTGAGCTAAATGGACCACTGGAGAGGGTGGAGCAATAGCTCCATAGTAGAGTGCTTGCCTTGCAAGCAGGAGGTCCCAAATTCAATCCTCAAAGGCATTGCTACATAGGATTGTGTAGGGATATCGCGGAGTGGGGAGTGGGGTCCGGAGGGAGCACACTCTCCACCAGCAGGCAGCCACAGTCTGCCTGCCCCCTCAGACAAGCCACGGCTGTCGGAACATTGTCCCCTACGTCTGACCTTTTGCAGTCTCAGCAGTCAGTGGTGTCCTGTCTGTAACCTTTTGTCCCTGAGACCTTTTCAGTGGCGTAGCGTGGGTTGTCAGCACCCGGGGCAAGGCAAGTAATTTGCGCCCCCTAACGCTGAGTGAGCCAGGTAGGGGCAGAGAGCTGCGAGTGCGAGCGCCCCCCCCCCCAGATGTTGCGCCTGGTGCAGCCGGACCCCCTTTCACCCCCCACGCTACGCCACTGGACCTTTTGTCTCCATTCGTCATACACTGTGCAAGGGGGAAATGACGCTGTGGAACAGGTGCCAAAATAGCTTTGTACCACCCCACGATCTTGGGACAGAAGATGTGCAAAGGTCACAGCCCAAAATGTATTTGCCTGGCTTGCATATTTATCTCAATAAAAGGAATGACACACAGCAATGACAGCAGCTGGCTTCAGCGCAGCTCACATGATGATCAACTCCTGTCTTGGGCCTTCACTTCAGGGTTGGGAGAGACTCCTTGAAATCTTGGGGAGCTGCTGCCAGCCAGTGTAGTCAGTACTGAAGTAGATGAACCAACTGTCTGCTTTCTATTATGTTTTTATCATTGGTGTTCTGTAATGTGTTTTTAATGTTGGACGCCGCCTTGGGATAATCTGATGAAGGGCAGTATACAAATCGAAATGATAATGATAATTTATTATTACAGTGGTACCTCGGGTTAAGAACTTAATTCGTTCTGGAGGTCCGTTATTAACCTGAAACTGTTCTTAACCTGAGGTACCACTTTAGCTAATGGGGCGTCCCGCTGCCGCCGCTCGATTTCTGTTCTCATCCTGAAGCAAAGTTCTTAACCCAAGGTACTATTTCTGGGTTAGCGGAGTCTGTAACCTGAAGCGTCTGTAACCCGAGGTACCACTGTATTATTATTACAGTGGAACCTTGGTTCTCGAACGGCTTAGTTGACGAACAAATTGGCTCCCGAATGCCGAAAAGTCAAAAGTAAGTGTTCCAGTGTTTGAACATTTTTTGGAAGCGGAACATCCGGTGCGGCTGTCAGCTATTGTTTCCAGGGTGCCTATTCTAATCGGAAGCCACACCTCGGTTTTCGAACATTCCGGGAATCGAATGGACTTACAGAATGGATTAAGTTCGAGAACCAAGGTTCCACTCTATTATGATTATTATGATTATTATGATTATTATTGTCAGAGGCTCAGGAGCAGAAGAGCAGGGGAGAGAGCAAATAGAGAGCGGAGGAGAGGAATCAGAGGGGAGCGTAGGGGAATATGACAGTGGCCCGAGAGATTCCATGAGCTTCTCCAGCGAATCAGAAGATTCCCAGGAGGGGGCGCCTATGGTAAGGGCGAGGGGAGTCCCAGGGGGGACGATCCATAAACAAGGAACCAGAGGGGACTCCCAAAGGAGTAGCGGAGGGTTAGGACTAGTTCCCCCACCAGAGCAGTGGGGGGGAAGAGTCACATGAGTCAGGACCAGCTTCTCCTCCATCGGGGAGTGGGGAAACGGAGGGAAGGCCAGGTCCAGCTAGCCTCCCCGAAAGAGGGAGCAGTGACACAAGTGTAACGGTCAGAAGGAAAGTGGGAGGCTGCGCGCGCGCGCCAAGTTCAAATGTGGAGGAGCGCGGGACAGCAGAAAACCCGGATTGGGAGCCAGGTCCTAAGGCCCGAAGGAGGGGGGGAGAAGAGTCGGCGGACTCAGCGTCAGAAGAATCGAGGAGGGCTGAGACTCCGACTAGCAGGAGGACCCAGAGAAAGAAGGAACAGAGGAAGAGGTGGAGTAAGGCTAGAATCTTAAGCTGGTGTCAGGGGGGAGGAGATTCAGATGGGACTTCTACGGTCTGAGGCATAGACGTAGCGTTGCGCGCTGCGCGTCTGGAAATGAAACTGAACTCCAATAAAGACTTTTTAACTTGAGGAAGAAGCAGCGTTGGTCTTGTGTGAGCTGGGACCTTGGGCAGCGCTGACAATTATGATTATTATGATTATTATGATTATTATGATTATTATGATTATTATGATTATGATTATGATTGTGATTATTAACAACAACAACAACAACAACAGCAACAACATTTGTGTGCCTGAGGGTGCCTACAGTCTATTTCCTGTGCTTCCTGGGGCAGCTGAATATCTTGGGCCGGCTCTGAGTGCGAATGAGGCCGCCCCACGTGCTTTCGGAGGTCTGCTTGTTCTGAAACGGTTCCTGTTTCTGTTTTTGGCAGCAGCGACGGCACCCCCCGGGATAGGACGATGGCCTCCGCGTTGGGGAACCGGACGGAGACCTGGCTTCAGAAGCTGGACTCGCTGATGCGGGCCCTGAACCAGACTCTCTCCCACGCTTGCCCCCAAGATGCGAAGCCCGTCGAGGAAGAGAAGGACAACTACGCTTGCATCTACATCCTCTTCGTGATGATCCTCTTTGCCGCGACGGTCGGGAGCCTGATCCTCGGCTACACCAGATCCCGCAAGGAGGTGGACAAGCAGAGCGACCCCTATCATGTTTACATCAAGAATCGGGTGTCCATGATATGAGGAGGAAGACCAAGGCAGGAAGGACTTGAGAAGCCTCGGGGCAGAAATCCTTGGTGCATCCTTTGCAAGAAGACAACACGCCTTTTATAGCCTTTTATTCACCAACCTGCGCCCTCCAGATGTGTTGGACTACAACTCCCATCAGCCAGGGCTGACAAGCAACCCCTACTGGTTAAAAAAGGTTCTGCCTCATGAGCTGCCTTTTAAATTTTGCAGAGATCCAAAGCCTTCAGCTCCAAACCTATTCTCACTTACCTGGGAGTTTTAGTCGTTTAGTCGTGTCCGACTCTTCGTGACCCCCTGGACCAGAGCACGCCAGGCCCTCCTGTCTTCCACTCCTCCCGCAGTTTGGTCAAACTCATGCTGGTAGCTTCGAGAACACTGTCCCACCATCTCATCCTCTGTCGCCCCCTTCTCCCAACATCAGGGTCTTTTCCAGGGAGTCCTCTCTTCTCATGAGGTGGCCAAAGTCTTGGAGCCTCAGCTTCAGGATCTGTCCTTCCAGTGAGCACTCAGGGCTAATTTAAGCCTCCCTAAAGTCAGCGCTGCAGATACAGTACAGATGATATCTCAATGGGGCAGTACCTTTTCTAACCAGTAGAGGTCATCCTACCAGCATGGCTGTGGCTGATGGGAGTTGTAGTCCAGGCGCCAGGTTGATGAATCTTGCTTTTCCTGGTTCCAGTTATATCCCCCTTCTGGAACTGGGGCGCACCTGTGTGCTGATGGGTGGAAATCTAAGATGTGGTGAGAGGAAACACTGTTTTCAAAGAAATTTGGACTGGTGGGGGTGCCTTCAAATCGCAGATTATCAAGAGGGTATATATATATATATATATATATATATATATATATATATATATATTTAAAGTATCCGTTTGATTGATTCCTCTTTCCCTGCCCCCAGTACACAATAAACAGATCAGTTTCCTACCCTGAGAATTAAATTACTAGCGTTCAGGAGCTATGGAAGATGTTCTGGTGCCTAAGGTTGATAATCCAGTGGAGGTTGCAGAAGAGGGTTGGACAGGGTCTAGGATACCTGATTCATCTAATATCTAATATTTGGTCCGACAGGTTTAACAAATTCACATCCAGTATTTTTATTATAATAATAACAATAACAATTTATTATTTATACCCCAGTTTCCCCAGCCAATCTGGGCGTCTTCCAACAAAACACTAAAATACAATAACCTATTAAACATTAAAAGCTTCCCTAAACAGGGCTGCCTTCAGATGTCTTCTAAAAGTTTGGTAGTTATTTTTCTCTTTGACATCTGGTGGGAGGGCGTTCCACAGGGCGGGTGCCACCACCGAGAAGGCCCTCTGCCTCGTTCCCTATAACTTGGCTTCTCGCAGCGAGGGAACCTCCAGAAGGCCCTCAGAGCTGGACCTCAGTGTCCGGGCAGAACGATGGAGGTGGAGACGCTCCTTCAGGTATACTGGACCGAGGCCTTTTAGGGCTTTCAAGGTCAGCACCAACACTTTGAATTGTGCTCGGAAACGTACTGGGAGCCAGTGTAGGACTTTGAAGACCGGTGTTATATGGTCTCGGCGGCCGCTCCCAGTCACCAGTCTAGCTGCCGTATTCTGGATTAGTTGTAGTTTCCAGGTCACCTTCAAAGGTAGCCCCACATAGAGCGCATTGCAGTACTCCAAGCGAGAGATAACTAGAGCATGCACCACTCTGGCGAGACAGTCTGAGGGCAGGGAGGGTCTCAGCCTGCGAACCAGGTGGAGGTGAGAAACAGCTGCCCTGGATGCATAATTGACCTGCACCTCCATGGATAGCTGTGAATCCAGAATGACCTGGTCCTTCAAGGTCACAGTTACCCCATTCAGGACCAGGGAGTCCTCCACACCCGCCCGTCTCCTGTCCCCCAAAAACATTACTTCTGTCTTGTCAGGATTCAACATCAATCTGTTAGCCACCATCCATCCTCCAACAGCCTCCAGGCACTCACACAGGACCTTCACCGCTTTCACTGGTTCCGATTTGAAAGAGAGGTAGAGCTGGGTATCATCTGCATATTGATGAACACCCAGCCCAAACCCCCTGATGATCTCTCCCAGCGGCTGCATGTAGATGTTGAAAAGCATGGGGGAGAGGACGGAACCCTGAGGCACCCCACAAGTGAGAGCCCAGGGGTCTGAACACTCATCCCCCCCCCCACTTTCTGAACACGGCCCAGGAGGAAGGAGCAGAACCACCGTATAACAGTGCCCCCAGCTGCCAGCCCCTCTAGGCGGTCCAGAAGGATGTTATGGTCGATGGTGTCAAAAGCCGCTGAGAGATCCAGCAGAACTAGGAAACAGCTCTCACCTTTGTCCCTAGCCCGCCGGAGATCATCAACCAGCGCGACCAAGGCAGTTTCAGTCCCATGAGGCGGCCTGAATCCTGACTGTAAGGGATCCAAAACATCTAGTGAATTAGCTTAGGGTACCTGATTTATCTGTTCTGGGAACCAGCCAAGGCAAATTCACCCCAGTGGCAGTCAAGGCAAGCCCCATGAATTCTTCTTTTGTTTCCCTTGAAAGCGGACTTGATAAGAAAAGAACTTCTATGCCAACAGGATATTGGGCATCGGCCCTGAAGCAGGTAAATCTGTCTTTCTTCTTGGACTGCCCGCCCCCAAATTCTCCCCTTCCTTGGTGGTTTCATAACATCTTCAAACACTTCCTGCAGCGCTAGAAAGAGATCGTTTTTATGGGGCAATATAATCCCACAATAGGATAAAGGATTCTTTCTTCCAAGCCTGAGAACGTCAGCCGTCCTTTCTCCTCCCCACCCTCCGCCACACGGTGAAATATGTTTACTCAGTGAGCTTGCGAAATCCGCTCTTAAACCGCACGCATGCTTAGCGGATTTGCTTTTCTTTTCTATATCGTGCTGAGATTTAAACATGGATGGCAGCCTCTGGTTTGTCCCGTTTTCTAAAAAAACCAACAACTCTGGAAGGTGGGCTAAGCTCGGCAGAAAGTTAGGATAGAGACTTAAAACTAAATATTGGGTGTATACATTAACAAGGATCGTTTCCTGCCTTGCATTGGCTGTGGTGCCAGGTTTGGATTTGGTTCAGCTCCCTGTTCAGAACGGGAGATTTCTGTGAAGCTGGCACTGCTGGGAGGTGTAGTCCCAAATGCCTAGAACAGGGGTCAGCAAACTTTTTCAGCAGGGGGCCGAGCCACTGTCCCTCAGAGCTTGTGGGGGGCCGGACTATATTTTGAAAAAAAATATGAACTAATTTCTATGCCCCATAGATAAACCCAGAGATGCATTTTAAATAAAAGCACACATTCTACTCATGTAAAAACACGCTGATTCCCGGACCATCCGCGGGCAGGATTGAGAAGGCGATTGGGCCGGATCCGGCCTCCGGGCCTTAGGTTGCCTACACATGGCCTAGAAGCTACCAGCTTGGATAAAGGCTGACCAGATGGGTTTGTTCCTGCTTCCTGTAGGCTCAGGAATGTCTCCAATGTGATAGAAGGCACCCCACACCCATATATTTAAGGCTGCCATATTTAACTTGATCCTATGGATTTTTAAAAAGAAAACCTACGCAACTTTGGAATTTGAACATGGCCCTTCCAAGGACAAGGCCAGCAAGGACTGCTAAGCCTACGAGGACATAAAAACTTTTAGAAAAATCACACGCAGCACATGTGATTGCAAGGGCTCTGATTAGATGACCCTAATGGACGATAATCCATCCTACAATTCACCCCAATTTGTTCTTATACGTTTCCCCATTAATATCACACTTTTTCCTAGAGTCCTTCCTTCCTCAACCGGATAAAATCTATTCATTTTTTAAATAAAAAAAGAGGATTTCTTGCACTAGGACAATAGAGCGCTTTAATCCACTTTCATTGCACAAGCCTACATCTCTGGCATGCACTTGAATTAATTATTATTATTATGAATAATAATAATATTCTGCAAGATAGTGGCAAATCTGGAGGCACACATAGACTTCAACAAACAGGTCCAGAGAGTCAGTTAGGTACACATACAAAGAGAAATCTATTCCACTTTTGTGAAACACAAACTGACTTTTAAAAATAAATCGGAAAACACAAATTTACTGGCTTAAAGTCCTCAAGGTATACGTGCATATAAATATATATATATGAGAACATTGCTATATATTGCTTGCAAATTCTATCTTGATGCAGGAAGTTGCATTTTGCAAGCAGCGTGAAGGCCCTTACGGTAAGGGTTCCTCAGCAAGCAAGAACCGCCGGCTTGCATCCACCATATTTTGGGTTTCTCATCTGCATCCTTCGACTGAGGCTTCTCCTGCAGCCACCGCTGGGCTGGCTCTGTCCTCCTGCAGCCAGAAAGCTCCTGGTGAAAGAGAGAGAGAGAAAGGACAGAACGCCCTCTTGTGGTTGCTGATCTGTGCGGGGGGGGGGGGAGGAAGCAGAAGGTCTTGGGAGCCTGAATACGGTGGTACCTCGGGTTACAGACGCTTCAGGTTACAGACGCTTCAGGTTACAGACTCCGCTCTCCCAGAAATAGTACCTTGGGTTAAGAACTTTGCTTCAGGATGAGAACAGAAATCGTGCTCTGGCGGCTTGGCAGCAGAGGGAGGCCCCATTAGCTAAAGTGGTACCAGGTTAAGAACAGTTTCAGGTTAAGAACGGACCTCTGGAACAAATTAAGTTCTTAACCCGAGGTACCACTATACAGGGAAGGTGGACAACTGGCTTGACTGTAGTACATGTCGAAAGGATCGAGGGGGACTTAGTAGACCACAAGCTGAACATGAGCCAACAGTGTGATGCAGCAACAAACAAAGCTGATGCTATTCTAGGCTGCATCAACAGAAGTCAAGTGTCCAGATGAAGGGAAGGCATAAAGGTAAAGGGACCCCTGACCATTAGGTCCAGTTGCGGACGACTCTGGGGTTGCGGCGCTCATCTCACTTTACTGGCCGAGGGAGCCGGCGTACAGCTTCCGGGTCCTGTGGCCAGCATGACTAAGCCGCTTCTGGCGAACCAGAGCAGCACACGGAAACGCCGTTTACCTTCCTGCCGGAGTGCTACCTATTTATCCACTTGTACTGGCGTGCTTTGGAACTGCTAGGTTGCAGGAGCTGGGACAGAGCAACAGGAGCTCACCCTGTTGCGGGGATTCGAACCACTGACCTTCTGATCAGCAAGCCCAAGAGGCTCAGTGGCTTAGACCACAGCGCCACCCGCATCCCTAAGGGCTTTAAAGGTAAAGGTAAAGGACCCCTGACAGTTAAGTCCAGTCGCAGACCACTCTGGGGTTGCAGCGCTCATCTCGCTTTACTGGCCGAGGGAGCCGGTGTTTGTCCGCAGTTTTCCCCCGGGTCATGTGGCCAGCATGACTAAGCCACTTCTGGCGAAACCAGAGCAGCACATGGAAACGCCGTTTACCTTCCCACCAGAACAGTACCTGTTTATCTATTTGCACTTTGACGTGCTTTCGAACTGCTAGGTTGGCAGGAGCAGGGACTGAGCAACGGGAGCTCACCCCGTCGCGGGGATTCAAACTGCCAACCTTCTGATCAGCAAGTCCTAGGCTCTGTGGTTTAACCCACAGCGCCACCCGCTCTATTCTGCCGTCTTAAGCATATCTGGTGCTGTGGCGCAAAGGCCCCCCCACCATTTCCCAGAGTTGTCGACCTTTTTTAAGGGGGGATGGCGCTGCCCGCGGGACTGGAGGAGGCGGGCAGCACCTCCCAGCTCAGCTGGCCACTTTGTGCCGCGGTGGCCATGGCAAACGGAGGCTCTGGGTGTGGTGTGGGCGGCATGGCAGAGGCGGGCGAGGGCAGCGAACTGGTGCCGGGAGGGGCTGTGTCCAGCCTCTGCCTTTTCCCTGGCACCCTCCAGAACTATGGGTAAGATGCCCCTGCCTGAAATACTGTGTCAGTTCTGGGCACCACAATTTAAGAAGGATGTTGACAAGCTGGAAGATGATCAAGGGTCTGGAAACCAAGCCTGATGAGGAACGGTTGAAGGAGCTGGGTGTGTTTAGTCTGCAAAAGAGGAGACTGAGAGAGAGCCATCTTCAAATATCTGAAGGGGGGGGAGGGAACTTGCAACCTTCCAGGTGGCACTAAACTGCAATTCCCGACAACCCATGGGCAGTGTCATGGATGATGGGAGTTGTAGTTCAGCAAGATCTGGAGGGGCAAAAGTTCTTCTGTTTCACGTGCAGAATGCGTCAGATTCAATCCCTGGCATCTCCCAGGTAAGGCTGATTTGCCACAAGAGGGCAGCTCTGCATTTTTTTTAAAAAAGCTAGTGAATATTCTAGCGGAGAACAGGCTTCCTTAACTCTGCGACTTCCAGGTGTTTTGGACTATAACTCCCATCAGTCTTGGCCATTACGGCCGAGGGCACTGTGCTCTTATAAGCGTTGAGAATGGAAACAGGCTTCTTGGGTTTGGGGCCTAAGCTCCCAGTCCTCAAGGAGGAATGACACAGTGTAAAAAGAGCCCAGGTGGGCCGGGCCAAACGTCTATCTCAGAGGTGGCCAACATGGCGCCCTCATTGGCCAATGGTGCGAGGGATGATGGGAGTTGTATTCCAGGTTTATGATTTAATCCCGGAATGTCCCACTTTCCCTTAGGATGTCCCTATTCTCATCGGAGGAATGTTGGAGGGTTTGGAGTTATGTGACTTCTGAGACCAGGAGATAAGTAACTAGACAACCTTTAGAAGACATCTGAAGGCAGCCCTGTCTAGGGAATTTTATTTTTTTTAAAAAAGTTTAATGTTTCATTATGTTTTTATATAGGTGGGAAGCCACCCAGATAGGTGGGGAATAATAATAATAAAACAGTGGATGCTTGGGTTGTGAACATGATCTGTGCGGGAGGCACGTTCACGTGGGTCGCATTTTGGCACTTCTGTGCATGCGCATGCGCAAAGTGCGGTTTAGCATTTCTGTGCATGCACAAGCGCCGAAACCCAGAAGTAACCCGTTCCAGTACTTCTGGGTTCGGCGCGGTACGCAACCTGAAAATGTGCAACCTGAAGCATCTGTAACCTGAGGTATGACAATACTAATAATAATAATAATAATTAGAATTAGAATAGGGGTGGCCAACTCCCAAGAGACTGCAGTCTACTCACAGAGTTAAAAATTGGCAATGATCTACCCTCTTTTTGGGGGTTCAGGTCAAAGTTGTTGAGCTATTTTTAGGAAGGTGAGCCCTGTTTTGGGGGATGCAAGGCAAAAATGTTGAGCTTTTTTAGGGGAGCCAATGTTGTTGAGCTTCTTTCGGGGAGCCAGTGATCTACCAGCGATCTACCACAGGCGTCTAGCAATCTATCAGTAGATCACGATCTACCTGTTGGACGTGCCTGGAATAGGATGTCCCTATTTTCAACTGAGAAATGTTAGAGGGTATTATTCCATGGCTGAAGGTTGGTTTAGGGCAATGGTTCTCAAAGTGGGTGGTACTTCATCATCATAATCTTTTATCTGTATATCACCCTATACCAGTAGATCTCAGGGTGGTGCACAACATTGTAAACGGAATGAAAATAAACGGGTTAATACCTGGCCCCATTTCACACTCTCCTCCCCTTAATGGACACTCACCATGCAAGGCCACCCTGGTTCTATGGAGGAATGCAAGAGGAAGTCTTGATGGTTCGCACCACAGAACGTTCCCTGTTCCTGTCCTGCTGCGGACGCTGGCCGAATCCAGGCACGCTGAGCATCCTTCTCCTGCCGCCTCCTTTCTCCCGCTCCTTCCTTTCTGGTCCTCTCCCATCATCTGTGGCTCCGGTGCCTTTTCGACTGGAAGTTGTGTGCAGGTCTCCTGAGCTTACGTCGAGCGCCTCCCATGGGAGTGCAGGGCGTCTGGGTAGGTAGGATCAGGCCTGCCGGGTTGGCCCGAAACCTCTCTTCCTGGCAGCGCTGGGCACCAACCGGTGGGAGGTGGGGGAAGCTGGGTTCCACCGGTGCGTCAGGGCAGGATCCGGCATGTCCCAGTGGCCCCGGTCAGAGGAGAGGCTGTCTTCCCCCTCCGAGCCAGAAAATCGGGGCGAGACGGCAGCCGAGACGCCACAGGCTTCCTGCACCATCCGGGTGGCTTGCAAGGCCGTCAGGCGGACAGAGGGGTCAGGATCCTGCCGCAGTTTGGAGAGCGCTGGAGCAAGGGAGAGAAAGGCAGGCCCGTGAGAGAGGAGGACACACTTTGGACAAAAGCAGAAATGGAATGAACCCAGGGAGATAAAGCCCATGGCTGCCTGACTTAAATTGCCATTGGTTTTGCTTGCTTTTTTGTCTCTCCTCTGGTTTTGCTTCATTTTTATAAGATTTGAGAATGCGAACTCAAAACCCAGGCCTTTATCCGAACCCTGACACAAACCGAAACTTAAACCTAACCCCAACTCTAACTCTAACCCCAACCCCAACCCTAACCCTGACACAAACTAACCCTAACCCAACCCCAACCATAACTCTAACCCCAACCCTCTAATCCAACCCTAACCCCTACTGTTAACCCCAACCCTAGGTAAAGGTAAAGGTACCCCTGCCCGTACGGGCCAGTCTTGACAGACTCTAGGGTTGTGCGCCCATCTCACTCAAGAGGCCGGGGGCCAGCGCTGTCCGGAGACACTTCCGGGTCACGTGGCCAGCGTGACAAGCTGCATCTGGCGAGCCAGCGCAGCACACGGAAACGCCGTTTACCTTCCCGCTAGTAAGCGGTCCCTATTTATCTACTTGCACCCGGGGGTGCTTTCGAACTGCTAGGTTGGCAGGCACTGGGACCGAGCAACGGGAGCGCACCCCGCCGCAGGGATTCGAACCGCCGACCTTTCGATCGGCAAGCTAGGCACTGAGGCTTTTACCCACAACGCCACCCGCGTCCCAACCCCAACCCTAACCCAACCCTAATCCTAACCTTGACGCAAACCTAAGCCTAAGCCTAACTCTGACAATAACCCTAACCCTCTAACCCTAACCCCTAACCTTAACCCCTACTGTTAACCCTAACCCTAACCCTGGTTTAAATCTGCTTTAGAATTTATGTTAATCTTAACTCCCTTCTCATCATGCGTACACCATATGAACGGAGACATGGTGAGAATAAAATGTGATACAATAAGATAAAATAAAAGAGAATGGGTGCGTGGCATCTTATGGATTGTATTTTTGCACTTCAGTGTAAGCTGGAGGGACCATACGCCTCCTTATTCGTAAATGATATCAAATCAAAACGTACGGCATAGAACCTTCTCCCTTTACTAGCGTGAGACGGTCTTTAATTTGTAAGTCTCCCTGGAGCTAGGAGTTCATGTCGTCATCATGCAAAGGGGCTTGAGTCCCGCGGTGTTGTTACTTACAGAGGAATATCAAGTCCTTTTTTTCCTGAGTGATCGCAATTGGCTCTGCACACTGGGCAACGCAACCTGAAAGACAGGAAGTCCGTGAGCCTCTCAGGAAGTCACACCTTTCCCATGAGCATCGACATCCCGCCCCCTTTGCATCGGGACGAGAAAGACCCCAGGGACAGAGAGGAGAGGCAGCCCACAGCCTGCCTAGACCACGGACTCATTGTGTGACCTCAAACAATTCACTCTTGTTTTCCCTTTTACTGTAATTTTAAATGGTTTATTTTGTTCCGGCAGGTATATAGCATCAGGTAAGAGGAAAAAGGAGAACATAATATAATATAATATAATATAATAATATAATATAATATAATAATATTTATAGCCCACCCATCTGGCTGGGTATCCCCAGCAACTCTGGGCGGCTTACAACAAAATATTAAAATACAGTAATGCATCAAACATTAAAAGCTTCCCTAAACAGGGCTGCCTTCAGATGTCTTCTAAAAGTCAGGTAGTTGTTTTTCTCTTCGACATCTGGTGGGAGGGCGTTCCACAGGGCAGGTGCCACTACCGAAAAGGCCCTCTGCCTGGTTCCCTGTAACTTGGCTTCTCGCAGTGAGGGAACCGCCAGAAGGCCCCCGGAGCTGGACCTCAGTGTCTGGGCAGAACGATGGGGGTGGAGACGCTCCTTCATGTCTACTGGACCGAGGCCGTTTAGGGCTTTAAAGGTCAGCACCAACACTTTGAATTGTGCTCGGAAATGTACTGGGAGCCAATGCAGGTCTTTCAGGACTGGTGTTATGTGGTCTCGGCGGCCGCTCCCAGTCCCCAATCTAGCTGCTGCATTCTAGATTAATTGCAGTTTCCGGGTCACCTCCAAAGGTAGCCCCACATAGAGCGCATTGCAGTAGTCTAAGCGGGAGATAGCCAGAGCATGCACCACTCTGGCGAGACAGTCTGCGGCAAGTAGGGTCTCAGCCTGCGTATCAGATGGAGCTGGTAGACAGCTGCCCTGGACACAGAATTGACCTGTGCCTCCTTGGACAGCTGTGAGTCCAAAATGACTCCCAGGCTGCACACCTGGTCCTTCGGGGGCACAGTTACCCCATTCAGGACCAGGGAATCCCCCGCCCCAGCCCGCCCCCTGTCCCCCGAAAACAGTACTTCTCTCTTGTCAGGATTCAACCTCAATCCGTTAGCGCCATCCATCCTCCAACCGCCTCCAACTAGTGCGATGAATCACAGGGTGATAAAGGAATAGGGGCACTATTTTGCTCACCAAGAAAGATGGCAGCTGCTCTCCGAATCGAGACCTGCGGGCACTGAAGGTGGTCCAGACATTGGAGCAAGATGACAGGGATGGTCTTGACCTTCCAGGACTAGCAAAGCAAAGAGGAACGTTACGAACATAAGCAGAGCCTGCTGGATCAAGCCAATGGTTCATCTAGACCAGCCGTCTGTCCTCACAGTGGCCAACACGATGCCTCTGTCATGGAATTCTACTCCTATTGATCCAGAGCAGAACTCCAATGTATAGTTTATTATTATTATTATTTAATTTTTTATTTTTTACCAACAACCAAACACAAACAGTGAAACCCTCCAGGCAGCTGATACATTGGGTATACATAATCAATAATAACATATTCAAATCAACCATATGTACAATTTTATATATGTTGACACTCTTCCATCCACAAGGTTTATTTACTGTATTTTTTGCTCTATAAGACTCACTTTTCCCCTCCTAAAAAGTAAGGGGAAATGTGTGTGCGTCTTATGGAGCGAATGCAGGCTGCGCAGCTAACCCAGAAGCCAGAACAGCAAGAGGGATTGCTGCTTTCGCTGCGCAGCGATCCCTCTTGCTGTTCTGACTTCTGAGATTCAGAATTTTTTTTTTTCTTGTTTTCCTCCTCCAAAAACTAGGTGCGTCTTGTGGTCTGGTGAGTCTTAGAGAGTGAAAAATACGGTAACTTTTAACATTTTAATTGCTGCAAATTGTTCAAACCTACCCAAATAATTCACTATCTTCTCAAACCAATCCTCCTCTTTCTCACTGACCTTAAACCCTTTCAATCTGTGTATCTTCACAGTTAGATATTCTAAAATTATAATATTATTCAGTTTTTTCCTCCATTGGTTCATCCCTAGCTCTTCTGCATTTTTCCAATTACTCACTATAACGTGTCTGGCTGCAGATACCATCAATTTTACCCATTTACACTCCTCTTTTGTTTTTAACTCGGTGCTACTCAGACGAATAAGAACCATTAATTTAGATATTCCCACCTTCCTACACACAATTCCTGAAATTTCTATACCAATCTGTTCCCAAAATTCATTAACTAACGGACAATCCCACGATTGTTATGAAAAAGGAGCAATGCAGAAGCAAGCACCAGGTGGCTGGAATGGTAAACAGGAAACTGATGTTATTGGATTGTCCCGTGGGAAACTGGGACTGTCTGTAAAGTGCTCTGAGAGCCGGATGTTACCTCAGAGCAGCACATGACCCTGTACTGGAAGTACATGGGAGGAGTTTAATCTCTCTCTGCAGTGGGAAGCAGAGTGTGCAGACATGTTTCTCTGTACTGGTGAAAGACAGGAATAAAGACATGTAGATATATTTCTGTCTGTCTCTTTCCCCCTCCCTGGGAGAGGAGTGGGAGGAGTGGTGGTGTGTTCTCCTTCACGTTGAGGAGAATCGCCGAAGAGACCTCCTTTGATCTTGCCGGCAGACGCTGGCAGGGGAGGTCAAGGATTCAAGCCGGGCACCTTGAGGGTGGCCAAATTCCTCTGGACTAAGAGCTGAGCTGGAGGCTCTGGATGCTTGCTTGAATCCCGACAACTGGTAGCAGACCGATGGATATCTGATCTATGAGAATCTGCATGAGAGGTGAGAGGTCGATGAATCGTTGCCATCCTCTGCACCTAAGGAGATAAAGAAAAGCGTCTGCCTGCAGCCAGAAAGCTGAAACAGACAGCTGGACACCGAGAGGAGTGTGTTTCAAGGCAACGGAGCCTGAAAAAAAGGTATGCTGCATTTTGGGCAAGAGAGAATGAACGCAGAAAGATTTATTTTCTGGTTCACAAGCTGCGTTTGAGAAAAACAGCTCTGAAAGAGCAAGCTTGCATACCAGGAATTCCTGTGGTTTAGATAAGGAATTCCGTCCTGAGCAGGTTGCTAGGCAACGTCTGCCAGTTAAAGAATGGCTAAAAAGAGCCTGGGAAATCGAAAGTGTGTCTGCGCAGCTGTGCAAGGGTTTTGAAAAAACAGCCCGAAGGTTTGCCTGCCAGTGAAGCAGTAAACAAAGACTTTTGGAGTTTTACTGGCTTGAAAAGTGAAAGCTGGCTTGAGATTGAGTGTAAAGCTGACTCTTGGATTCAGCATGGATGCCAAGAAGGGGGGAGTGCCCCTGAGTGCCGTGGTTCTAGATGAACACAGCTGGCATGCTGCACTGGAAGAAAAGGACAGGGGGAGGGAGGAACGGAGTTCTAATTCCCCCACCGATGAGGCTACTGGAAAGGATGCTGTAGCTTTGAATGTTGTCCAGTGTTACAGTTGCGGACAGGCTGGGCATCTTCAGCAGAGCTGCAAGAAGCCACGTCAGCCAAAAGGAGCGAAGGGCCGCTCAGCTAAGCCTGAGGCGTCAGGCAAAGGTCGTACCAAGCCTATGGTGGAACCTGCAAAGGCTTTGATGGCGAAAGGAACCACGCCAGACGTTGGGAACGCGTTTATAATTGACACGGGCTGCACGGTTCATATGTCCCCACACAGAGAACTCTTTTCATCGTTTAAGAAGCAAAGCTTCACTGTGACACAGGCCAATGGTCAGGAGCTAGAAGCGGCCGGCGTGGGGACTGTCTATCTTAAGAGTCTGGACTTGACAATAAACAATGTTTACTTGGTTCCTGAATTGAAGTTCAATCTGCTGAGTGTTTCGCAGATTGCAAAGAGAGGACTGAAACTGTCCTACGATGCTGAGAGCTGCGAGATCTACAAAGATGGAGAGTTATATCTTTCTGCCAAACAGAAGGATGGACTATATTTGTTGACTTTTGCACAAAGTGATTACATGGAATGTAATTCATCTGTGTCTAACCTAGTTTCTCTTGCAGGTGTGAGCAAGAAGAAGACCGGGGTCAACAGGGCATTTCAGCGGGTGTATGCTGATGTAATTGGTCCTCTAGAACCTTCTAGAGGCAAAGCAAGATATTATCTTGTGTGTGTGGATCATTTCTCTAACTATGTCTGGGTTTATGTGTTGAGAAAGCCAAAGGAAGCCTTGGAGAGGTTTCAGGAGTTTTGTGACAAAGTTAAGAGTATGCATGATGCTAACATTGATTGTCTATTCACAGATGAGAAGCAGATTTTTCTTTTACAGGATTTCCAGAGGTTCCTGCAGAAGAAGGGAATAAGACACAAGGTTTCTGTTTCAGCGGAAGCGTGGAACAGGGGTGTCTGTGTACGGGTGAACAGAGAATTGCAAAAGGGGATGGAAGCGCAATTGCTTAGTTCACATCTGCCACATGAGTACTGGGCCGAGTCTCTAATGTCGTTCTGTTATACGAAAGTGAGAAAGGTTTCAAAAGAGTTGGGAAGTTCTCCTTTTGAGAAACTGTTCCACAGAAAACCTTCTGTTGCCCATTTCAAAGTTTTTGGGTCTCATGTGAGAACAGAAGCTCCAGGTGGAGTAAAGAATGCCAGAGGCATTTTTGTGGGGTATGAAAAGGGTCTCTACAGAGTAATTTTGTCTGAATCTGGTCAGGTGATTCTCACAAAATTTCTAGAGAGTGTTCCTGAACAGGAGCGAGTGATAGTACACACATTTCCCACTGAGGACGATTCAGATGATGATGATTTCACTGATTTCAGCTTTACAGAAAGTGATGACACTGATAGCTCGGAGAGCTCAGTTGTCACAGTCATTGAGAGGAAGTCTCACACAATAGATAGGCCTTCACAACTGAAGGATGAACCACTGTTTACCATTGGAACTAGTTCTCCAAAGAGTCCTGAGACTGGACCAGTGAGCAGAGAGGATCAGCACCTCATACGTAGGTCTGAGAGAGTTACAAAGGGTCAACCACCCAAGAGGTACTCAAAAGAGTTTGCTAACTTAGCTGTTGCATGTGTTGCTGTTGTAAACAACCGAGGACAGGTTGGAGCTGTGTCTAAGTCAGAGACAAAGACACAACAGAGAGTTGCTAGCCAAGGTAATGCAGATGCACTCATTCCTTGGAAACCAGACAGCCAGAGAGGTACACTGGGGAAACCAGTGGCGGGGAGTTCCAAGGGTGGAACTGAAACAACAGGGGAGTGTTATGTGTATAACAACTGTTTGTTTTCTTCTCTGGATCATGCTTTGCTTGCTGCAACACGCATTGTTTCTTTTGGGGGAGGATGTTACGAAAAAGGAGCAATGCAGAAGCAAGCACCAGGTGGCTGGAATGGTAAACAGGAAACTGATGTTATTGGATTGTCCCGTGGGAAACTGGGACTGTCTGTAAAGTGCTCTGAGAGCCGGATGTTACCTCAGAGCAGCACATGACCCTGTACTGGAAGTACATGGGAGGAGTTTAATCTCTCTCTGCAGTGGGAAGCAGAGTGTGCAGACATGTTTCTCTGTACTGGTGAAAGACAGGAATAAAGACTTGTAGATATATTTCTGTCTGTCTCTTTCCCCCTCCCTGGGAGAGGAGTGGGAGGAGTGGTGGTGTGTTCTCCTTCACGTTGAGGAGAATCGCCGAAGAGACCTCCTTTGATCTTGCCGGCAGACGCTGGCAGGGGAGGTCAAGGATTCAAGCCGGGCACCTTGAGGGTGGCCAAATTCCTCTGGACTAAGAGCTGAGCTGGAGGCTCTGGATTTTGGCTTGAATCCCGACACATATGACTCCAGCGTATAGTTAGCAGAGTAAAAACTTAAACACGTTGCAGGATTCCCCCCCAAAACAGACCAGAAGCAATTGTATTTCATCCGGCAGAGATTTACTGCTACTGAAGGCAGATGAGCATAATGGTTACAAATCCAAAACATTCAGGATTGGCACTGGCCATAAGAAATCCAGTTGCCGCAGACTTAGCTAAAACTTACAATAACTTATTATAAGTCTAAACCTTAACACTATATACAGAACATCACACCAGAAGGAAAAGAGATCAGAGAAAGTGAAACCCAGGCTCCTTTTGGCCTTACTATTATAGTCACCATGACCTTGACAGAAAGAGATAACAGAACCAGTTTAAGGCAGCTGTACAGTGGTTCCGCTCCTTCCTCCTGGGCCGTGTTCAGAAAGTGGTGGTGGGGGATGAGTGTTCAGACCCCTGGGCTCTCACTTGTGGGGTGCCTCAGGGTTCTGTCCTCTCCCCCATGCTTTTCAACATTTACATGCAGCCGCTGGGAGAGATCATCAGGAGGTTTGGGCTGGGTGTTCATCAGTATGCGGATGATACCCAGCTCTACCTCTCTTTTAAATCAGAACCAGTGAGGGCGGTGAAGGCCCTGTGTGAGTGTCTGGAGGCGGTTGGAGGATGGATGGCGGCTAACAGATTGAGGTTGAATCCTGACAAGACAGAAGTACTGTTTTGGGGGGACAGGAGGCGGGCAGGTGTGGAGGATTCCCTGGTCCTGAATGGGGTAACTGTGCCCCTGAAGGACCAGGTGCGCAGCCTGGGAGTCATTTTGGACTCACAGCTGTCCATGGAGGCACAGGTCAAATCTGTATCCAGGGCAGCTGTTTACCAGCTCCATCTGGTACGCAGGATGTGACCCTATCTGCCTGCGGACTGTCTCGCCAGAGTGGTGCATGCTCTGGTTATCTCCTGCTTGGATTACTGCAATGCACTCTACGTGGGGCTACCTTTGAAGGTGACTCGGAAACTACAACTAATCCAGAATGCGGCAGCTAGACTGGTGACTGGGGGCGGCCGCCGAGACCATATAACACCGGTCTTGAAAGACCTACATTGGCTCCCAGTACGTTTCCGAGCACAATTCAAAGTGTTGGTGCTGACCTTGAAAGCCCTAAACGGCCTCGGCCCAGTATACCTGAAGGAGCGTCTCCACCCCCATCATTCTGCCTGGACGCTGAGGTCCAGCGCCGAGGGCCTTCTGGCGGTTCCCTCATTGTGAGAAGCAAAGCTACAGGGAACCAGGCAGAGGGCCTTCTCGGTAGTGGCGCCCGCCCTGTGGAACGCCCTTCCAGCAGATGTCAAAGCGATAAACAACTACCTGACATTCAGAAGACATCTTAAGGCCCTGTTCAGGGAAGTTTTTAACGTGTGATATTTTACTGTATTTTTGGTTTTTATGGAAGCCGCCCAGAGTGGCTGGGGAGGCCCAGCCAGATGGGCGGGGTATAAATAATAAATTATTATTATTATTATTATTATTATTATTATTACTCAGCTTCTCAGAAGGTATAACCCAAACATCATGAACCTTGAAACAATAATAATAAAAAAATGTCCAGTAGCACCTTAGAGACCAACTAAGTTTGTTTTCGGTACAGTATAAGCTTTCGTGTGCATGCACACTTCTTCAGATACCACGAAATCAGATTGCATGCACACGAAAGCTTATACGTATCCAGAACAAACTTAGTTGGTCTCTATTCCCCCCCCCCCATTTTTTTATTAGTTTTCACAATATTATAAACAAACAAACACACACACACACAAAACAGACAAACATAAATCATAGCCTTATTGAAAATTACAGTTATTAACTTTGTTAAGTGACTTCCTCGCTTCCCCTTGGTTGAATTTCATTGCATGACCTTTTAATGGTTTTCCAAATCCCAATTTTTATGAAATTTAACTTAAACATTAACATCCTTAGATCTTCACCTTATGGAATTAAACATATTAATGCATCACTTAACATCACTTAGTTGGTCTCTAAGGTGCTACTGGACATTTTTCTTTTTATTTTGACTGTGTCAGACCAACACGGCTACCTACCTGAATCTAGAACCATGAACCTTCTCCTTGTTTCTTTCACACAGAGAAGCTTCCAGAACATAGCTGTCAACTTTTCCCTTTTCTTGCAAGGAATCCTATTCGGAATAAGGGAATTTCCCTTAAAAAAGGGAAACGTTGACAGCTATGTTCCAGAACCCTCTTGAATTAAGTAGAATAGGAAAGGTCTCTACACATCAGTGCAATACTTTCTGCACTAGGGAATGCAAACTGACAGCCTCAAGAGGAAACCTGCAATCAGGATTTGAACACAAGACCCCTTTGCCTCCATGAGATTCGCAGCAACTAGTATTTAGAGGCATAAACCAGAATCAGTGAACTTGAGAGTTTTTACAAAATCTGGAATGTGCGGTCAAAATATTTGAAAAGCCGGCTCTGAAGATATTTGATTCCAAACCCGGAATCCTAGAAACTGAATACCAAAAATTTTGGGATCCAGAAAGACTCAAGGGGATTTGCAGAGATGGAATCTCAAATTGAAATGGGGGTGCTTGCAATTTTTTGACTTGCCTCCCACCTGGCCCTTCGGGGGGAAATTTGGAGCATACCCTGCCAAGCCGTTGCTATACAAAGGCTGGTGACTTACGATTTGCCGGCAGAGGGTCTCTGCGATCTGAGGGTGGTCGTGCCAAGCCTTCTTGCTGTTAATCTTCTTCGGGAGGGACCAGCCCAGGAAGCGGAAGCACCTGGCGAGGGCATCCTGGCAACCCTGCCATGGGGAGTCAAAAGGGGCGACAAGGGTCAGTCAGGGAGAGGGCAGGTCAATGGCAACAGCGACTGCCAAGCTGGCAACCTCTGCCTCTGCTCACAACCACCCTGATCTCCATTTCCGTCCCCTAAGTTGTCTTCCTCATTTTATTCTAAGTTTGTATTAAAATTTGTAAATTGTAACCGGGGGGAAATTGAACACACATTTTTTAAAAATCATTTGGGGGTGGGAGAGCATAGAAATCATATGTAACATTAAGATCCAGGAGGAGAAGTCGAAAAGCACTTCCTGCATCCTTCCATATGTATTATTATTAATAATAATAACATGAAATATGAAATAATATGAAATAATATGAAATAATATGAAATAATATGAAATAAAAATTTAAAAATTTAAAAAAATTAAAAATTTAAATTTAGAAATAAAAAATAAAAATAAAAATAAAATAAAATAAAAATTTATTATTATTATTTATACCCTGCCCATCTGGCTGGGTTTCCCCAGCCACTCTGGGCAGCTTCCAACAAAATATTAAAAATACGGTACATTGGCCCATGAAGCACAGGGAAACCGGATTCTGCAAACTCAGAGCAAGGAAAGGTTGGGTTCAGTGGTAGGGCATCTGCTTGGCATGCAGAAGGTCCCAGGTTCGACGGCATCTCTGGGTTGGACTAGGAATGTCCCCTGTTTGAGATCTTAAGACAGCTGCTGCCAGTCAGTGCAGACATTACTGAGCTAGATGGACCCAAGGCATAGCTGTCAACTTACAGATTTGAAAATAAGGGACCAGCAGCCTCGACAATAAGGGATCAGCAGCCAAAATAAGGGATTTTAGTCAACCAGCTGAAGTTAGAAGTTAAAAGGGACCAGATCATTTGGGAGAGCAGCGCCGGTTTTTAGCCCTTCGTTTCCAGAGGTTGCTGCTCAAGACACCAGCCGATGAAACACTGCAATTCAATAACTACAAGCAGCAACCACTTTTCGCGCAAAATGAAGTCCAAGCTACGAAGATGCTGCTGCAGTTCTGTATCTTTTCTCTTGTGCGCCATCTGCAGCTCTCAGTTCCATCAGGCAGGGCGGGAAGAAGGGGGGGAGGGAAATAGCGCCCAAAGTAAACCCGCAGATCAGACCATCTATGCTAGTCTACCACTACAAATCATGGGAGAAGCGCTTGCGGTCCTTCCTCCGCTTTCACCGTCTATGCTTAGCCCTTGGAACACCTGCCTGCGCCTCCTCCTCTCTCTGAACTGCTTTCTCTATGGTTGCCCTCGCTCTCCTCTCAAGGCTCCTCAGTCCCGGCAGGGAGGGGCTCCTGGGGCCGAGGCTGGTGAGAGGAGGCCGGAGGGGGGCGGGCTGGGCAGCCAAGCAACACAGTTGGAGCCTCCCTCCTCCCTGGCCGGCAGGGAGGGAGGAAGAGGAGCTGCTTCCTTCGAAACCCGGGAAATTTAAGGGACATCATCAATAAGGGACCACAGAGGGACACGGCGCTGGGATAAGGGAGTTTCCCGTCAAATAAGGGACGGTTGACAGCTATGACCCAAGGTCCTGACTCAGGGCAAGGCAACTGCATCCTCTGTTCCTGGCTCACCTTCACCACCTCAGGATCCTCGTCTTGCAGGTGGAGGAGCAGCGGGAGCAAACTCTGGGTCACCTGCTCTTGGATGAGGTACTTCTCCTTCTTCTTGACCACGTTGGGCAGCTCAGCAAACAGGGCAATGGCGGAATTGCGGGTCCTGGCCTCTGCCTGCGGGCAACAGAGGCCACTTCATGTGGGTGAGTCTTAAAAGTTCAGAGCTTGGCTGAAAGCATGGGTTGATCAAACGGGGGCTGCTATGGGGAAGTCCCACAAGCCTTGAGAAGGGAGAAACCTGCCACTCTGGCTGCCCCTAGCCCTCGCTGACTGAAATATACTCGGAGTTGAGTGTGAATTTCATGCTCTTTATTCAGCTCGTAGTAGAATGAATGAAACTTTCCCCAAAAGATCTAGCTATATATACATTATTTACACAATGGGCCCGCATGATTGGCTAATTCCAGGCTGCTCCTGTAGGCCAATCAGGTTGCGGATTCACTTCCTCCAGAAGCCTGATTGGCTGCTCCTGCAGGCCAATCAGGTTGTTGATTCACTTCATCCAGGAGCCTGATTGGCTACTCCTGCAGGCCAATCAGGTTGCGGATTCACGTCCTCCCGGAGCCTGATTGGCTGCTCCTGATTGGTTTAGCTCTGCCCTCTTCCCACCCTTGCCCTCAACCCATTCCCCAACCCGGCTTTATGTGGAATGTAATCCACTGGAGCAGTCAAGTACAACATTCCTTGTTTGCCTAGAGTGGACATGCAGGGGATGTTGGTCCAGCCAGTCGAGCTTCCTGTTACACCTGGCTGGAGCAGCCTTCCTTTGCATGTGACTGGTAGGTCGGCGTGACCTTTCCAGAACTGGTCAAAGGCCAAGTCATTTAACCATCTTCCCTTTCCTTCTCTTTTTTCTCCTGCCTGCTTCACCTGGACTGCACTTTCAGCCAGCAGTCCCTGGGTGATCTCCCATATGGGGTAAACCTATTTGTACATATTTGTAACCTTAAGCCTAAAGCCTGCCTTCAGGGATCAGTCACACTGTGCTCTGCCTGATTGTGAGTAAACTTCTTTTTGTTACTTATGAACAAGACTGTTGTGTCTTTATTCTTTTAGAGATTTGTTATGTACTGAGTTGAATAGGATTCAGAATGCAGCAGTCTGATTGGTCCTAGAACAATGCAGCAGTCTGATTGGTCCGCAGGAGCCACCCAGTCCAGCTCCAGGTGGAAGTGAATCCACAACCTGGTTGGCCTACAGGAGAATCCCAGAATTAGCCAATCACGTGCAGCCCATTGTGTAAATAATGTATATAAAGCAGATATTTTGGGGGAACTTCCATTCCTCCTTGCCACTTTGAGCTGAATAAAGAGCATGAAATCCACTCTTGACTCCAAGTATATTTCAGGATCCAAGGGATATTACCAGGAACATATCCCAATCTCGGGAAGCCAGATTGAACTGCTTATTGTTTTAAGAGACTCACATGAGTCTGCAACCAGCTTCTGGCTGTGTAATAGGGGAATGCGCTCTACTACTTGCTAGCGCGAGTTAGGAAGGATAATATTAATCAATATATCCTCTCCTGTTACCCACAACATTCCCGCACCTTACGGATCTGGCACTGACCCAGCCTCTCCATTTTCAGGGCTAATGGAGGGAGGAGACATAGCCAAGCCACCAGGTACTGGAGGGAGAAGGGGGTGCAGGGAGCCCTGAAAACAGAAGTAGGGGGCACGATGGGACCATGGAGAGTTCTGGGGTCACGGGGCGGTGGGAGGCGCACCCCAGACTGGAAGGAAATCTCCCCCAATTTCTTACATTGCTGAACAAAGGAAGCAGCTTCTCAGCCAAGCTGACAATGTCGCTCCTCTGCATGAACTTCAAAAGGTTCTGGATGGCCGTGATGCCCTCAGCGACAACCACGCCGTCTGCCTCTTCTAAGCTGCCCAAGAGCGTTGGCATGAGGGTCTTGACCTCCTCCACCTGCAAACAGGAAGCAGCTGAACATCACTCCCTTCCCCAAGCTTCTTCTGGACAGAAAGCACACTCTTGGGTCTCTAGATAATGTGCGGTGTGTCATCACTGTAGCAGACAAGTACAACACTTCCTGTTTGCCCAGAGTGGACACACAGGGGAATGTTGCTCCAGCCAGGTGGACTTCCTGTCACACCTGGTCTGGAGCATCCTCCCCCCCCCACATGTGACCAGGTAGATGGGCGTGACCCTGGGAGACCCCATAAAAGGGCTGTTCACACAGCCATCTTCCCTTCTTCTTTGCTTTATTCCATCTTGATTCCTTTTGCTGTCTGCTGGCTCTCAGCTAGCAGCACATGGGCTCATTCCCATATGGCAGGGATGTCCAACAGGTCGACGGCGATCTACTGGTAGATCCCCACGAGGTTTTGGTAGATCGCGGTCGATCTCTGGCTCCCTTTCCTTAGCGTCGCTAAAACTGACTCCTGCCCCACCCCCTTGTCCCGCCCTCTATTGTTGTATGATCTCTGGAAGGGAAGACGGAGCTCTCTTTGTGCTGCTGTTTTGATCCATAGCAATCTTTTTCTGAGTGACTTTACCCCTTTTTCCCTTGCCTTTAACACCCCCGCCCAACAGAGCTTCCCCCCCAAAAGCTTTTCTTTAACCCCCCCAAAACAGGGCTCCTCTCCTCCCTAAAAAAAAGCTCAACAGCTTTGAGCTGAACCCACCAAAACGGGGGTAGATCACTGCCAGTTTTTAATTCTGAAAGTTGATCGCAGACTCTTGAGAGTTGGCCACCCCTGCCATATGGGATGGAGTCAAACTCTCTTCTGTAACTACAAGCTAAAGTCTGCCTTCAGGATCGTAGTGTGAACTGAATGTAAGTAAACTTCTCATTCCTTTTAAGAGAAGACTGTTGAGTCTTTATTCTTTTAAAGAGGGATTAAATGGGAATTTATAATAATAATAATAATAATAATAATAATAATAATAATAATAATAATTTACCAGGGACAAATCCCATCTGGACAAGCCAAACTGGATTGCTTAACTCAAGAGATTCAAATGAATCTACCAAATTGCTTCCTGCGATATACAGGGGAATGTGCTCTGCTACCAGCTCACTAGTGTGAGTGAGGAAGGATAATATTTAATCAATATATCCTACTATCCACAACATTCCCACAGATAAAGATAAAGGTAAAGGTACCCCTGACTGTTAGGTCCAGTTGCGGATGACTCTGGGATTGCGCGCTCATCTCGCTCTATAGGCTGAGGGAGCCGACATTTGCTTCTGGATCATGTGGCCCACAGGACTAAGCCACTTCTGGCAAACCAGAGCAGCACACAGAAATGCCATTTACCTTCCCGCCGGAGCGGTACCTATTTATCTACTTGCACTTGACGTGCTTTTGAACTGCTAGGTGGGCAGGAGCAGGGACTGAGCAACGGGAGCTCACCCCATCACGGGGATTCGAACCGCCCACCTTCTGATCGGCAAGCCCTAGGCTCTGTGGTTTAACCCACAGCGCCACCTACGTCCTCCCACAGATTCGAATCCCCGCGACGGGGTGAGCTCCCGTTGCTCGGTCCCTGCTCCTGCCCACCTAGCAGTTCAAAAGCACGAAGTGCAAGTAGATAAATAGGTACCGCTCTGGCGGGAAGGTAAACGGCGTTTCCGTGTGCTGCTCTGGTTCGCCAGAAGTGGCTTAGTCATGCTGGCCACATGACCTAGAAAAACTGTCTGCGGACAAACGTCGGCTCCCTCGGCCAGTAATGCAAAATGAGCACCGCGACCCCAGAGTTGTTCGCGACTGGACTTAACTGTCAGGGGTCCTTTACCTTTTTAAAATTATGCCCTGCTTCCCCTCTCCGTGATGGAGCTGCTGAAAGCGGATTGTGAGACAAGGAGAGCCAGCAGGAAAGGGGCCAAGTTCCATTCGCCAAGAACACAAATTGTCGAGCGGAAAAACAACAGGGAAAGACCGAAGCGCAAAGAAGATAATCAGGGATCAACGCCCTAAGCAGAAAACTTGTTTAGACAGCAATATTCTCAATTGCTGACGGAAAGCAGATAAAGAGGCGGTGGCAGGGAGTTCCGCAGGTGGGGCACCGTTGCAGAAAAGGCACTTTCAACCTGCCGCCACCAGCCTTCCTGCAGAAGGCAGCATCTCAGGATCCAGGAAAGCTGTGGTTACATTCTCCGTACTACCCTTTGCCAGCCCGGCATCTTCATCCTCGTCCCTCATCCCTGGGCTCGATGAACCAAAGTATAAAGCAGCTTCCTAGCAGCGGGGATGGACTAGATGACCCTGGAGAGCCCTTCCAACTCCACAATTCTCTCGATTCATGTGAGAGAACGGAGGGGTTGTCCCTGCCCCCTCCTTCCTCACCTTATCAGGGTGGATGGCTAAGATGCCTAGAGCTCTCAGGCCAAGGGAACGGACGTCCGGGCTGGGGTTCCTGGTCCACTCCTCAAGACTCTCAAAGATCTGGTCCGCCGGCAGCTGCTCAATCTCCTGGTAGTGGAGAAGCTGAGGAACAAGAAAGAACCATCGGCCACGTGAGAGAGGATCGGGCAGGATGCGACCACCTCTTTCCCTGGGATGGAGCTTGCCTAGACGAGCAGGGCTAACAGCCGTAAAAACGTCCGCACTAAGTCTCCAAAATGCTGTGTGTGTGTGTGTGTGTTGTTGTTGTTTTTGTTGTTATACCCAGCTACTCTGGGCAGCTTCCAGCACAAAAAAATAATAAGAATACATCAAACATTAATAGTAACAATCAGATCCTACACAAAATAGGTCACAATAACTTTAAAGTAAACAACGTATACCAAATAAAGTAATATGCAGTAATCCAACAGTAAACACTAAAATGAAACATCAGCTAGTAATAATTAAAGTTATCAATTACAATAAAGAATTACTCATCCATAATGGATAAAAACAGCAGCAAATCACAATGCATAAAATGCGACAAATCATGCAAGACGATGGAAAAGGATTAAATTGCAAAACAAGGGCGCACAGCTTATAAAATTATTTTTTTAAAAAACTATCCCTGAACTCTCCTCCCAGCTGCTTCTCACTGTGTGCAAAACAACGAGGTGGTTTAAGGCAGTAGTTTTCTACGTTTTCAGACCCAGGACCCTCCTTTAACCCAAACATGCACTTGTCTTAACCCTTTACCATACAATAGCTTTATTACATGTTTACTTAGGTTGACTGAGCTGCATGTAATCAGCCCAGGGTGCAAGGAGGGAAAGAGGCAAGCAAATTAAAAAATAAATAAATCCTCAACCAATTCATTAGGCCGGCCTGCTGTTTAAACAGTCCTTAATCAACTAAGGACTCACCTCAAAATTAGCCATTTAGATAACTCATTAATCCGTTACATTTAATTCCATTCGATTTAAATGTCTTTTAAATTGATGAGCTGAGCTCACCCTTAGGATACAGTCTTTCTCCCCCCTCCCCCCACCAGCATTTCTTACAGGAGGAATCAAAATAGCTTCCAAAAATTAAAATGTCTTTAACCCCTTAAACACACAGACTCCGAATGGGGTTGCCTGTGAAGAGGGAAGGAAGACCACGGTTCAGTCTCTCCTTTGCTTCAAACTTGATAGGTGACGTTCTCCTAACTGCACATTTAAAAACACACAGTGCGTTTCTTATTTCCTTATTTCCTTTTTATTCCACCTCTCTCCCCAGGGAGATCAAGGTTGTGCGTGCGAGGTTCTCCCATTCCTCATTCAATCTCCACAACAACCCTCTGGGGTAGGATAGGCTCAGAGAAGGCGTCTGAGGGTTTCGGACCAGAATCTTTCCAGCCCTTCTCAGGGATTGAACCCAGAGAGGTTCTGCATGCCAGGAAGATGCTCCAGCCCTGAACGATGGCCTTTGGGGCGCAGCAGCCATCCTAAGCCTCTGCGGGGATCGCTCTCCTCCTGGTCCTGAATGGGGTAACTGTGCCCCTGAAGGACCAGGTGCGCAGCCTGGGAGTCATTTTGGACTCACAGCTGTCCATGGAGGCGCAGGTCAATTCTGTATCCAGGGCAGCTGTCTACCAGCTCCATCTGGTACGCAGGATGAGACCCTCCTGCTCGCAGACTGTCTCGCCAGAGTGGTGCATGCTCTGGTTATCTCCTGCTTGGACTACTGCAATGCACTCTATGTGGGGCTACCTTTGAAGGTGACCCGGAAACTACAACTAGTCCAGAATGTGGCAGCTAGACTGGTGACTGGAAGCTGCCGCCGAGACCACATAGCACCAGTCCTGAAAGATCTTCATTGGCTCACAGTATGTTTCCGAGCACAATTCAAAGTGTTGGTGTTGACCTTTAAAGCCCTAAACGGCCTCGGCCCAGTAGACCTGAAGGAGCGTCTCCACCTCCATCGTTCGGCCCGGACACTGTGGTCCAGTGCCGAGGGCCTTCTGGCAGTTCCCTCGCTGTGAGAAGCAAAGCCACAGGGAACCAGGCATACGGCCTTCTCGGTGGTGGCACCCACCCTGTGGAACACCCTCCCACCAGATGTCAAGGAAATAAACAACTACCTGACATTTAGAAGACATCTGAAGGCAGCCCTGTTCAGGGAAGTTTTTAATGTGTGACATTTTAATGTATTTTTAATCTTTGTTTGAAGCTGCCCAGAGTGCCCGGGGAAACCCAGCCAGATGGGCGGGGTACAAATAAAAAAATATTGTTATTATTACTCCTGTGGAGGCTTGGGAGGCAAGCTACATGCCCGCCAGCCATATGGTTGACGGGGCACAGCTGGCGGGCGTACGGGGAAACGGGAGGCTGCTGGCAAAGCCACACAGCTTCCCCCACTCGCTGGGGCGCCCCTGAGAGGCAAGTGCCCTGGCGCAACGCACCAGTAAGCCCAACAGGGAAAACGTCTCTGTTTCCCCACCTGGCCCTGTATGGGAGAAGGCATTCTGTCAGGTCACCTGGTCCCAGGTTGTCGCTCTGCCTATCCTGCGCATCTCTTACCTCTACGAAGAAAGCGATGGTGGTCGGCTTGAGTTTCTTGCTGCCTTTGCTGAGCAGAGAGAACATCATGTCCAGGATCCTCATGGTCTCAGGGCAAGCAAAGTGCAGCATGGCTCTGGAAGACACCAGGGGGAAGGCGCCATGCTGTTACAAGGAAGGAGGGTGACGCCACCCCTGCGAGGCGGCCACAGCTGAATAATGCAGCACCCCTCTTGTAGTGATATTGGTTAAAAACTTTGGTTCATGTAGAAGAGGAGCATGCTGGGAGAACCAAAGACTGTAGAATGTTGGGAATGGATATCTGGGTCTCAATTACAGACTTCTGACTTTAAAAGTGTGAACGGGGTTATCTCTTTCCCTTCACAGGAAGAAAGTTTCTAGCTGATTTGTGGTTTTGACACCTGGGTGTCTGGGACGTAGATTCAGTGTGAGAGGGTTAACTGGCTAATTTACAACTCAAAGAATTTGGTCTGTCTCTGGGAATGCTTTAATCTTCAAGGCCCTTTAATAAACAGAATTCAGCTAACAAGCCTGAGTTACTGTTCCTCCACGTAACTATTGGCAAATTGCTAATTAGTTCAAAGAACTGATTGGTTTCTAAGTTTGAATCCACATGGGTTCAAGAAGGATAAAACCTCAAGAAACTAAGATGCAAATTGCAGCAGACCATCTTGCCAATGGCCTGAAGCTCAACATCAAAAAGGCTAAGATCATGTCCACTGGTCCCATCACCTCCTGGCAAATAGAAGGGGAAGAAATGGAGGCAGTGAGGGATTTTACTTTCTTGGGCTCCATGATCACTGCAGATGGTGAAAGCAGTCACGAAATTAAAAAACGACTGCTCCTTGGGAGAAAGGCGATGGCAAACCTGGGAAGCATCTTAAAAAGCAGAGACATCACCTTGCCAACAAAGGTCCGTATAGTTAAAGCTATGGTTTTCCCAGTAGTGATGTATGGAAGTGAGAGCTGGACCATAAAGAAGGCTGATCGCCGAAGAATGGATGCTTTTGAATTCTGGTGCTGGAGGAGACTCTTGAGAGTCCCATGGACTGCAAGAAGATCAAACCTATCCATTCTGAAGGAAATCAGCCCAGAGTGCTCACTGGAAGGACAGATCCTGAAGCTGAGACTCCAATACTTTGGCCACCTCATGAGAAGAGAAGACTCCCTGTTCTCCCTGTGATTATTAAAGTTTCTAACTGGTAATAAGACTCCTTTTCTTTTGTTCTGCTTATCTCCTGCCCCCCCCGGGGGGGTGGAGCCGATTCCCTGAAACCTGACACCAGCCTTCTGGGCCCAGGGCCTTGGCTCCCTTGGGGAACAGCTGTATTGGTTTTCGAAATGGCAGAGCCAGTGTGGCAGCCTGGGTGCCAGCGGGCGCCTCTCCTTGGCCAGGGGCGAAGTCGACGGAAAAGCAGGACCCTCACCTTGCCAGCAGCGTGGCCCCCTGGAGCACTTCCCTGGCGCTCTGCAGCATGCTCCAGCCCCGTGTCCTCTCCATGAACGTGACCTCGTAGCGGCAGCCAGTGCGAATCAGGAGCAACTTGAGGGCCTCCGCTGAAAAGCTAAGCCAAGAGGACGGCCTGGTTACATAAGGGCATAAGTGAAGCTCTGCAGGATCAGGCTGTGAGGAAGCTCAGCCAGATAGGCATTTGGCCTCACCCAGCAGGCTCCTCTTAATGGTTTTAACTGTTTTTATACCTGCAATTGTTTTGTGCATGTCTTTATACCTGAAAGAGCATCTCCACCCCCATCGTTCTGCCCTGACACTGAGGTCCATCTCCAAGGGCCTTCTGGTGGTTCCCTCCCTGCGAGAAGTGAGGTTACAGGGAACCAGGCAGAGGGCCTTCTCGGTAGTGGCACCCGCCCTGTGGAACGCCCTCCCATCAGATGTCAAAGAGATACACAACTACCTGACATTCAGAAGACATCTGATGGCAGCCCTGTTCAGGGAAGTTTTTAATGTATGACATATTAGTGTATTTTTGGTATTTGTGGAAGCCGCCCAGATGGGCGGGGTACAAATAAAAAAATTATTATTATTATTATTATTATTATTATTTATTTATTTATTTATTTATTGCATTGTGAAATCGCCTTGACATAATTCATAGCAAGCAATACATAAATATTGTTGTTGTTGTTGATAATAGTATTAGTCTGGGTAGAAATGGAGAAGTCACTTTCAGAATAATGTAAGAACATAAGGGCTTGCTGGATCCAGCCAATGGCCCATCTCATCTAGTACAGTGGTACCTTGGGATGCGAACAGGATCTGTTCCGGAGCCCCGTTCGTATCCTAAACATAACGTAAGACGTGACAGTGCGTCTGCGCGTATCACGTTTCGCTGCTTCTGCGCATGCACGTGATGTCATTTTGACCGTCTGCGCATGCGCGAGGGGTGAAACCCGGAGGTTACGCACTGCATTACTTCCAGGTCGCCGCGGAGCACAACCTGAAGATGCTGAACCTGAAGCGTATTTATCCCGATGTATGACTGTATCCTGTTCCCACAGCGGCCAACCAGATCCCTCTGGGAAACCCGCAAGCAGGATTCGAACACAAGAGCAACAAGAGGGCAGAGCAGAGCCATCCTGGCTAATAGCCGCCCAAAGCCCTCCATGAATTTGTCTAATCCTCTTTTAAAGTCATCCAAGTTGTTGGTCATCACTGCTTCCTGTAGGAGTTAACTATGTGATGCATGAACAAGGGCTTTTAACCATCCTGAATTTTCCAACATACAGATGTTTACGAGTTCTAGCGTTCTTTCCTTGTCTGTGGGTGCCCAGCGACCTAGATGCCTGGCTTATATTTTAACACTTGAGTGGGTACAAGGCAATGCCTGACTAAACAGGCCTGTCTTCAAAAGCCGGCGGTATGCCAATGCAGATGGATGCCTCTCTTATTTCAGCAGGGAACATGTTCCATAACCATGGGGCTACCAGTGAAAAAGCCCAGCTCTGCGTTATAACAAAATGGATAGCTATCAGACTGCGGAGAGACTAACCAGGTTACATTTGTTAATCTTTAAATATATATATATATATAACTTTTATTAAGTTCTTCTATCATGCATTTTAGAATATTCATTTAAACAACCATAAAATACAGTGGTACCTCGGGTTACAGACGCTTCAGGTTACAGACTCCTCTAACCCAGAAATAGTACCTTGGGTTAAGAACTTTGCTTCAGGATGAGAACAGAAATTGTGCTCCAGTGGCGTGGCAGCAGCAGGAGGCCCCATTAGCTAAAGTGGTACCTCAGGTTACGAACAGTTTCAGGTTAAGAACAGACCTCCTTCTCTTTCCATGGTTCATTGTACATAACACAAATCCCTGCATATTTTACATAAACTAAACCACTCAGTATTCCATTATTACATCCATCAAAAATTGTTTACACTGTTGAATTTGCCCATGTTTTCAAATATACACAATTTCCACCCATATAGTCAATAAATGCTTTCCAGTCTTCTCTGAACGTATCTTCTTCTTGTTCTCTTATTCTATAGGTTAAGTCTGCAAGCTGCGCATATTCTGTCAGCTTAAGTTGCCATTCTTCTTTGGTTGGGACCTAGCTCGTTTTCAATTTTGGGGCTAACAAAACATGGGCCGTGGTAGTGGCATACATAAATAGTCGTTTTTTGACACCTGGGAATTTCAGTCTGAATTATCCCAACAGAAAGGACTCTGGGTTTCTTTGGAAAAGTACTTTTAAACATTTTTTTTCCCAATTCGTTATAAATTATTTCCCAATACTCTTTTAACCCTTTCAGGTTAAAAAGCAACATTTGCTAATCTGAATGTTAGAATTCCTGCTCCACGATTGCAGTCATGGGATTGTTGTCTTTCACATGACGTGGTATGTTTTGACTCCACAGAGTGGGAAGTGACGGAGACAGGATGTTTGTGTTACTGTGTTCCATGAAGTGGGACTATTGTCCTTTGTTCTTTTTCTATTTGCTGTCTGATGCTGGAGAGAGAGGGAGCCATGTTGCAGTGTTCCGTGTGTGTTTATATGTAAATAAATTAGAATAGCCAAAATGCTGAGTTGCTGAGGTCTGTTACACAAAGCTGTGCAAACTCTGCGGATCCCTAAGTGTGCCGGTGTCGGTTGGCATCGGTCACTGTGATTTTCGGCTGATGAAAGCTTTTGAAGCTCCTGAACAATCGACCAGGAGGGAGGGAACATGCCAGTTGGGCATGTGTCTCTGCCAGGATCCTACTCGAGTGTAGGCTGAACTCTTGACACTGAATGCCCTCACCGGGCAACCGAGGTACCCACCTCGCGAGGTTTTCCCCACGACCACATTGCTTCCGGAGGAAATTCATATCCGGCAGAGCTTCGGCCTGGTTGCTGAAGTAGAGTTCAATGAGCAGAGCAGTCAGAAGGTCTGGATAAAGTCTCTGGATGGTGTCTTTAGATTCAGGCACCGAGATCACTTCGTAGAGAGCCTGAGTGATCTGATTGGGGAGGAGAGAAAACAGTGGGTGGGGAGGCTTGGAGGACAATTCTCTCGTGTCCTTTTAAAATACAGTCATACCTCAGGTTACAGACGCTTCAGGTTGCATTTTTTCGGGTTACGGACCCGCCGAAACTCGGAAGTACCGGAACGGGTTACTTCTGGGTTTTGGCAGTCGTGCATGTGCAGAAGCGATAAATTGTGCTTTGTGCATGCGCAGAAGCACCAAATTGCTACCCACACATGCGCAGATGCAGCGCTGCGGGTTGCAAAAGCTGCAGGTTGCAAACGTGCCTCCCGCACGGATCATGTTCGCAACCCAAGCATCCACTGTAGTATTTTATTTATATTTTTCAAATTTACCATACATTTCATTAGTTTTACAATCAATTTAACATTTCCAAACTTTGACTTCCTTCCCTCTCTTTCTGCGGTTGCTTAATTTATTTTTTTAATATCTTCTGCATATCCAACTTGCTCATTTATCCATCTGCTTTAAATATATACTTGTATAAAACTGCAAGTTATTACATTAATCCTGCCAATATTTTTATCTGTTCACAATTTATCTGTAAATATTCAATAAACAATTTCCATTCTTTTATAAGAAGTTTGTTATCTTGGTTTATTATTCTTCCGGTAAGTTTCGCCATCTCTGCCATATTCCACGTGTTTTTGTATCCATTCTTCCTTTATTGGGACTTCTGCTTATTCCATTTTGGGGCAAGTAAAAATTCTTGCTGCTGTAATAGCATACCTGAATAAGTCTCTATACAATTTAGGTAGTTCTGTCCCTATAATCCCCAAAAGGAAAGCTTCTGGGGTTTTTATAATGTTTGATGTATTATAGTATTTTAATATTTTTTTGGAAGCCGCCCAGAGTGGTTGGGGAAGCACAGCCAGATGGTCGGGGTATAAATAATAAATTATTATTATTATTATTATTATTATTATTATTAAGTCCAGGAATCTGTTTCTTGACTAAATGGGGCACCCAGTCCTTCCACACAAGATCTGCCTGCTGGTTACCATCGCCTCCCTTTCTTCAATTCAGCAGTATTAATTTATTTTGATTTATAAACTGCTTGATCAAAAATCTCTCCAATTGGATTGCAAATAAAACGGGAGACGAAACACCGACTAAAACCCACAGTCTAATCAAAAACAGTATGTAAGATCATCATTGAACAAACACACACAAACATTTAAGAAAATGCTTATTATGTTGACAGGCAGCTTCATTGAACTGTAGAGTTGCAAGCGACCCGCAGGGGTCATCTAGTCCAACCCCTTAAAATGCACAAATTGTCACTAAATATAAAATAAGCTTAAGAAATGAACACTCGCAGCTAAACAAAATATGCACACAACCACTGTCATTAAAAGCAAATACAAAACTAATAAATATTTAAAAACAGATGTAAGTAATAAAATTATATGCCTCGATTGGCTTGCTGGGGAAAAAAATCCTTTTCAGCAGGCAATCTAAAGCAATCTAGCGAGGGTGGCTGCCTAATATTCTTAGTGTAACTGAGGGCAGTCCTTTTGTTAAAAAATGGGGAACTGAGAACTTTTACCAATCACCCAGAGATCTGCCAATCAGATCCCAATCTTCATTCTGCCCAGGCCAGCTCAGACGGTGGCAAGATGAGAACGGGGCCTTTTTGGTATTGGCTCCCTGCTTATGGAACACTCTCCCCAGGGAGGTTTGCCTGGCACCGTCATTATATAGCGTTAGGTGCCAGGGAAAAACCTTTCTTGTTAACCAGGCCTTTGGCTTTTAACTATCAATGGCGTTTTAGAGCAGGTGGGATGTTCAGAGAGACACGTAGCTCCAAAGATATGGCAAGACTCACGGCAATAGAGGCTGCGGAGGTCTGCAGCTCAGTGCTGTGGTGGTCCTGTAGCCTGGCCAGCAAATTCTCCATCAGCTGCTCCTCCACGACTTCCTCGGTAGAGAGGGACTGCCACAACTCGGACGAATTGCTGCAAAGGGCCAAAAGAGGATGGAGCAACATCAACAGCAGAGGGCCTCTTAAACGTGTCTCATCGTCCCACTCTGCTCTGCCTTGTTCGGACCCCCAACCTGGAGTCCTGTGTCCAGTTCTGGGCACCACAATTTAGGAAGGATGCTGAGAAGCTGGAAGGTGGGCAGAGGAGGGCGGCCAAGAGGATCAAGGGTCTGGAAATGAAGCCTGATGAGGAACGGTTGAAGGAGTTGGGTATGTTTTTTTTTTTAATATTTTATTTAGGATTTTCTTGTTTTACAGAAGTGTAATGCCTCGTATTTCCCCCCCCCCCATGTAACATTTTTACAAATCCGTTTCATTTGTTGAGGCATTAGGGGGAGAAGAAGAAAAAAAAAGGAAAAAGAAAGGGGGTGGAGGGAGGGAAGATGGATGGGGGTGGGGTCAGGTGGTGGTGTTTCTATTATGCTTAATGTATGTAGAGTTTGGTGTCAGCGTTGTTTGTGTTGTTCACTTGTGTTCCTTTGGTGGTGAGAGAGTTTGGGGTTGGCCTAGGGTGTGATTGTTTGTTTGTGATTGGCTGTGGTGATCTTTGTTTTCGTGTGTGAGTGGGGTGGGTGGGTGTTTTGGATCAGGTTAGCCATATTGAATTGTATGCTGTTGGTGGAGAGTTGGGTATGTTTAGCCTGGGAAAGAGGAGACTGAGAGGAGATAGGATAGCCGTATTCAACTACCTACAGGGGTGTCACACAAAAGAGGGAGTGTTAAAGTTTGTGGGTCGTAAATCCTTTGACCCACAGAGTCTGCTGCAACGGCACTGCAATAAATTTGATTTATTGGCACTCCGACAAACTTCAAGGGCGCCCACACGCTTCCACTCGCGCGCTGCCTCTCTTCTCAGTTGTCGGATAGTAGCAGAGTTCACACGCAGCGTATAGTGGCTTTGTCTGTGTCTGCGTGGTGTCTTCAATAACTCAGCTCGACACCAGTGCTTCTAATCTATCACTCTTTATTTAGGTAAAGGTAAAGGGACCCCTGACCGTTAGGTCCTGTCACGGACAACTCTAGGGTTGCAGCACTCATCTCGCTTTATTGGCCGAGGGAGCCGGCGTACATCTTCCCGGTCATGTGGCCAGCATGACTAAGCCGCTTCTGGCGAACCAGAGTAGTGCACGGAAACGCCGTTTACCTTCCCGCCAGAGCGGTACCTATTTATCTACTTGCACTTTGATGTGCTTTTGAACTGCTAGGTTGGCAGGAGCAGGGACCGAGCAACAGGAGCTCACCCCGTCGCGGGGATTCGAACCGCCAACCTTCTGATTGGCAAGCCCTAGGCTCCATGGTTTAACCCACAGCGCCACCTGCATCCCATTTGCATAGATAGTTGTTTACATCCAATACATCCAATCTGAAACCAAATCGTACCTGAAAATGCCCCTGAGGATTGAACCCAAGACCTTCATCAAAGTAGGTGCCTGGACTGAGCTATGGATGCACCTGATGAACATAGGAAATTGCCTTATACTAAGTCTGACCACCGATCCATCTAGCTGAGTACCATCCATGCTAAAAACCAGAGGCACCAGTTTTTCCCATGTGGACAGAGACTTGCTGCAAAGAGTTCGGTTCTCAAGGGAGAAACGCGAGCAACTTGTTACCTGTCTGGTGGGAAGGAATGCTCCAGGAGGCTGGAGATGACCGTGTCCAAGTGCTCGGTCCTGCCTGCCAGCAAGCCCACCAGCTTCATCACCAGCCTCCTTGCGCTGGGCTGGTGGATCAGGTCCAGGCGGCTGCAGATCCCGTCCACAATGTCCGAGACCTGGAAGGGGAAAGGGGTTGGGAGGCAGGAGGGCAGGAAGGAAGAGGGAGGAGGAGGAGGAGGAGATGGGGAAGGAGAAAGAAGGAGGAGATGGAGGAGAAGGAGAGGGGGAAGGAGGAGGAAGGAGATGGGGAAGGAGGAAGGAGGAGTTGGAGGAGAAGGAGATGGGGAAGGAGGAAGGAGAAAGAAGAATGAGATGGAGATAGGGAAGGAGGAAGAAGAAGGAGGAGATGGAGGAGAAGGAGAGGGGGAAGGGGGAGGAAGGAGAAGGAGATGGAGGAGAAGGAGAGGGGGAAGGGGGAGGAAGGAGAAGGAGATGGAGGAGAAGGAGAGGGGGAAGGAGGAAGGAGAAAGAAGAATGAGATGGAGATAGGGAAGGAGGAAGAAGAAGGAGGAGATGGAGGAGAAGGAGAGGGGGAAGGGGGAGGAAGGAGAAGGAGATGGAGGAGAAGGAGAGAGGGAAGGAGGAAGGAGAAAGAAGAATGAGATGGAGATAGGGAAGGAGGAAGAAGAAGGAGGAGATGGAGGAGAAGGAGAGGGGGAAGGGGGAGGAAGGAGAAGGAGATGGAGGAGAAGGAGAGGGGGAAGGGGGAGAAGGAGATGGGGAAGGAGAAAGAAGAAGGAGGAGATGGAGGAGAAGGAGAGGGGGAAGGAGGAAGGAGAAAGAAGAATGAGATGGAGATAGGGAAGGAGGAAGAAGAAGGAGGAGATGGAGGAGAGGGGGAAGGAGGAAGAAGGAGGAGATGGAGGAGAAGGAGGGGGGTAGGAGGGGAAAATGAAGAAGAGGAGGAGGAGGAGGAGGAGGAGGAGGAGGAGGAGGAGGAGGAGGAGAAGGAGAAAACCTTCAGCCAGAGTCTTGAGTGATGGGCAGGTCTCTGTAGGTTGTAGTCACCCAATGGAGAGGCTATTGTGAAGTTCAGAAAAGCTCAGCTCCACTGCAAGAAGGACTCAGGGGGTACCGTGCGGGGGGGAGCAGACACATTTTTTTAGGGGGCCCTGTGCATTTGGCAAAGTGACGTAGGGCTGGCATTGCTCCTGCGGTGGCAGTGAGGATTGGGCTGCTGCGGGGAGCTCCGTTCACCCTCCGCGCCCCGGGTACCGGCAAGCAATGCTACGCCGCTGCAAGGACTCCCCACCTGCCAAATCAGCATCCTCAGGATGCCCACCTGCTGCCTCCGACCTGCCCCACCTTCTCTATCTCGGCGCCACAGTGCCTTGCCATGCTGGCAAGGAGCCCCTCTGTGGTGGCGCAGCAATGGGTGGTGCACTGCACCGTCAAGCCATCCAAAGCGGTCAGGATGAAGTCGGTCTTCTCTCTTGGACTGAAGTAAACGCCAAAGACCTGGCGGGACAGAGAAATGGGGACAGAGAAATGGTGTGTGGTTGGCTAGGGTGGGTTGTGCAGAGATGCCCCTGCTTTTTTCATTTTCTTAAAATAAATTCTATTAGCAGAAAACCATGGCTAGAAAAGCCACCTCTATTGGTCTGTCACCCCCCCCAACTGTATACCTGGGTTATGAAGGCGCCCTAAAGACGTTAAAGCAAAGATTATGGGATAATGCACACAGTGACTTGCGATCTCGATCACACACAGTCTGTAGTCCGCTGGCAGTAGGAGTACAATATGCGCATGTCTTTAAGTTAACATCTTACATTAAAAACATGACAGTACCAAATTATCGAAGGCTTTTCACCAAAGCCAGACTAAACGTCTTTCCTTCTGCAGTGTTGGATGGCAGGTTGAGAGGAGTTCCCTACCAGGACAGACTTTGCTCGTGTGCTCAAGACATCGATTCCATAAAACATATTTTGTTGCACTGTGCAAAATATGAGCAAGCCATAGCTGAACTGATATTACCCTTGCTGGTACCTTTCCCGGGAAAATCAGAGGCTCACTGTGTCAGGTTCCTATTGGAAGACCGGACAAATGCTAGAACATTAGCAGTGGCAAAGTTTTTATCGGTGGTTGCAAGAACCAACGATCCTTATGTTCTGAACGAAATGCTTGTTTAACCTGGAGGTAGACTGTATGAATTACGTATTGCTTTGTAACGATTTGTTGGGTCTCTGGACCGTAATAAAGGTTGATGATGATAAATTCTATTACGGCTTGCACAGAAAAAATTGAAGCTTAATATCTTTTCCCTTATTTTAAACCAAACCAAGACTTTAGATAAAAGACTTTAGGTATCGTAAGGACACAAAAAGGGCGGGGCGGGGGGAGAGAACTAGAGAAAGAAAAAGACAGAAATTTTAAAAGAATAGGAAAGAGTTTAAAAGAGGAAGATAGAAAAATATGACCAGAAAATAAAGAATTTCTGATCCTTCATCTGCCCACTATGTAAAAACAATATTCACTTCCACAAAGCGGTTTTCTATCAACAAATACTAAAAATATCCTCAAATCCAGATATCGTTATTTCTTTTTCACGCAAAATGTCCGCGAGAGGTTTCCATTCTTTAAGAAACGTTAGCAATGACTTCTCTCTGATTAAACATGTCAATTTTGCCATCTCAGCTAAGAGGTGAGCCTTTTTTCCCCATCCAGGATGGCCAGAACAGTGGGAAACTTATGTAAAAAGGTGAAAAGCTTCTGGGAGATGATATATAATGAGATGAAAAAAATGTTGAAATATACATTTCTAAAATTATGGAATTATTGCAAAAATGGATAAGGGGGAGAAAGATTCGCTAGGATATTTAAAGGTAATATAAATTTAAGAAATGCATAAGAAGTGGTTAAAATGGTGGATCATCAGAGGTGCTGATGGAAGTCCAAAAAATTGTATAAGTGACAAAGTTTTGTGGTACGATTTATAATTTATATGTTAAAATTAATTAAAATTATTATATATATAAAAAAGAAAGGTGGGAAACTTAATATCCCAACCTGAAAGTAACCAAGGGGATTCATGGAGCCACAGATATTGTAGTGAGCAATATCCAAGCATAAATTTGTCCAGTTGTGTCCTTCTATTTACCTCTGCAACTCTGGAGGGGTTTTTGAGAAACACGGCCGGATTCCAAGATTCCAAGAACTCCTTGTGCTTGCGCTTGATGGCTTCCGTGTGGACGTTCTTCTCATCCAGCCTCGCAACTGACACACCCCGGAAATTTCAAAAAACAAGAACACACATGTCAGTTTTAGGGCAGTGCGGTGTAGCGGTTAGAGCGCCGGGCGAGGGTGCAAATCCTTGCTCAGCCATGAAGCTCACTGGGTGAGAGTCGCTGCCTTCTCAGCCTAACCTACCTCACAAGGTTGTTGTGAGGAGCAAATGGGGAAGAAAAAAATCACGAGGAAAGTTGGGGCATAAATGTAAGAAGTATGATATAATAATAATAATATTTTTTTATTTATAACCCGCCCTTCCCGGTTCAAAAACTGGGCTCAGGGCGGCTAAGAACAAATTTAAAACACTTCATTGTAAAAGCAGCATAAAATACAGTATAAAAACATGAATAACAATAAAATTCAAAATTCAGAAATCAATTTAGGGGAAATAAGCATTAGATGATCCCCAGGGCTAGCTGGCTGAATTGGTCCTACTTGGGCCAGCGAGGAGGCCAGGGGAGAATTAGCTGTGGGGTCTCAGAGCGGGTGATCTTCATAAAAGGGGAGGGGGAGGGAAGAGAAGGGAAATAAAAGATCAGGCTGAATTCAAATTAAAGGCCAGGCGGAATAGCTCTGTCTTACAGGCCAGCTCTGTCTTACAGGCCCAACGGAAGGAGGTTAAATCCTGCAGGGCCCTGGTCTCATGGGACAGAGCATTCCACCAGGTCGGAGCCATCACTGAGAAGGCCCTGGCCCTGGTGGAGGATAGTCTGACTTCCTTAGGGCCCGGGACCTCTAAACTATGGATATTCATGGACCTTAAGGTCCTCTGCGGAGCAGACCAAGAGAGGCGGTCCCGTAAGGAGATGAATATTTCTATACACAATGGGGACCTACCTATTGGGCCTATTAATTAGGTGCACAAAGTTACTGGGAAGCTATACTAATCTCGTATTTATTTATTTTGAAGACTTATAAGCCGTTTGATCAGAAAAGCTTCCCAGGTAAAATCCGCACTCCAGTTAAAAACAAGTAATACTGAAGCCTTAGATTAGCAGTACCCGGAGGTCCAGCGGTCCGCCAACCCCGTGGCCAGAGGGGAAAAACAATTCCAGAGACTTCTTGGTCAGAGAAAAGAGATTTATTGAGATCTGCGCAGAGGCAGCCAGTGGAGTCCTCTCCAAAGACTGGCTACGCCCAATTTCACATTTGCAAACTTTCTTATACCTTGAAAACACCCTTCCCTCCCCCAAGCTTCCCCAAAACCTTCTCCAATCAGCTGGCAAGTTTTAGCTTACTTCCTTATATGGCATATGGCTATCTAAACGCCCCTCCTTCCCTTGTTCGTGTGTTCTTCTCTTGCATTACTGCATCAGAGAGCATGTGCAGAGAGTACTGCAGTTTCTACTTAGCTGAGAGAAAAAACAGGAAATGGGCTTCCCTGCTAGCCAGCAGAAAGAGGAAGTAGCTCCCAGCTTGCAAAGCCGCTGCTCGCTGTCTGCTAGCCGGCAGAAAGAGGAAGTGGGCCTCTTCCCAATTCAGCAAAGCAGGATAATATGCAATTTTAACAGAGCAATTTAGAAAAGAATTTATCAGAGCAGAACAATTTACTTAAATATAAAATACAGGGAATACCTTCCCTGTCCCTTCATTCCCTCCTCTTCTTTTGGGACAACCTATCTCCTAGGTTCGTCCTGGTCTCTCGGGTTTATAATCCTGGGGAAGAGCAATAAGGGCCATGATTCTTTTTGCATCACACCTTGTAAGCATTGCACGAAGCAGGATATACAGAAGCAAAAAAAAAAAAGCAGAAGGATTAACAGCGGCCCTGCTAATAATACCACAATATGCCTGAGCCAACTGCCATGAGGCAGCCAGGAATATAACCAACCCCATAGATCACCTCCTGTAGTTTTCAGCGGGTTCCTGGCTATCATTGTTTCCATGTGATCAATGGTGACTGAAATATTATCTAGGACATATCTATTTTATTGCTGAAGGGCCCACTGATACTCGTGCTCTATCAGCTGCCTTGCTTTTTGGGAGGTTGTGTCCCACCTCTCTGAGGAGGAGCCTATTATCTTAACCAATTTTCCCACCTGTCCTTGTGGATGCTTAATACTCTCATGATTTCCTCCCAACATACTGTATCCGAAAGGGGCTTCTCCCTCTACATATATTAACATATACCCACAGGAATATATCCACCCTTGCAGAGGCCTGACATACGGAGTGACTATATCAAAGAGTTCTGGCCCCAATATCAAAAGTCCTGGCGGTGCCTTAAAATTTGCTGGGGGAAAAAAGTCTCTACGTTGGGGACGCTGCCCGCGGGCGTCCCTCCCATCCACTTGTCCAGCCGTCTGGCGCTCTTCTGGAGATGGTTAGCTTCAGAGGATCATCAGGATTTGGTGTAACTGTCCAATCTAAAATAGCCTTCTTCACTTAAGTGTGGTGGACCCAAGGGGTGAGGTAACAGCAGTGGGCCTGGGTCCACCTGTTAAGAAAGAGACAAAATCTCGGGAGAGTTACTGCACATAATTATCAAACTGCACATTTTGACTAGCATGGGGGGTTATTGCAAAACTGAGTGGACAAAGGCTGGTCCATTGTCAGATCCTATTGACCTAGGTAGTCCATAGCGGGGAATGATCTCCCTAAGCAGGCACCTGGTTACTTCAAATGCCTTTTCAGTTCTGGTGGGCCAGGCTTCAACCCATCCTGTATACGTGCAGATCGCCACAAGCAGGTAGCGGTATAGTCCACAGCGGGGCAATTCAGTGAAATCCACAACAAGGTCTTCCATGGGTGCAGTTCCACTATGCTGAATCCCCGGGGGAGCCAAGGGTCCGGTTCTAGGATTATTCTTTTGACACAGCAGGCATTTCCTGGAGATCTGGGCTGCCAGTTGATAAAGGTGGGCTATATAGAAGCACTGCTTCAGCTGTCTGGTTGTGGCATCTGGTCCCATGTAGGTGGACTCATGGTATCTCTGAGTAATCTGCTGAGAAAGGGACTCTGGAATCCATATTCTGTCATCATGAGTAAGGTACCATCCTTCTTTGGACATGGTCAGCCCCTGGGCATCTGCAGTGTCCCTCTCCTTTTGGTGTATATTGGCTTATCAGCGGTGTTCAAGATCCTTCCAGGGACCAGTGCTCCAATAACTGACGCGGGAGCTGGTTCTCGGGCTGCTTCCTTGGCCACCCTGTCTGCTAGTCGGTTTCCTCTGGCCACTTCTCCTAGTCCAGTTTTGTGTCCATAACAATGGATAACTGCCACTGCCTTGGGCTCCCATACAGCATCCAGAAGGTTCAATAAGGCTTGTGGGTGGGCCACCTGGTTTCCTCTGGAGGTAAGCAAACCTCTTTCCTTCCATAAGGCTCCATGGGCATGTAAAGTCAGAAAGGCATACTTAGAGTATAAATGTTTATCTTCTGTCCCTTTGCTAGGGTCAGGGCTCTGGTGAGCGCTGTTATTTATGCCAGCTGGGCCGACGTTCCAGGCGGGAGTGGCTGCGCTTCGATCACTTGGTCTTCCAAGGCTACCACTGCATAGCCTGCCTTCCGCTGTCCAGCCTTAACAAAGCTGCTTCCATCCACAAACCATGAAGGCCAGTGGGGGTTTGCTTCATCTTTGAGGTCAGGCCTGCTAAAATATTCTTCATCCATTACTTCAATGCAATCGTGCATCTGCTCCTCATCTTCTCCTACCGGGGACAGGGTAGCTGGGTTGAGGGCGGTGGTGACCTGAAACTTCAAACACGGATGCAGCAGTAACATCTGGCACTTTCTCATCTTCGCTTGGGAGAGAAAATAGGTACCCTTCATGTCAAGCAGAGCTGGGACTGCATGCGGGGTCACACAAACAGTGTCTTGGCCAAAAATAAATTTGTCTGCTTTGTTCAGTAGGGTGGCTACTGCCACAACTGCTCTCATGCACGGTGGTAAGCCTTGTTCTGTAGGCGTCAGGCGCTCAGGTACCCTTCATGTCACTGGCTGTTGCCAGCTTCCCAATTTTTGGCACAAAACCCCTTTCCCCGTCCCTTGGTCCTCATCCACGAATAGAGTAAAGGGTTTCTCAGGGTTTGGGATGCCAAGCGCTGGGGCTTGCTGTAGTGCCCTCTTCAAATCCACGAAGGCTTGCTGTTGTTCTGTGTTTCAAACAAAGGGGTCTCTCTCAGTTCCTCTGGTTGACTCATGTAGAGGCTTGGCAATGATGCTGTAATTAAATATCCATATCCTACAAAATCCTGCAGACCCCAGAAAGCCACAGAGTTCTCTGCAGTTCTTTGCCTCTGGTATCAGGATAATAGCCTGCTTCCTTTCTTCACTGGTAACAAAGGGGTGTTTCACTGTGATTGGCATTGCCTCAAGATCCTATGTTGGAGCAGTCGCTCTAGATGCACCTACACCCCTTCAGTCGCCCTTCGTGGGATGGGATACTTATTTACTGCAACAGGATTGACAAATGGCTTGGGCTTCACAATTATTGGTGGGATATTCTTTGCCATTCCTGGGGGGTTCACTTGTTCCAGAATACTGGCGGGGATGGGTCCCTCCTCTTCTTTTACCATCATGAGGCGCCAGTACTCCCTCAGGGGTGCCTCCACAACCAGTTCCCCAAGTGACATATTGGACAATGTGGCTTCTCCCGATGGCTTAAAAGTAATTTGGGCTTGCAACTTTACCAACAAATCTCTTCCTAATAATAGAATAGGGCATTCTCTCTCTTCCAGTGCCCTTCCTGTCGGCAGATGGCGCACTGATTCCGTCCAAGACGGCTTCGCCCTCCTCCCCGGGCACTTCCTCTTTTCTGAGGGGTGGGGGCGGCTGCCTGTAATGTCATCAACTTCCTTGTTTGATACTTCTCCTTTTTTCTCTGGGCCTCCTCATCTCTCTGATTGTAAGTGGTTTGAGCTATTTCCAACATCTATTCCAGCCCATGGCCGATGCACCCCTCAGGCTTCTGGATTTTTTCTTTTGGCGAATATCGGACGCTGCCTGAGCTACAAAGGCAGCCTTTATAATGGGGCGTTGGCAATATCATCTGGGTTCTCCTCAAAGGTAGGGTTCTAATTTCTCCAATTGCACACATCAGCACTTGAAAAAGGCACATGTTGGACTGTATAAGTGCATGGTGGTGCTTCCCCACCCTGTCCTGGGGGGCTGGTGGGTCATACACTCTGCATAGAGGCATCATTGCAGTCCCACCCTTTTTCTGTGCCTTATGGGACTTATGGAGGGACACCCTGGTTGCTGCTAACAAATGGGAACTAACATCCACTTCTTTCACATAGGGTTGTACATACTGTTGCAATCTCAATTGTCTGATACTGTGTCCACATTTTTCCTTTCTTTGCTAACTCAATTAGTCCCTTCATAAACTCCTCATCATCCTCTTCCTCTTTGCTCTCTAATTCATCAACCTTGGAGGGTTCAGGCTGAGGGCCGGCTCCTCCCTGGTCCTGGGGCCCTGGGCCTGGGGGATTCGCTAGAGGGGCAGCTGGTGGAGCATAGGGTGGCGGCGGTTTAATGACTTCCCCCTCTTCTCCTTCCTCTCCTTCCGGCTCTGATATCACCGGAGGCTTTTCTGACTTCCCTGCCGGTCGGACTGCACATATTGTATTTTGTGGGGCGTCGCCTCGGCAGGCTTTCAGCCACGGTGGATTCTTTTCTACATTGATTTTCCAGGTAGGAATATAAGGGATCTGGTCTGGGTGGACGTTCAAGATATTTTGATATAGTGGGTTGATTAGTTGCAAATTAAATCTGCCCTCCAAGGGCCAATTAGTTCCTTGGGTGGGCCAATCAACCTCACATCCTCTCTCTTCTCAATTTGAACCCAATCATCATGCTTCGTAGCTGCTTTCCAGTTGGTTAAAAAGCATTTCAGAGGACTACGTTAGCTTGCCCCAGACCCCATTTTTTTTTTCCAGACCCCATTTTTTTTTTTTTTCAGATACTCCGCTCCTAACCGGGCTTAAGATCCTTTCACACACCAACCACTACAGACTGTGACTTGGCGAACTCTCGTTGCTAAGAAATGCACAGCCCTGCAATCGCTCGGCCAAGGGGACGCTAAGCCCCGGCCCACACTTGACAATTCAGCCACTGGAGTATCTGACATGCAACACACAAAACACACCCCAATATAATTCCAACATGCAACACACAAAACACACCAAAATAATTTTCCCTCTGTTTCCCCTTTCCCCAACCTTACTGGCGGCACTCTACTGCCACCTCTGTTTCCCCTTTTCCCTTTTCCCGTCCCTGTCTGGCGGGGCGGCACCTTATTGCCACGGCCAGTTCCTTTGTTCCTTTTCTGGCGGCACTCTACTGCTCACAGCCAGACCCTTTATCCCTTTTCTGGCGGCACTCTACTGCTCACAGCCAGAGGAAGCTGATCGGGCTTCCTACCACGCCCTTTCCCTTGGGCTTACCTGTTCCGCTGCGGACCCCTCCTTCGGCCGTCCTCTTTTCTCTCTCGACTGGGTGTCTCGGCTCAGGCACAGCGTGGCGATCTCCCCCTACGAACTGGCAGGGTGCGCGCTGGAGATTGCGAGCGCTGGTCCTGGTTGCTCACCCGGTCGAGTCTGGCCCCTCGGTCCACCTTTTGTGGGGTGGGGACCCATCCCGGACACGAGCCCCCAAAATGAAGCCTTAGATTAGCAGTACCCGGAGGTCCAGCGGTCCGCCAACCCCGTGGCCAGAGGGGAAAAACAATTCCAGAGACTTCTTGGTCAGAGAAAAGAGATTTATTGAGATCTGCGCAGAGGCAGCCAGTGGAGTCCTCTCCAAAGACTGGCTACGCCCAATTTCACATTTGCAAACTTTCTTATACCTTGAAAACACCCTTCCCTCCCCCAAGCTTCCCCAAAACCTTCTCCAATCAGCTGGCAAGTTTTAGCTTACTTCCTTATATGGCATATGGCTATCTAAACGCCCCTCCTTCCCTTGTTCGTGTGTTCTTCTCTTGCATTACTGCATCAGAGAGCATGTGCAGAGAGTACTGCAGTTTCTACTTAGCTGAGAGAAAAAACAGGAAATGGGCTTCCCTGCTAGCCAGCAGAAAGAGGAAGTAGCTCCCAGCTTGCAAAGCCGCTGCTCGCTGTCTGCTAGCCGGCAGAAAGAGGAAGTGGGCCTCTTCCCAATTCAGCAAAGCAGGATAATATGCAATTTTAACAGAGCAATTTAGAAAAGAATTTATCAGAGCAGAACAATTTACTTAAATATAAAATACAGGGAATACCTTCCCTGTCCCTTCAATACGTGAGACCACCGTGATTAAAAACCAATGTACATATCATAATTAGAAATGAATAATTATGCTAGAAACATTCTTGTTTAGGCAAACCTACCCAGATGCTTCAAAAGCCGGTGTGAATTTTAAGCTGCCTTTAGTATTTTTAACTTTTTGTGTGTTTTAAGGTATTGCGATTTTTCTTGCTTTTAAAAAATATTTTTGCAATAAGCTTGATTTTTAAAAAATCAAGCGGTATATAAATCTCATTGAATGGAATCAGTAAGTAAAGATAGCAATGAAACAAACAACTACACAGCTTTCCAAAGACATCTTGTATCAGGAAGTTTTTAATGCCTGGTGTTTTGCTGTGTTTTTGTGTAATCTGTTGGAAGCCGCCCAGAGTGGCTGCTTGCAGATGGGTGGGGAATAATAATAATAATAATAGTAATACAGTGGTGCCTCGCAAGACGAAATTAATTCGTTCCGCAAGTTTTTTCTTCTTGCGAGTTTTTCGTCTTGCGAAGCACGGTTTCCCATAGGAATGCATTGAAAATCAATCAATGTGTTCCTATGGAGACCGCTTGCCAGGCTGGCGGTGCGGAGAAGGGCTTTTCTCCACACCGCAAGCCTTCAGGACAGGTACGGGAACAGAGGGGAAGGCGCACAGCGCTTCTCCTCTGTTCCCGGGGCTTGCAGTGGGAGGAGGGTTTTTCCTCCCCACCGCCAACATTCAGAACAGCATTCTGAATGTTGGCGGTGGGAAGGAAAACCCTCCTCCCACCGCAAGTCTTCAGGACAGTTCCGGGAACAGAGGGGAAGGCGTGATGCGCTTCTCCTCTGTCCCCGGACCTGTTCTGAAGGCTGACGGTCCACCGCCAGCCTTCAGAACAGCCATCCGAAGGCTGGCGCAGGGAGAAGGGCTCTCGTCCCCACCGCCAGCCTTCGGAGGAGCCTTCCGAAGCCTGGCGGGGGGAGGAGGTCTCTCCGCCCCACCGCCAGCCTTCGGAGGAGGTCCGGGAACAGAGGGGAAGACGCGCTGCGCTTCCCCGCTGTCCCGGAGATTTCCCTATGGGCTTTCGTCTTGCGAAGGAAGCCCATAGGGAAATTCGTTTTGCGAAGCGCCTCCAAAACGGAAAACCCTTTCATCTTGCGAGTTTTCCGTCTTGCGAGGCGTTCGTCTTGCGGGGCACCACTGTAGTAATAGTAGTAGTAGTAATAATAATAATAATAATAATAATAATAATGGTGACAACAAGAACAACAACAACAGATGGTGATGGTGATAATAATAATTATTGTTGTGATTTTATGTTGCTAACCACCCTGAGATCTGCAGATGAAGGGCAGTAAATAATAATAATAATAGATGGTGATTGTGACAATAATAATAGTTATTGTTGTTGTTATCACCATCTCCATCTATTATTATTATTATCACAGCCACTGTGATCCACGCGACGGTCACCTCCATACTGGATTATTGTAACTCGCTCTATGTGGGGCTGCCCTTGAGACTGACCCAGAAACTCCAGCGGGTGCAGAATGCTGCAGCGAGACTCCTTACGGGGTCCTCGCTGCGAGATCACATTCACCCGGTGCCATGCCAGCTGCACTGGCTCCCGGTGGAGTACAGGATCAGGTTTAAGGTGCTGGTTTTAACCTTTAAAGCCCTATGTGGCCTAGGACCCTCATATCTATGGGACCGCCTCTCCTGGTATGTCCCACGGAGGACCTTACGGTCTTCAGATAAAAACATTCTGAAGGTCCCAGGCCACAGAGAAGTTAGGCTGGCTTCAACTAGAGCCAGGGCTTTTTCGGCTGTGGCTCCGATCTGGTGGAACGCTCTGTCACAAGAGACTAGGGCCCTGCGGGACTTGACATCTTTCCGCAGGGCCTGCAAGACAGAGCTGTTCCACCAGGCCTTTGGCCAGGGCGCAGCCTGACTCCCTCCCTCGGCAATCTTCGCAGAGCTCTGGCCCAATGAATGGTTTTAGAGTGTTGTTTATGCTGTACTTTTGTACTGTTTTATTGTTGTTAGCCGCCCTGAGCCTGGCTTCGGCTGGGGAGGGCGGGATATAAATAAAATTTATTATTATTATTATTATTATTATTATTATTATTATTATTATTAATTTACTGCCCTTCATCTGTAGGCTGCATCTTAATGTTTTAATGTTGTATTTTAATCTTGTTTTTAAATTGTATTTTAATCAACCTGTTTTTATTATTGGTTGTTAGCCGCCCTGAGCCTGGTCTTGGCTGGGGAGGGCAGGGTATAAATAAAATTTATTACTATTATTACTATTATTACTATTATTATTATTATTATATCTCAGGGTGGTTCGCAACATAAAATCACAATATAAAAAACACAATAAAAATAAGAACAAAACCAAACCAATAATCCCCCCCTCTCGCTGGGGTCTGACATCCTTCCCAGAGGTTCTGAGCTGGCCACCCTATGGCCATTGGTTCACCCTGCCTCATGGGTGAGCCGGCCCTGGGATGAAAGGGAAAAGGAAGGCGGATGTGTTGCCTGCAATGATTGGCATCCATTCTCCAAGATTTCAGGCAGGAGTTGGCAGGGACTGAACCTGGGACCTTCTGCTCGCGAGGCAGAGGCTCTGCTGCTGAGCTACGCCCCCCCCCGCACTCTGTACATGCTCAAGGATGGCTTTGCCACCCGTTTCTTACTTTTCTGGCCAAGCACAATCGCCAGGAGGAGGTGGACGCTCTTGGCTGCCTTGGAGCTGATGGACTTGACGGCGTCTCCGCAGCAGATCCCCAGCACCGCGACGAGGTGGCCCAGCCTAGAGAATTTGGACAGTGTCTGGCGGAGGAAAGGGGGCACAGTAGTGCTTTTTTAAAAAAAAAATTGTTGGAAATTTTATTTACAACATAACATAAAGCCCCCGCCCCCCAACACAGAAATCCACCCTCATTAAACGTGAACATAACATACAATAAGCATAACATACAACAATACAAATAAATAAAAAAAATAAAAGACTTCCTTTATCCTGTATCTGGCCTCCTTATTTACTTCTTATAAGCTGTTTCCTTTACGAATAATTATTGAGATTTTTCTAATTATAACTTAAATATCCACAAAGTCTCCTGCAGACATTAATCGAAACAAGTCCAGGTATGTATTTTAGGGCACTGTTTTGTGAAGTGTTCTCTGCATTTTCCCCATGCTTTTTGAAACTCTTGTCTGGTGTGATCTCTCATTGCCTCTGTTAATCTAGCCAGTTCAATATACTCTTAACAGTTTATCTTGCCATTCCTTTTTTGTTGGCACAGTTCCTTTTTTCCAGTTTTTGGCAGTTAGGATCCTTGCCGCTCCTGTGGCATAGAGGAATATTTTCTGATCTTCTCTTGCTATACCTGTGTCTGTTATCCCTAGTTGAAAAGCTTCTGTATTTTTCATAAAGTTATACTTAAACATTTTTTTAAGCTCGTCATATACTATGTTCCAGAAGCTTTTGATTTTTTCCACAGGTCCACCAAACACGTATAAGTGTCCCCTCTGTTTTACCACACCTCCGGCACAGATTTGTTTTTGTCTTATACATTTTAGCTATTTTGGTAGGTGTTAAGTACCATGTGGGACGCGGGTGGCGCTGTGGTCTTAACCACAGAGCCTAGGACTTGCCGATCAGAAGGTTGGCCGTTCGAATCCCCGTGTCGGGGTGAGCTCCCGTTGCTCGGTCCCTGCTCCTGCCAACTTAGCAGTTCGAAAACACGTCAAGTGCAAGTAGATAAATAGGTATCGCTCTGGCGGGAAGGTAAACAGTGTTTCTGTGCGCTGCTCTGGTTCACCAGAAGCAGCTTGGTCATGCTGGCCACATGACCCGGAAGCTGTACGCAGGCTCCCATGGCCAATAAAGCGAGATGAGCATCGCAACCCCAGAGTCGGCCACGACTGGACCTAATGGTCAGGGGTCCCTTTACCTTTAAGTACCATCTATAAAACATCTAGATTAGGTTTTCCCTCAATACTTCGCAGGCTGTAAATTTCCAGTTTTTTCTCCGTAGTTCTTCCCATGCTGTTAAAGGGGGCACAGCAGTGCTGAGCACGAGGAAGGAGTCTCAGGGAGCCCCACGATTTCAAAAAAGAGCGGCCCAAATAATCAAGGGGACGGACAGGCTCCCTTATGAGGAAAGCTTGCAGCAATTGAGACTTTAGAGCAGGCATCCCCAAACTCGGCCCTCCAGCTGTTTTGGGACTACAACATAGCTGTCAACTATCCCTTATTTGGCGGGAAACTCCCTTATCCCAGCGCCGTGTCTCGCTGCTGTCCCTTATTGATGATGTCCCTTAAATTTCCCGGGTTTCAAAGGAAGCAGCTCCTCTCCCTCCCTCCCTGCCGGCCAGGGAGGCTCCAACTGTGTTGCTTGGCTGCCCAGCCCGCCCCCCTCCGGCCTCCTCTCACCAGCCTCAGCCCCTGGGAGCCCCTCCCTGCCAGGACTGGCGGGAGCCTCGGGCCTTTCCGCCGCCATCCTTCTCGCAGCCGCCGAACTGAGCGTCTCTGCCTGGGGCCTCCCCTCTGCCCGTCACCGCTGCTCCCACTCCCGCTGGGCTGTACTGCGGCTGTGCCGCCGAAGGACCCGAATGAGATGGGCAGCCTGGCATGATCTATGAATTGATGAGGAGCCTTGAGAGGAGAGCAAGGGCAACCATAGAGAAAGCAGTTCAGAGAGAGGAGGAAGAGGAGGAGGCGGAGGCCAGGCACAGGTGTTCCAAGGGCTAACCATAGAGGGGGAAAACCGGAGGAAGGACCGCAAGCGCTTCTCCCCTAGATTTGTAGTGGTAGACTAGCATAGATGGTCTGATCTGCGGGTTTACTTTGGGCGCTATTCCCCCCCTTCCTCCTGCCCCGCCTGATGGAACTGAGAGCTGCAGATGGAGCACGAGAGAAAAGATACAGAACTGCAGCAGCATCTTCGTAGCTTGGACTTTGTTTTGCGCGAAAAGTGGTTGCTGCTTGTAGTTATTGAATTGCAGTGTTTCATCAGCTGGTGTCTTGAGCAGCAACCTCTGGAAACGAAGGGCTAAAAACTGGTGCTGCTCTCCCAAATGATCTTTGCACTTCAGCTGGTTGACTAAAATCCCTTAATTTAGCTGCTGATCCCTTATTTTCGAGGCTACTGGTCCCTTCTTTTCAAATCTGTAAGTTGACAGCTATGCTACAACTCCCATCATCCCTGACCACTGGTCCGATCAGGAAGGGATGATGGGAGTTGTAGTGCCAAAACATCTGGAGGGCTGAGTTTGGGGATGCCTGCCTTAGAGGAAAGTTTGTTGGATAGCTCAGTTGGTTATTTCACAGTCTACTCACCTCCAGCTGTAATTTGCTGGCCACAAAGTTGAGCAGCGACGCACTGGTCCAGATAGCCCTCTCTCGCAGGTCGGCCTCCGAGGACTGTAGCCAAGGAGCCATCAGCTGTTGGGGAGGGAAAACGCAACAGAGAGAGAAAGATCTGCAGCCATCCGGTCTATTCACTTGTCTTCCCAAAGTACCAGAAAGTGCAGAGAACTCTAGGGTCAGTGTCCATGAAAAATACGTAACATACATTTTGAATGTGGGCCCATAAAAATTATCTAGATGGAGCAGACACTGCATATACCGTGGATACGCGGGTTGCAATTTGGCGCTTCTGTGCTTGCGCAAAGTGCAATTTAGCACTTCTGTGCATGCGTGACCGCTGAAACCCAGAAGTAACCCGTTCCGGTGCTTTCGAGTTTTGGCGGTCCGTAACCTGAAAAAACGCAACCTGCAGGGTCTGTAACCCAAGGTATGACTGTATAAAATATATAGAGGTTGAGCAGGAACTCCCACTTAGCCAGCAACCAAACCCATGGGCAGTAAGATGGAATCCTGACAGTCTGAAGATACTGTCCATGGAGGCGCAGGTCAATTATGTCTCCAGGGCAGCTGTCTACCAGCTACATCTGGTATGCAGGATGGGACCCTAGCTGCCCGCAGACTGTCTCACCAGAGTGGTGCATGCTCTGGTTATCTCCCGCTTGGACTACTGCAGTGCGCTCTACGTGGGGCTACCTTTGAAGGTGACCCGGAAACTGCAATTAATCCAGAATGTGGCAGCTAGACTGGTGACTGGGAGCGGCCACCAAGACCATATAACACTGATCCTGAAAGACCTACATTGGCTCCCAGTATGTTTCCGAGCACAATTCAAAGTGTTGGTGCTGACCTTGAAAGCCCTAAACGGCCTCAGCCCAGTATACCTGAAGGAGCGTCTCCACCCCCATCGTTCTGCCCGGACACTGAGGTCCAGCTCCAAGGGCCTTCTGGCGGTTCCCTCCCTGCGAGAAGTGAGGTTACAGGGAACCAGGCAGAGGGCCTTCTCGGTGGTGGCGCCTGCCCTGTGGAATGCCCTCCCAGCAGATGTCAAGGAAAAAACCAACAATCTGAATTTTACAAGACATCTGAAGGCAGCCCTGTTTAGGGAAGTTTTTAATGTTTGATGTTTTATTCTGTTTTTAGCCTGTGGGGGCCTCCCAGAGTGGCTGGGGAAACGCATCATGATTATTATTATTATTATTACTCCTTTCCTCTTACCTGCAAGATCCTCTCCAGCTCCGAAGGAATTGGGTTTTCCACCATCAGCTGCTGGAGCATCTCACTGAAGGTCTGGTATGTTCTGATGAAGAGGTTCTGGAGGAGCGGGGAGGAATGTTGAAGGAGACCAGTTCACTAAGGGCCCAGGAAAGGATGGCCTTGGAAACTAGGAGAGCTAAGTGCCCTGCCTAGATTACTGCTCAGGACCACAAGGGTCATCTAGTCCAAGCCCGTCCCTGCAATGCAGGAATCTTTTGCCCAATGTTGAGGCTTGAACCCATGACCGATGAGATGAAGAGTTTCGTGCCCTACTGGCTGAGCTGGAAGTGTGGATTAGTTCCTTGTCAGGATCCAAGCCACAAACTTCCCACTGGAGCAGTGTGGGAACAGAGATGATAGATAGATAGATGATAGATAGATAGATAGATCTGTAACTTTTCGATTTGTGGACATTCGATGAAGCTGGAGATTGAAGATTCAGGAAAGAGAAAAGTAAGCATTTCTTCATGCAGCACACATAATGCCAGAATAGCTCAGCTGGTTACCAACACAGTGCTGAGAACGCCAAGGTTGCAGGTTCGATCTCCGTATGGGACAGCTGCATATTCCTGCATTGCAGGGGGTTGGACTAGATGACCCGCAGGTCCCAATTCTACAATTCTATGATTCTGTAATGGAATATTGGGCTGGCTGGGCTGGTGAGCTCCAGGATCTGGGGGGATTCCCATACATAAAACCCCTTCTTTATATCACGGCTGCATAAAAAGTCCACTAAACCAGGGTGGCTAAGCAGTTTGTTGGAGTGCAACTCCCATCATCCCTAGCCAGCACGTCCAGTGGTCAAGGTTGATTGGAACTGGAGTCCAGCAATATCTGAAGTGCCACAGGTTAGCTATTCCTGCTGCAAAACTGTCAAATTGCATTTCTTGGTACAGATAGTATTGATATGATGTGCAGATATCTTTCCTATTCTACTTTATTCAAGAGGGTTCTGGAAGCTTCTCTATGTGAAAGAAACAAGCAGAAGGTTCATCGTGATGTTTGGGTTATACCTTCCGAGAAGCTGAGTACAGCGGGATTAAACTGGTTCTGTTATCTCTTTCTGACAAGAAGAAGAGTTTCAATTTGATATCCCGCTTTATCACTACCCGAAGGAGTCTCAAAGCGGCTAACATTCTCCTTTCCCTTCCTCCCCCACAACAAACACTCTGTGAGGTGAGTGGGGCTGAGAGACTACAAAGAAGTGTGACTGGCCCAAGGTCACCCAGCAGCTGCATGTGGAGGAGCAGAGACGCGAACCCAGTTCCCCAGATTACGAGACTACCGCTCTTAACCACTACACCACACTGGCTCTCAAGGTCATGCTGGCTATAAAAGTAAGGCCAGAAGTAGCCTGGGTTTCAATTTCTCTTTCTATCTCTCTTTCTGGTGTGGTGTTCTGTACACAGTATGCTTAGTGTTAAGGTTTAGTCTTGTTGTAAGTTACTCTGCGGGACGCGGGTGGCGCTGTGGGTTAAACCACAGAGCCTAGGACTTGCCGATCAGAAGGTTGGCGGTTCGAATCCCCGCGACGGGGTGAGCTCCCGTTGCTCGGTCCCTGCTCCTGCCAACCTAGCAGTTCGAAAGCACGTCAAAGTGCAAGTAGATAAATAGGTACCACTCCAGCGGGAAGGTAAACGGCGTTTCCGTGCGCTGCTCTGGTTTGCCAGAAGCGGCTTAGTCATGCTGGCCACATGACCTGGAAGCTGTACGCCGGCTCCCTCGGCCAATAAAGCAAGATGAGCGCTGCAACCCTAGAGTCGGCCACGACTGGACCTAATGGTCAGGGGTCCCTTTACCTTAAGTTACTCTGCAGTTCTATGATTTTATGATAGTTGAACTATGTGACTCGCTGCCATAGGCTACAGGAGGGAAGAGGGCTCTTGTGCTTGCAGGATCCCCAATGAAGCATCTGGTTGGCCACTGAGATGACAGGATGCTGGACTAGATGGGCCATTGGCCTGATCCAGCAGCCTCTCCTTATGTTCTAAGCCAGAGAGGAAGACAAAACTACCTTTGCGTACTGGGCATTGGCAGAATTGGCCGTTCCTTCCTCTTGTCCTGCCTTCAGGGGTGACAGGGCAAAGACACTCTTGAAAAAGGTGCGGAGCAATATCCCCTTCTTGTAGGACCCCATCGTTTTTGTGACGTTCGCCTTGCTGGTGGAAGAAACGGGAGTCAGAAAATAGCATTTTGCCAGCTGGGGATGATGCAAGATGGAGTCTGAAAATTCTGGTGGGCGTCTGGCTGGGGAATGACTCACTCGTGTTACTTTTAAGATTTCAACCCAGTCTTTTGACCTTTGATCTCACGGATTGACCCTTTCGTTTTTCTTCAAATCTGTCATTTTAGGACAATAATACAGAAAGACCTACATTGGCTCCCAGTATATTTCCGAGCACAATTCAAAGTGTTGGTGCTGACCTTTAAAGCCCTAAATGGCCTCGGTCCAGTATACCTGAAGGAGCGTCTCCACCCCCATCATTCAGCCCGGACACAGAGGTCCAGCTCTGAGGGCCTTCTGGCAGTTTCCTCCCTGCAAGAAGTGAGTTTGCAGGGAACCAGGCAGAGGGCCTTCTCGGTAGTGGCACCCACCCTGTGGAACGCCCTCCCATCAGATGTCAAGGAAATAAACAACTATCTGACTTTTAGAAGACACCTGAAGACAGCCCTGCTTAGGGAAGTTTTTAATGTATGATGTCTTATTGTGTTTTTAGTGTTCTGTTGGGAGCCACCCAGTGTGGCTGGGGAAACCCAGCCAGGTGGGTGGGGTATAAATAATAAATTACTATTATTGTTATAGAAACAATAAAGGATTGCAACTGATTAGTTAGTTAGTTAGCAGACATAGTTGCTGGACTTTTTTTCCAGCCAGAAGTCACCAGAAGTCAATTCTGGCACCTCTCAGGTGGGCGTCATTGCCATTATAAGACAACAAGGGAAATGTTCGTGGTGAGTTCTGGCATCCCTTTTTTCCTAGAAAAAGTAACTGCAGCGTCCTGAGCAACAGGGTAACACAGAAGGACATTAAAAGATCTCATCTACCATTAAAAGCCCAAGAGAGCAGGACGGGCAGTGCCTGGTGCCCAAAGGATGGTAGACTTATATAGCTGTCAACGTTTCCCTTTTTTTAAGGGAAATTCCCTTATTCTGAATAGGATTCCTTGCAAGAAAAGGGAAAAGTTGACAGCTATGCAGAGATGTGACCAAGCAAACCTGAGTGGAGAGTATTCCATCATTTGGGTGCCACCAAGAAGAAGGCGCTCTTCTCCAGCAGCTTCCTGCTAGATCTCAGAAGGCAGGGAAATTAGAAGACAGGTCTCTGAAGAACATATTTACTGAGGGATAGGTTCGAGTGGAAGAAAATGACCCTTTAGATAGTGCTGGGCCTAGCCTTCACCAATGTGGCAGCCTACAAATGTTTTGGACTACAATTCCCATGATCCCTGGCCATTGGCTATGATTGCTGAGGAGTTGGAGGCCCAATGATATCTGGAGGGCACCATGTTATATCTCCTCCTAATCTATGAGGCGTCACTTCGTTTGAAACCCTTGGGCACAAGTGTAAAACAGATTCCTTTTGCACAGCGGAATGCAGTTGCCGCAGTGGGTCAGGAATTAGAAGTCAACCCAGGAAGGGAGCTAAGGAATTGAATCTACCTCAAGTCAATAACGGTGGCCATAGCATGAAGACAGACGACGCTGGATTCTGGAAAGTCTCTCTTAATCATCTCCTGTAAACGAGAAGTGGGATATCCTCAGTCAGTGAGGTAGAAATCCTGCAAAACTCATCGACAGTGAGGTCAGCGTCAGCGCACAAGAGGTGGCCTGACCACAAGACTGGTAAAAGGAGGAGCTTTAACTCCAGTTAAGGTACAATGAGGGCTCTGCATGCACAAGAAAAAAGGAAGGGTTGGGTAAGTATTTTCAAGAGCGGGATCAGATTGAAAACAAGCAAATAGAGAAACTCACTGTTAAGACTCCCACAACATCGGAGGTAAAGTTATCCATAAAAAAATCAGTCATGTTGCTCCAGTTGATTGTCTTGCTGAGGATGGATAAGAACCTGAAAAAACTTTTCTTCATGACATCTTCCTAAAGGAAATTGGGTGTGTGTGAGACAGAAGTATTTATTATTATTATGGATTTATTGCAGACCTATCCTGCCTTTTTTTTCTTCAGGGAGCTTGGGGTGGAGCACAGGGTTGTCCCTCTGCTCTTTTAAGCCCCACAACAACCCTGTGAGGGAGGCCAATCTGAAAGAGACAGGGACAGGCCCCAAGGTCATATACCCAGGGAGCTTCATGGCCCAGTGGGGATTCGAACCCTGGTCTCCCATGTCCTAGTCCGACACTAACCACTACACCACACTGGCTCTCTTTGTCCTGTGCCCATGGAGGAGAAAGTAGACAGTGTTTAAAGATGGGGGATCCTTTGGATCCAGAATGGGGGTCAGATGGGGAACCCCCTGGAGGCCGGATTGGATGCTTAGGCTGGCAGTTGATAACCCTACATGGTGGTTGAGAGAGAGAGAGAGAGAGAGAGAGAGAGAGAGAGAGAGTCTCCACCCCCATTGTTCTGCCTGACACTGAGGTCCAGCTCCGAGGGCCTTCTGATGGTTCCCTCCTTATGAGAAGTGAAGCTACACGGAACCAGGCACAGGGCCTTCTCGGTGGTGGCACCCGCCCTGTGGAATGCCCTCCCTTCAGATGTCAAGGAAATAAACAACCATCTGACTTTCAGAAGACATCTGAAGGCCTCCCTGTTTAGGGACGTTTTTAATGTTTGATGTTTTGTCACTTTTTTATTATTGTTATTGGTGTTCTGTTGGGAGCCACCCAGAGTGGCTGGGGAAACCCAGCCAGATGGGCGGGATATAAATAATAAAATTTTGTTCTTATATTATTATTATTTATATCTCACCTTTTCCCCAGTCCAGGACTCAAGGCAGCTTACACAAATTAAAAGAACAGAGGTAAAATACACACAGCTAAGAACATATAAAAGATAATGGTTAAAAAGTAAAAAGGGAACCCAAGGGTCATCTAGTCCATCCCCGTGCAATTCTGGAATCTCAGCTAAAGCATCCATGACAGACGGCCATCCAAACTCTGCTTGAAAACAATACAAGAAGAGCCCGCACGTCCCGAGGGAGTCCATTCTACTCCCTCTTTGTTGCCCTGCCTTCTGCCTCTCCTGAACACCTTGGAGCCTGGGCAGGCTAGTATGGGACAGTACGGTCCCTCAGGTAGCCTGGTCCTAAGTCGTGCCCCCATACCTCTTTTTTACTGTTGAAGTAATCTATGGTGCTCCTCCAGGAGTTCAGCAGGAGCTCAGGTTCCTGAGCAGAAGCAGGGTTCTCGCTTTCTTCCCAGATGGTTGCCATAGCAGAGAGATCAGGGACTAAAAGCGCCGAGGAAGAAGAGGGAAAGGAGAAATCAATTACAGTGGTACCTCGGGTTACAGACGCTTCAGGTTACATATGCTTCAGGTTACAGAGTCTGCTAACCCAGAAATAGTAACTCGGGTTAAGGACTTTGCTTCAGGATGAGAACAGAAATCGTGCAGCGGTGGCAGTGAGAGGCCCCATTAGCTAAAGTGGTACCTCAGGTTAAGAACAGTTTCAGGTTAAGAACGGACCTCCAGAACAAATTAAGTTCTTAACCCGAGGTACCACTGTACAGTCATACCTCGGGTTACAGATGCTTCAGGTTGCATTTTTTGGGGTTGCAGACCGCTGAAACCTGGAAGTACCGGAACAGGTTACTTCTGGGTTTCGGCGGTCGCACATGCACAGAAGCACTAGATTGCGCTTTGCGCATGCACAGACGCACCGAATCACAACCCACGCATGTGCAGATGCGCCGCTGTGGGTTGTGGATGCTGTGGGTTGTGAATGTGCATCCTGCACGGATCATGTTCACAACCCGAGCATCCACTGTACTCTCCTAAGGGGGATTCAGGGTCCCTTGATGAGTAAGGATCTAACAGCTTGCTCCAGAGGTAGTTTGCCTTTAGCAGGGGTGGGCCAAATGTGCATAGCTGTCAACCGTCCCTTATTTGGCGGGAAACTCCCTTATCCCAGCGCCGTGTCCCGCTGCTGTCCCTTATTGATGATGTCCCTTAAATTTCCCGGGTTTCAAAGGAAGCAACTCCTCTCCCTCCCTCCCTGCCGGCCAGGGAGGAGGGAGGCTCCAACTGTGTTGCTTGGCTGCGTTGCTTACCCAATAAAGAGTCTAAGAACGACTGGGGGGTGGAGCTTGCATGCCTTGTGCCAATCAAATTGGCCGCATTGCCTGGGGACTCGCCTTTGCTCAGCGCTTCCCAGCGGAGAGGTGACGGTGGTTTTCCTTGTGCATCCCCTTTGCTGGGTTGCTGCACTGCGGGAACCACCGCTTCAGGCTTCGTTTGGCTGCTGGCTGGGCTTTCTGCTTTTGGCTCGGAGGGGCTCAAAAGTTGAACATACCTGTGCCCAGAAAATCCCTTATTTTGGCTGCTGATCCCTTATTTTCAAGGCTGCTGGTCCCTTATTTTCAAATCTGTAAGTTGACAGCTATGCAAATGCGGGGGCCAAATTCAGCCTGCTTGGCACCTCTCCCTGGCCTGCGGGACTTTCTCCAGGCCACCCACCCCTTCTCTCTAGGTCACCTGCCCTGGATGGAGAATAGAGGGGAGTGAAATCAGCCTATGCTGCAAAGCTAAGCATCTTGTTCATTGCTCCGCCCACTTTTGCAATTGGCCCCGCCCACCAATGGCAAGTGGCCCCCAGAAGGGAGGGCAGCCCTCAGTCTGCAAACGATCTCCTAGCCTTGGCTTGCAGGATCCATGAAAGCTTTCCTCAACTTCTTTTTTTTTTTTTAATAAATTTTTATTAATTTTCCAACACATATTAAATAACAATACAAGACAATACAAAAACAAACACACATATAAACATGTATAATTTCTTAACCTTCTTTTCCTTAAACCTTCTTTCAACGACTTCCCCATACCTCCTTTTTCTGCATCCTTGTTTTAAATTTTTCCAGCAACCTCTAATTTTATTTACTTATAGCACTTCGAAAGCTTTCCTCAACTTCTGTGTGTGCATGTGATATAGAATTAAGAACTTGGGGTGCTGTCTGATGCCAGCCTACCAGAGAAGCGTGTGAGGAGGTCTGAGCAGTGCTGGGTTTACATATAAGCTAAACAAGCTATAGCTTAGGGCCCCACTCTCTTGGGGGCCCCAAAAAAAATTTAAAGGGGGGGAACTGGATGTACATTTCCAAAATATAAGATAAAAAACAAATTACTTTGATAAAATACATATTTTGTTATGTGCAAATGGCTTTAGATACCTATTAGGTCCATAAATTACCATATAGCATACATTCAGCACAAAAAAGCAACAATTTGTTGTGGACAAAGGACAGCTGGACATATATAAAGGGCTCCATTACCTTCAGTAGCTGAGGGCCTCATCAAACCTAAATCTGGCCCTGAGTCTGAGCTGCACTGAGCTGGTTGCTGCAGCTCAGACCACATGGCTCTTACAAGCCACACTTGAATTCCTATACCAATAATTTGGGAACTCTCACCACTGTAACTAAGCCAGGTTTTACTGGCTGTGCAACTTTTCTGATGGGTGTGTGGAAAAGCACATAAACCTGACCTTTGAAGAGTTTGTAAGTAAACCCATTTTTAACTTACCAAACCTGTGGTCTTCTCCTATGCTTGGGGCAGCAGGGACTGTTCGGTTACTCAGAAAGGCATATTTTAAAGGCCTAACAGCCGATATTGCTGCCTGTTTCACTTTGCTGCATATTATAAATCTCTGCTGGGATTCTGTCACCAAAGAGCACTAGCCCCAAACCTGGAACTTGGCATCTAGGAATTATCCTTTCATATGTATTTGTTTTTCCTCGCATCCACAATTCCAACGCAATCTGAGCCGCTGAGACCTTGCCTTACCTGAAGTCATGGTTTTTCGTCGCCTCGTCTTTTCTTTCTTTCCCTTCCGGTAGATTTTCTTGAGGCATCGAAGCAGCGGCCCGCTTTCATCCGTGATAGACTCGGTTGTGTCATCCTGCAAGTCCCCTTGGCTCAGATCTGTCCCACTCTGGCTACCCAGAAAAATTTCAGAATCTTCCCACCCCAGGGGGGAAGACCCTCGGAAGATGTCATCTTCATAGTCTCCCAGGTAGCTGCTCAAATCCATTCTGCAACAGACAGGAAGAAGGGACACCTCAGGTTGTGTTTACAGAAACAAAAGGTAAAGGTAAAGGAATAGAATAGAATAGAATTTATTATTTATACCCCGCCCATCTGGCTGGGTTTCCCAGCCAGTCTGGGCGGCTTCCAACAAAGTATTAAAATACAGTGATCTGTTAAACATTAAAAGCTTCCTGAAAGAGGGCTGTCTTCAGATGTCTTCTAAAAGTCTGGTAGTTGTTCTCTTTGACATCGGGGGGGGGGGGCATTCCACAGGGCGGGCGCCACCACCGAGAAGGCCCTCTGCCTGGTTCCCTATAACCTCACTTCTTGCAGGGAAGGAACCGCCAGAAGGCCCTCAGCGCTGGACCTCAGTGTCCGGGCAGAACGATGGGGGTGGAGACGTTCCTTCAGGTATACTGGACTGAGGTCGTTTAGGGCTTTAAAGGTCAGCACCAACACTTTGAATTGTGCTCAGAAACGTACTGGGAGCCAATGTAGGTCTTTCAAGACTGGTGTTATGTGGTCTCGGCAGCTGCTCCCAGTCATCAGTCTAGCTGCCGCATTCTGGATTAGTTGTAGTTTCCGGGTCACCTTCAAAGGTAGCCCCATGCAGAGCACATGGCAGTAGTCCCAGCGGGAGATAACTAGAGCATGCACCACTCTGGTGTGACAGTCTGCGGGCAGGTAGGGTCTCATCTGCATACCAGATGGGGCTGATAAACAGCTGCCCTGGACACAGAATTGACAGTGGTGAGTCCAAAATGACTCCCAGGCTGCACACCTGGTCCTTCAGGGGCACAGTAACCCATTCAGGACCAGGGAGTCCCCCACACCGGCCTGCCTCCTGTCCCCAAAAAACAGTTCTTCTGTCTTGGCAGGATTCAGCCTCAGTCTGTTAGCTGTCATCCATCCTCCAACCGACTCCAGACACTCACACAGGACCTTCACCGCCTTCACTGGTTCTGATTTGAAAGAGAGGTAGAGCTGGGACAGAGTGACGGGAGCTCACTCTGTCACGGGGATTCGAACCGCCGACCTTCCGATCGGCAAGCCCAAGAGGCTCAGTGATTTAGACCGCAGCGCCACTAGTTAGGCAGCTAGGCTGTCCTGTTGGAGCTTTTCATTTGGCGGCCCTCCTTATTAGGGTTGACAAAGTGCATAATTCAACTATGGAACTCACCCCCACTGGAAGCAGTGATGGCTTTAAAAGAGGACCAGAGAAATTCATGAAGAATAAGGCTACCAAGGGCTGCTAGCCGCAATAGCTATGCTCTGCCTCTACAGCTGGAAGCAGCAGTGATTCTGAATCCCAGCTGCTGGAAACTACAGGAAGGGAGAGAATTGCTTTTGTGCTCAGATCCTGTTTGCAGGTTCCCCGAAAGAGACCAATGAGAGGACAGGATGATGGACTAAATGGGCCACTGGCCTGATCCAGACAGACTCTTCTGATGTTGTTATGCCATTCAGGGACCCCATTATTATAGCTTAAGCAAACATATATGGGCAGGAGCTTCTCAAATATATAAAAAAATCACAGTCCTAGTTATGGATGCAAAGGTAAAGGAGAAAACTGGTTCCGTTTGCATTTTAATATGACCCAGCCCAATTTGCTCTTCCTGAAACTGTACACCAACCGAAACCAGCTGAAATTCCCCTTTTTCCAAATCTATTCTTGAGATGCAGCTCTTCAAATAAAATTTGGGCACCGCGATGTATATATTAGCTGAGAGCGTGCCTAAAAACACATAAACTCATGAAAACAACATACAAAATGCATTGTATTTCTTACAGAAAGGTGCCCTTTTTGGCAAAAATCGCATACAAAAATGTGTATATTATGAGAAGTTTCTATGAAATTGACAGATTCCGGCATCTGTAATGTGGATGCTGCTGGCGAGCTGCTGCTGGTGGAAATCAAGAGGGTAAAATAATGATTCCACCATTATTTAGAATTATAGAATCATAGAGTTGGAATCATAGAATCATAGAGTTGCAATGGAACCCCATTCCAACCTCCTTGTAATGCAGGAATCTCAGCTAAAGCATCCATGACAGGTGGCCCTCCAATCTCTGCTTGGAAACCTCCAGGGAAGGAGAGGGTCTTAATTTATCTGTGTTGTAGATGCACTGTGTGATTTCACCTTTCCTAACGAACTGAGATGATGCAAACAGCTTATTCCTCCAGAAAAGAAGGACCACAGATCTGTAGCACTTACTGTCTGGCTGAGAGTAGATTTGATCTTCGGTTCACTCCAGGCAAGCAGCTCAAGAGGCAGAACTCAGCCCTACATCGCAACAAGGGCAACTAGTTCTGGGGGGGGGGGGGGGATTCACTGGATGGAGGGTTTACACTGCAGCTGGATGAGGTCACCCGGGAAACCGCAAGGCAGAGTTGCTATGAAAACACACAGGTAATAAAGGGTGGACCAAGGTGTGTGCTGACCTGGCGATGTGGTCCCTCGGCTCACGAAGCTTTTCTCAATGTTGAGCTCAGGTGAGTTTATAAAATTAGGGATGGATTGGAGAAAGGGGATACAGAAAAGGTTTTCCTCCCTCTCTCATCATACTACAACTCATGGTGGGAAGATTTCAGGGCAGATAAAAGAAAGTACGACTGTACTTGTTAATCCATGGGTAGGCAAACTAAGGCCTGGGGGCCAGATCCGGCCCAATTGCCTTCTATATCCGGCCGGTGGACGGTCCAGGAATCAGCGTGTTTTTACATGAGTAGAATGCGTGCTTTTATTAAAAATGCTTCTCTGGGTTATTTGTGGGGCCTGCCTGGTGTTTTTACATGAGCAGAATGTGTGCTTTTAGGGACCAAGCAACGGGAGCTCACCCTGTTGCGGGGATTTGAACCGCCGACCTTCTGGTTGACAAGTCCTAGGCTCTGTGGTTTAACCCAGAGCGCCACCCGTGTCCCACTGATGACAGAGCATGATGCAAATATGCAGCAAAAGAAAAAGTAAATCTGTTCTATTCAGGTTGAAAGTATGGACCCGGTAAGGTATACCGTGGCTGGAAGCAGCTTTTGGGACCCAAACATGGGACCTAGGGAAGGAAACATGTCGTCAGGAGAAGGGTGATGCCTCTGTTGCATTGATGATGATAAAGTGGTGGGACAGAGAGCCAGCAAAACCTTTGCAAATTCTGCTAGGGCCGCATCTGACTTTGCATTACATGAAACCGGGGAGAGATTTTTACCATTGTGATCAAGGAACAGCAGAGTCAACCTGAATGGGGGATGACATCACTGGCAGCCAATCAGAGGGACGCTGCAGAATTCCAAAGCATCGCCCCACCATCTCCATAGCAAGGCTTTTGCTACAGAACGGGCTTCCCCAACCGGGTGCCTGCTGGAGGTTAGGGACTATGACTCCCCGGCAGAGCTGCCAGCCTGGCGTTGATCTCGTGGGCATCCAACAAAGCGGAAGGCTGGAAGATTCAGAGCAGATAAAAAGGACTCCTTCACATTGTACGTAGTTATACTGTGCAACTCAGGAGGCAAATCCAGCTAAAATTTTCAAACTTTTATTGGCATATATACAAGATTCCAGGAGGGTTCAGCTCAATAAAATCACTCATCAAAAACCTGCATCTAACACTTAAGTTCTATATTAACATTCACGAATCCTCGTTGCATGTTGCTAAAACCTGGCTGCTATCTCCATCTTATCCTGGTACACAGGTGAGACCCTACCTGCTCGCAGACTGTCTCGCCAGAGTGGTGCATGCTCTGGTTATCTCTCGCTTGGACTACTGCAATGCGCTCTACGTGGGGCTACCTTTGAAGGTGACCCGGAAACTACAACTAATCCAGAATGCGGCAGCTAGACTGGGGACTGGGAGCGGCTGCCGAGACCACATAACACTGGTCCTGAAAGACCTGTATTGGCTCCCAGTAAATTTCCGAGCACAATTCAAAGTGTCGGTGCTGACCGTGAAAGCCCTAAACGGCCTCAGTCCAGTATATCTGAAGGAGCATCTCCACCCCTATCATCCAGCCAGTACACTGAGGTCCAGTGCCGAGGGCCTTCTGGCGGTTCCCTCCCTGCGAGAATCCAAGTTACAGGGTACCAGGCAGAGGGCCTTCTCGGTAGTGGCACCCGCCCTGTGGAACGCCCTCCCACCAGATGTGAAGGAAATAAGCAGCTATCTTATCTTTAAAAGACATCTGAAGGCAGCCCTGTTTAGGGAAGTTTTTCATATTTAATGCTGTATTGTTTTTAACACTCGATTGGAAACCACCCAGAGTGGCTGGGGAAACTCAGCCAGATGGGTGGAGTATAAATAATAATAATAATAATAATAATAATAATAATAATAATAATAATTACAGTGGTGCCTCGCAAGACGAAATTAATCCGTTCCGCGAGTCTCTTCGTCTTGCGGTTTTTTCGTCTTGCGAAGCACGGCTATTAGCGGCTTAGCAGCTTAGCGGCTATTAACGGCTTAGCGGCTATTAACGGCTTAGCGGCTTTAAGAAAAAGGAAACAAACTCGCAAGAACTCGCAAGACGTTTCGTCTTGTGAAGCAAGCCCATAGGGAAATTCGTCTTGCGGAACGACTCAAAAAACGGAAAACCCTTTCGTCTAGCGAGTTTTTCGTCTTGCGAGGCATTCGTCTTGCGGGGCACCACTGTATTATGCTGGACTAGATGGGTCAATGGCCGGATCCAACAGGCCTCTTCTTACATTCTTAACCTTTGGGTTGAATGGGACAAAAACACTCAGCTGCTGTGACCCCAGGTCAGACGAGAGACTCAGCTCAGAACCAAGCCGCTTCACTTTTTTTTAAATGCTTTTTATTGATGTTTCATTTAATAAACAAAATACAGTAAAATTCAACAGTCATTTACCCATATTCTTTCCCCACACTCTGCTGAGCATTGACTTCCTTCCCTCCCTTCAACAGGTTTTTTTATGTCAGTTACTTTTCCACAGTTTCTTATTGTATCCAATCCTATCTACGTCGTAAGATTTATTTCAGTCCTGCCAGAGTCTTCAAATTTCTATAATTATTATTTATGTACCCCATAAATTTACTCCAATCTTTTTGGAATTTTGTTTCCTCCTGATTTCTGGTTCTACAGGTGTGTTTTGCTAGTTCCGCATAATCAAGTCTGTCACCCCTCTCTTGTTGGTAATTCTGGTACTTTCCATTTTTGGGCTAACAAAATTCTGGCAGCAGTCGTAGCATACATAAATAACCTTTGATCTGCTTTTTCTATTTCCTCTCCTATCAAGCCTAGCAAGAAAGCTTCCGGCTTTTTCGGGAAAGTGTATTTAAATATCTTTTTCAATTCGTTATAAATCAGTTCCCAAAACTCTTTCATTTTCTCACATGTGGTAAAAATCTCCATCTTTATCTTTGCATTTCCAACATGTCTTACTATTAATCCTGTACATTCTCGCCGCTTCACTTCTTCGCATAGCTGTCAACTTACAGATTTGAAAATAAGGGACCAGCAGCCTCGGAAATAAAGGACCAGCAGCCAAAATAAGGGATTTTCAGAGCACAGGTATGTTCAACTTCTGAGCCCCTCCGAACCAAAGGCAGAAAGCCCAGCCAGCACCTAAACAAAGCCTCAAGCGGTGGTTCCCACAGCGCAGCAACCCGGCAAAGGGGATGCAGCAAGGAAAACCACCGTCACCTCTCCGCTGGGAAGCGCTGAGCAAAGGCGAGTCCCCAGGCGCGTCCGATTTGATCGGCACAAGGCATGCAAGCTCCACCCCCCAGTCATTCTTAGACTCTTTATTGGATGAGCAACGCAGCCAAGCAACACAGCTGGAGCCTCCCTCCTCCCTGGCCGGCAGGGAGGGAGGGAGAGGAGCTGCTTCCTTTAAACCCTGGAAATTAAGGGACATCATCAATAAGGGACAGCAGCGGGACACGGCGCTGGGATAAGGGAGTTTCCCGCCAAATAAGGGACGGTTGCCAGCTATGCTTCTTTGTTGCTCCTCCTGCAGTGAGCCAGCATTGAAGATGCTTTCATTTAAAAAAAACCCAAGTTTAAGGTTTGCCAGAGGTTGGGAGTGAACACACACACACCAGCTTAACAGGGACAAAGCGAAACATCCAGCCCCCAGGGTATCAGTGCCTCGTAATCTGAGACATCCAGATAAAGCAGGACAGTATTGGTGTTAAATAAGTAATGATCAGACGAAAGGCATCTTGGAAAAAAGGAGATTGATCTGTGTGTGCAGCTGGTCTTCTGGAGAGCCACCAAGGTCACCTTGCATGACCCTGAAAGGCTGATGCAATGTAAGAACCTAAGAATACAAGAATCTTGCCGGATCCATATAGGTCCATATGAGGTCCATATAGTTCAGCATCCTGGTCTTATCTCAGGGACCAACCACATACTCCAATGGGATGCCCATTTGAGATTCCCAGCAAGTGGTATTCGGAAGCATATTGCCTCATACAGCGGAGGTCCAACACTGTAGTCCTACAACAGCCATGCAATGTGGGCCAGGGCCCCTGGTCTGGATAGAGACAGAGGCTTAAAACCCCCAGCCCTTCGCACTAGGTTCTGTGATAAGAATTTTAAGGTCTTAAGGTAAAGGGACCCCTGACCATTAGGTCCAGTCGTGACCGACTCTGGGGTTGTGGCACTCATCTCGCTTTATTGGCCGAGGGAGCCGGTGTACAGCTTCCGGGTCATGTGGCCAGCATGACTAAGCCGCTTCTGGCGAACCAGAGCAGCGCATGGAAACACCGTTTACCTTCCCGCTGGAGCGGTACCTATTTATCTATGTGCACTCTGACGTGCTTTCAAACTGCTAGGTTGGCAGAGCTGGGACCGAGCAACGGGAGCTCACCCCGTCACGGGGATTCGAACCGCCGACCTTCTGATCGGCAAGTCCTAGGCTCTGTGGTTTAACTCACAGCGCTACCTGTGTCCCTTAGATATGTAATAAATGTTCATAAATGTACCAAGCAAACACATACATAAATATATAAACCACATGTCTGAAAACCCCACGGAAAAAAGTCCTGAACAAATTGACCTCAATTATTTCTCTGCAAAGTCAAAGTGGGAAACCTCCCCATTGTCTTTTTCCTTCACAAATCGTGTCTTAAGGGCACATTTAAGATATGAATAGAGTGTGAGCCTGTGACCTCGCTCAGGAACTAAGTATTTATCATTACAAAAGACTGGCCAGGCTCCCCAGGCAATCCAATCAAGTGACCATTAAACAGGTAACCTGGCAGACAGGAGGTAAACAAACCACTCAGATTTCTGCTGTAGACCGCCCCTTCTGTGATGTATGTATGATGTATGGAGGGGTGGTCTTGAGCTCCAGGGCAGGGAATTTAAAATGTCTATTTAAGGCCTTGCGCACCATTGTTCTGGGTTCCTCCTCCCTCCTGCATGTGGTGAGTGAGGACCCTGTTGCAACAGATCAATAAAGATCAAGCTTACTAGCTGCTTTGCTTCTCAATATTCTCTGGTTGGCCTCTGTTATTTTCTCCTACCAATAGGGTACCTACGTAAGGACTCTATATGGGCTCTTGGATACCCCATAAGGGGGAAAAAGGACAGATTTTTTTTGTTTACAACAGTTCCCAATTCAGATCAGGCCTTTGGGTTGGCAATTTGTTTTTGTTTGTTCGTTTGTTTTTTTAAAAAACAAATGGATGCAAAGCAAATGTATCATCCAATTTAGTCCCCAGTAAGCACACAGGTTTGCATTGTGCAATTAAGGGTTTACACAAAAGCAAGTCCCGCCGGTCCACTGGAGTTTCTTCTCAGGAAAACAGGTTTAGGAGTTCAGTCTCCTTCTGCTCATGAGACACACTTTTCTTTAGGGCTTCACTCATTCCAGAGCTAAACGCATTTATTCTCTTTCCCTTGTGCAATTTTACGATAATGTGGCTCGTATTGATAAACAGCAAAACAATGGCATCTGATTAAATGTAATTTAATTTACAGATGAAAGCCGCACCTGTCTGAAAACCAGTGAAACCTCTTTACAGATATGAAAAGAGTGAAAGGAATGAAGAGCAATTGTGCCAGGCCCTGTGCAGGATAAAATTCCGTCATCTGTCACCCCTGCTTTGTGACCATCATTTTTGTGTTTATACAAAAGGGGGATTTATGAGGGTCCAGACCCACTGCTTGTGTTTCTGGGGGAGATGGGCATCCATTGCTTCAGGGGTGGGGTGCCCCTCCAGCACCCAGAGACACGCAAACAGCTCCATCGCCACAGATGATCCAGATTTCTCTGCAGTGCCTGTGGTCACCATGGCAACAGAAGACTGGATAATGGATTCAGGGATGCCTGTGCTTCCTTCTCTAGCAGCAGGCCTTAAGGGGAAAACCAGCATCCAGACATACTGTGACAATTCCTTTATTTGAGCTTTTGAGTCAGAGTCCAGCCTCAGAACATACTTCAGATATCTAAGTTCCATGCACATCTTCTGTATATCGGGGCAGCCCCTTCCCACCCTGTACATCAGCCTCTCCTTTTGTCTTTGAAGGACGTCTTATTAAAATGTTGATATTTGTTTTACACATGTAATTGGGGCTATTATTTTTTAATTGTGTTCTTTAAATTTCCCCTGAGACCCCTGTCCTCCAAAATACATTATGAAAACCTATATTCCATTACATACACCACAACTTTATACATCTGTAAAACACGTTCTTATTAAGGGATCCACAAATTAGTCTAAACCTTTGGAAGTCGTCTTTGGGTTTTCGGGGGGGGGTGTTTACACGAAACCTGGATTTCTGAAGGTTACAGTTTGCTTGTGGGCAGTTCTCATAGACACCTGGTTGAACTAGACAGGGCACTGGCCTGATCCAGCAGGCTCTTATATTTTTTAATGCCTTCCCCTGGGTGAAACTATTGGTCTCTCAAAGCTGCTGTTGTTTACCCTGATTGAGGCCTGCAGTTCAAAGTGTCTGGCAAAGATCCAGGACTGATCCATTTGTGGGCTTTGCCCTAGAAGAACTAGACAGCAGGATAAGTCTATCTATGGCTACTAATATTGCCAGGATGGCTAGATGCTTCTTCCATGGAAGGAGGCAGTAACGCTTCTGAATAACACTTGCTGGGAGCTGATGGAGAAGAGAGTGGTCTTGTGCTCTGCTTGTGGGTTTCCTTTTGAGGTATCTGGCCTGATCTAGCAGGGCTTTGCATTCATAAGATTCTCCCAATACCAGAGAGAAAAATCTCACAAGGGGGGACTTTGGGCCAGTCATTGCCTTTCAGCCTAACTGGTGGCGCTGTGGTTTAAACCACTGAGCCTCTTGGGCTTGCTGATCGGAAGGTTGGCGGTTCAATCCCCACAACAGGTTGAGCTCCCGTCGTTCTGTCCCAGCTCCTGCTAACCTAGCAGTTCGAAAGCACGCCAGTGCAAGTAGATAAATAGGTACCGCTCCAGCGGGAAGGTAAATGGTGTTTCCGTGCACTCTGGTTTCCGTCATGGTGTCCAGTTGCGCCAGAAATGGTTTAGTCCTGCTGGCCACATGACCCGGAAAGCTGTCTGTGGACAAACGCCGGCTCCCTCAGCCTGAAAGCGAGATGAGCGCCACAACCCCATAGTTGCCTTTGACTGGACTTAACTGTCCAGGGGTCCTTTACCTTTACCTTACCTCACAGCATTGTTGTGGGCATTAAATAGGGGAGAGAACCAGGTACACCACCTCCAGCTCCTTGCTGGAAACAGTGAGATATAAAATAAATAAATGCAATTTACATCCAGGTGCAATTTAATTTTAGACTCCATACTATCAAATGAATAGGTTCAGTTTGCTAAACGCATTTTGTTCCAGAAGCTAGTTTGGAAGTGGGAGATAGCAAGGAAAATGAAGGCAACGCAGGGCAGATGGGGAAGAATCTCCAGCGCTGGTATCTAACCGGGGCTGTGTGACGACAGGAAAGAGTTATTATGAGAAATCCATCATTAAGCCGCACGGCAGTGAGATGCTTTCACTGGAACAACAAACCACTTAACGGACTTGCACTTTCCCTTTCCCCCTCCTGGCAATGGTTGCAGCTCGTTTTGAATGCAAAACAGGTAATTAAAAAGAGGAGCCTGATAAGAGATGTCTGGTGGCAGTGGCAGGCAGTGGGAATCCCTGCAACCATTTCCAGATGCAGCCTGCACTGCACACAAAGAATCCTTAGAAGCATGCAAGCTCCTTCTTCAGGATACGCAGTCAGCCCGGACAGCTCAGTGGGTTGAGCATGGTGCTGATGACGCCAAGGTTACAGGTTTGATTCCCTGTGTCTGCATATTCCTGCACGGCAGGAAGATAGTTGAACCTCAGGGTCCCTTCCAGCCAGTGCCGGAGTTACGTATAAGCTAAACAAGCTAGACAAACCTAGACAGCATCCTAAAAAGCAGAGACATCACCTTGCCAACAAAGGTCTGTATAGTTAAAGCCATGGTTTTCCCAGTAGTGATGTATGGAAGTGAGAGCTGGACCATAAAGAAGGCTGATCGCCGAAGAATGGATGCTTTTGAATTCTGGTGCTGGAGGAGACTCTTGAGAGTCCCATGGACTGCAAGAAGATCAAACCTATCCATTCTGAAGGAAATCAGCCCTGAGTGCTCACTGGAAGGACAGATCCTGAAGCTGAGGCTCCAAGACTTTGGCCACCTGATGAGAAGAGAAGACTCCCTGGAAAAGACCCTGATGCTGGGAAAGATGGAGGGCGCAAGGAGAAGGGGACGACAGAGGACGAGATGGTTGGACAGTGTTCTCGAAGCTACAAACATGAGTCTGACCAAACTGCGGGAGGCAGTGGAAGAGAGGAGTGCCTGGCGTGCTCTGGTCCAGGGGGTCACGAAGAGGCGGACATGACTAAACGACTAAACAACAACAAAACAAGCTATAGCTTAGGGCCCCACTCTCTTGAGGGCCCCCCAAAAAATGTAATGAAAAAAGCAACTGGATGTTCATTTCCAAAATATGAGATAAAAAACAAATAAAATAAAACCTACACGCAGCAACAGAGTTTTGTGTTGTGTAGGCTCCTGTGATGTAAGTCAGGGGCCCCGCCTGCTAGCCTGCTCCCTAAAATATCCCTGGTTTGCTAGTTTCTATATATAGGGTGCCTACATTCTGCAATATGTGCCAATGGCTTTCAATACATTAGTTCCATAAATTACCATATAGCGTATATCCAGGACAAAAAGCAGCAACAATTTGTTGTTGACAAATGACAGATGGACATATAAAGGGCCCCATTACCTTCAGGAGCTGAGGGCCTCATCAAACCTAAATCCGGCCCTCCTTCCACATTTCTCAAGGGCAGCTGTCGGGGACGACAACGCCCCCAAGTGGGAGAGAGCGAAAAGAGCGAGAAAACTACACGCCCCATCAGCCCTCGGGACAATCCCTTAGGGAAAGCTGCGCGCGCAACCCAAACCTGCCGCAGCGCGTTACTCAGCCTAAGGGGCGGGGCTTGGGTGGTTCCCGCCCCGTCCTCCTGCTCCTTATTATTATTAAGTCCTGGCCGTTGGGCGTGTGCGGGCGGCGGTTGAGCGAGAGGGCGGGGCCTGCCTGCTCCTTGGGCGGGGCCTGGCGGGGGCGGGGCTCAGCTCGTATTTTCTCTTATTTACGGCGGGCGCCCGGTGGTCGAGGTCGGCTCAGTGCGCGCGCCTTGGAAGTTCGCGAGCGCGCTCGCTTGCGCGCGCAGCTCCTCTGAGGGGAAACTTGAAGGGGGCGGGGAGCACCTTCTCCGTGAGGGAAAAGTGAGGGGAAGGTCTCCCGCCCTGTGAGGGAAGGGGCTTCTTTTTGCCTGAAAAGGGGGGCGTGAGGGGGAGGGGTGCCCTTTTTCGACAAAAAACCCCCCCACCCCAAATATTTGCCGCCTCCCCACTCCCGGCGAATTCTCTCTGTGCGTGAGAGGAGGGGCTTCCCCCACCCCAAAACCGACTGAGGGCTTATGGGGGGAGATTGACAGGCCCCTCCTCCCTTCCACGCCCCCCCGACCAATTTTGGACCAGCCCCTCCCCCCCCCGCCGGGTGGGGGCAGTGAGCGCCTCCATGCCCTTGGCTGGGCTGCTGGGCGGTCTCCGTGCCAGCGGCAGCCCCGCCCACCCGGCCGGCCAGCAGGTGGGGTGGGGGCGTGGGAGGGGGCGGGGGTGAGCCTTTGCACACGCATACACACACACACACACACACACGCGTGTGCCTGCGAGATCGGCGCCCGTCTGCACGCTCGCCCCTCGCTGCATCGCCCGAAGTGCTGCTGCTGCTGCTGCTGGCGCCCACCGGGACCCCTGGGGAGGCGATGGGGGACCACCGAGAGGCCGGCGACGTCAACTCGAACCTGCTCATCACCTTCAGCACGGGGGACCTGCAGCTGGACAAGGCCATCTGGCAGTGGCTGACCTGGGACAAGGTGGGTCGGGCTCTTCTTCCCAATAGCCCCCCACGAAGCCTCCTGGATCTGTTAAGTAGCTGCCAGAAAGAGAGAGGGGGCGATACTATACATTTCGCTCCTCGTGCAGTTAAAGGGCTTTGCCAACGCCAGAAATAGGAGTTTGCTGCGCTGGGCACTGCTGGAAAATCGTGCGCACGTTAACGTGCTTGAGAGGCTTGCTGGGGGGTGGGAAGGCTTCGGGGAAACTCACATCTCCCTCCTTTGCAGCGTAGGTGAATTTTCGGCGCTGGCAAGAAATACACCGTTATCGATTGCCTTTAATTGTGAATGTGCGATCGAGATCGGTCTGCGTGTTTTCCTTTGCCATTGCCATTTCTCCCCTCTCTCAAAAACGAAGCCCTGCGGCATAACGTTTCGTGCATCTGAAGACTGTAGTCTACAAAAGCTTGCGCCATAATAGATTTGTTAAGTCTTTTAAGTTGCCAAAGACACTCTGCAAACGACTAACATGGCTACTCATATTTTTATTGCGAGGGATTCCTTAGTGTCCAGCAAACCTTTGCATTCATGTTCCCTTAAAATAGGGCTCCTGGTCCATGCAATTAGGCAGAAGACCATAGTTTAAAATTGGGGTGAAGCCCCTCTCTGAGTAGGGGGCTCATGTGGCTCTGGAAGAAAGAAATTAATGCATCCCCTCACTTCGAAAGAGATGCTTCTCCCATATTTCAGCACCATGTACTGCTATCCTTAAGCAGTAGTGCTTAATAAACAGTGATGCAATGTAGAGCAGTGACTCATCTATGTTGTAGACAAAGGAAAGTGTTTCTGAGAGCTGGATGTTTTGCATTTTCCTGCTTTGAAATTTCTGTTTTCAGCAGAGGGCAGCTCTGCTATTTTGATTTCATTTTGTTTTTGCAAAGCTGTGCAATTCTAAGACCAAGCTTAAACAACTTTCTTGGCTGGGCTGTTCTGCCGTAAGTGCCCCATAAGTTCCTTTGACACTATCATTCTTGGAAAGGTATGACATTGCAGAATACAAATTAATTTGCAAGTCACAATTTGTGTGTTAGTGTCTTAAGACACTTCCCTTTTCTCTCTCTCTCTCTCTCTCTCTCTCTCTTTTTTTTTTTAAACTAGGCAGTGCTGCAAACTGTGTGGCTTTGCTTTGTTGCTTGTTTTGTTTTGCACTGTTCTGCTTCCTCCGGGAAGCTATTTCAGTCTGGCATCAAATTTGCTTTTGCACTTGGTTATCAGTAGTGTGTAGGTCTTTTGGCCAGTTAAAGCTGATCTGGTTCCCTGATGTCTTACTCTTCCTCCTCCTCCTCCTTGCTTGGTGATGTCATACAGAGTCTGATTAGCATTGTGCAGAGGGAATCTTTTGAAGTGGTCTAGGGGGTGAGAGCTGTCTGAAAGGCAACAATCGGTAATTTGGAAACAGACAGTTTTATTTTTTGAATTCTCAGTCACAGGGAAGGTTCTCTGTAAAATAGCTTTTATATATAGCACAAAAATAAAACTGAAATAGTGGAAAAGAACATGACATCTTGCAGGTGGACTACGGATGTATTTTTTCAAGGGGAAGGAGGACATTTTGGTGTCTGCATTTTTCAAATAAACTCAGGAAACCAACAGTTTCTACATTAATGCAAAAGGGTGATCTTACCTTACTGCAGATGGGACTGATGTAGCTATGGGCATTATCACACTCTAAAATTTAGTGGATAATATGTAAAAGAAGCTTAACGTGTTTTACTGCTTCCAGGTGCTCCATAGTTAGATCCTTAGATGACTATGGTTGTCTATGGGAATTCTAGGCATTTAAAAATGTGGTTCTCCAAACCTTGCATCTCTTTGATGTTTCAACATTTTATTCCATGCTCTTCAACAGCATTACATAATTCCACATATTTCAGTTTTTCCACTCTTGTCACTTCCAGCAGTTAACCTGGGCTTGTGATGTAGATGGCAGCCTACATGGGTCATTGCTTCATTTTGAGCTTAATTGTTCCTTTGTTAATACAAAATCTTACAAAGGGGCAGGTGGCACCTGAGCCCCAGTATGTGACGTCAAAATTGTACCCAAGTACTGCAGCTCTTTTTTTCCTTTTCTTTTTGGTAACAATGGCCATACATCAATATTTCATTATCTGTGCAGCTTGCTGATGCTGCAGATTGGCTTGGGGCCTATTTTTAGGAACTGTTGCCTCTGAGGTTGGATGTAGCAAGTGATTAATAATGCATGCCACCAATTGTATAAGTGAGGAAAGTTAGTAAAAAAAAAATCATCCTGCATTTGAAATGTGAAGGATACAGTGGGGGGGAGTTCAGTGATGGAGGAAATGTTTTGCTTACAGAAAATTGCAGGTTGAATCCCTAAAATTTCCAAATTAAAAAAGGGTCAGGTAGCAGGTGATGTGAAATAGCACTGCCTGCGATGCTGGAAGGCTGCTGCCAGTCAGAGTAGCCGTTCTGGGCTAGGTGAGTGAATCAACCCAGGATCAACCCAGCTTCCTGTGCTCCTAAATGTACTTGCCTATGTCTTGAAATTACCTTGAGTTACAGGAGATCAACAAATGGCTAGATTCACATCCAATTTAAATTGAAGTACTTTGCTTAATTGGATCAAGCGGAATAAAGGTGTAATTTTAAAGGTGTAATCATGGTGACCCACATAAGCTCTGTAACATTTATCTTATTCAGGCATGAGGTGTAGACTTGGAGCATTACATGATAATTGATATCACATTTGGAGAAATGTCAAAATACTTTTTTGCAACCTATGTCGTCTTATTCTAGAAACAGATGAGCTTGTACAAATAAAACAAGTTGTATGTGCGTCTGTTTCTCTCTCTCTCTCTCTCTCTCTGAATGTATGTGAAAGCTAGGCCATGAAATTGGGACTTTTTAGGTAAGATTTAAGTTTTGTTGTAGCAGAAGTGCATACATAATTCTGGCAATTCACTACTGCTTTTTTATCTTTGGTTTACTGACAAACTGTCAAACAAAACCAATAATTCAGAAGATAAGTTGATAATGGTTTTACATTCTTGCCTCCTTTCTCTTTGGGATTTGACTTCTAGAAATTAGAATCAAGCTCTGTCCAGTATTTGGAAACCTAGAACTGTGGTGGGCAGAGTTTATTTACAGGAGTTGTACCACAGGTAGCTGACTTGAGTTGCCCAGATGCTTGGAGCCAGCCTAGAATCTCTGGTTTTCAGGGCCGAACTAAAAGTCACATTATTTATGTTTTTAGCCCTTGAGTGTTTGGGGTTTTAAATATATAAATACAAGTGTCCCCATCCAGACCACCACGGGGAAGGGAAACTTCAACTTTTTGCTCCTGCCATGGTTTCAATAGGAATCAAGGTGTCTGGACCTGTCATCTACAGTGGGAAGAGAGACTGTTCATGCCCCACACATGCTTACTAAACCATCACCAAATTAGCCTCTAAAGGATTAAAAGATGCTGATAAAATAGGGTCAATTTGGGGCCTTGGTACTTGATGTGTAGCTGGATGCTTGTCTGCAAGACATCCACTCCCAATATTGGAAGAAGGGAACACTGTAACTCTTTCCCCCGTAACATAGTTCTTATTGAGCACAGTGGGACTCAGTTGTGGGTGAACATGCACAGACTTACACAAAACTAATATTTTTTACTTTCACCTTAAAGTGGCTATAACAGATTGATTTAGCTGAATAAGAGCTTGTAGTGTTTTGGTATCTGGGCCTGTCTTCCAGTGAAATAAATATTGCTTTCTTTTAAGAGACAGGAATAAGAAAAACATGGTTTGAAGACTTGATGATGTTAGAACTTTAAAATGAATTGACAACTAAAAGAGAGAAAACAAAATAATATATTAACTAGTAAGACTAAAACTGCAATTATATGCACACTTTTCAGGGAATAAACTCCATTGATTACAGTGGGATGTATCATTTATCTAGCAAATTGATTGTATATGATATTTTATGGTGTCATAAGCAAAAAGCATGCATAATAAATGTGCATAGTTGATAAGGCTGTAGGTCTTGGAATTAGACCTGCCATGGATAAATTATTTTATAGGATTACATATCTGACAGTCACCTTCAGAGTCATTCCACTGAAATTGATTTATGTGGGTCTCCTGTGAGAATGACCCAATTGGATACCACATACAATGTATTCATATTATTATTTGGATAACTTGAAGCGACTTTTTACCTCCCTACTAAAGCCCATACAAGGCCTGGTTCTTAATGGAAACTTGTAAGGAATGAAGTTCATGCGTGTATTTATTTTGGCACATCAGTTAACAGGCTGTAGATTGCTTCCACACAAGCTCTCTGAAGCCTCGCTCAAGTGATCCTGGATTTCATCTTTGGCATGTTGATTTCTGCGCCAGGGTCTTATCCGGGTGAGCAAGCCACTAAAATGTAGACGTAATGCAACTGAATTCACTTCACCTCAGGCAGCTGCATTTTGAAGATCTTAATTGCTGCCACAATTCACTGGGAATGTCAGGGGAATTATGAAGTAGGAATGTATGGCAGGGAACCCTTTTTTTGCCAGAATTTTGGTAAATTATTGTGTATTGTGAACCACTGCGGGCACAGTTTCTTGTGGAAAGCGGCATATAATTAAACTGAAGCTTAATGTACTGTGTCCATGAAGACAGTAAAACTGCTGCTTCCTTGTAACTTCTTGCTGGCCTAGTATTTTGTCATATTTAATGAGCCATAGTTAGGAGGAGGTGAATATAAATTACAGTACATCACATTCTTAGGCTTATAGGTTTATGGATAGTTGGGCAGGGATGTCTGCGCTGATAAGTCACGAACACTCTGTAAAGGGGATTAGTCCTATAGGGGACTGACTATGCATTTAGATAAGGCAATTATAAATCTATATACAGTGGTACCTCGGGTTAAGAACCTAATTCGTTCTGGAGGTCCGTTCTTAACCTGAAACTGTTCTTAACCTGAAATACTACTTTAGCTAATGGGGCCTTCCGCTGCCGCCACTCGATTTCTGTTCTCATCCTGAAGCAAAGTTCTTAACCTGAGGTACTATTTCTGGGTTAGCGGAGTCTGTAACCTGAGTGTAACCTGAAGCATCTGTAACCCAAGGTACCACTGTAAAGGTTTTAGGAAACAGTATGAATCACATCAGGATTGTCTACAGTGTAAGAGCTTAATCCCTTGTTTTTAGCCCTGTTTTACAGCAGGGCTCTCTCTGCTTGGCTCCTATCTCAGGCTTTTGATTCTGCACCCACTATGGAAACTTTTCAAATTGTGGAAAAACACAGATCTGCCTCATCTTTATCAGCTCGCTCTTCTAAGTGGAACATAGGAAGCAGCCCTATACAGTACTCAGTCAGACTGATGGGTCCATCTAGTCCATCTAGTTCCACATTGTCTACTCTGATTAACAGTGGCTTTTTAGGGTTTCTGGCAGGCAGGCATCTCTCCCAACCTTACCTGAAGATACCAGGGATTGAACCTGGGACCTTCTGCAGGCAAAACACAAATGCTCTACTGCCCTTTCTCATGCTTGGAATTTTGCACAAATGAGATCACTTCTCAGTTTTAAAAATATACAAAAAATGTACTCTTGTGAAGCTGACCATTTGAGATATGTGCGTAACTGCAGCTTGTTCTCAAGTGTTATAAAGAAGATACCGTATTTTTTTGCTCTATAAGACTCACTCTTTCCATCCTAAGAAGTAAGGGGAAATGTGCGTGCGTCTTATGGAGCGAATGCAGGCTGCGCAGCTATCCCAGAAGCCAGAACAGCAAGAGGGATTGTTGCTTTCACTGTGCAGCGGATGATCCCTCTTGCTGTTCTGGCTTCTGAGATTCAGAATATTTTTTTACTTGTTTTCCTCCACCAAAAACTAGGTGCGTCTTATAGAGCGAAAAATACGGTGCGTAAATGTGTCTCAGATTACACTAAACAACTTTCTTCATTTGGTTTGCATTGTGAATGTCTGATTTCTGTTGAAGATGGTGGTGTGTAGAGCGAAGAGTTATGCTGGAGTTTGGTGAATCAGTATTGTGCATGCTCAGGTGTTGTGTGGCTGTGAAAATAACAGCCTAGGGATGTAAGATCTAATCTGACTTGCTCAGTAAAACTTCCAGCATAGCGTGCAGGGTGCAGAAGGACTGGTTAGAGAATAGGGATGCAATTTTACAGTGTGAAAAACTCTACACCATTTTAACTGGCGGTGTGGGTTTTTCAGAAAAAAAATGTTATGGTAATTTTGCATAGGAACCCTTTCACTGGAAAAAAATTTTTATACTCTTGTTTATTTTACTTGTATTTAGTGAACAGTGCTAAAAACCTTGAACCTGCCAAGCTTTCCTAATAGTGTCTTTGCATTTGGCATCCATTTATGGTTAAAGCTGAACTTATTAATGGAATATTTTCTGCAGAAAAAATAAGCACTGGAAAACTCCGCATCTTGGAAAACCTTCCGCCCACATCACTAATTTTCACGTAGAAATAATTTCTATCTTTCAAAGATAGACCCATTCAGTTGAATTAGGCTTACTTTCTTTCTTTTTTTTCTTTTTTTAATAGTATTTATTACTTTTACAACAATTTAAACACTACAAAAAAAAACAAAGAAAAAACAGTACATTACAATACAAAAACACCACACAACACCAAAACATCAAACTAACAAGACAAAACAAAAACAATTTAAAAACACAACAAAAAAAAAATTTCAATATCTTATCTTTCTTTCACATATTTCCCCGACCTCCTCACACCTCCCTTTTTGTATTCCACTTCAATTAATTATTTCAGCAATTCCTTTCCATCTTCCCCTGTTTTCTGTCCTATAATTATCTTAACACATTTTAACCTTATTTTCCTTTGATACTCTATTAATCTATTTATACTTAATTCCTTATAACCTTTCTACTAAAGCCATATCACTTCATTCCAACATTCTTCTAGCATTCATTAATTTTACAATGTTTCTGTAAATAGTCTTTAAACTTTTTCCAGTCTTCTTCCACCGACTCTTCTCCCTTGTCTCGGATTCTGCCAGTCATTTCCGCCAGTTCCATATAGTCCATCAACTTCATCTGCCATTCTTCCCTGGTGGGTAAATCTTGTGTCTTCCAATACTTCGCGATGAGTATTCTTGCTGCTGTTGTTGCATACATAAAAAAAGTTCTATCCTTCTTTAGCACCAATTGGAGAACCATGCCCAGGAGAAAGGCCTCTGGTTTCTTCAGGAAGGTATATTTAAATACCTTTTTCATTTTGTTATAAATCATCTCCCAGAATGTCTTAATCCTTGGGCATGTCCACCAAAGGTGAAAGAATGTACCTTCAGTCTCATTACATTTCCAATATTTATTATCGGGCAAATGGTAAATTTTTTCAAGCTTAACATGTTGTTTTGTCCAACATCTTGTGCCCATTTAATCATAGCTGATTTCACCGTTTCATCCTGAGTGTTCCATTTCAACAGCAGGTTATACATTCTTGACAAATTCTTGGTTTTTGGGTCTAACATGAATTAGGCTTACTTTCATATCTTTCAGGTCTTTCTAAGATTAACGTGTGCTAATTTTATTTTGGGTATGCATGCTGATTTAGAAAGTATGGTTATACATAAATGTTATGGACAAGATAATAATGGGAGTGGGATGGGGCTTATTGGTTTTTTAAAATTTTATTATGATGTATTTTGTGTTCTCATTTTGTATTATAATGTTGTGAACCATCCTGTGATTTTTGGATGAAGGGTGGTATACATATTTAATTCATCATCGTCGTCATCACCACATATTTTGCTTGGCTATTTCAGGTCAAAACCTGAATTGCCTTGATCTTAAGTAATCCAACCTGTTGCTGGATGGCGGAAGAGCTCAGAGAGCATATCTGCACCATTTTCTTGCTCTGAAAAGCAGCGTCATGACTCCCTAGAAGGGAGGATCAGTCCCAGCCCCTTTATTGATTCTTCAGCCTCCGGTCCTTTCGTCCTTGCATTGGTTCCAGGGCTTATTGACTATAGTAGGTGCTCCAGTTGGGGCTGCCCTTTGAAACATTCTGCATACAGTGGTACCTCGTGTTACATATGCTTCAGGTTACAGACTCTGCTAACCCAGAAATATTACCTCGGGTTAAGAACTTTGCTTCAGGATGAGAACAGAAATCGTGCAGCAGCAGCAGGAGGCCCCATTAGCTAAAGTGGTGCTTCAGGTTAAGAACAGTTTCAGGTTAAGAACAGACCTCCAGAACAAATTAAGTACGTAACAGAGGTACCACTGTATTTCAGCTGGTGTAGAATGCTCCAGCCTGCCTCCTGGGTGTGGGGAGATGGGGTCATATTCAGCCACACACAGTGGCAGACAGCTGTTCTGCTTCTACCAGTTTGCCAGGTCCAGTTGCCACCCTGGGCTCCTTTGGGATGAAGGGCAGGATATAAACTTAGAATGCTATTCGGCTAAGTTTTACTCAGACCCATTGAAATTAACGGACCTAACTTAAAGGTAAAGGGGCCCCTGACCATTAGGTCCAGTCGCGGATGACTCTGGGGTTGCGGTGCTCATCTCGCTTTATTGGCCGAAGGAGCCGGCGTACATCTTCCAGGTCATGTGGCCAGCATGACTAAGCCGCTTCTGGCGAACCAGAGCAGCGCACGGAAACGCCGTTTACCTTCCCGCTGGAGTGGTACCTATTTATTTACTTGCACTTTTTGGGGTGCTTTTGAACTGCTAGGTGGGCAGGAGCAGGGACTGAACAACGGGAGCTCACCCTGTCGCGGGGATTCGAACTGCAAACCTTCTGATTGGCAAGTCTTAGGCTCTGTTGTTTAACCCACAACGCCACCCGTGTCCCTGGGCCTAACTTAATCGTGTCCATTTATTTAACTGCGTCTACTCTGATTAAAGCTTTGCTGAATACCCTGCTTTATAATTTTAAAAAATAGTAGGAGAGGTGGTGTTGGTCTTTCATTTTCTTTGCATTCTGGTGCTCGCCGCCTCCTCTCTTCTTTCCATAGGAGAAATGACAGTAAATCATCAAGTTGGTTCTTGGAAATGCAGAAGAAACCTGTTCCTTTGGCTTTCAAAAGCTTGCGCTGGTGCTGTTCCTTTGCATGCCTAGAGGATATTGCATCGTGTGTGTGCCTCTTTTACCGTTTTATATTTATCAGAGTTCAATTGTTGTAGTCTTGTGTCTGACAAATCAGGAGAGGTGAGCTATAAAGGGCTGTATCAAACAGCATTGTTCAATTGACAGGTTTCTGTCATCGGAATGGGGAAGGAAATAATTTTCAGCAATTCCCCTCCTCCCCTTCCTAAAATTGTCTGGAGGGTTCCGGAATGCGGGGGGGGGGCAGCAGCGAGAGGGAGAATTGCTGGAAATTGCTTCCCTCCCTCCCTGGAAGACTTAGCGCTGGACAGAATCGTTGGATGCAACCCAAATCGATAAAATAAAAAGCATGCTTATAATTTGTACCTGGGGAAAAAAGCAAGTAGTTTCTAGCTACTAGTGAGCACTATGGGAAAATGTGTGTCGTATGTTGTCTTTTTCTTCTCCTAAGCTGGTGGGGTGGGGTGTTTGAAGAGTTTGCTGGAGTTCCACTTTCTGATATGGTAGCCGTAGGAAGAAAGTGACCACTCTACACATTTTCAAGAGCCTTTCATTACCCAGCCTTCCCTCTCCTTGTCATGACCTATCATTACAGTGGTACCTCGGGTTAAGTACTTAATTCGTTCTGAATGTCCGTTCTTAACCTGAAACTGTTCTTAACCTGAAGCACCACTTTAGCTAATGGGGCCTCCTGCTGCTGCTGCACCGCCGGAGCACGATTTCTGTTCTCTTTTTTTTTTTTTTGTGAAAATAATTTTTATTAACAGGCCAATCACATCACATTATCATATCACATTAGTTCCAAATTATACAGCCAAATTTTAAATTTTATTGGGGGTGCCCATACATCAAACTCCGCTCGAGTCCAAAACAGCATCACTTTCTTACTGCTTTCATTAGACAGTTCTGTCCAGTTTTATCCGGATAGTCCTTTATTAATTCCTTTCTCTTCTTGTTGTTATCATAAATTCCTTTCTTTGCAATCTCTGATTTTCACAAGCAGGTTGTAAGAGCACGATTTCTGTTCTCATCCTGAAGCAAAGTTCTTAACCCGAGGTACTATTTCTGGGTTAGTGGAGTCTGTAACCTGAAGCGTATGTAACCTAAAGCGTATGTAACCCGAGGTACCACTGTACAGAGTTGCAAGTTGAGATGCAAAGAGTGGGTGGGGCAGGGGAGAATAGTTAAAATGCAGCAATAAGACAGCTCTGAATGTAATGGAATATTGTGCTTGAAGAGCAAGCCTTTTATATTGCAATAAATAAATAAAATAATATATTTATGAAAGGCAATAAATAATTTTTTTAAAAAAATGCGCTCTTTTTGCAGAAAGACAACTTTGTGACATCAGTTGCAAATGGGTTTTGCGCCCACTTAAAATTTTCTGTTTCTTCGACAAAAAGTAGTGGACAAATTTTGACTAAGCAAACTTCAAATCGTCCTTTGCTAAACTCTTTACTAACCCTGCCAGCAGATCCAGTCAAGGTTTGAAAAACAGTGCTAGTACAAGGAGTTATACTGAGTGACTGTTACAGCTCACCTCTCAATGCGCAGCCATGCGTGAGTCTAGCCCTTCATTTCCCTGCAAAAGAAAATGCACAATGGCATTTACCAATAAATGCTTACCTTCCATTGAGTGTTATTTAGAGATATAAATCTACAGGGTGGGATTCACCTATCAAATCCCATCAGCAAAAAGCCTGTGCAAGGACATAAGCTTGTGCAATGGTGCTTTCCCTGCCCTCCTCCCCCCATGTGCCCCCAAAACAGCAGGAGGGGGTTGGGAGAACCCACAGAACAGTGGGGGGGCTGGTGGAGAGGGGGGTCATTCTGCTTGGCAAGCTGCAATGCCTGCACAAACAACATTCGTCATAACATGAATTCCGCTCACAGTTTCTACCTCCTTTTCATTTTATTACTCATTCTATGATATTTAATTTATTTTTCCTATCCTCCTGTTTTACAAATAGAGTTCAGAGCAAAAATTAGACCTGGCGTTGTTTGTAGAAGAGATAGTTGGGGACGCAAGATTCTGCTTTTCCAGGCCACAGTGGTGAAAGGAGCATTAATTCCTAGAAAATAGTAGAGTTCAACCAAGGTTAATTTCCCACAGTCCATGAATCATCCCTCTGCTTTGTTCATTATTTGCAGTCGCTCACATCTTACCCTTTCGGCAAGATTCAATTCCCCACCCCATTCGTGCAGAAAGAAGTATAATAATAGTGGCACTACGTCTCTGCCTAACCAATTCCGAGGCCCTCTAATTGGTGGGGAGAGCAGCTGGCGCTGGGCCTAAGCAACATCCTGCTCGATTTTCAGCAGCCTCTGCCCCTTTTGTCTTGCTGACGGAGTGGAGTGGGATGAAGCTACAGCACTGGAGAACAGCCACCTGCAGCAGATGCGCAAAGCAGGAGCTGCTCAGGAGTGGGCAGGGGAGTGTGGTAGCTTTGCTGCTGTCCTATATTCATTGCCATGGAGTCAGCTGCATTTGTTATTGATTTATTTATTAATAAAATTCCAGTCCCTGCATGATGCAGCTGTAGAATGGCAGATTGCCTACAACCCTGATCAGAGCCAGGTCATTGGCTTGAAGCCCTGCAAAAGCTGGCCGCCAGGTGCCAGTGGCATAGAGCATCTGTCGATAAATTAATGGAAACTGATAGAAATAGTTTTGAATCAGGGGAACTTGGGTTATAAAGCTGGCAGTAGTGGGTGAGGACTAAATGAAGTGGGTGAGCACTAAAGCAGTCAGTGCATCTGCTCCACCACCCACCAAATGCTTGTGTTCCAGAATATGGGTGTGTGATCTGGATGTTGGTAATAATAATAATAATAATAATAATAATAATAATAATAATAATAATATAATAATAATAATAATAATAATAATAATAATAATAATAATAATTTATTTATACCCCGCCCATCTGGCTGGGTTTCCCCAGCCACTCTGGGTGACTTCCAACAAAACACTAAAATATAATAACCTATTAAACATTAAAAGCTTCCCTAAACAGGGCTGCCTTTAGATGTCTTCTAAAAGTTTGGTAGTTATTTTTCTCTTTGACATCTGATGGGGGGGCGTTCCACAGGGCGGGCGCCACCACTGATAAGGCCCTCTGCCTGGTTCCCTGTAACTTGGCTTCTCGCAGCGAGGGAACCGCCAGAAGGCCCTCAGCGCTGAACCTCAGTGTCCGGGCAGAACGATGGGGGGGAGACGCTCTTTCACGTATACTGGACCGAGGCCGTCTAGGGCTTTAAAGGTCAGCACCAACACTTTGAACACTTCGGTTCTTCGTATAGATTTTTTTTGTGTGTGTGCATTCTATGAAACTCTTTAACTAGTGGCAGGTTGTTATTACAGTGTGTATTTTTGTCTTTATATTGTAAACCGCCTTGATATCTTCAGATGACGAATAATTAAAAAACAGACAAGAAGAACTGTTTGTTGATATTCATTTCCATGGTGCTGCATAGTTGCTTTGGTTTCAACAGGAAATGAAACTTTTTTTAAGTTTCCCCCTGTGACACTCAGGACTTTCTTCTGTCGAACTGCTTGCAATGTTAGATCTGGAGACCGAATAACATTAAAACTGCACCATGGGTGTTTTCCTCATTCTGAAATAAATATTATTCAGGCTTCACAAGCTGATTGGTGCCTTGCAGTTGCTGGACCTAGAAGCTGGCTGACCTCCTTGTGGTAAATGTCACTGTTGCTCACTCACCCTTGAGACTTCAGATTCCATTGCCTTTTTTAAACCCCTGCTGAGGAGTCCTGTTTACCCTGCTCAACGTGGAGAATGGCTTCAGAGACATGCATATTGTTGAGCAACTCTACGTTATCAAAAGTAGTTTGGTTTTATTATGTAGTACAAATTGCACTTAAGATCATTCCGTGCTGTCAGCCAGCCAGCTCCAAGTTCTGGCTGAAGCATGAAAGCAATAACTAGCAAAGGTTGCTGTGATTACATATCCACTTCAGAGAGTCTGGCAGAACAAATCTTTGCATATGTACTAGGCTCCCACAAATCACCTTGGAATTTCCCCCTAATCTCAGAACAGGTTTTGTCTTGTTCTTAGCATTTACTGAATATGACTGGAATGAATTGCTGGTGCTTCATACGTGTGCCCTGGGGACACCTGGATGGGAAATAGACATTGAAAAGGGGGGTGGACTGGAATCGGTTAAATGAAGAATTATTATTATTATTATTATTATTATTATTATTATTATTTCACACATTTTCTCCAAAGAGCTCAAGTTGGCATACACACTTTCCCTCCTCTTCTTTTTATTTCACAACAACCCTGTAAGGTAGATTAAGCTGTAGGACAGTAACTGGCTGAAAGTCACCCAATGGGCTTCATTCTCAAGTGGAGATTGAATCATTGTCTCCCAGGTCTGAGTCTACTCCAGCACTCTAATCACTACTCTACACTGGTTCTCCTTCTAGTTTTTCTTCTTCTTCTTCTTCTCAAGTAAACTTTAATATATTTTTATGGGGCATAACACACCTACACACTATAGCTGTCATACTAACCTGTCGCGACACACAGTTTGGAAAGCTCTGAACTAGATCGTCATCCTGCACATAACATAGGCTGGGTTGGCAATCTTCTCAGTGGCGTCTGGAGATGCCAGGCATTTGGACCATGTAGTAATTATTGGGGGCGGGTTGCTACAGATACTATCGCTGCTGCTTATTGTATTTTATTTGATTCTCTGTTTTTAATGATATTTTATTGACAAGTGGCTGTTTTGTTGCCTTGTGTTCCATACTGACTAACTGGGCAGCATACCTAATTATGCTACATGTTCTCTGGCTTCAAAATGTTTCTTGGCACAATTTACATAAGTCTATCTGCTTTGTTTTGTTTTGAAGGGAGTAGGTCCTGCATGCTATGATCTGTATGATCTGTTAATGCCCTTGACCCCTTATATCCTAGTGTTCGGACTTTGCAGTCAGCCATGAGGTTTATTAAGATGCTATCTACTGACATCAGCTTGGTTTGGGGTACTTGGGCCACATTTACTCACCTCCCTAGAGGAGTAAAGACATAATCAGATGAAGAACAGTTAGGGTTGATTCACCCAAACCTCTCCCTGTCCACAGCAACAGAGATTCTGCGCTCGTGCACACCCCCCCCCCCTGGGCTCATGTTGGTGTGTAACCATGTCAGGTTGTGTCAAGGCAGCAGGGCACGTGCTCTGTACTTGGCCTGGCTTTGGTGTGCTACTGCAGATTCTGACGTAACAATTGTGGCTTTTATGTGCTGAAAAGGCTGTGAGACTTAGTCCTCAGATATAACCCAAACATACATGATTTCACGCAGCATAAATGCCGTCCAGTTCTGAGTTTTGTGTTTGTAAAACATAACCCTATTGTGTGTTTCATTTGCAGAATCCGAAAACGAAAGAGCAAATTGAAAACTTGCTACGAAATGGGAAGAATAAGGAGCTGCGGGACCGTCTATGCCGTCGGCTTACCTTTGGAACTGCCGGGCTCCGCTCTGCTATGGGGGCCGGCTTTTGCTACATCAATGATCTTACTGTGATCCAGTCAACACAGGTGAGTTCCAGGCAACATGGTACAGGCAGGAAATCTATATGCTACTGTCTGTCCCTCTTCTTCTCTGAGTAACTTGCAAATACAAATATTTGTATTTTACAAACACAAACATTTCACTTTCCAGTCCTGAGCCCTTCTGGTGTGCGGTAGTTGCCCCATAGAGTATGGACGCCGTGGAGTCAATTAGTAGAGGAAATAAAAAATTATTGTTATTTATAAAGTGTCACCTGTGTGCACAAGAGGGCAGATCCCTGCCCCGAGGAGCTTGCAATCTAATACAGCACAACGGAAACAACAGTGCGGGGAGTGGAGGCATGTGGAGCCCTGTGTACAGCTGTTTCAGTGGCACTGGCACATGCCAAGGTGTAGTTGCAGAATGAGTTACAGCAGGGCAAGGAAATAGCAGGTTATAATGAAACCTTCATGATAAAGGTGGGCCTTCAGCGATAGCAAGGAAGAGAGATGGCATCATATTGGTGTTCTGGGAAGGAGTTCTGAGCAAACAGGGTAGCAAGGGAGAAAGGGCAGAGTCTTTGGAGGGAGCAGACCTCTGGACAATGGAGGGTGAACAAAAGCTTTGTCCAATTGAGTCTGCACAGGGAATTCAGGGGAACAAATTTGTCTGTCTGTTAAGAGCAGTTAGGTAAGGCCAGTCTCTAGCTCTCAACTTAATCTACCTCACAGGGTTATTGTGCAGTTAAAAAGACCAGGTGGAGCAGTCAATGCTTCCCTGAACTGCCGCCTTTTGGTTTTAAAACATTTTTATTCATTACATTTTAAAAAATCTTCAGTGTCTGTGGTCTGCCAGAATAGCAAGAGTTTTAAAAAAGTGTTTTGAAAATGTGGAAGCACCAAGGCAGTATATTCAGAGGAAACAAAGAGTGGCATCATGGCTGCCTCACTAAGCAGGAACCCAATTGTGCAAAGCTGTGCTCAAGGAGCCGAACTACACATCAATGTGGCTCCTCTTTTGGGGGTTTATGTTGGCTTTTCTGAAATTTCAGGAGCTCCAAAAGAGAGCTGTTTCACACCAAAATCAACTACCTTGCTATATAAATGTGAGCTTCCTGTGTGCATATGGTCGATGTAATTCCCTTTGTTGAACATGAGCGGCTAACAAGCTGAAAGCCTTCAACTATAAATGATTACCGAATTAATATATGCATATGAGGAGTACCAAAGCACTTTTACTACAGGGCAGGCTTTAAGGAACTAAACGTGCTCATGGGCCTTGCTGGACTGCTGAGGAAGCAAACACAGCTTTGTACTTTCTGACCTCTCTGTTTTGTTCACTTTGAAAGTGTTCATGCTGTGACAGCCTGAAGAGCACGTGCCGGCTTTGTGTTTTGGTCTGCTGGAAGCACGAGGAACTTTGGATTGGCTGCTAAGTAATAATAAGCATTCTTGGCAGAAGACTTCAGTTCAGATACCAGGAAGTCTTTGCGAACACTGTTGTGCTAGCTTTGCAGGTTATTATCTCCCTTACTGGTGGTTATTTTCTTCGGTAATGATTTCTTGTTGCATAAGACACCATTCTTTGACAAGTGGGTTAAGGCAGGTTTTCCCCTGAACTTCAGGAGTTCTTGAAAATCCTTGTTTGTCTTCTTCAAGCCCTTTGTTTCAGGTTTATATTTGCATTTTGGTGAAGGCTAAGACTGGGAAATCATTTTGGGAGGCTGCCAGCTACATTGCAGGTTTTGACTAAACTTTTGCATTTTGCATTGACTAGAAAATAAATAAGTACAGGGCTGGTCCAGCTTTGCCATGCCAAATACAGTGGTACCTCGGGTTACATACGCTTCAGGTTACATACGCTTCAGGTTACAGACTCCGCTAAACCAGAAATAGTACCTCGGGTTAAGAACTTTGCTTCAGGATGAGAACAGAAATCGTGCTCTGATGGCGCAGCAGCAGCAGCAGGCCCCGTTAGCTAAAGTGGTGCTTCAGGTTAAGAACAGTTTCAGGTTAAGAACGGACCATTGGAACGAATTACCGTATTTTTCGCTCTATGGGACGCACTTTCCCCCCCTCCAAAAATTAAGGGGAAATGTGTGTGCGTCCTATGGAACGAATGCAGGTTCCTTGGCTTCAGCGATAGCAACGCGAAGCCTCCGAAGCGCAGAGGGAGCGCCCCCTCCGCCTCCGGAGGCTACGCGTTGCTTTCGTTGAAGCCTGGAGAGCGAGAGGGGTCAGTGCGCACCCTTCCCTCTTGCTCTCCGGGCTTCAGGGATAACCGCCTGAAGCCTTCGGAGCACAGGGCGAGTTCCCGCTGTGTTCCGGAGGCTTCAGGTTCCTTTTGCTGAAGCCAGGAGAGTCTTGCTCTCCCAGCTTCAGCAGAGAGGGAGAGCTGCGCAGCGCCCCTTCAGCCAAGTGGGAGGAGAAATGGAAGGGGCTCCGTTTCTCCTGCCGCTTTGCTGAAGGGGCACTGAGCAGAGAGGGGGAGAATTTTTTTTTCTTGTTCTCTAAAACAAGGTGCGTCCTATGGTCCGGTGCGTCCTATAGCGCGAAAAATACGGTAAGTACTTAACCCGAGGTACCACTGTACAGGTATACCTTAGATAATTGAATATAACTATTTGATATAAGTTGTTTATTTTAAAGTTATGTTTTTATTATTTTTTGTATTGGATCAGAGTGTTATAAAACCATCTTTGTTGTCTATTTTGTTGTTTCTTCAGCTTGTAAACCAACTTGTGTATAGTAATGTAGAATGTAGTAATGTAGAAAGGCGGTATACAAATTAAAAGTGAAATGAAATGAAATATTTAGATTGGGAAGATTATTCCCCTTAGGACAGACTGGTTAATGGCCTTGGGTTGCATATGCCCTCCTGTATCGTATCCTGGCTGGCTTGCTAATACCATTTGGAACTATTTGCTAATCAAGCACTTACTGTGGTGCAGCTGCTCTCCTCTTTTGGCACACATCCACCTGGGTTGCATCTGGCAGGCTGGCATGGGAATGGGGAGTTGGCCACCTTTGGCACCTTACAGCTCAGATTCTGGAGCTCCCTGTTCTTACTCTTTTGTGGGGAAAAGAGGCAGTATGAAACTATGTCCGCCGTTCTCCTTGCCTGAATTTGCAGACCCCCAAGCCCTTCATGGTGTCCCAGCTAAATCTCTATCAAAGTCAGCATGATGGGGGAAAGGCTTTGCAGTGCAGTCATACTGAGCCTCAGATAAGCATGCTAACTAGCTGGTCAGCAATCTCATGACTGAGATTTCTGCTGGCCGTGGCTGAAGTGCCAGGAGCTTAATCAGCATTCAGGTTTTGAGCCTCTCTCTATGTTGGCTTTGTGCTGAGTCAAGAGAAGAGGTGTCCTATGGTACACAATCTGAGCCACAACCATGCTGGATTTGTGGGAAGCTGAAGAAAAAGGGCTTTTCAATATGAGCAGCACCATTATTTCAGCCATTCTGAAAGTGAAATTGGTACTAAAAGTTCTCCCAGACCAAGTAAAATTACAAATTGTGGCATTGCATTTGGAAAGGGTGAGGTGTTGCTTGCTTCCCTATGGAACCATCTGCTTAATCAGAGACCTCAAGTGCAGACTGCTACGAAACATGCTGGGGCTGGCATCAGTTGCATTTTGCACTAAGCATAATTTCTGATGTCAAGCCCTAGGGACTCCTTGGAGAGTCCATGGCAGAAGTCTAGTTTGGATGTTCATACCACAGCTGAATAAACCGAGATGAGCATGATCCGTTTGCCCATGCATGTCATCCTCATGCAAAAAACCAATGGAATTCTGCATGGTAGCATTTTTAATGTCAGTTTGTACACTGCTTAGAAATACTTTTAAATAAATAAATGACCGCACCAATTCTCACTGTGCTATAATAAACCAGGAAGTCTTCAGTTAACCATAATTTCCTGTTAATGTCTAAACAGGGCCACCATGGTTACCAACTTTGGGAAAAGGCTGGTTCTTAAAACATGGGTTGAAGATGGCTCACTATCCTGGCCTATTCCAAGCCTGGTAACCATATTTTAAATATTTTCCCTGAGTGGGAAAGGGTCTTTGAGTATAGGCACAATATTTGTTCATATTAGCTAATTAAACTGAGCTATGGTGGTTTGAATTGGGCCACAGTGTTCTACAACTGCAGATGCCATGTTTGCTGGAGACTGTATGAATAAGTAATAGCCATTAATTATGTGAAGAATAATTTGCTTTACTGTTGAGTAAATACAGTGGTACCCTGGGTTACGAACTTAATTTGTTCTGGAGGTCCGTTCTTAACCTGAAACTGTTCTTAACCTGAGGTACCACTTTAGCTAATGGGGCCTCCCGCTGCCGCCGCTGCATGATTTCCTTTCTCATCCTGAAGCAAAGTTCTTAACCCGAGGTACTGTTTCTGGGTTAGTGGAGTCTGTAACCTGAAGGCTCTGTAACACGAGGTACCACTGTACCATTCATTGTGAAGGTTTGCTGACAGGGGTGGGGAACCTCCAGTCCGTGGGCCAGTCTTGACCTGCTGCCAAGGTTGTCCCATAAGTTTATTTTCCCCAAACCACACCCTCCTGACCATCCGTTTACATCACTGGGTGATGTCAGCTGATGTGTGGAGTTCAGTCCTGCTTGGGTGCTGCTTTGCTAGTGAAGCAGACCCTTTCCCCGTGGGTCGACTTTAGAGAAACCCCGTGGTACCACCCATCTTTCAGTCGCCTGGCATAATTGCGACATCAGATGATTGATAGGTGGGTGGCCTTACCCACCTGTCAGAGTTGGCTCATGGATTGGGGGAAGCTAAAGATTTGGCTCTCTGGGCCAAAAAGACTCCTCATACCTGGCTTACTATGTAGGGAACCTTTTCATTGAATAGCACTGGAGACAGTTGGTAAGGGTGAATTAAAGTCAAATTTATGGATTTCCTTTTGTTTCTCTTGCCTTGCTGATGGCAGTAATCAGTGCCAGATTTGAGACTATGGTTGACCAAGGTTCAGATGTTCCACCTGCTCCCCAACTTGGTGTAGCCAACGTTGCACGACTGATGTGAAGTTACAAATGAGAACACATTGTACTATAGCTTCTCCTGAGATTGCTCAATAAAGAAGGAAACAACTCTAATTGATAATATAATTTGTCCACCATGACAAATTCAGATTACATAGCTGGGACATACAATTCTTTATTACAACTTCCCTGTGCCAGTGGAATAGGGAAGCTTTGAAAACCTAATCAAATAGGAGGCTTTACGCATGGGACTTCTCTTTTTACTTTGCTGCAGGGGATGTACAAATACCTTGAGAAATCGTTTCCAGACTTCAAGCAACGTGGTTTTGTTGTTGGATATGACACGCGAGGCCAGATAACCAGCAGTTGCAGCAGCTTAAGGTATGGGCTTTGTTGGGAGTAGAAACAAGATTGCCATGGAATGACTAAGTCCCCTTTGCACTAAGCAGAAAGCAAACTTTTAAAATTTGAAGATGAGAAGAAACATGGACTATATATCAGTTCTTTTTGAATGTGAACGTCTGTATCTGAAAGCGACACGAAGGCGTAGCCTCCGTTCTGCCACATTACAGATCTCATTTCAGTCATAAGGGGCAGTTTGGTGGATGAAGTCAGGTACAGAGTAACTCAAGCCATGGATTTGATACTTAGGCATTACACCTGTTGCACAGGCCTGGCTCTTTTCATTAAATGCATAATTTGTGTCAGGTCCTACAGATAAGGCCTAGGATCAGGCAGATTTGCAGAACCTCTGCCCAAGCCTTCCTGATGCTTTAAAAACTTCTCTCAAAAGCCACTGAACTATTTAATATGAGGACAGTTCAAGAGAGACCTTCTGGCAGTGTGTGTGTATTATTGTATTTTCTTTGAGTTTCAGTAGTTTAGAATTAGAGAGCAGATATGTCCCATGTTTGGCACATTACAGACATCAAATTGTGCCCCCTGGAGGAAGAGGGAGAGAACCATAGTAGATTTAGAGTGCAGACAAACAGTATAAGGAACATAGTCAGCCTAGCTTCCTTCTCGCCTTGCAACTCAAATGACAGGTGTTTGTACCAGTGAACTGAATGCTGACTCAGCTCTCTGTCTCAAGCATAACACAAGAGGAGCCCTTCTGGATTGGACCAAAAGCCTAGTTGCTTCAGCATCCTGTTTCCCACATTGCCCAGCAAGAAGCCCTCAAGTAGCACATGAACACCATAGCCCTCCTGCTGTTTGTTCCCCAGTGCCACATCCAGAGGCATATGCTGCCTGCCTCTGATCCTGGAGGTGGCATATTGCTGCCATGACCAGCAGCTGTTGATAGCCTTTTCCGCCATGAATTCGACTAATCCCATCTTAAAGCTGTCCAAGTTGATTGCCATCAAGCAGGACTTCCCTGTATTCTGTCCTGAACTGACCCCCACTATTCAGCTACATTAGATGATCCCAAATTATAGTCTTATTAGATGAGGGGGAGAAAATCCTCCCTATCCACTTTCTCTGCACCAGGCACAATTTTATATTTCTCTGTCATCTTTCCCCTTACGCACTTTAAGAAGCCCTCAACGGTGCGCTCTTTTCCTTGTGTGAGAGTAGCTCCAGACTCCAAATTATTTTGATAGCCTGTCTCTGCATGTTTTCCAGCTCTACAATATCCTTTTTTTGAGATGTGGCAACTAGAACTGTGCATAGTATTCTAGGTGTGGCAATACTATAAAGGACCCCTGACCATTAGATCCAGTCGTGGCCGACTCTGGGGTTGCGGCGCTCATCTCGCTTTCTTGGCCGAGGGATCCGGCGTACAGCTTCCGGGTCATGTGGCCAGCATGTCTAAGCCACTTCTGGCAAACCAGAGCAGCACACAGAAACGCCATTTACCTTCCCACCGGAGCGGTACCTATTTATCTACTTGCACTTTGATGTGCTTTCGAACTGCTAGGTTGGCAGCAGCAGGGACCAAGCAACGGGAGCTCACCCCATCGCGGGGATTCGAACCGCCAACCTTCTGATTGGCAAGTCCTAGGCTCTGTGGTTTAACCCACAGCGCCACCTGTGTCCCTTAGGTACTGTAGATACTTAGATACTATAGATCAATACTATAAAGGTAAAGGTACCCCTGCCCGTACGGGCCAGCCGTGTCCGACTCTAGGGTTGTGCGCCCATCTCACTTAAGAGGCCGGGGGCCAGCGCTGTCCGGAGACACTTCCGGGTCACGTGGCCAGCGTGGCGAAGCTGCTCTGGCGAGCCAGCACAAGCGCAGCACACGGAAATCCCGTTTACCTTCCCGCTATAAAGCGGTACCTATTTATCTACTTGCACTTAAGAGTGCTTTCAAACTGCTAGGTGGGCAGGAGCTGGGACCGAACGATGGGAGCTCACCCCGCCGCGGGGATTCGAACCGCCGACCATGCGATCGGCAAGCCCTAGGCGCTGAGGTTTTACCCACAGCGCCACCCGCGTCCCAGTATATCAATACTATAGATGCCTATAAAAGCATAGTGATATTTGCAGTTTATTGTTGATCCCTTTCGTAATGATTCTTAACAGGGAAGCTACCCTTTGCACAGCTGCCCTACATTGGGTCAGGTGACATTACCCATTTATTTCTCCATTTGCCACTTTATTCTTCTTCTTTTTAATAAGGAAATGGGAATTTGTCTTGTCTTAGGATTTTGGGGAGAGTGCAATGGACAGGAGAGTGGCATTATCATTCTTTGTCTTCCACAGACTTGCAAAGCTCACAGCAGCAGTCCTGCTTGCTAAGGGTGTACCTGTCTATCTGTTCTCAAGATATGTTCCCACTCCTTTTGTGGTAAGTCCGTCCTTATATTATTATTATTGGGAACATGGCCAGCAGGTTCTAAACTGGATCCACATCTCTAGTGCGAAACCTTATTGAATGTTGTGGCACAGCAGTCCCTGGGGTAAGAAATGAATGTTTGGATTGATCACAGCTTGTTTGCTGTAAGGGCTAGCATTTACATACGGTAATGGAACAGTGGTGTGCTTGATACTTAAAGTAGAAATTAGAATTCTGAATACAGTGGTGCCTTGCAAGACGAAATTAATCCGTTCCGCGAGTCTCTTCGTCTTGCGGTTTTTTCGTCTTGCGAAGCACGGCTATTAGCGGCTGAGCGGCTTTAAGAAAAAGGAAACAAACTCGCAAGAACTCGCAAGACATTTCGTCTTGCGAAGCAAGCCCATAGGGAAATTTGTCTTGCGGAATGACTCAAAAAACGGAAAACCCTTTCGTCTAGCGAGTTTTTCGTCTTGCGAGGCATTCGTCTTGCGGGGCACCACTGTAATGTCGCGCCTTGGCTTGATGAAATTACCGGTATATATCCTCTGGTGATCCTTTGCTAGAGTCGGAATAGGTGACTTGAACCCCTGTATCAAAACCATTTGAAATCTGTTGCAACATCAACATGTGTATGTCAGATGCCTTGGGAGTTATTTTTTGTTTTGTTTTTGTTTTCACTATTTATTTTGTGCCTTTACCCTGTATTTTTATCTTGCCAACCACCCTGAGATCTTTGGATGAATCAAATAATTAAAATGGGGGGGGGGTTGAATATGTGTCACCTGAAGTCTCTTGGAGCTGCAATTCTTTCTCATACCAGAAATTGCACAAATAACATTGCAGAAGGTCTGCCCACTGAACATATCTCAACTTCTGGCAGATGTGCTCCTCAAATGTATGGATTACCATTATTACCATTTGTAGCACTTGCTTTCCAGAGTCGTGAAAGGTCAACATCCTGGGCCCCAACCCATCTCAGCATGCGCAGTCGATGTTTGAACTCTTCCCTTGGGTATGGCGTGGCTTGTGCTTAGAAACTAGACCCGAAGCCTTTGCTTTCATGTGCCTGGGGCTTTCTGGACTGCAGCCTTGGGTGCAATACAGAGAGAGCTGAACATGTTTTCAGGCCTTTTGATATCATTGGAATGTGTGTGTCTTCCGGGACACAACACCATCTTGGGCTCAGTTAGGCATATTGATTTTCCTGTATCTTTGGCACTAAGCTTATGAACAGCTCTGAGCACTTACAATAACTTGCTTGTTTAGAGGATGTGACTTGGGAAATATCATGGGATTCTTCTTTGGTTTAATAGCATTGTTAAGCCAAAAACGCTGCTTAACTCAAAGGTCACCCTGAATGGCAGTTGTCATTCAAGGGTCCACATATTCTTCTTGCATCAGTTGTCCAGGCGCTTGGAATATCCTGAGTTCCTGTCTGGGCTGTTTCGGAAATTCTGGCATGCTGGAGAGTGAATGTGATTTTTGTCTTGCAGCCCTACGCAGTTCAGCAGCTCAGAGCTGTAGCTGGGGTGATGATTACTGCTTCCCATAACCGTAAGGAAGACAATGGCTACAAGGTACGTCGGAGAACTCTCTAGATGCCTGCTAGCTTTTAACAATCCTTTAAATCAAGAGTCTAAGAAAAGATCTGTGTTAGATACTGGAATTGTTTGGGGAAAGGTCATAACTCAGCGGTAGAGCAGATGGTCCTATGTTCAATCCCCAGCGGCATATTTAGATAGGGCTGGAAAAAACTCCTGTATGAAACCCTCAAGAGTCACTGCCAGTCAGTGTAGACAGTACTGAGCTAAATGGATTCAATGGTATATATATATATATGTGTGTGTGTGTGTGTGTGAATGAATTTAAACAAAACATATTACCGTATTTTTTGCACCATAACACTCACTTTTTTCCTCCTAGAAAGTAAGGGGAAATGTCTGTGCGTGTTATGGAGCGAATGCCTACGGATGGCGGGGGGAATCTGCTGCAGTCGTGAGCAGAGGATCCATGGTTCCCCTTCCTTCCCTCCTCCGTGGCTCACTTTGAAACAGCAAAGCGGGAGAAGAGCCGCTGAGTGGGGAGGAGAGAGGGACAGAGAGCCTGCTTGCTTTAAAGGAGCAAAGCGGGAGAGGAGAGGAACCGCTTACACGAGTGTAAGCGGCTCCTTGCCGGTTGGTTCCTTTAAAGCAAGCAGGATCTCTGTCCCTCTCTCCTCCCCACTCAGCTCGCTAAATAGCAGCAAAGTTTTTCAGCTCGCTAAGCCGGGGATGAGAGGGGAGGAGAGAGAAAAGCAGAGCCTGCTTGCTTTAAAGGAGCAAAGTGGGAGAGGACAGGAGCCTTCTCCCCTTATACCCCTCTTCTTCATTATTAGCAGCATCCTTCTCCACCCACCCCACGCATGTTCCTTGTCCCTTGAGTGATTTTCTTTCCCTCCCCACTTAAAACGTGGTTACAAAGCACGGATTCACATGGATCCTCAGGATTTTTGCACTGGGTCACCCCAAATTCACCATCAGATCACATAGCATGTCCATGGCTACATCTTGCACCAAAAAAATCACGCACCCACTGTTGCCTGGGGCTGCAGTAGTGCAAAAACATGGTTACAAAGCATGGATCCACATGGACCCTCAGGATTTTTGCATTGAGCTACTCCAAACTCACTGTCAGATCACATGTCTGTGGCCACAGCATGAACCACAAAAATCCTACATCCACAGTTTCGTTTAGAATATTTTTTTCTTGTTTTCCTCCTTTAAAAACTATCGTCTGGTGGTGTGTTATCGTCTGGTGCGAGCGAAAAACACGGTATTTTAAAACATATCCCCATTTCCCCCCTCCCCCCAATAAAACAAGCCCCCTCCCCTCCCCCCCGACTTCCCTCAGTTCCACTCTGGTTTCTCTATAGATGCTATTCTCTGCCTGTTACAAAATTGTATAAATCCTTAATTTAGCTGACTGATTATTATCAATAAAAAGTTTGTGATTGTTTATTCAAAGCCTGCCAAGGAGTCCAGTTCACTTTGTTGCTTCTTTAAATACTTTGTAAAAGGTTCCCATTCATTTTTAAAGTCACAGTTATCCTTCGTTTATCCTTAGTCTCGTAGTTTATGTGTCAGTTTTGCCAGTTCTACATAGTCCATCAGTTCCTCTTGCCATAGTTCTTTAGTTGGGGTTTCCTCATTCTTCCATCCTTGTGGATGGATCCAATGGTCTGACCTGATGTCAGGAAGTTTCCAGACTGTAATATTCTGGAAAATGCTCAAGAATGGAACACCACATACTGTATGTTCTGTTAATGGAATAATTGCCTTTTTATGAAAATAAACACATGCTTTCTGCTTTGGTTCTTTGGCCCCTACTGGTTTGCGCAGACAGTAAATCAGGGTAGGCAACCTAAGGCCCATGGGCCACAAGTGGCCCACAGGGCTCATTTAACTGGCCCACTAGCAGCCCCTGAACCGAACAGACTGCTCGGTGAGTCCCCACGCGCTGCGTTAAACTGGTGCAGCGCGGTGCAGGGACTCTTTTCCGTGGCGCCGGAAATCGTGCCTGTGCATGCACAGACGGCGGAAATCATGTCTGCGCAGACGCCGGAAGTCGCTGGCGTGCACAGTCCGGCCCACAGAGGGATCTCCACTGGAGTGAACCAGCCCAGGCGAGGTAAACCTTGCCGACCCCTGCAATAAATTGTTCTTTTTTCTGTGTTTATATGTAAAATGTCTGCTAAAACTTGCTGAGACTTGCAGGTGGGGAGAGCTCAGTGCTACTTGCAGGCTTCCCATAGGCAAACAGATGTAATAGTAATTTATTATTTGTACCCTGGCCATCTGGCTGGGTTTCCAACAAAGATTAAAAATACATTAAAATGTCACACATTAAAAACTTCCCTGTCCACTGTAAGAACAAGGATGCTGGGCTAAATGGACCTTTGGCCTGGTCCATCTGCCGAGCTCTGCTGATAGGATGATGTTGGGTGAAAATACCCTCCAAGGGAGAGTGAAGGGAGTTTTTCACACTTTGGTGAAAAGACTTTTTATTTTGACACCCCCAGAGTATTGAAAGCTGGCATTGTAGGTGCATTTCCATGTCATCAGGTATCATTTTAACACAACTTTAAAGGGACCCTGTCTGAATGATCAGCACAGAGCAACAAGAAACCCCCTCTTTCCAAATAGCCCCTGGCCTTTACAAATACTAGGGTTGTATTCAACTAAGTTTTACATGGAGCAGACTCATTGAACTTAATGGCTATAAATAACTTAGGTTTGTTGATTTCAGTGGATCTATGCAGAGTAAAAGTTGGTTGAATACAATCCATGGATTGCTGTATCCTCCCAGTTTTGGATATAATTAATTACTGTCTTTACTATGAATTTCTAAAAGTAGATAATAAAACACCAACCACAGCTTTTTATTATTCTGATACATCAGACTATCAAATATTGACTTATTTGCCCTTCAGAGTTCTTTCTAAACTGGAACTTAGTTCTGTATTGCTAAATGAGCATGTATGTTTATTGATCATTTCAATTTTGTTTTCAAAAATACAAACCAAGTGGAGAATACTTACATAGAAAAGTGATATACCAGCACCGCTTTTGAAAAAGTGTGCTGCTGTTGCATTTTATAGATCAAGGCTTTTTCAGCCCACATGAAGTCAAAGCAGGCAGAACAGCAGATATGACGCTTAGCTTCTTACAGCAGGCTACAGTCTAGCCCTGCAAGCCCGCCTACCCACATTTCTCTCCAGGCAAGCAGGAGGTATTAGCTGGACAGAAGCACTTGAGGAGTCCTCTAAGGAGCCGTGGTCTGGTGAGACTTCTGAGAGTCAAGTATAAATGGCTGAGGGGCCACATTAGCCCCTAGGCCTCAGGTTCCTCACTTTTCTCATAGAGCTTGCATCACTACATGCATTCTTTTTCTTCTTTTTAAAAGAATTTTTAAATTAATTTTCTTTTCTATTATTTAAAAACATCTCATATCAATAACATACATATTACACATGGTCTCCCCCTCCCTCCCGGACTTCCCTCAGCTTCCATTTCTGATTTATTGCCTCCTTATTATATCGCTGTTTTATACAATCCACTATATCATTCCTTCATCACGTTAATTGTTCTTTATCAATAAAGATGTGAATGTTTATTTAAACATCACCACATGCATTCTCGTGCTATAGTTGCTGAACGTTTGGCATTTAAATTTAGGAGTGCTCAGACCCTGCCCAGAGGTCTTGCAGTGATTGAGCTCTTACCCTTTCCCAACTCTCACGTTAGGTATACTGGGAAAATGGCGCTCAGATCACATCTCCTCATGACAAAGAAATCCTGAAGTGTATAGAAGAATGTGTTGAGCCGTGGAACGACTCGTGGAATGAGAATCTGGTAGAAAGCAGCCCTCTTACGCGAGATCCCTTGAAGGAAATCTGTACAAGCTACATGGAGGACCTGAAAAAGATCTGTTACCATAGGTAAGAAATCAAAGCACAACTCCTGTAAGCATCAATTCCATATGTTAGAAGCCCTCAAAGGTGGAGGTTCAGAATTGGAAGCAGGTAAGATGCAAATTGTTTGTCTTGGGCGTAGATATTTGAACAAGAGCAGAAGAAGAGTGTGTATTTTTAAATTTTTGTTTATAAGACCACCTTTCTGGACAAAGACTACTGAAAGATGGCTACCACTGTAGAGGAAAACTTAGTTACCAAAGGTTTGACTGAATAAAAATGACGTAGCCTGGTGCCTGAAAATTGAGAACAATGGAACCAGGCCACATTTCCCTGGGGAGAACATTCCACGAGTGAAGGGGCCACCACTGAAAAGGCTCATTCTCATGCGACCACCTTCTGCACCTCCCTCAGATTTTATGGTTAGTTTTGTATTTACTTTGGCTTTTCCCCCCTTATTTGCTGTAAGCCACCCAGAGAACTTTACCAGACAGCGCACTTGAAGTCTAGGAGAAGGGCAAAGGTAACGGCTGAGCCCGCATTAGATTTGCTGGTTATCCATGTCTATCATTTTTAGTTGCAGTGTCCCATGAAAGCCTGGCTCATTCTGCAAATGCTGGACAGGTGCTGTGAGCTGTTTTTATATGAAGTCTGCTTTGGCTTCTGGGCATGTCACCATCTCATGTGATGCCACACCACCTTTAGAGAACAGCAGGTCTCCTATTAATCCATTCTGTTGTTTTCTTTATAGGGAGCTGAACACAAAGAGCAGCTTGAAATTTGTTCACACGTCCTTTCATGGGGTTGGGCACGACTACGTGCAGTTGGCTTTTCAGGCGTTTGGCTTTCAGCCTCCCATTCCAGTTCCTGAACAAAAAGACCCAGATCCAGATTTCTCCACTGTAAAATGTCCGAATCCTGAAGAAGGAGAATCTGTGCTAGTAAGTTTGGCAGGCGATTTTGTCAACGGTTCTGTATGTAAATAAGGGTGGGTGAAACCGACTGGCTGTTTTGTGTTGAGTAAAAATAATAACTTTTCTCTTCCAGGAATTGTCTTTGAGGCTTGCGGAGAAGGAAGGTGCCAGGGTGGTGGTGGCAACTGACCCTGATGCAGACAGATTAGCTGTGGCAGAACTGCAGAAGAAGTAAGTGTGTGTTTGTATGTATGTGAGAGAGAGTTTACTCTGTGAAGGGGAAAAGACAGGCAAGTCTTGTGGGTGTTCCTTGAGATGCAGACCTCCATACTGAATAATGTTTGAATATCTAAACTTCTGTTTTAAAAATGACACCAGTAATTGTAAGTGGGGTGGTGGTAAGGTAAAGGTAAAGGGAGCCCTGACCATTAGGTCCAGTCGTGACCGACTCTGGGGTTGCGGTGCTCATCTTGCTTTACTGGCCAAGGGAGCCGGCGTACAGCTTCCGGGTCATGTGGTCAGCATGACTAAGCCGCTTCTGGCGAACCAGAGCAGCGCACGGAAACGCCGTTTACCTTCCTGCCAGAGCGGCACCTATTTATCTACTTGCACTTTTGACGTGCTTTCAAACTGCTAGGTGGGCAGGAGCTCATCCCGTTGCAGGGATTCGAACCGCTGACCTTCCGATAGGCTTTGTGGTTTAGCCCACAGTGCCACTAAAAGCACATATAGCTGAAGCTCCCTGTGCTTCAGATATTCCAAGAAATTGAATTAAAGGGTTGGAAGGGACATGAAAGTCCTAAGATCCCTCTATAGTCCAGGAATATATCTGCACCTGCCTCTCTCAGGCCACATCAGAAGAGAAACAAACAGATACACAGCACCAACGCATAAAAGCAGCCCGGTTTCTGTTTTCCCTTCTGCCACCATCTCCATCCCCTCCCTACCACACCATTATCCCATGGCTCCGTTCCAGTTAGCAAGCTCTTAGATTGTTTCTATACTGTACACAGCAAGGATCAGGGCTTTTTCCTTTCAGGGGTACTCAGGGGTACTTGGTACGAGCACCTCTTTTTTGTAGTTGTTAAAAAGTGTGGCACTTACTGTAACAACTTTATGGTGAGTGCAGGCACCTGTTTTTCTAGGAAAAAAGCACTGGCCAGGATGCTCCCAGTTTGGGAGCAGGGAGTGCTTAGGGAAATGCACAAAGGTTCCAGTGTGCCTATAAGTAGCAAAAGTTGCATAAAAATGTGGAGCTGTTCTTGTTCTCTCTGTCCTGGCCCATCTCATTTCCCCTTTGCTACCAGCTTGTTCTCCCCGATATCTCCCTCTCTTCCTTCCTTTACTCCTCTTGTTTCCTTCTCCATAAACCTTCCAACTGGGAGACTTTTCTGCCACAACTTATTCTTCTGAGTTCTCCTAGTACTCTCCCTGCCTCTCCTTCCACCTCTAGTTCTCAGGCCACTTCCAAACAAGTCTGTGTTGAGAGATGGGTGATTCACATACCTGCAGGTTTTTTGCCGCATCCGCACATTGTTGTCGTCATCAGGATTCCTACCCATATTCCCATATCCACCTATTGGGTTGTTTTTATTTTGATTATATATTATGATTATATCATGATAATATTTTGTGGTTTTGTATTTTGATTTTATTTTGTGAACTGTCCTGAGACCTGCGGGTATAGGGTGGTATATAAATTCAATTAAAAATAAATAAATCTCAATTTACCCATCCTGTAAAAAATCCAATAACTTTAAAAAAAAATCACCTGTTGCCAAAGTCTGAATTGTTTGCAAAATTAAGCCTCAATCTGAAAGTCCCTTGAGTGCCTTTCAAATGAGTGAGTCCACAAGCCAGCCACAGTGCAATGAGTGCAGGGGAGGAGCTTCAGTCACCTGGGAAACTCTGCTTCCTGGACCATTCTGAAAATGATGGGGTGTTGTAATGGCACCCCCAGGCAGCCGTTTAAGAAGCCCTGCTGGTGGACAAGTCTCCTCTTCTGCACAGAAGAAACTTTGAAAGCAACTGTGTTTGTGGCTGCGTTCCTCTGTGTTTTGGATTCTCGTGCGTATTCCTTTTGACCTCTGGTGCTCTCCTCCTCCTCTTCCTCCTCCTGCAGTGGCCGCTGGAAAGTCTTCACCGGCAATGAGCTGGCAGCGTTGTTTGGGTGGTGGATGTTTACATGTTGGAAGGAGAATTGTTCCAAAGATGCCGACGTCAAGAATGTTTACATGCTGGCCACCACGGTCTCCTCTAAGATCCTGAAGGCCATCGCGCAAAAAGAAGGATTTCACTTTGAAGTAAGAGCTGAATTCCGTTCAGGGTTGTGGTTTGGCTGAGTAAATCCCAGCCATCTTTGTACAGTGGTACCTCGGGCTAGGAACTTAATTCGTTCCGGAGGTCCATTCTTAACCTGAAACCGTTCTTAACCTGAGGTGCGCTTTCGCTAATGGGGCCTCCCGCTGCCGCCGCGCCGCCAGTGCGCGATTTCCGTTCTCATCTTGGGGCAAAGTTTGCAACCTGGAGCAACTACTTCCGGGTTAGCGAAGTTTGCAACCCAAAGTGTTTGTAACCCGGGATACTACTGTACAGGGTGCATCTGACCATGGTGGGGTATGGAATATTACTACATTCATTATGAGCTAAAGGAGAGAACTGAAGCTCCTCTGGGGAGGAGCTCCAGGCAGAAGGGGAAACTTTTGAGCGTTTGGGGCAGAATTTAGAGGTCTTTTTAAAGGACACGCAAGATGTTAGAAAGGAATGAAGCAGTGAGCACCCCCTCACTTATGCCTTTGACATGTAATAAGTTATACTCAGAGGGGACCCATTGAAATTAATGTAGAAGACTTAAGTTAGACCCATTTATTTCAATGGGTTTACGCTGAATAAAATTTTTGTGGGGGGAGTATCGAGTTGATCCAGATGGTGTGCAGATGTACAAATTTGGGTTTGGGCAGGATCTTTCTCTTGCTTCTTGCAGGCAATTTACCTAGCTCTGGTCAGCTTCAATGTGATATATAATGAATTTATAGAGTGCAATGTGACTAGATTGCAAGGGCTGAGATGATTAAAGCTGTAGAGAGAGCATTGACTCCTTTTCATTATTGCAACTCTTACTGCCCTCTAGTGCCCCTTCTGGAGCACAGCTGCTGTGGCATCTTTCTGAGAAAATCTGTTTTGTTTGTTAGGCCTTTCAAGCCTTCAGTTTCTGATTTGCAGCACTGTCCTTGTGTGCAGTTTAAACAGGGCAGACTATTATTCTAATGGTCTAAAGAAATTGTTTAGTTATGGTAGACTTTTGAGAAAAGGAAACTTCAGTCACGTCTTCCAGGACCACTGATCTTGGGCCAGAGGGCTGTTTTTAATTTGGGTACCATTCTACAATGTGCTGGCATATAAGAAGGAGCCCTTTTTGCCCATTTAGAGAGCAGAGGCAGTACACCTGGTTGGCTAGGGAGTTCAGGGATGCTCCCTTGGGAGCCATGCTTAGGACTCTCTTCTGAGTAACCTTTTCCCAATCTTGGGTGACCCAGCTGCAATTCTAAGCCCACTCAGGGCTGCATACTTAAAAGAAAGTTGCTCTCAGAAGGCTTCCTGGAGTGAGCAGCTTGGTGAATTTGTGTGCAGTTGGCATGTTCCATGAGAACGATCTGTATTAAGTGAAGGCACCTTCCTGTCTTTCAGGATACACTCCCAGGCTTCAAATCGATTGGCAGCAGAGTTAAAAACCTCCTGGACAGCGGCAAAGAAGTCCTTTTTGCCTTTGAAGAGTCCATTGGTAAGCACAGCAAGTGTTGGGTGCTATGCCAGGCAGAAGTAGGGGCCAGAGCCAGAGCCCAGTCCTAAAATCTGGCCTCTCCCTTCAGGCTGTTGTTTCCCATCACTCCATTGCATGGTCTAACTCTCAAACTCTTTGTGTTTGGTTCTAGCTTCATATAACCTTCTGAATAGATCCCTTGAATGCAGGGTGGAGGAGCGGGTAGACAGTGATCACTTAATGCTTTGCCTCCACTTTGATGTAAAAAGGGACCTATTCTGTAATGACAGACTTGAACCCCCCCAGGCCTACCAACTTGGAGCTGAGATTTTCACGTATTAGATGGTCGGATGAGCTGGATAAGGAAATTTCCAGGAAGCTACTCTTTGTGTTTGGTTCTGTTGTACAGAAATGTTAAGATGATGGATTTAAGGCGACGTGTGAATAAAATAAAACAAAATGCTGTTTTGCAAATTTTTGTTTTCCAGGCTTCATGTGTGGCACTTCCGTGCTGGACAAAGATGGCGTCAGCGCAGCTGTGGTGATTGCAGAAATGGCTGCTTATCTAGATACCAAGAGCCAAATGCTGGCATCCCAACTAACAGAAATATATAAAATGTAAGTTCTGTGCGTCACCATCGCTATTCTGATTTATTACCCGCCCTTCGCCTGAGGTCCCAGGGCAGGTTACAACATTAAAACACAATGCCGAAGACAGTTAAAGCAACTTTCCATCACAGAAGTTACTCATGGAGCTGGTTGCATCAATTCCAGCTGGTGAAAAATAAGTTTAGTCATTACTAGAACTGTAACTTAAAGCTTGATCTTGCTTTTCTCCTCCTCCACATTGCTTCCTTGTGTGTTGTACCTTTTTAGATTATAAGTGTGAGGTAGGGAGTGTCTTATGGTACTGATTTTTGTAAGCCATTCTGGGAGCCTTTTTGGTCAAAGGGTGACGTTAAAATGCTTTCAATAAATAAATAAATCTGAATGGAAAAGAGTAGGAATTGTCTTTCCTGTGTTTTTGCCTGTGAGATAACTCAGAAATGTTGGAAGTGGCTGAAGGGGTAGCATTCGAAAAAGAACTTCTGGCAGGGCCTTACTTTATCCCTTTTCTGTGCCACCATTTGTAGAGACATCATAGATACGTTTAGTGATATGGAGGACTCTGGTTTCTGCTTAGCTTAGCTTTCCTTTCTTTTCCTAGTGACTGAATTTAGAGATCTAGAACACCGTGGCTGACTATATATTGTTTTTGTGTAGGTATGGCTACCACATTTCAAAAACCTCGTATTTCCTGTGTTATGATCCTCCTACTATCAAAAGGATATTTGAAAGACTCCGAAACTTTACATCGCCTAATTCTTACCCAGCAGTTTGTGGCACTTTCAGTATATTGGACATCCGGGATGTGACCACTGGGTATGACAGCAGCCAGCCAAATAAGAAGTCGGTGAGTTGTGCGACTCCTGTTAGGAAGCTATTGCAGATCATTCTCATAATAGCTTTAATGTGAACCCTTTTGCCTTGCAACCCTTTGCAGAGTTTTCAAGTAACAGAGGTGTTGCTTGGAGGAAATAAGTAATTACCATATTTTTTGCTCTATAAGACTCACTTTTTCCCTCCTAAAAAGTAAGGGGAAATGTGTGTGCATCTTATGGAGTGAATGCAGGCTGCGCAGCTATCCCAGAAGCCAGAACAGCAAGAGGGATTGCTGCTTTCACTGCGCAGAGATCCCTCTTGCTGTTCTGGCTTCTGAGATTCAGAATATTTTTTTTCTTGTTTTCCTCCTCCAAAAACTAGGTGCATCTTGTGGTCTGGTGCGTCTTATGGAGCGAAAAATATGGTAGATTGTAGGCTTGGATGTTGAGAAGGAGAAGCGAGTACATCATTTCAGTCTAGGCCAGTGTTTCCTAACCTTGGGGCTACAGCTCTTTATGGACTACAACTCCCATCATCCCTAGGTAGGAAGACCAGTGTTAAGGGATGATGGGAATTGTAGTCCAAAAACAGTTGGAGACCCAAGTTGGGGACACACTGGCCTAGGTTCTGTCAGGCTGACCACCTTTCAGCAGGTGGGTTGCCACCTTAAAGGAGGAAACCCATAAAAGATCATATTGGCATGCAGATACTTATGATGGTTCACATAAACTTCAGCTGCCTTATGTGTTGGATTGTAGTTGAGCACAGTGCAGAGTTTTCTGTGCTTTGATCGCAATCCTGCGTATTAAAATTACATCCACATCCCATGTTCCCTCAACAAAAAGTAAACTCCGGTCAGGACTGAGTCAGGTTCAAAGATACCTGACCCCAAATTCCTCAAAGCAGAATATGAAATTGTTAGCCTATATACAGAACAGCCTTCCCCAACCTGGTGCCCCCTAGATGACTTCGGCTACAACTTCCATGAGCCTCAGCCAATAGGCGATGCACTTTGAAGCATCTGGAGGGCACAAGGTTGGGGATATAAAACAGACTAACTGGATTCAAAATCCTTTAGGAGGACTCTTCTTGCAGTGTTCAAATAATTTTTTCCTCCTGCCAGAACTGGCTAAGGAATTTATCATTCCTAACTTGAGAGTCAAAGGAACCTCTCTATAAATAAACAGTAGTTGACGAATTCTGTTGTATATACTTTGAACAAGGTCTAACTAGTTCATCAGTGGGTTCATTTGCACAGTTCTGTAACTTAAAATCGCAGAACAGCAACGAACATGTGACAGATTTATTTGTACCATGCCATCAGTGCTTTAGAGAGTAAATTCAGGTCTACAGATACTATTACTATCACCATCATAATGCATTGTTTTTAGTCTTTGGCTTGAAACTTGTCCACAAAACTCTTAACTGGAGCACTTCATATGTAATTAGTGGGTGGGGGGAGGCTGCAGGAACCCCTACATCAATTCCACAATGATTTTTCTCCTGATACTCTGCTGCTCTTGTTGTCGCTGCAGGTACTGCCTGTGAGTAAAAACAGTCAGATGATCACCTTCACCTTTCAGAATGGCTGTGTTGCCACCCTTCGGACAAGTGGAACTGAACCAAAGATAAAATATTATGCAGAGATGTGTGCACCACCGGAACAGAGGTGGGGAATTCTGTTTGTGTCATCACTCCCATGAGTTAGGTTTTATGCCTGCCAGTGGTTCTGTGAACAGTCTTGTCTGAACCAAGCATTTAGAGAGTAGGAGGTGTCTCAGTGTGGCTTGATCTGGACACAACTTCTCACTTGATCTCTACAAAGTCCAGCCAGGCGGAGCATGCATGGTCTTCTGATAGCTAGAGCATGAAACTCTTAATCTCAGAGTTGAGGATTCCATATTGGGCAAAAGATTTCTGCATTGCAGGGGTTTGGACTAGCTGACCCTAGTCCCTTCCAACTCTATAGTTCTATGATTCTGTGACAGCAGAGTAGCTTTGGCATGATGAAAATGAATGGAAGTCTGATAGAACTTTTCTTTTTAGAATGTAAGTTGGCATTTTGGATTGTGGAGGGGTATCTTAATAACCTCTGACTCCTCTTCCCTTTTAGCGACACGGTCTTCCTGGAAGAGGATCTACAGAACCTCATTGATGCCCTGATTGAGAATTTTCTGGAGCCTAGTAAGAATGGACTAATCTGGCGTTCGGTGTAGCCTTCCTCCTGCTGCTGCTGCTGCCATTGGCTGTGATAGCAGTCACTCCATGCACTGCGTAATGTGGAACAAAGGAACCAAGATGATAACTCCTGTTTGCATTTATATATATACAATATATATATATATATGAATGCCTCTGTGTGTGTGTGTTTTATATATAGATATATATGTTCCTTAGCCAGCATATTTATATGGAAGCAGTATCATTTTGTCAGCTTTCTTTCCAAAATGAGAAGCAGATTACCACACAGCTTTGGGCTTCCACATGGATCCATCAAGCCAAAAGGAAAGGACTGAGCAGTTTCTGGCAAATTTGCCAGGAGTGATTGGTGAAAGGGACTTCCTCTACCGCCGCACCTCAAAAACGAAATAAATGCAAACCTGGAGGCTTTCCTGGCTGCCGCCTTGTAATAAACCAGTGTTGGGTATCTGAAGTCTTCAACTTGCTCAGTCCCTTGGCAGCTGGCCTGGATGATCATATTGGACTGGCAGAATGGTCCTGCTTCCTTGTAGCTGTTTTGAGTGTAGGTATCTTTACTGTACTGTTGAGTCTTACCTTTTTTAAAAAAATCAGTCTGTTCAGTAGAATTCAGTACTTAGGGTTTTCTAGTGCAGAAGTTGTTTAGAAGTCATAAAGGTTCCAGCTCTTTAAATCTCTTCTTTTGAAAGGTGCTCTTTGTGCATTGTATTCTTATCTGTCTGTGTATTTGCTGAAGTTTACTCGACAGTTAAGCAGTAGTGGCAAGCTATATCATATGAGGTGTAGCTATCTAGCCCTGGGGCCAAAGCAGGTATGATGGACCACCTCATTCCTCTTTTGGCCCTCGGACTGCCTACTGGGCTTCTTGGAAGTTAGGAAGCAAGACAGAATGCAGACCTCTTGGCTCAAGGGGATACAAAATTGATCATTGCTGTGCCTGCTTTGCCTTCACCTGCCACCATTAGAAATCCTTCTAGTCTAGACATACCAGCTTTGCCCCTGCCACTATTTTAAAGTCACAGTATCTTTAAAATAAACAACCTACATCAAATAAAGCAATATTCAATAATCCATCCAAATCTAAGAGTAAACAGTAAAGCATCAGCGAATAATAACTAAGCAGTTTGCACCTATCAGTTACAACAAAGAATTACTAATCTATAATCAATAAAGATAACACCAAATCGCAATGCGTAAAATACCACAAAACCTACAAAACCATGTAAAAGGGTCAAATGGAGAAACAGTCACACACAACTAATAATTATTATTTTTTTAAATATCTCTGAACGCCTCTCTTCCCAGCTGGTTCTGCTGTTCTCAAAGTCATGGAAAGGCTCCCAGAGAGGGCTGGAGGGTGGGGCAAGACTTTTCCAAATGTTCCTTCCAAAACTGGCGGGGGCAAGGCCGAGCTTCTGGCTAGAGTAAAAGCCCTTCTTGTGTTTCTTGATGCGAGAAAGTAGAGGTATACTGCCGGGGCCGCAACATATCTCTCATTGTCTGCAATTATATAATTGGGGGACCTCAAGCAGTCCTGTTGTCTCTCTGTATCCATGATTCTTTGCCTGACCACAGATCTTGCTTGACCCAGGCCCAAATGGAGCATTTGGTCATTGGAGCCTCCAAGCTGCAATGTGAAATGGTACAGGCCAGACACAGCTTTGCCACCTCAGAACTAGACATAATGCCACTTGGTTAAATTGATCAAGTATATATTTGAAATAGGGAGAAGTCCCATCCGTTTCCCCATCTGGCAATACCAAAGTTTCCAAGCAGATTTTTTCTTCTTCTTCCAAACCCAGTAGCTTCTTTCTTCTGAGTTGACGGAAAAGCTGAGTTTTGGTAGCCCAGCTGATATAGCTTTGCCACTGTTGCTTGACTTTGTCCTCCTCTTTCTCCTTACGCCCTTTGTGAGTTGGATCTGATAAGGTGGTGCAGGTGACTTCTGTCCTGATGACCCAGCTTTAGGCCACAGGGACAAGAAACTCCATTTCTTGTACATCTGGGTTGGGGGTTTGGGGGGAAAGAGGGGGATTGATGCCAACTGAAGCTTTTGCTCTGTGGCATAACAAAGTACCTCCGTGGTATCTGAATGTATGTGGACAGCAGGAACTTGCTTGTATTGCACGAGGCTTTTGGGGCAAGATCCACCAGGAACTCGTCCCGTGCACGGGACGTATTCCTGTTGTGTTTTGCCGTTGATTTACATGCAATATTTATTTATTATTTTTATTATTTAATGCTTAAATGCCTTCCAGGTTGTTCGTATATATCTGAGTGAAATGTATTGAATGCCAAAAAACCTTCCTTTTTATTTTATTTTTTACTCTTTGTTTTCTTTTTCATTTACTGTATATTTGAAAGTGCTCCAGCGTAGCGAGGAGAAATTACGAGGGGGCAATTAAAGCGACAGAGCTGCCCCAACCTACGCGCCAGAAGGCATCCAAAGACAGTGGGGGCAAATGTTTGCCTCGTGGGAGTTTTGTCATCCTTTAATCCAATTCCAATCTCGTTAAAGTGTTGCTGTTTGGAACAGAGAGAGCAGAATCCAAGGCCTTAAGAGGCTCTTTCTGAATCCTTTGCTGATTTGGGGGGGAAAGAACCCTCTTTCTCTGGTTTAGTTTGAAGAAACATAAGTCATGGGAGAACAAAGCAACATGTTTATTGACAAGTTTTCTACTTGTAGAGAGGATAGCAGAGGTGGCAGCCTAGGTCCTCCCTATTCACATGATGGGGTGCGTAGCTTAGGGATCCCTATCGGATTGATTCTGTCCTGGGACAAGAGTTTAAGAGAGAGGGAGCATATACTCCCTACCCCCAAAATGTATGGGAAAGTGGGCTATGGCTCCAGTTTTGTTTAGTGTCCTGAGAAAGCTGACTTGTTAAGGATTTGATTATTTCTGCTGGAACCGCTGCTGTCGGTGGTTTTTGGTTTCCCCCCCCAATTGTTCACAATGCTTGAAAATCCATCCTATTCCATTGGGGGAAGTTTCTTTTTCTTCTCTTCCCTGCTTTTCTTAACTGTGAAAGATCACCTCCTCCTCTTACCTCACCAATGAGCAACATGGAGGTCCTTTGGCCTTCTGCTCCCACCCTTCTTCCCTGTGGGGTTTCTCTTGACTGATGCCAGGAACATTTATAATGTGGCATGACAGGCAAAAGTATTTGAAACCACTTCAGAAACACACTGTGGTTTGTTTAAGATGCCTCTTCCCTTCTAAGAGGTTGGTGTGGAGCGATATCACCAGGTTGTTGTATGATGATTTGATAAGGTGGGGGGTGGTTTGTTGTTTTGCTCTTTCAAATCTTGAAATGATTTGCTGAAAGCACTTTCGTCTCCTGAAATTCTGTAGCATGGTCTCTGTGCATGTCTCCTCAGAAGTAAATCCCAGTGAATACAGTAGGACTTACTCCAAGCTAAAAGAGTATAGGTTTGCAGCTTAAAATGCAGGCTTTGAAAAAGCAAAATACACACATGAAGTTTGCTAGTTGAGAATATTTATAATTCACTTTGGCTACTTGGTTTACTTGAGCATGCTTTTGAGAAAACGTCCCCTTTCCTACCCAATAAGAAAACGTCTTAATGGTCTTCATCGTCTTAATCGTCTGTTATGACAATAAATGGCAACCACTGTTTTGGGAATAGGTGAGGGAGAGAACAGACTTTCCCTTGTAATATCAACCTCAAAGGAAGAGCCTAAAATCTGGTCTCATTTTTATTATGGAGAAGACTCCCTTTCTGGTGCAGCCTTGCACTTGATGAATCACACCCCATAAAGAAGAAGCCCCACACATGCAAGCACGATTTTTTCCATTATCAGCCGAGTCCAGTGCTATAGTGGGCTCTGTATACTTGGAGCTCCAAATCACACTCAGTAAGTTTTTAAGTCCTCATGCCAACAGAGTGTGTTGAAATAACCTTTCGAAACTGGCAGGGCACATCCAGTCCCCTGCCTCAGTTTCTTCCAGCTGCTGCCACTCCCTGTGCCAGGTTTACAAGTCCCAGGCGGAGCCCTCTCCTGCATGTCTTTCAGCCTTGACTGCTGCCTGAGCAGCTGTGCTTTGCGCTGAGAGGGAGCCCAGCAGCATCTCCTAGGCCAAATAGAGAGAATCACTGCAATAATTGGTCAAGCGGAGATGAGTCTCTTTGACTGACACGTTGTTGGTTCTGGTGAATGGAGCTTCGTAGCTCACCTGTGCCTCACTGCATCCAATTTCATCTCACTTAAGGATGCTTTCAGGGCATGGGGAGTCATGCTCTGCAATGTGCGCTTGCGCAAACAACCACTGGAGTTTGTGTAGAACTTAAGGCCATAAAGCATTCTGTTGTTCAGTGTGAAGATAATTCAGTTTTTTGCAGGTGGGGCATGACCATTCATAGTCTATAGATGTTTGACTCAAAGCAAGACCTTCCTTCATAATTTTTGTTCAGTGTGTACTGAGACTTTCAGAAATGTGTACCGCTTCTTCTGGGCTTTTTATTGCAGACAGCCCAAGTGCAGCAGGAATGCCAACTGAGATGAGACTTGGTGGGAATACTTGTTTGGCTGCCCCAACCCAGCAACATCCCAAGCTATAATGTGGCACCACCCTCTTCCTCTTTTCGCAAAGCTCCAAATTGTTGAGAGGCTTCAAGAATATATATATAGAGAGTGTGAGAGAGAGAGAGAGTGCGTGTTTTGCCCTTTATTGGAAATACACATCTTATGTGCCATAGTGAGAGACCTTGTGTGTTCCCTCTGGGACCTTGCAGCGTTATCTGCCACTCAAAAGCTGGAATGGTAGGAGTTGAGGGTGTGATTCTTACAACTGTTAAGATTCCATGTCTCTTCTTTTTGTTTTGTTCTGAAAGATGCGCATGTCCTAAGTTTACATAGGTGTACCCTTCCCACAAGACAGGGTGTGTGTAGTACAAAACACGGAGTACAAAAAGCAAAGCGAGGCTTCGCCCCTTACTATGTCTGCCTTCGTTTGGTAGCCCCCTTAGCTTGGAAGGAGGTGATGCACTTAGCACCTGCCCAGCCCAACCTCCAGCTTCCTTTTTATGTATCCTACTTGACTTCATTTTCAGGACTGTTGCTTTAACCAGGGTAGTCACCATCTTGGACTGCCCTTCAACTGAATCTAAAGAGTGGTACCAGGCAAGCTTTTCATTACCCTTCTTTCATTTCAGATGTGCTTTTCTGCCTAAGAGACAATGGGTGTATTATCAATATGGACTGAAAATTTGCACTTTGATTCTGTTGGAAGTATTTTTTTGTGTCTGGATTATGAAGTGGGTTTAGTTGAATAAAGTGTTAAGTTAATAAAACATTCTCCTTGTAGAAGTCTTCTTCTGTGACTTTGTTTCTCCAGCTTTTGAAAAGGGCTGCGGGGGGGGGGGGTTCTTGGTAACCAGATAATTTCCTGGGCTCTCTGGACAGAGACTCAAATGCTTGTTTGTTTCTAATTAAAAGCAAATTGTGAGGCAGATGAATTTTGCCTTCTGTGCTCTGTGTGTGGGGTTGCAGTCTAGATGCAGCCTTGCTTGTGGCTCCCTGATGGCCCCAGGGAGGCAACAGGGCAGCCAGGGTTATATAAAAAGGTAATGAAGGAATGGGTTTCCCAAATCTAAAACCTGAATGTGTAGTCAGTCTGAAACGGGCCCCAAAATCCCCATTTTTCCTCCCCCAAGGATGCATTAGCTAAAAACCATTAACGTAACCACTTGAGCAAATGTGTAACAGGAACCCAGCTGTATAAACAACAGCTCTCTCCTTTATGAGTCTGTGACGCTTAATGGATGACCTTGTCAGTGGAGACAGGATGGCAGAGCTGGGGCTTCTCTTGTAAGCACACTGACGCACAGACTCTGCAAGACAGGAGGCTTTGCGCAGCTAACCCCAAGCTAGAACAGTGAGATGGAGCGCTGCGAATCGCTCCGTCTCCCTGTTCTGGCTTTGGGCTTAGCCGCGCAGCCTGCATTCGCTCTATAGGACGCACACACATTTCCCCTTAATTTTTGGAGGGGAAAATGTGCGTCCTATAGAGCGAAAACTACGGTATGTCCCCTCTTAGTCCCTAACAGGAGTGCTGTTGTTCAGCATTCCAGACAAGCCAAAAACTTGGCAGCAGTTGGGCTGCGGGGAGAGAGAAACCAATTTTATTTGTGTGCACGCGTTGCAATTGACATAAGAAGAGGCCTGCCTAGTTTAACTGTGTGTTGTGTGACAGCTTTTTTGTCTGGCATTCAGCTTCATTGGATGACCAAGGGTTGGGTTCTAGCATGATGGGTGTGAACAAATAGCGCACTTTCTGCTGTGGCATGGCTCCCCAAATCTATTTTCTGATGAGAGCAGCTTTTGCATCTCATTTGGAAACCAAGGACCCAGAGTCTGGAGGAAGAATGGGGAGGCACACAATGCCAGATGCTTGAAGTCCGGAGTGAAGTTTCCACAGTCTGTGTTGATTTGGGGAGCCATGTCATCAGCTGGTGTTCGTCCACTGTGCTTCATTAAGTCCAGGGCCAACGCAGCCATCTACCAGGAGATTTTGGAGCACTTCATGCTTCCTTCCACAGACAAGCTTTATGGGGATGCTGACTTCATTTTCCAGCAGGACTTTGGCACCTGCCCACACTGCCAAAAGTACCAAAACCTGGTTCAATGCCCATGGGATTACTGTGCTTGATTGGCCAGCAAACTCTCCTGACCTGAACCCCATAGAGAATCTTTGGGACATTGCCAAGAGAAAGATGAGAGACATGAGACCGAGCAATGCAGAAGAGCTGAAGGCTGCTATTGAAGCATCCTGGTCTTCCATAACACCTCAGCAGTGCCACAGGCTGATAGCATCCATGCCACGCTGCATTGAGGCAGTAATTGATGCAAAAGGGGCCCAAACCAAGTACTGAGTACGTATGCATGCTTCTACTTCTCAGAGGTCCAATATTGCTCTATGTGCAATCCTTGTTTTGTTGATTTCATTTAATATTCTAATTTTCTGAGATTTTTAATTTGGGGTTTTCATCAGCTGTACGCCATGATCATCTCAATTATAACAAATAAAGGCTTGACATATCTCGCTTTGCCGGTCATAAGTCTATCTCATATATTAGTTTCACCTTTTAAGTTGAATTATTAAAATAAATGAACTTTTCCACGATATTCTAATTTTCCGAGTTTCACCTGTATTATGTTCTGAAGAGAAAAGATAAATCTGGGTCAGATGACACCACAAAACCCACCTTGGATGGCTGCAAGAGAGCACAGAAGCAGCCCCAAGCCAGGAAGGATGGGCCTCCCTCTGGTTTGGACCCAATCCCTTGCCCCAGAGGACCTCCCTGGGCACCACAGCCTCCTGGGCAGAGGTGGAAGGGCAGCATCAGGAAAGGGAGCAGGAAAAGCCTCTGGCCTCATCATGCCACCCAGGGACACATACTGCATCATCTGTGTTGAAAGTTGTCGGGAGTGATGGAAGCAACCAAAGAAATGAATACAGGAAGGAGAGCTACTTATTCTGAGGTAGGGGAATCTCTGCGCAAAGGCCAGCAGTTCAGAAATGTTGCTGGCCGGTACTTTCCCCAAGGGCGCAGCCTTGAAGGTCCTGCGGGAGGAAAGAGTGTCTCAGAGTCAGGGGCCAGTCTGGGCCAAAGCGGCCCCCACTGCCCCCACCACGGAGTCCCTGGCACTCCTGAACCATGAAGGCTGCAAGTTTTGGTCTTGGGCCAACCCCACCCTGCCTATGAAGCAGACAGGAACATCTTCCCAGAGCAGGGTCACCATTTGGAGTTTCCGCATTGGCCTAAAGGAAAGTTACTAAAGTTCTAGCGATTCTGCCAGTCTCTGCTTCCTGTCCCTGCGTTTGTAATATAAGGGGTCACAAGGTGGGTCTGCAATACGGGGGGTCTAAGAAGTGCTGAAGTGGGACGCGGGTGGTGCTGTGGATTAAACCACAGAGCCTAGGACTTGCCGATCAGAAGGTTGGCAGTTCGAATCCCCGTGACGGGGTGAGCTCCTGTTGCTTGGTCCCTGCTCCTGCCAACTTAGCAGTTCGAAAGCATGAAGTGCTAGTAGATAAATAGGTACCACTCTGGCGGGAAGGTAAACGGTGTTTCCGTGCGCTGCTCTGGTTCGCCAGAAGCGGCTTAGTCATGCTGGCCACATGACCCCAGAATCGGCCACAACTGGACCTAATGGTCAGGGGTCCCTTTACTTTTACCTAAGAAGTGCTGAAAAATAAGGGTTTTTTAATAATAATAAAAATACCCCACAATCAGTTGTAACAATGGCAGATGACATATGGCATCCTAAAATCTGCATTTACTTCGACAAGAGGGAAAACATTTCCAAAACAATTACAGGGCAGGATTAATATAGGATCCGAAATCCCTCATTTGCACAGACACCAGAGCTGCTGTTTCTGGGAGAAAACGCTAATACAGTGGTACCTCAGGTTACAGATGTTTCAGATTACAGACTCCGCTAACCCAGAAATAGTACCTCAGGTTAAGAACTTTGCTTCAGGATGAGAACAGAAATCGTGCTCAGGAAGCGGGAGGCCCCATTAGCTAAAGTGGTACCTCAGGTTAAAAACAGTTTCAGGTTAAGAACGGACCTCTGGAATGAATTAAGTTCTTAACCCGAGGTACCACTGTAAAAGAAAAGTCGTGGATCAAGACAAAGAAAGCCCCACCCCCAGATGCCTGGCCACGTCCTTCATCCTGCAAACAGAACTAAACTACGCTACACAGACTCATTCCTTCCTGCCTCGCTGCCTCTGCTGTGGAGAATAAACTCTTTCTCCACGCTTGGAAGCTGGGACGTGGGCGGCGCTGTGGGTAAAAGCCTCAGCGCCTAGGACCTGCCGATCGAAAGGTCGGCGGTTCAAATCCCCGCAGCGCGGTGCGCTCCCGTCATTCGGTCCCAGCGCCTGCCAACCTAGCAGTTCGAAAGCACCCCCGGGTGCAAGTAGATAAATAGGGACCGCTTACTGGCGGGAAGGTAAACGGTGTTTCCGTGTGCTGTGCTGGCTCGCCAGATGCAGCTTTGTCACGCTGGCCACGTGACCCGGAAGTGTCTCCGGACAGCGCTCGCCCTCGGCCTCTTGAGTGAGATGGGCGCACAACCCCAGAGTCTGGCAAGACTGGCCCGTACGGGCAGGGGTACCTTACCACGCTTGGAAAAGGCTGCTGCTCCACTTTGGGCTGGCCTGAAGCGTCCATCGGCCGGCTGGCTTTAGAGAGGAGGGCAGGCTCAAGGGCCTGAGCACTGAGCAAGTTGGGGGGCAGCCCACAAGGGCCAATTTCTGTTCTCTCCCCCCCCCCCAATAATTTTTATTATTTTTTTCCAAATGTCGTAAACACAATAATAATATTATTCTCCTTTAAATCTATATCTTATCCGAATTAACTTCCCTCCACCCCCCTTCTGGCTTCTCTACATTGCTCTTACTTAAGCGTGATTACTATATATACATTCTATAAATGTCTATATTTCCTTAATAAATTTTTGTATTATACTTTAGACATGCATTCCTTATTACAGCATTACATCTTGTGGTCTAACCAAATGTTTACAATAAACGTTATGAGTTTTATTCCAGTCCTGTGAGTGTCTTTATTTATTTTTTTAAACAAAAATTTTATTAGTTTTTATAATATCAACAACAAACAAAACCACAAAACAAACAAAACATAACAAACATAAATCATAACCTTATTGAAAATAACAGTTATTTACTTTGTAAAACGACTTCCTCGTTTCCCCTTAGTTTAATTTCATTGCATATCCTTATAACGGTTTTCTAAATCCCAATTTTAATACCCTTTAAATTAAACATTAACATCTTTAAGTCTTCTCCTTCTTGTATTAGACATAATATTTTATCAGTTAACATAAATACAATCCTAAGCCCATTAAGTATCTGGAAGCTATTTTCAATTATTTTAGCTTAACAAATTTAGCTAAATAATCATTAAATTTCTTCCATTCTTCGTGGTGTTCCTCCTCCTTCTGGTCGCGGACTCTTCCGGTTAGATCGGACATACCTCTCTGTCGCCATCCTTTTCTGCACCCCCAAGAACTGCCTCCATGGTCCTGTGCAGGATCACACTTCCCATATCGCAGCTGAAATTGGGGCCTCATGTTGCTGCAGAGATGAAGGGGAGAGGGTTAGACGCTGCCTCCTCCAAGTCTCCCATGCATCGGGTTTAGGGGGAGGGAGATGAAGGTATTAATTGAAACTGAAATTGTTAAAGATTGTACAGGATTGAGGAGATTTAAAATAAGGAATGAAAACAAGGGAAGAAACAGCAAGAAAGGTGTTGGAGAGAAGATCAGTGTAAATGAAAACAGGAGGCTTAAGGTTTTGTTATAAATGATTTTATTCTGGATCTGAAGTGCTTTGTTGTAAAGAATGTACATTATGTGAATAAAACAATTAAACAAGAAGAAAAGAAATTGGGGTCTCATGATGCTGCAGAGATGAAGGGGAGAGGGTTAGACGCTGCCTCTTGAGAGTCTCCCTTGTCCCCTTCTCCTTCCTGCTTGCTCTTCCCCACCCAGAGCTCCCCCTGGAGTTCTGCCCCCCACCCTGTCCATCCCAAAGACCCCATTCACCTCAGCTGGAGGAGGGCCTCCAAGGCCAGGGCCAGGCTCAGGGATTGATCCCTGAAGCACTCCAAGTGCCCCAAGATGTCCTGGAAGAGAGCAGAGGAGGAAAGTGTGATAGGAATTTTGAGGTCTTAGATATATGGTAATGTTCATAAGCGTACCAACCAAGCATGTACATAGATCAGCACAGGAAGACCGACCTGGAACCATTTTGACTCCTAAGCTGAGCAAATGTTTTCTCTGCAAGGTCAAAGTGGGAAACCTCCCCATTGTCTCTTTCCTCACAAATCCTGTCTTAAGGACACATTTAAGATATGAGTAGGGTGTGAGCCTGTGACCTGGCCCAGGAACTAAGTATTTATCACTACAAAAGACTGGCCAGGCTCCCCAGGCAATCCAGTCAAGTAACCTGCCAGACAGGAGATAAACAACGACAGGAGAAAAACAACATTCAAATTTCTGTTTTAGACCGCCTTTTCTGTGATGTAGGGGTGGTCTTATGTTACACCCCTTCTGTGATGTATGTATGATGTTTCTGGGAGTGGTCTTTGACTCCAAGGTGAGCAATTTAAAATGTCTATATAAGGGCGGACACACCTTGATTCTGGGTCCTCCTTTCCTGTGTGTGAGGGGAGCACCCTGTTGCAACAGTTCAATAAAGTCAGGATTGCGAGCTGCTTTGCTTCTCAATATTCTCTGGATGGCCTCTGTTATCTTCTCCTACCAATAGGGAACCTATGCAAAGACTCTATATGGGCTCTTGGATATCCCACAAGGGAAAAGGGCAATTTTTGTTGACAACAAAAGTCAGCTCCTTTATGGAATTGGCAACCCCATGCCCTAAGCCGGCAGGGTCCTCCCCAAAGCCCCTCCCCTCCCTCCCCCACCTCTCCATGGGGGTCCCTCCCCAGAACGGCCTCTGCTGTCGGGTGCTTGGACACCTGAAGGGTGGGTGTAATCTTCGATACCTCCCTCTCCATGGAGGCGCAGATTACAGCTATAACAAAGGCGGCATTTTTCATCTCCACCAAGCTAAGCAGTTGGCTCCTTACCTCTCTCGCCCTGACCTAGCCACTGTGATCCACGTGACGGTCACCTCCAGACTGGATTATTGTAACTCGCTCTGCGTGGGGCTGCCCTTGAGACTGACCCAGAAACGGGGGGGGGGGGGCGGCGCTAGGGGCACATTGGAAGATGGCCAACAATACCATCTCTCTGGCTCACACGAGGTAATTAAGAGGCTAATATGGGAGTAATTAGCCTCCTGGCTTTTCCCAGGGAGAATGGGAAAACGCTGCCTTGTCCGCGGATGCCTATAAATCACCCTTGAGTTTGAAAGAAGGAGGGGGTGAGGGCACTGGACGGAAAGCCCTTGTGTGAGTTTTTGGCTCTCCCAGACGCTGCTTCTGATCGCGACCCTAGTTGCATGACTCAAGATAAACAATTGGAGAAGAGTAAATGCACATGCTTCAAGCGAAAGAAAGGGAGTATTGATTGCTAATTGAATCGACCTCTGATAAGCTGAGTGACGGGTTGGATTGAACAGAAAACTACATCAAAAGAAGACTACATCAAAGAAGCACAGCTATGTCGGTATGTGAAATGGAGCGCAAAGGAGGGGGGAAACTTTTCTTTTTTTCTCTGTGTGATTTACCTAACAACCCCTCCCTAAGAAGAACCGTCGCACGACCGATAGCAAACCAGATGGAATAATAAACTGTGTGGAAATGAATTATTAACCAGAGGCTTTGTTTTGTGGAAGATCTGGAAAGGAACTGAGACAGGCTTTTTTGCAGGATTTACGGTCAAAAGGGGGAGGAAGCCACGGCTTTGCTATTATATCTGAATTCTATGTTTGTTCTGGCAAGAACTCCCCTGAAAAGACTGATGTTGGAGCAACAGGTCTGGGAAAGTTAATGAGCAGACGCTTAGACTGTATTTTACAGGAAATGCTGAAATGGCGTCTGCCGTTCGAACAGGACCTTTGGATTAATGTTAAAATCCACACAGGACTACAACAATGTTTGTTTCAACTCGCTTGTGGAGACTCTCAGAGGTTATAAAGAAAGGGGGGGGGACAAAAAACGATAACAACAAGAAGATTGGAAGACAATTTGTAAAGGATAATAACAAAGAGATGGAAAGATAGAACTGTGAACATCAAAGCAGCAGAAATATGAGAGCTTTCTGAGCTTGAAGCATGGGTACCCCCAACAAAAATTTAAAATTCAGCTAAATATTTGGAAATATTTGGAGTTTATTATGTATTGGTATAATTTGGAATTAATGTGATTTGATTGGTTTGTTAATAAAAATTATTAAAAAAGAGACTGACCCAGAAACTCCAGCGGGTGCAGAATGCCGCGGCGAGACTCCTTACGGGGTCCTCGCTGCGAGATCACATTCACCCGGTGCTATACCAGCTGCACTGGCTCCCGGTGGAGTACAGGATCAGGTTTAAGGTGCTGGTTTTAACCTTTAAAGCCCTATACGGCCTAGGACCCTCGTACCTACGGGACCGCCTCTCCTGGTATGTCCCACAGAGGAACTTACGGTCTTCAGATAAAAACATTCTGAAGGTCCCAGGCCACAGAGAGGTTAGGCTGGCCTCAACTAGAGCCAGGGCTTTTTCGCCTGCAGCTCCATTCTGGTGGAACACTCTGTCACAAGAGACATGAGCGGGACTTGACATCTTTCCACAGGGCCTGCAAGACAGAGCCTTTGGCCAGGGCACAGCCTGACTCCCTCCATTGGCAATCTTTCCAGAGCTCTGGCCCAATGGTTGCCAGTGGCCTGAATTAATTAATTTTACAATGAATGGTTTTAGAGTGCTGCGTTGTGTTGTACTGTTGTGCTGTTTTATTGTTGTTAGCTGCCCTGAGCCCGGCTTCGGCTGGGGAGGGCGGGATATAAATAAAAATTATTATTATTATTATTATAGAGGTGTCTCAGGGCAGCTGCCTGGCAGCTCTGCATCACCTGGAGCAAGAAATCTTGCTCTGGCTCCAGCAAAAGTCAGGCTGTCAGTTCCTCGCAATTGAGAGTCCCGGCAGCGGGGATGAGGTCTTTGGGATCCTCTCCCTCATAGCTGTCAACTTTTCCCTTTTCTTGCAAGGAATCCTGTTCGGAATAAGGGAATTTCCCTTAAAAAAAGGGAAACGTTGACAGCTATGCTCTCCCTACTCTTGTTTCCTCCAATACTCACCATTGCTGGATGAAGAAAGCCTGTGGCACATCTTCAGGAAGAGAAAAACAAGTAATAAATGAAATAGGAAGCGAAATAAGAAACTGAGAAAACAAGAATCCACTGATTGCCTCGCCTTGTCCTCCGTCAACTGCCACCAACTGCTCTCTCCTCCACTCGCCTCACTGCTAACCCAAAATGGCCGCCTGCAAGTCTGTGGTCCTTGTCACCATGGCAACCCCCCCTCACCTGGACCTGGGCCCACCTGGCTCCACCTATTGGGAGATGATCTATAATGAAATGAAAAAATGTTTTAAGATAACATTTGTTAAAAGATCAGAAGCATTTTTATTAGGTATTTTAGGGAAGGATTTACCAAAAGATAAGGAAAATCCCTTCATGTATGTGACAACAGCGGCCGGAATTTTACTAGCTCAAAGATGGAAAAGTGACGAAATACCAGCGAAAGAACACTGGCAAGAAACGTTGATGGAATACGCTGAAATGGCGAAGCTAACTGAGAGACTTAAAGATAAGGACAATAATGACTTTTTAAAAGATTGGCAACCTTTTAAGATGTATATACAGAAACAATGCATAGAAACGAACTCACTGGCAGGATTTGAGTGATACACTTACAATGGACAAATACAAACAGAAAATGCAATTATGAGGTAAAAATGAGAAGAATAGACAAATGTTATAACCTTCATTTTAATATATAAGGAATACAAATTTATAAGCAAAAGAAACAGAGGTGTTATAAACCAGGAAGGGAAGTTGGGGGAAGTCGCATGGGGGCGGGGTGTTAATTAAAATTGTAAAATGTAATTTGAATGTTTGATTATGTTAAAATTTCTTTAATTCAGTTATTAAAAGTGGCTCCTCTTACTTAAGGGCCGCACAGACCTCATGGGACACCAGAGCAGATTCCCTTGTTGCTTTTTTGAGTCGACCAGCAATGGGGGTTGCATTTCCTTATTTCCAGGAGGGCTGTTGCTGAAGCACATGACATGCTCTTCTCACTTAGTTATCTATTAGGAACACAGGCACAAATTATTGTGTGTGTGTTTGTATTTGCAAACTACCCCAGTCTCTTGAGGTTTGAGATTCCAGGGGTCCCAGGCGCTTCCCCATCTTCGGTTTCCTTGGAACGAAAATCAGTGGAGACTGTGTTGTCTTTATGATATCTAGTTTTATTTACTCGTATACACAACCTGCGTGTAGGACGGAGGGGCTCACAGCATCAACACCCAAACAGATCTTGCTTCTCTATTATATATTTATACCCATGGGTTTCCCCCGCCACTCTGGGCGACTTCCAACAAAATAATAAAATACAATAGTCCATCAAATATTAAAAGCTTCCCTAGACATAAAAATAACAACAATCCATTTTCAGTCCATTGAATTAGCAATTAATCATTTCTGGAAAGGGAAATGGCATACTTTTTTATTAGCCTAAAAAGCATGCATGAGAAAGTATTACTCATTTATGATGAGAATAGGATTAATTTATTTTGAAATTTGCTTGGTTCCTCCTTGGTAGCCAGTGCGATTGTTTCAGCAGGGCTAGAACTCAGGACCCGCTGCCTTGAGGGACATCTAAGAGCAGTTGGGCAGGGGAAAGGTCTCCCTTGGGAGGTGGTGGACTCTCCTTCCGTGGAGGTTTCTAAGCAGAGATCGGAGGGCCATCTGCCATGGATGCTTTAGCTGAGATTCCTGCATTGCTGGGGGTTGGACTAGATGACCCTGGGATCCCCTCCTATCTCTCCACTCCTGAATTCTAGGAGGAGCTTCCTTGCCTCCTGCAAAGCCCTTTTCCCTGCAAGCTCTTCCTCTGGTTTCTGGCCAAGGGAGGGAGATGCTCAGAGTCCAGCCAAGAGCCTCACCCCCAAAGGATATCTGGGCATGGGCGTAGCCAGGGGGGCAGCTGCCCCCTTAATCCATAAGAAATAAAAAGAATCTGAGGTTCTGCCAAGCGAGAGAGGGCTGAGCCGGAGGGACTCGGCTTGGCAAGGGTTAAAGGGAAGTGAGCTGCCTTCCTAGAGAGGCCAGGAAGCACGGGGGGGGGGGGCAGGTCCTCCAGAGCCAAGGCCACTCCCTTCCCAGTCCTTTCCTTGCTTTGGGGTCTCTCCTGCAAGGGCTGCCTCGCTGTCCCCTCCTGGGATCTGGTGAGTCTCCGCTCTCTCCCCCCAGAGGGTGCAGTGGGGAGACGGGGGGGGGTCCCAGGGCTGCAGCAGGGGAGGGTGCTTGGGGAGCCTGATCTGCTCCTGCAGGGGGGGGACCCCAAGTCAGGGAGGAGAGGGTCCTGCCAGGGAGGGGCCAGGCCTGCCACGCTCTCCTTCCTGGAGATCAGAGGATCCCTGACTCCCACGAAATCTCCCTTCTTTAAACAAAGGAGTCCCTGGGACTTTAACTTTGTGTGACATCGCTCAGCCTCATTGCACAACAGAGGAAACGTGTGCAAATGGTATTCCAAAGCTGGACGAGGAGGTGGACTAGCCCCCCCCCTCCCCAGGAAAGGCCAGGAATAAAGAGAGGGATCCCAGCCCATAGTCTGGCTGCTGCATTGCGGACCAGTTTCCCAGTCGTCTCCAAGGGCAGCTCCCCACGGAGGCCACTGCAGCAATCCCCTCGCACCCAGAGCATGGCATCCCAGGACCACGTCCTCTCTGTCCCAAAGGGATTGTTGCTGGCAAAGCAGCCGGAAATGGGCGCAGCTACTCACTGAACCTGCAGGGACCTTGGCATCAATGGCTCTGTGTGTGTGTGAAGCTATCTAGTGGAATAATAATAATAAATTACCCGCCTAAATTTCAAGGGAGATGTTTTTGGCCCTGCCCACTTGGACCTCAGGGGATTGGTCAGATACATACCTGGCATTCAGGGACCCCACCCCAGGAGTCTGTCTGGAGAGCGGCAGAGAGTCCAAGGGCAAGAAAAGGAGACAGAAGCAGGGGAGGGGGGAGCAACTCCTGAGGACCCCCGGGTGAGGACCCCACTAGACCCACAAATGACTCCCTTGTCAGTCGGTTCTGACTTCATGCATTGACTGGAAGGCAGCAGAAACCATGTTGATTAATCTCCCAGAAATCCCTTCAGTTGCCTCCACATTTTGCGTGGCTAGGAGGCTAGAGATTTATTTCTCCTCCTCTTCCTCCTCTTTCTTTTCAAAAAGATAGCTCATGGTCTGGGATGCGGTGCAGTCCAGCCCTGGTTCCCAGCAAGACTCATCCACGCTTGCTCAGGGAAATATTTCTTTTCCTGTCCCAAAAAATTTGTAACAGAACAATGTATTTGCTTTGTAGGATTTGCTACAGCTTCTCATTTATAAGGGCAGAACTTGGCAGAAGACTAAAGGGTTCCTTCCGATCTCTCAAAGGCTTCCTGAGAGCACAAATGGATGAGCAAGATTCAGCTGGCCCTGAAGCAGGAAGAGGCCATGCCAGCCAAACTGGGAGCAGTGGGGGATTCTGGGAAAACCCAGTGCAGAAGATCCTGGGTGAGGAGGACACCCTCTGCTCAGAGGTGCAGAGCCAGCAGTTGAGGCAGTTCTGCTGCCAGGAGGCCAAAGGACCCCGAGAGGCTTGCAGCCGACTCTACCACCTTGACCATCAGTGGCTGAAGCCAGAAAGGCACACGAAAGCTGAGATGCTGGACCTGGTGATCTTGGAGCAGTTCCTGGCTGTCCTTCCCCTGGAGATGGAGAGCTGGGTGAGGGAATGTGGAGCGGAGACCAGTTCCCAGGCGGTGGCCCTGGCCGAAGGTTTCCTCCTGAGTCAGGCAGAGGAGAGAAAGCAGGTGAGAGAGACTTCCCTCTGGATACTCCCAAGGGGCTCCAAACAGGACAGAGAACATCCCATAATGGTATGCTGATGGCCCATCCATTTTCTGGGAAAGCATCCATGGAATGAGATCTCACAGCCTTTCTCACCATTCTGTGTTTTGAATCCTTGTTTCTTTTTCAGGGAAAGGATCTCTTTGCAGAAATGGACCTGGATTCCTGTGAGGCAGAGAGGCCTCCGTTGGACATCAGAGAGAGGCCACTGGGTAAGGAGGAAGGTGGTTTTTCTCCGTTTGGTCTCATTCTGTTGGTTTTCCAACTCATCTGTGAGTTGTTTTCATCTTGTTTTGGAGGGAGACAGTTGGGAAGAAGGGTCCAGAGGAGGGGAGATGTATTTCTGCACAACTAACATATGAAATGGGCACAAACATTCAAATGCTGTCAGTAGGTAAGGCTTTCTCAAAAGCCCATCTGTAGTAAGAGATGCCCTGTTTCACCCGTGAGAGAAGCAGGCACTCCAGGCGTCCTGATCACCTTTTTTTCTCTTGCAGGTGACAGAATGATGCCGGCAAGACCTCCTGATCCGTCTTTTCATGGGGACAGAAGGGAAGCAGTGGCTGTGGAACCAGATCAGGTCAGGGGAAGCTGCCTTGTGGGGACAGAGGCCGAGGGATGGAGCAATGTCATGGGCTGGTTGGGCACAGCGGAATGGTGGGAGGAAGCAGCTGGGGAACCAGGAAGGGAAGACGGCTCAGAGCCGAAGGAGTGGAGGTAGAAGAAGGATGGGCGGTCAGAGGGAGAAGAGGGCGAAGCCTGGGAAGAGGAGGTGTCAGAAGCTGAAGGGCAAAAGGGGCTTAGTGAGCTGGGAGACTCTGTGGCAGAATGCAGTGCAGAATCAGAGGCAGAAGAGGAAGGAGGCGAGTGGGAGAGGAAGGTCGAGAGGCAGAGGTGAGTCAGGAGAAGGAGGAACCACCGGTGGCTCCCTCTCCTTCTGCCAGAAGCCACCCTCCCTGCTTGTCTCTCAGAGCCAGGAGACCCCGTGCATTGCAGGAATCTCTGCTAGATCACTCAAGATAGATGGCCATCCAAAACAGGCTTATTTTATTTCTAGATTGATCACTGAATGCTCAGATTGGTTTCTAAGCAGTGAACAAATCAGAACAAATAGTGGCCTGGATTCACCTAACCAGCCCCATCGGCTACAAAAAGGGGCCTGCCCTCCATTCCTCCCCCTCTCCATATCCCCACGAACCCCTGGATTTTGGCTCTAGGGCATTGGGAGGGAACTCCCCAGAACAGCTCAGGAGGCGAGGAGAAAGTGGACCCTTCCATCAGGCAAACTGGAATGCTTGTGTAGGCAGAATGACTTGGAAAACACAAGGTGGAGTACCACCTATTTGCACAAAGATGAATGCCCATAATTAAAACTTAGAATAAAATAAGCATCCAGAATTAAAATGTGCAGCAAAGTAATCCTATTGAAACAACTCCCCTGCGTGAGTGCCTGAGGGCCCTGTTCCTGCCACTCACCACCTGGCCCAGGGCGGGGCCTGAAGCCCCATAAGGACTGCTTGTGCCCAGGAGGACTCCCCTGCATGAGTGCCTGAGGGCCCTGCTCCTGCCACTCACCACCTGGCCCAGGGCGGGGCCTGACAGGCCTCATAAGGACGGTTGCTGCTGCTGCTCCTGCTGGCCAGGAGGACTCGGAGCGGCGCAATGTTCTTTTTAAAATGTTTTTAAAATTTTCTTTTTCCCTTTTGATTACTTTTTTTGTGGGGGGTAGGGTGGATGTTTGGTTGGGCTCGGGAATTTGTTTGATTTTGATTGTAATTTTTACAGTTTTTTGTTTGTATTGTTTTATTGTGGGTTCTTTCTTTTCTTTAAGGGTTTTATTTTGTTCTTAAGGGGGGGTAAGGGCTGCCGGGGAGTGGGCACCAGCCCACAAAATAGCTGGGGCATGTTCCACCGGGGGGGGGGTGCACTGGGACAACCGATCTCAGTGATCACGGGTAGGAGGAGGAGTTACGCTAAGAGCAGACCATGTCATTACAGAGGAGACAGGTTTAGTCGTTGTTGGAGGACTATCCCTGCCTCCAGGTCTGGTCCTGACTGGACGGATACTAGAATCAGCAAGCGATACCCACATGACCTGAAGGTGCTGCTGTGCAATGCCAGGTCAATGATTCATAAAACCACTGCCATCCATGACTTGATCATGGATGAAGGACTTGATCTGGCATGTGTAACAGAGACTTAGTTGGATGAAGCAGATGGGCCTGTCCTTGCCGCTGCTTGTCCACCAGGTTTCACTTACACACAGCAACCCAGGCCTTGTGGGCGGGGAGGGGGGGTTGCAGTGCCATGGTCAGATCACTTCCTGGTGCAACTGGACTTCTCTGCTACCCTTCCCCTCTGCAGGGAGGTGGGACCAATTCGGATGGTCCACCCCCGCCACTTAATGGATCCAAATGGTTTCCAGAGAGTGGTAGGGGATGCTTTATCCCATGTTGATGGCCTTTCAGCTGATTCCCTGGTGGCCCGCTGGAATGTGGAGTTAACCAGGGCTGTTGACTGTTTGGCTCCGAAGCGCCCTCTTCGATTGCATGGAGCCTGGACAGCCCTGTGGTTTTCCACGGATCTGAGGGCAATGAAACAATCGCTGAGACGGCTCGAGCACTGGTGGCGGATAACTCATTCTGAAGCTGACCGGACACGGGTTAGAGCTCAAGGCCGAGCCTAGCAAGTGGCAGTAGCAACGGTGAAGAAGACTTTCTTGGCCGCCTCTACTGCATCTGCAGAAAACAGCAGCAGGAGACTTTTTCAGGTGGTTCACAATATAGCAGAACCACCTGCTACATCGGGGCCCAGTATGGGCCACATTATCTCCTGCAAAGATTTTGCAAAGTTTTTTGCAGATAAAGTCGCTCAGATTCAGGAAGAGGTAGACTCCACTGTGGGAGCAGGGCCGGGGCAGGAGAGTGCTAGAGCCCTGTCTAGTCAAGTTGCGTGGGATCAATTCCAATCTGTTACCTCTGAGGATGTGGACAGGCTGCTTGGACGAGTGAGACCAACCACCTGTCTCCTTGATCCTTGCCCATCGTGGCTTATAAAAGCTAGCCGGGAAGGGCTGGGCGATGGGCTTTGAGGGGTCGTGAATGCTTCTCTCTGTGAGGGAGCCTTCCCAGACCCTCTGAAAGAGGCGGTTATCAAACCACTTATTAAAAAACCATCTTTAGATGCGGCCACGATGGCCAATTATCGCCCAGTCTCAAATCTTCCATTCTTGGGCAAGGTGATTGAGCAAGTGGTTGCTGAACAACTCCAGGCACGCCTGGAAGAAGCGGACCATTTGGATCCCTTCCAGTCAGGATTCAGGCCTCATCATGGGGACTGAAGCTGCCTTGGTCGCACTGGTCGATGATCTCTGGCAGGCTAGGGACAAAGGTAAGAGCTGTTTCATAGTTCTGCTGGCTCTCTCAGCAGCGTTTGATACCGTCGACCATAACATCCTTCTGGGCCGTCTTGAGGGGCTGGGAGCTGGGGGCACTGTCATACAGTGGTTCCGCTCCTTCCTCCTGGGCCGTGTTCAGAAAGTGGTGGTGGGGGATGAGTGTTCAGACCCCTGGGCTCTCACTTGTGGGGTGCCTCAGGGTTCCGTCCTCTCCCCCATGCTTTTCAACATCTACATGCAGCCGCTGGGAGAGATCATCAGGGGCTTTGGGCTGGGTGCTCATCAGTATGTGGATGATACCCAGCTATACCTCTCTTTCAAATTGGACCCAGTGAAGGCGGTGAAAGTCCTGTTTGAAAGTCCTGTTGGAGGATGGATGGCGGCTAACAGATTGAGGCTGAATCCTAACAAGACAGAAGTACTGTTTTTGGGGGACAGGAGGCGGGCAGGTGTGGGGGGACTCCCTGGTCCTGAATGGGGTAACTGTGTCCCTGAAGGACCAGGTGTGCAGCCTGGGAGTCATTCTGGACTCACAGCTGTCCATGGAGGCACAGGTCAATTGTCTGTCCAGAGCAGCTGTTTATCAGCTCCATCTGGTACGCAGGCTGAGACCCTACCTGCCCTCAGACTGTCTCACCAGAGTGGTGCATGCCCTAGTTATCTCTCGCTTGGACTACTGCAATGCGCTCTATGTGGGGCTACCTTTGAAGGCTAGACTGGTGACTGGGAGTGGCTGCCGAGACCATATAACACTGGTCCTGAAAGACCTGCATTGGCACCCAGTACGTTTCCAAGCACAATTCAAAGTGTTGGTGCTGACCTTTAAAGCCCTAAAAGGCCTCGGTCCAGTACACCTGAAGGAGCGTCTCCACCCCCATCGTTCTGCCCAGACACTGAGGTCCAGCGCTGAGGGCCTTCTGGCGGTTCCCTCGCTGCAAGAAGCCAAGTTACAGGGAACCAGGCAGAGGGCCTTCTCGGTAGTGGCACCCGCCCTGTGGAACGCCCTCCCACCAGATGTCAAAGAGAAAAATAACTACCAAACTTTTAGAAGACATCTAAAGGCAGCCCTGTTTAGGGAAGCTTTTAATGTTTAATAGATTATTGTATTTTAGTGTTTTGTTGGAAGCCACCCAAAGTGGCTAGGGAAACCCAGCCATATGGGCAGGGTATAAATAATAAATTTTTTCCCTTTTTGTTTTAGGGTCCAGCGTGCTTTGAAGATGTTGCTGTTCGTTTCACGGACGAGGAGTGGGCATTGCTGGATCCTGACCAGAGAGCTCTGCATAAGGACGTCATGGAGGAGAATTGTGGGATATTGGCCTCTCTTGGTAAGGCTCCCTGTGGGATCGTCATATCAGCCTGGAAATTCAAAAAAATACCTCTATGGGACCAACCTCATATATTCTCACAGAGCTCAACAGCGCCCCCTATAACACCTGGGAACCTAACACCCCCACAATAAAGAGTAAATTACAGTTTTTTCTTTGAACAATCTTTCTCAAATTATTCCTTTTTCTACCATGATTGGGCTGGTCTATACTTCCTAGGCCACCTTCAATGTCAGCTTTAGAATTGTTAGGAAAGCTAAGTAGCTTCAGGTTTTTGTTTTTGTTGCTGTCAGGCTTGGGTTGACCAAAGAGACGACTGTCAGCGAAGCTCAGGTGCTGCCAGCCAGAGAAGAAGCAGGCCTAGGGAGAGGAGAGTTAGCAGCGGAAGGCAGAGAGGAGGGGGAGAGGAACTGTCATCTGAGCTCTGAACAAAGGGGAGAAGAAAAAGGGAGACAGAGTGACAGACAGCTGTGTGAGAGCTACAGGAGTGAGTCAGACACTGGAATGCAGGAAGCATTCTCTGCCAAATCTCGTAGGATCTGAAAAGTGGCAGAGACGCTCTAAAGATACTGGAAGAGAAGGTGGGGGCTTCCGTTCTGGGGAAGGGGGAGGAGCTCAGTCTGGGCAACTCCATCTTGTGGGGAGGACGGTGAGTAGAGGAGCTCCGTCCAAGTTTGCTGTTTTAGCAATAAATCTGAAATTATTAACAGTCGTCTCACGTTTGTGGGAGAGACCAAGCCATAACAAGGACTGACATTGGAGATGGAGGGGATGCCATGACTGGGCCAAACAAAATCCATCCCAGAGAAGAGCTAGGCTTATGGAATCTCAGGTAGTAGTAGCAGTGATGAGGATGAGGATGATACAGTGGTACCTCGGTTTACAAAATTAAGCTTGTCCAGAACAGGTTCCACTGTAGTAATAATAATAATTTTTATTTATACCCTGCCGATAATAATAATAATCTGATTCCATATAAAAAGAACATTAACTTTAAAATGAACAACTTATACTAGTGGCCAAAATTGTGGAAAGCTTTTGTGAAAAGTGTATTTCTGAGGTTTGATGGCTCATAACTCCACCTTTGTGTGGAATAATGCCATAAAATTATATAGCAATGGAAAGATATTTTAATGAAAAATGTAATGCAATGACTTTTATGAAGGAGTTTTTTTTAGAACAGCAGTCATAACGAAAAATTGTGGAATCTTTGGTAACCATTGGTAACCATTAGCTTTCACTACTGCCTTACAATGCCTTCCCATGAAGTGAACCAAATTTTTAGTTCTGCAACTGTAAGAATGTGAAACCAAGATTGAATTATTGGCTCTGTTCATTGGGCATTATTGCTGGGTTAATTCTGACTAACAAGTTTCTTTCAAGTATTTCATTTATGTATTTGGGGGCATTTACATTCCCATTAATGACGCAAATTCTGCCCACACCTTTTTCTGCCATCCAACCGCAGATCATCACACTATCTGGGTGTTTCACGGTCGGTGTAATGCAAGTCGGATGTAAATCTCTGGTTCTTCTCACGTATTTCATGCCATCACGACCAAGCAAGGAGATTTGGGTCTCATCGCTCCAAATAACACTGTCCCATTGTTCCGCTGTCCAGTTAACATGGGTTTAATCTTTTCAACCTTTGCTTGAGAGATAATAATGGCTTTTTCCTTAGAATTCTAACATTTAGAGCAGTCCTTGCACTCAACTTCACATTGCATCTCGCCATGTCATCTTGTATACACCCAGATGACATTTTTCTGTCATGTAGGGACAGTCTCTCCATTCTTCAATCGTCACTTGCCTTTGTGCACCTCTTCCTGCCTTTACCAGTCTGATTTTGTAGTGCCTGAGTCTCCTTATACCTCTTCAAAAATATAGAAAGGCCAGCTTTGGTTATGTTTTCCCCAATCTCTCTTCAAATTTCTTCATAATTGTAGCCTTGTTCACTTAATAGTACTATTTTACATCGCTTTCTGGGTGACCCGTCAATTCTTTGTGCCATTTCTATAATTTTATTATTATTTACAACCTCACTAAATGAAAGAAAAAAGAAACACCAACCAACTTGATAGCAATCACATAACACATTGACAAAAGTCAACCTAAGCAAGTTGTGCTTCCTTTTTCTGGTTATTTGACTATAACATTTGATAAAATACGAGTAATTGAACAAACTTGCATTCTTGATGGATTGCATTCTTGATTAAATTATCTTTCCATTGATATACAATTTTATGTTATTCCTATAAAAGAAGTGGTGTTATGAGCTATCAAACCTCTGAAACACACTTTTTTCCAAAAGTCTTCCACAATTTTGACCACTACTGTATATTAAACAAACCAACATTCAACAACTCATCAGAATCTAATAATAAATATGTTGGTTAATGACAAACAACACAGGTAATGAACACCCCCCCCAACTTCCTTCAGTTCTTCTCCATTTGTTCCTGAGGCTCTAATCCCTTTTTGTCTCCATTGCAGATTGTGATGAATCGGAAATCGAGAACAAAGGTGACCACGATAAAATCCCCAGAGAGGAGAAGCCACGTAAAAATTTGGAGTGTGGAGAAAGCTGCAGTCAGAGCTCCCATTCCACTTCCCATCAACAAAATCTCATTGGAAAGAAACTCTATCAGTGCATGGAATGTGGAAAGAGCTTCAGTCACAGCTCCAATCTAATTTCCCATCAAAGAATTCATACAGGGGAGAAACCCTATCAGTGTGTGGAATGTGGAAAGAGCTTCAGTCACAGACACAGTCTCACCTCCCATCAAAGAATTCATACAGGGGAGAAACCCTATCAGTGTGTAGAATGTGGAAAGAGCTTCAGTCACAGCCACTGTCTCACCTCCCATCAGAGAATTCATACAGGGGAGAAACCCTATCAGTGTGTGGAATGTGGAAAGAGCTTCAGGAAGAACTCCCATCTCACTTCCCATCAAATAATTCATACAGGAGAGAAACCCTATCAGTGTGTGGAATGTGGAAAGAGCTTCAGGAAGAAGGACAAACTCACTTCCCATCAAATAATTCATACAGGAGAAAAACCTTATCAGTGTGTGGAATGTGGAAAGAGCTTCAGGAAGAAGGACAAACTCACTTCCCATCAAAGAATTCATACAGGAGAAAAACCCTATCAGTGTGTGGAATGTGGAAAGAGGTTCAGGACACGCTACGAACTCACTTCCCATCAAAGAATTCATACAGGGGAGAAACCCTATCAGTGTGTCGAATGTGGAAAGAGCTTCAGTCAGAGCTCCTCTCTCACTTTCCATCAAAGAATTCATACAGGGGAGAAACCCTATCAGTGTGTTGAATGTGGAAAGAGCTTCACTGATAGCTCCTCTCTCACTTCCCATCAAAGAATCCATACAGGGGAGAAACCCTATCAGTGTGTCGAATGTGGAAAGAGCTTCAGTCATAGCTCCTCTCTCACTTCCCATCAAAGAATCCATACAGGGGAGAAACCCTATCAGTGTGTCGAATGTGGAAAGAGCTTCACTGATAGCTCCTCTCTCACTTCCCATCAAAGAATTCATACAGGGGAGAAACCATATCAGTGTGTGGAATGTGGAAAGAGCTTCATTGTTAGATCCGCTTTCACTTCCCATCAAAGAATTCATACAGGAGAAAAACCCTATCAGTGTGTGGAATGTGGAAAGAGCTTCAGGAAGAGCTCCGATCTCACTTCCCATCAAAGAATTCATACAGGGGAGAAACCCTATCAGTGTGTCGAATGTGGAAAGAGCTTCAGTCACAGTCAGAATCTCACTTCCCATCAAAGAATTCATACAGGAGACAAACCCCATCAGTGTGTGGAATGTGGAAAGAGCTTCATTCACAGCCACCATCTCACTTCCCATCAAAGAATTCATACAGGGGAGAAACACTATCAGTGTGTCGAATGTGGAAAGAGCTTCACTGATAGCTCCTCTCTCACTTCCCATCAAAGAATCCATACAGGGGAGAAACCCTATCAGTGTGTCGAATGTGGAAGGAGCTTCAGTCATAGCTCCTCTCTCACTTCCCATCAAAGAATCCATACAGGGGAGAAACCCTATCAGTGTGTCGAATGTGGAAAGAGCTTCAGTCACAGCTCCTCTCTCACTTTCCATCAAAGAATTCATACAGGGGAGAAACCCTATCAGTGTGTGGATTGTGGAAAGAGCTTCAGTCAGAGCTCCTCTCTCACTTTCCATCAAAGAATTCATACAGGGGAGAAACCCTTTCAGTGTGTGGAATGTGGAAAGAGCTTCATTCACAGCCAAAGTCTCACCTCCCATCAGAGAATTCATACAGGGGAGAAACCCTATCAGTGTGTCGAATGTGGAAAGAGCTTCAGTGTTAGCTCCGCTTTCACTTCCCATCAAAGAATCCATACAGGGGAGAAACCCTATCAGTGTGTCGAATGTGGAAAGAGCTTCAGGAAGAGCTGCTCTCTCACTTCCCATCAAAGAGTTCATACAGGGGAGAAACCCTATCAGTGTGTGGAATGTGGAAAGAGCTTCAGTCAGAGCTCCTCTCTCACTTACCATCAAAGAATTCATACAGGAGAAAAACCCTATCAGTGTATGGAATGTGGAAAGAGCTTCAGTGACGGCCGCAGTCTCACCTCGCATCAGAGAATTCATACAGGGGAGAAACCCTATCAGTGTGTGGAATGTGGAAAGAGCTTCAGTCAGAGCTCCTCTCTCACTTCCCATCAAAGAATTCATACAGGGGAGAAACCCTATCAGTGTGTGGAATGTGGAAAGAGCTTCAGTCACAGTCAGAATCTCACTTCCCATCAAAGAATTCATACAGGAGAAAACCCCTATCAGTGTGTGGAATGTGGAAAGAGCTTCAGTCACAGCCACAGTCTCACTTCCCATCAAAGAATTCATACAGGGGAGAAACCCTATCAGTGTGTTGAATGTGGAAAGAGCTTCAGTGATAGCTCCTCTCTCACTTCCCATCAAAGAATCCATACAGGGGAGAAACCCTATCAGTGTGTCGAATGTGGAAGGAGCTTCAGTCATAGCTCCTCTCTCACTTCCCATCAAAGAATCCATACAGGGGAGAAACCCTATCAGTGTGTCGAATGTGGAAAGAGCTTCGGGACGCGCTCCAATCTCACTTCCCATCAAAGAATCCATACAACGGTCGAAAAAACCATTATACAGCTTTAGGAACCAGGCAGACGCACCTTTTTAACCAGGCTTTTGGCTGATTGACATCTAATGCCCCTTTTAATAGGTTTTTTTTTGTTTCTTTTTTTTTATGTTGTAACCATCCTCAGGCCTTTGGGTGTAGGGAATAGGTGCCAACTCTTAAAGGCCTAGGGTCTTTGCCCCACCCCCCAATAAAATATTTAAGGATGCCACCCCCCAGCTTTGGTGTGTATTTTTCCAAACACAACCTTTTATTCTTCTGCAGCTTGCCATACAATTTCTCTTTCAATTTGCCCTCTTAAAAAATAATAAAAAAAATAAACGCACAAAGGTCATGAGGAAAACAAAATACAAGAAAAGACAAACGTGGACAGGTCCCATCTTTGCAGGTAAAACGGAAAAGTTGCTTTGAAGCTGGGTTTCCCAAGCTTAGGTCCCCATCAGCTCCCGGACTACAGTTCCCATCATCCCTCCCCATTGGTCCTGCTAGCTAGGGATGATGGGAGTTGCAGTCCAAAAACAGCTGGAGACCCAAGTTTGCTTTAAAGGGAAAGTAGGCTGGCCCTGTGACACCCTCTGCTGGACAAAAGCACTGCCCCAGAATCTGAACCACCCCCAGTACTGCTAATTGGAATTAACAGAGCGCAAAACTGAAGTTTGATCGGCACTTCAACCTCTAGGGAGCTTCTAGGTGCTTTCTGCGCCACCCAGAGTACCCACAGAATTGTGGCGTCTACTGGCAACACACAAAGGAGAACAAATGAAAGACAAACACAAGGGGCAGGGAAAAACCTGGAAAGGGCCATACCAAATGGAAATCCGGTGTGAAGAGGTCACTTTCCCCACTGCTGAACAATGCCACAGGTAGAGGAGATGGAATGCTAGAAGTGTCTCCGGGGCAAGGGGAGCTGCTGGGAAACTGAACTACGGGCTCAAAATATTACTTTTTTAAAAAGTTGTTGCCATTATAGGCATTGCCATTCAAATGGCATGCATGCATCATGTGACTGTGCAAGGTGGGCCTTACCTGGCCCCCCATCAATATTTTATTCAAGTCGCAGCACTGGGTCGGGTGGTTTCCAAATTAAATAAAGACATAAATTGCCTTGCTTTGCACATGTCAATATCCTCATTTATTATTTTTAAAATTTATTTGCCCTTCATCTGAAGATTTTACAATATAAACATAGAGGATAAAAGCATGGCTTTCTCAAAAACAAGTGAAGCCAAAGAAATCTCTCCTTTTCTTTTCTTTTTTTGGATGGAGTTACAAACTTTGCTGATCAGGGAACTGCTTTGGAAGTAGTGCATCTCGATTTCAGTAAGGCTTTTGACAAAGTCCTCTGTGATATTTATGTGAGGAAGGTGGTAAAATGTGGGCTGAATGAGGTAACTGTTAGGTGGATTTGACTGACCGAACCCAAAGAGGACTCCTTCATGGGTCCTCCTCATCCTGGGGAAAAGTGACCAGAGGGGTGCTGCCGGGTCTTGATAAATGACATGGATGAAGGAACTGAGGGGATGCTCATCACATCTGCAGACGAGATCAAACGGATCATAATGGTGTCCTCTTTTTCAGCAACAGACAGGGAGACACAGAACAGTGCAAAAGCACAGCAGAGCAGAAGAGATAAGACTGACTTCCGTTCTTACACTTTCCAAGCCTAGGAAACTAAACAGGTTCATGTTGAAAATGAACTTTCTTAAACACCCTTTTTATTAGGTATCCCAAACCAAGCGCTGCCAAAAGAAAAATGGATATTATTTATGTATGCTACAACAGCGGCCAGAATCTTGATTGCACAATATTGGAAGATAGAAGACATACCATCAAAGGAACAATGGCCAGAAAAACTGATGAACTATGCAGAGTTGGCCAAGCTAACAGATAAACTATGAGAGAAGGACAAAAAGGACTTCAAAAGAGTCTGGGAACCATTTACAGTCTATTTGCAGAAACAACAAAATGGACTGGATTCACTGGCAGGGTTTGAATAAACGTTCACAACTTTATTTCAGTAACAGATGCTTTAGAGAAATGATTTGGGAAATTGCTTTTATATAAGAAAAGCAGGATACAACAAATAAAGCTAAATAACTCAACAGAGGGGAAGTTGAGGGAAGTCCAGAAGAGGGGAGGGAAAACAATGGCAAATAACATGATGATTGAGACCTGTATTTTTATTTGTTATAAAATTCAATAAATATTCATTTATTTATTTTAAAGAAAGTAAAGAGAGACATGTGACATACTAGCCACTTATCCAGCAATGGGAGGAGTGAATTGCTAACACAACACACATGATTGCAGATGTTACGGAAATTACATGGGATGGCAAATCTTTAAAGTCACAATGTGTTCAATTCTGGGCATCACCGAAGGAGAAGGGACGTGTCTGCAAGCATTGGAGAGTGAATTTTAAGTTATGGTGGGGTGATGGGCTGAAATTTAGCCAAGCTTTGTTCTTTGGTAGAAAAAGATGGAAGGATTGGTTTTCAGAGTTTGGAATAGAGAGTGTTAAGAAGTGGAAGATGAAAACGGTGATGTTTTGGAGCAGAGCTGGCGATATCAAGCATTTGAGTGATTATCTGGGGATTTTCATCACTTTGTCTGTTATTCAAATTGGACTTCAAATAGGCTAAAGTCAAGCCAAAGTTTAAAGCACATACAAACTCATAATTAGGTGGAATGTGCCTTGACCAAACTTTTATTCCTGGCTTTTGGTGGGAAAGTTGAGTTGTTGGGTTGTCTGAATGTTGAAGTTCTGATCTATTTAAAGTTACAGATCTATAAGCCTGCTTGCTAAGCAAAAATAAACAGGAAAGCATACATATCAGAAATGTCTTAGGACATCAAACTGGGAAAGTGGATTTTAAACTAACTGAAAAGGTTTTATGCCCTTGGGAATTTGGTCTCTTAAATCTTAAATCTACTCCTTCGCCTTCCTTGAGTCCCTGGTAGGACAAGCCAATCATGGCTTTATTCAAATGGTAATTTAGTCAGGTGATGCAACACTTCAAATGGTATAATAGATTGCTGAATCATGTACCCTGTACATGTACAGTGGCTACATTAGTTTAAAAAAAGAAGAAAAGAAAAAGTAGGTTTAAACCAAGAGGTGACAAAGCTATGCTCTGCACATGAAACTTGATTCAAATTTCTTTTTGTAAAATTGGGAGCCATTGAGGGAACTGCAGTAAGAAGGACCCCTTTTGTGTGTTTGTGTAAAATAGTTCTTTGCCCCAAATCTTTGCCCCAGGGGGTCCCAAAGGGGAAATAATGGTGAAGTACATCAACAATGGAAGAAAGGTTGCCAAGGTCCAAATCTAACATGCAAGATTCTTTCCACAGGTAAATTTCAGAGTTCTCCCACTCTGAATTGTCTCTGAGTAGTTTGTTTTTTTTAATGGATTTTTATGAATTTTATCAGGTTTTGTTTTGTGTGTATATACCTATGCATTATAGCAGGGACGTCCAACTTCCAAGAGACGTTACTAACTCCCAGTAATAAAAAACCTGCCAGTCATCTACCCATTGTCTTTGCCCAGAGTTGTTGAGCTTTTCTCAGGGAGCAGTGATCAGAGCTGTGGATCCACCAGTAGATCGCGACTGACCTGTTGCACGTACCTCCATTCTAGGAACAGCATCCCTGACACAGAATTTCACAGGAAGTCCCTAAGATGATTCCCCTTTCAAACAGGATACCTGAACATAAGCCAGCAGGGTCCTCCTCTCCGGTGGCCCCAGAATGGCCTCTGCTGTCCGATGTTTGGACACCTGAAGGGCGTGGAGTCTTCTTAGGGCAGCTGCCTGGCAGCTCTGCATCACCTGGAGTAAGAAATCTTGTTCTGGCTCCAGCAAAAGTCAGGCTGTCAGTTCCTCTCAACTGAGAGTCCTGGCGGGGGGGACCAGGTCAGGGATCCTCTCCCTCATACCTGTCAACTTTTCCCTTTTCTTGTGAGGAATCCTATTCAGAATAAGGGAATTTCCCTTCAAAAAAGGAAAACGTTGACAGCTATGCTCTCCCTACTTTTGTTTCCTCCAATACTCACCATTGCTGGATGAAGAAAGCCTGTGGCACATCTTCAAGAAGAGAAAAACAAGTAATAAATAAGAAGCGAAATAAGCTGAGAAAATAAGAATCCACTGATTGCCTCGCCTTGTCCTCCGTCAACTGCCACCAACTGCTCTCTCCTCCACTCGCCTCACTGCTAACCCAAAATGGCCGCCTGCTAGTCTGTGGTCCTTGTCACCATGGCAACCCCCCCTCACCTGGACCTGGGCCCACCTGGCTCCACCTATTGGCAGATAATCTATAATGAAATGAAAAAAAAAAACCTTTGTTAAAAGATCAGAAGCATTTTTATTAGGTATTTTAGGGCAGGATTTACCAAAAGATAAGGAAAATCTATTCCTGTATGTGACAACAGCGGCCAGAATTTTACTAGCTCAAAGATGGAAAAGCGATGAAATACCAGCGAAAGAACCCTGGCAAGAAAAGTTGATGGAATACGCTGTAGAGTGTGGTGGTTAAAGAGTAAACCTCCTTGTGCTTCGTGCCTGAGGGAGGGACTCCTAAGGGAAGTCAGTCAGGATGTCACGTCACAGTCCTTTGTTCTGTGAGTCTGCTTTCAATTTCAGTTGGAGTGTGTCAGAGTTATGCTTTGAGACGGAGAAGATGTCTGAATCTTCCGATGGTGTAATTTACTGCTTGTAAATAAAGCTATTAGATTTGAAGAAGCCGTGCCTGGACTATTTTTCACTCCCTATTCTACTTCACGACAGCAACGCCGCTGCATCTCTGCTGTTCCTGCCTTAGGTGAGGTTTTCCCAGAAGATTGCACTGAGAGCAAAGCAGTGTTTTGTACGCAGGGGAAACGCACTGGACAGGCAGAAGTTCAAGAGGTTATGGGAGCCAACGTTTTGGTTGCTAAGTGATGAGAAGGGAGTGCAAGGAGATGCTGTGCCAGCTGGATCTCCTGATGTCTTCGGAGCCCGGTTTGGCAGAAGAGTGAGTAGTCCTTTGTAGTCCTGGCAGGAGATCCAGCTGGCACAGCGTCTCCTTGCACTCCCTTCTCATCACTTAGCAACCAAAACAGACTCACAGAACAAAGGACTGTGACATCCTGACTGACTTCCCATAGGAGTCCCTCCCTCAGGCACGAAGCACAAGGAGGTTAACTCTTTCACCACCACACTCTACACCCCCTCTTGCTTCGTGTCTGAGGGGAAACACATACCCACTGTTATCCCAAACCCAGACCTTCGCAGAACTCTCCATGCCTCTGGAAGGTTAGTGGTTTCGTAAAACCATCGGCGAGGTTCCTAGCTGAGGGACAGTACTTCAGCATAACTAACCCCTCCTGAACACTCTGACACTGGCAAGAAAAGTTGGTGGAATACGCTGAAATGGCGAAGCTAACTCAGAGACTTAAAGATAAGGACAATAATGACTTTTTAAAAGATTGGGAACCTTTTTAAATGTATATACAGAAACAATTCATAGAAATGAACTCACTGGCAGGATTTGAGTAATGGAAAAATACAAACAGAAAATACAATTGTCAGCGCTGCCCAAGGTCCCAGCTCACACAAGACCAACGCTGCTTCTTCCTCAAGCCAAAAAAGTCTTTATTGAAGTTCAGTTTCATTTCCAGACACGCAGCGTGCAACGCTACGTCTATGCCTTAGACCGTAGAAGTCCCATCTGAATCTCCTCCCCCCTGACACCAGCTTAAGATTCTAGCCTTACTCCACCTCTTCCTCTGTTCCTTCTGCTCCTGAGCCTCTGACAACAATTATGAGGTAAAAATGAGAAGGAAGAGACAAATGTTATAACCTTCATTTTAATATATAAGGAATACAAATTTATAAGCAAAAGAAACAGAGGTGTTATAAACTAGGAAGGGAAGTTGGGGGAAGTTGTGTGGGGGCGGGGTGTTAATCCAAATTGTAAAATGTAATTTGAATGTTTGATTATGTTAAAATTTCTTTAATTCAGTTATTAAAAGTGGCTCCTCTTACTTAAGGGCCGCACAGACCTCATGGGACACCAGAGCAGATTCCCTTGTTGCTTTTTTGAGTCGACCAGCAATGCAGGTTGCATTTCCTTATTTCCAGGAGGGCTGTTGCTAAAGCACATGACATGCTCTTCACACTTAGTTATCTATTAAGAACACAGGCACAAATTATTGTGTGTGTGTGTATTTGCAAACTACCCCAGTCTCTTGAGGTTTGAGATTCCAGGGGTCCCAGGCGCTTCCCCATCTTCGGTTTCCTTGGAACGAAAGTCAGCGGAGACTGTGGCGTCTTTATGATATCTAGTTTTATTTACTCGCATACACAACCTGCGTGTAGGACGGAGGGGCTCACAGCATGAACACCCAAACAGATCTTGCTTCTCTATTAGTCGCAGCTTTGGATCTGGCACAGAGCAAGCTGGTTTCGGGGTTTCCCACAACTCTCTCTGGGTCTTGCTTTCCTACCTAGCAGCCAGGTGAGATGGGAGGGGGGAGGACAGCCCCCCCCCATTAGCTGCATCTCTTGCAACCCAGCTCCTTCTTTGGGGATGCTGAGGAGGACACTCTATGGCCAGGAAAGGCCCTTGTCTTGCCAAGAAACTTGTCTGTGGGAACCGTGCATCCATAATGCTATGGACAGGGTGAATGTCTTCTAGAATTCTCTGGTGTCGCCAGAAGAGAAAGCCGTTCTTTTCAGTTAGGTCTGTTAACAACTGCAGAGGATGAGTAGTTTGGATTTGTTTTGCGCGAAAGGTGGTTGCTGCTTGTAGTTATTTAATTGCAGTGTTTCATTGGCTGGTGTCTTGAGCAGCAACCTCTGGAAACGAAGGGCTAAAAACTGGCGCTGCTCTCCAAAATTATCTGGTCCCTTTTAACTTCATATTTCAGCTGGTTGACTAAAATTCCTTATTCTAGCTGCTGGTCCCTTATTTTCAAATCTGTAAGTTGACAGCTATGGCTTGATGTCACATTTTAACACAGTTTGCAGCACATCTGCAAAGAGAGGGACATGGGGACAGGTGAGTCCGTCCCTGAGCACCTGGCAAGGCTATTCCAAGAGTTTCCTCCTGGATTCCAAGTCCTACTACAGGGGAGGAGGGACATCCCAGGCCTTGGGGGCTAATCCTGGCCTCCTTCAACCAGAATGTGGCTCCCCACACTAACGAAATGGTCAATATCCGGTTCCACTCCACCCCTTTAAAATTTAAATATCAAAACAGATCCCAACTTTCTGAGCATGTAAATCACAGGAGTGGAAAGACCTCTGCTCCACTCACAGAAATAGGACTACACTTCCTTCTCCCACCTTTAAAGTATACGTAAGGAACCTCAACTTCGCTCTTCAAGCCAAAAGACAACACTTCCGCGTCCCCAGGCAAAATCCCCTGGCCTTTCATTGGTAGAACCACCACCACACTTGTGGCGTTTACCTCAGCGGGACGCAAGGACTGACTGAGCGGGCGGCGAGATGCTTTCAGCCTCGGACACTTGGCGGGTTCTGAAATGGCTGTGCAGGCCAGATTCATGACCCTGACAGGCTGGATTCGGCCCACAGGACATAGTTTGAGGATCCCTGGTCTACATTGACTGGCAGCTTCTCCCTAGAGTTTCAGGCAGGGATTTCATCCAGCCCTTGTAGGAGATGTCAGGGGTTGACCCTGGGAAATTCTGCATGCCAAGCAGATGCTCTAGGGCTCCCCATATTTCACTAGCCATTCAATGTTATGCTATTAGCAACCATGGAGATTCCACCTGCCTCTTTCAAAAAGAGAACACTCAACTGATCAATTTCAACAACATAAGGAAAATCCCTTCATGTAAGTGACAACAGCGGCCGGAATTTTACTAGCTCAAAGATGGAAAAGCGACGAAATACCAGCGAAAGAACACTGGCAAGAAAAGTTGATGGAATACGCTGAAATGGCGAAGCTAACTGAGAGACTTAAAGATAAGGACAATAATGACTTTTTAAAAGATTGGGAACCTTTTAAGATGTATATACAGAAACAGTGCATAGAAATGAACTCACTGGCAGGATTTGAGTGATACACTTACAATGGACAAATACAAACAGAAAATACAATTATGAGGTAAAAATGAGAAGGAAGAGACAAATGTTATAATCTTCATTTTAATATATAAGGAATACAAATTTATAAGCAAAAGAAACAGAGGTGTTATAAACCAGTAAGGGAAGTTGGGGGAAGTCGCATGGCGAGGGGGGGGTGTTAATTAAAATTGTAAAATGTAATTTGAATGTTTGATTATGTTAAAATTTCTTTAATTCTGTTATTAAAAGTGGCTCCTCTTACTTAAGGGCCGCACAGACCTCATGGGACACCAGAGCAGATTCCCTTGTTGCTTTTTTGAGTCGACCAGCAATGGGGGTTGCATTTCCTTATTTCCAGGAGGGCTGTTGCTAAAGCACATGACATGCTCTTCACACTTAGTTATCTATTAGGAACACAGGCACAAATTATTGTGTGTGTGCTTGTATTTGCAAACTACCCCAGTCTCTTGAGGTTTGAGATTCCAGGGGTCCCAGGCGCTTCCCCATCTTTGGTTTCCTTGGAACGAAAATCAGCGGAGACTGTGTTGTCTTTATGATATCTAGTTTTATTTACTCGTATACACAACCTGCGTGTAGGACGGAGGGGCTCACAGCATCAACACCCAAACAGATCTTGCTTCTCTCTTATATATTTATACCCATGGGTTGCCCCTGCCACTCTGGGCGGCTTCCAACAAAATAATAAAATACAATAGTCCATCAAATATTAAAAGCTTCCTTGAACATAATAACAACCATCCATTTTCAGTCCATTGAATTAGAAATTAAGCATATTATTTATTATTATTATTATTATTAATTAGCATAAAAAGCATGCATAAGAAAGTATTACTCATTTAATTTATTACTCATTATTACTCATTTTGCCAGGGGAAAGGTCTCCCTTGGGAGGTGGTGGACTCTCCTTCCTTGGAGGTTTCTGAGCAGAGATCGGACGGCCATCTGCCATGGATGCTTTAGGGAGATTCCTGCATTGCTGGGGGTTGGACTAGATGACCCTGGGATCCCCTCCTATCTCTCCACTCCTGAATTCTAGGAGGAGCTTCCTTGCCTCCTGCAAAGCCCTTTTCCCTGCAAGCTCTTCCTCTGGTTTCTGGCCAAGGGAGGGAGATGCTCAGAGTCCAGCCAAGAGCCTCATCCCCAAAGGATATCTGGGCATGGGCGTAGCCAGGGGGGCAGCTGCCCCCTTAATCCATAAGAAATAAAAAGAATCTGAGGTTCTGCCAAGCGAGAGAGGGCTGAGCTGGAGGGACTCGGCTTGGCAAGGGTTAAAGGGAAGTGAGCTGCCTTCCTAGAGAGGCCAGGAAGCAAGGGGGGCCCAGGTCCTCCAGAGCCAAGGCCCCTCCCTCCCCAGTCCTTTCCTTGCTTTGGGTTCTCTCCTGCAAGGGCTGCCTCGCTGTCCCCTCCTGGGATCTGGTGAGTCTCCTCTCTCTCCCCCCAGAGGGTGCAGTGGGGAGACGGGGGGGGGGGTCCCAGGGCTGCAGCAGGGGAGGATGCCTGGGGGGCCTGATCAGGGAGGGGCCAGGTCCGCCACGCTCTCCTTCCTGGAGATCAGAGGATCCCAAACTCACTTGGCCCTCCGCCCCCCCCCTTCAGAAAAGATCTCCCTTCTTTAAACAAAGGAGTCCCTGGGACTTTAACTCTGTGTGACATCGCTCAGCCTCATTGCACAACAGAGGAAACATGTGCAAATGGTTTTCCAAAGCTGGACGAGGAGGTGGACTAGCCCCCCCCCCCAAGAAAACCCCACGTGGAGGAAGGAAGGAAGGAAGGAAGGAAAGGTGGGAGAGAAAGGCCAGGAACAAAGAGAGGGATCCCAGCCCAGAGTCTGGCTGCTGCATTGCGGACCAGTTTCCCAGTCGTCTCCCAGGGCAGCTCCCCACGGAGGCCACTGCAGCAATCCCCTCGCACCCAGAGCGTGGCATCCCAGGACCACGTCCTCTCTGTCCCAAAGGGATTGTTGCTGGCAAAGAAGCCGGAAATGGGCGCTGCTACTCACCGAACCTCCAGGGACCATGGCATCAATGGCTGTGTGTGTGTTAAGCTATCTAGTGGAATAATAATAATAAATTACCCGCCTAAATTTCAAGGGAGATGTTTTTGGCCCTGCCAACTTGGACCTCATGGGATTGGTCAGATACATACCTGGCCCTCAGAGCAAAGAAAAAGGGACCCCACCCCAGGAGTCTGTCTGGAGAGCGGCAGAGAGTCCAAGTGCAAGATAAGGAGACAGAAGCAGGGGTGGGGGAGGAACTCCTGAGGACCCCCGGGTGAGGACCCCACTAGACCCACAAATGACTCCCTTGTCAGTCGGTTCTGACTTCATGCATTGACTGGAAGGCTGCAGAAACCAGGTTGATTAATCTCCCAGAAATCCCTTCAGTTGCCTCCACATTTTGCGTGGCTAGGAGGCTAGAGATTTATTTCTCCTCCTCTTCCTGCTCTTTCTTTTCAAAAAGATAGCTCACAGTCTGGGATGCAGTGCAGTCCAGCCCTGGTCCCCAGCAAGACTCATCCATGCTTGCTCAGGGAAATATTTCTTTTCCTGTCCCAAAAATTTTGTAACAGAACAATGTATTTGCTTTGTAGGATTTGCTACAGCTTCTCATTTAGAAGGGCAGAACTTGGCAGAAGACTAAAGGGTTCCTTCCGATCTCTCAAAGGCTTCCTGAGAGCACAAATGGATGAGCAAGATTCAGCTGGCCCTGAAGCAGGAAGACGCCATGCCAGCCAAACTGGGAGCAGTGGGGGATTCTGGGAAAACCCAGTGCAGAAGATCCTGGGTGAGGAGGACACCCTCTGCTCAGAGGTGCAGAGCCAGCAGTTGAGGCAGTTCTGCTGCCAGGAGGCCAAAGGACCCCGAGAGGTTTGCTGCCGACTCTACCACCTTGACCATCAGTGGCTGAAGCCAGAAAGGCACACAAAAGCTGAGATGCTGGACCTGGTGATCTTGGAGCAGTTCCTGGCTGTCCTTCCCCCGGAGATGGAGAGCTGGGTGAGGGAATGCGGAGCGGAGACCAGTTCCCAGGCGGTGGCCCTGGCCGAAGGTTTCCTCCTGAGTCAGGCAGAGGAGAGAAAGCAGGTGAGAGAGACTTCCCTCTGGATACTCCCAAGGAACCCTCTAGATGTGGGCTCGCCCCACAGACACCTGATCCTAATGTTCTACAACAAATAGGCAGATCCAGAATTAAATGGTCCCCTTATGTTAATAACAATTTTAGCATTTGGACACAATCAATGGAAGGTCAACTCCTCTGGGCTGATCTGACCTGCAACGACACTGAAGAGACCTCCCTAATTGACCATTATAACACTTTAATCCGAAAACTCCAACCGTTATTGTCAAGACTCAGGAGACCTAACCACAATGAGTCCCCTACCAACAAAAAATGGTTTGACCGCGAATGCATCCAGGCAAAACTTATACTCAGGGAATGCTTTAAGGTCTTCCAGCAAAATCCTAACCCTTTCACCAAATTAGAGTTACAACTTAAAAAAAAGAACTACAAAGAGTTACTAAAAACCAAAAAAAGAACCGCAGACTCTCTCATCTGGCAGGCCCTCATAAAAGCATCAATAGAAAAAGACAATACCAACTTCTGGAAAATTATCTCCAGTCAAACCAAAGCTCCTAACGAGGGCACAATAATCCCTGCAAATTTATGGGAAGAGCACTATAAAGTGCTGTTTAGGGAACATCGTCCTTCTGCGCTGCTTAACATCCCCTTAGATAATGATATACCATGGCCCCCAACATCTGAAACTGAAATCACTTCGTTAATTCTACAAATGAAATCTGGCAAAGCCCCAGGAAGTGATTTCATTGTCGCTGAACTTCTGAAAGCGCAAATAAACTGGTGGGCCCCGGTTCTTGCAAATCTATTTTCATATATAGATAAGACAACTGAAATCCCTAAAGATTGGGGACTGGCTATAATTGTTCCTATATTTAAAAAGGGGCAACCCCTCTGACCCATCTAATTATAGACCAATCAGTCTTCTGAATGTGATCTGCAAACTTTATATAAAACATCTATGCCTAAAATTATGTGAATGGTTAGATCATAATGACTTGCTAGAAATTGAACAAGCAGGGTTTACATCTGGACGTTCCACCATAGATCACTGCTTAGTGTTAGATTATTTTGTCTATAAGTATGTGAAACATTGGAAAAAGTCATTGTATGCGGCCTTTGTGGACCTAAAAGCAGCATTTGATTCTGTATCCAGGGGTAGGCTCTGGTCCAAATTGGCCAATATGGGTATTAACAGAAGGTTATTACTTCTGATGATTAAGCTTCATGAGAACAATACCCTCCAGATAAGACTCGCACAGGACGGCAGACTCTCTAGAGAAATCCCAGTCCAAAGAGGAGTTAGACAAGGATGCCTATTAGCCCCATTTTTATTTAACATCTATGTTAACTCCCTGGTCACATGTTGCCGTGAAATCGAAACACCCCCCCCCCCCCGTGTTCTCTAACGGCAGAAAAGTACCAGTTTTAATGTATGCGGATGACGCTGTTCTTCTCTCTCAAACCAAAGTGGGTCTGAAACGTGCCTTAGGAAAGTTTAGTGACCAATGTAACACTGAACTGTTAACAATTAATTTTGCCAAAACCAAAATTGTACATTTTAACCGCTCCTTCAGGAAAGATAATTGGAGCGTAAAGGGAAATGCCATTGAACAGACTAAGACCTTCCAATACTTAGGCATTACTTTCTCTTATAATGCCAAATTGTCAACACACCTGACCACATCAGCTATATCAGCAGGAAGAAGTGCAAATGCCATCCTTAGATTATTCAGAAGGAAAGGAGCTGGCTTCCTCCCAATGGCCCTAAAAGTTTTTCAGGCAAAATCTTTAGCCCAACTCCTGTATGGCTCTCAAATTAGCCCCTCTGCCAACCTTAAGACCCTTGAAACAGTACAATCAAAATTCTTAAGATCATTATTTGCTACCCCAAAGTGTACACCTAATGCAGTCTTAAGGCAAGAGGCAGGACTGCCCAGAGTGGAATTAAAAGTCTGGGAGCAAGCAATATCCCTCTGGCTGAAAATCCATTACAATCCTAAGGGACTGTTACCTTGCTTCCTGGCCGCAGTTCCCTATCCTCCTTGGCTTATGCAAATAACTAATAAGATCAAACAAATTGGCCTAAACCCTGAAAACCTTTTTATTGGAACTCTGAACAAGGCAAAAGCAATTATCACTCAGAGACTTTACGATGTCGAATTACAACAAGAAGACGCCCTACTCCCGGAGACGTATAGATGTTTAAAAGCTTGGCCTAATTTTGCAGCTGCCCCTTACTTAACTAACATCACTAACGAAGCTTATAGATGGGCTTTCTCTAGAACCCGCTTTGAGACAATGCCCTCAGCAGTGCTGCATGGCAAATTCACACGGGTACCAATGCATGCGCGTCTCTGCCCCTGTATGTCTAATAAGGTAGAATCTGTCACACACATCCTTCTATTTTGCGAATTTTATAGTGAAGAGCGAGTTCAACTTATTTTGCCGCTTTTATCAAAATTTATACCCCTACAACATTATTTGGAATCCTCCCCCGAAATTCTACGAAAATACCTTCTGGAAGATTCCTCAAGCTCAATATCATATGAGGTGGCCAAATTTTGCACTTTAGTAATCAGGAAGCGTAAATCTCCCCTGTTGAATGGCACACTGCGAAGTTCCCTTGTGTAATCCTTTTTTTTTCTTTTTTCTTTTCTGATGTTGTTGTTGATTTCTTTTTGTTTGATCTTGTGGTGTTTAGTGTCACTGGCTTTTGCCGTAATAAAACTTGGAACTTGGATACTCCCAAGGGGCTCCAAACAGGACAGAGAACATCCCATAATGGTCTGCTGATGGCCCATCCGTTTTCTGGGAAAGCATCCATGGAATGAGATCTCGCAGTCTTTCTCACCATTCTCTGTTTTTAATCCTTGTTTCTTTCTCAGGGAAAGGATCTCTTTGCAGAAATGGACCTGGATTCCTGTGAGGCAGAGAGGCCTCCGTTGGACACCAGAGAGAGGCCACTGGGTAAGGAGGAAGGTGGTTTTTCTCCGTTTGGTCTCATTCTGTTGGTTTTCCAACTCATCTGTGAGTTGTTTTCATCTTGCTTTGGGGGGAGACAGTTGGGAACAAGGGTCCAGAGGAGGGGAGATGTATTTCTGCACAACTAACATATGAAATGGCCACAAACATCCAAATGCTCTCAACAGGAAAGGCTTTCTCAAAAGCCCATCTGTAGTAAGAGATGCCCTGTTTCACCTGTGAGAGAAGCAGGCACTCCAGGCGTCCTGACCACCTTTTTTTCTCTTGCAGGTGACAGAATGATGCCGGCAAGACCTCCTGATCCGTCTTTTCATGGGGACAGAAGAGAAGCAGCGGGTGTGGAACGAGATCAGGTCAGGGGAAGCTGCCTTGTGGGGACAGAGGCCGAGGGATGGAGCAATGTCATGGACTGGTTGGGCACAGAGGAGTGGTGGGAGGAAGCAGCTGGGGAACCAGGAATGGAAGACGGCTGAGAGCCGAAGGAGTGGAGGTAGAAGAAGGATGGGCGGTCAGAGGGAGAAGAGGGAGAAGCCTGGGAAGAGGAGGTGTCAGAAGCTGAAGGGGTTACAGGGCTTAGTGAGCTGGGAGACTCTGTGGCAGAATGCAGTGCAGAATCAGAGGCAGAAGAGGAAGGAGGCAAGTGGGAGAGGAAGGTCGAGAGGCAGAGGTGAGTCAGGATAAGGAAGAGCCACAGATGGCTCCCTCTCCTTTTGCCAGAAGCCACCCTCCCTGCTTGTCTCTCAGAGCCAGGAGACCCCGTGCATTGCAGGAATCTCTGCTAGATCACTCAAGATAGATGGCCATCCAAAACAGGCTTATTTTATTTCTAGATTGATCACTGAATGCTCAGATTGGTTTCTAAGCAGTGAACAAATCAGAACAGAGACTTCCGGGTTGGCGCCATTGTTTAATGGCGGATTCCCTCCGAGCTCCGGAGGGAATCGGCTCCGTAGCGTCTGGGTCTGGCCGCTGCGGCGAAGCGGGGACCCTTAAAATCACAGGCGCGGATGCCTGTGAACACAGAGACTCGGCGGGCACCATTTGCGCCCCCCCAATCCGCGACGGAGCCTTTTTAAAGGCTTCGGAACGGAGGCAGGGTGAGGCGTGGTGCTGAGAGTACTCCCTCGCCTACGGAGTGAAGCCGCAAGCCATTGACAGAGAGCGCCAACTTCTTCCAAGATCGACTGGACTCTAAAATACTAACCCGTGAGTAATACGGAGATTGGGACTTAAAAAAAAATAATTTAATTTTGAATTTGGAACGAGCGGGAAGGGGCTAAAAAGGAAGTCACCCCCCCCTCTTTGTAAACAAGTTAAAGCAAAGGACTGGGCAACCAAGGTCGAGAGAACCTGTTTTCTAGTGAAAAGATCTTGATTTCACGGTTTTGACACTATAAGGATTTACTGGAGGATAAAAAGAACTTGGGGACTGGAATTTCACCCCCCCCCCCGAGACCCGGGAACACCCCAAGAGAAAGTCTGTTGCATGGAAGATTTTGACAGCTGTCAAGAGAGCTGCTAGTCAGCTAGTTGCCAGCTGGAAAAAGAGAACATTGTTTCTGCTGTTTTTGTTGGTTCATCTGGTATAACTTTGTTGAAAACAACGAGGGCTGATACAAAATAAGTGGACTTTTGGTTTCGAGCTGAAAGGAACATTAAGGAACTAAAATCCCCCTAGAGGGGTAATAGGGATACTACACTACAAAAATGACTGGAGTATGTAAATTCCAAGCAGAACTGGACAGAGCGCTCGTTCTCTTGGGAAATTTGAAAGATGAATACAATGTTATGTCTACAAAGATATCACTACTACACCGGTCAGTAAACAACAGTTTTGAGCTGGATAAAGATTTGAAACAGGAAGCCTACTTAACTGAACAAATAAATGAAATTGAAAGTGCAGAAATGATGGAGCAAGGTGTTGTTTTTGAAGAAAATGAAGGAGAAGCAGGAGACGTGCAGGAGCTAAAGGAGAGTTACAATATGAGGCCTGACATGATGATAAAAAAGGATAATAAAAACTGGATGTGGAAAGCCTGGTCTGAATGGGAGCCTGGAAAAAGGAGAGATCTCCCTTGGAGGAGATCTGAAGACCTGAGGATTATAAATCTGCGGAAGGTGAAAGCTGGAGCCTTGGGGACATCTGGATCTGTAAGAAATTTGAAACAAAAGTTGGAGCCCCCCATAGGCTTTGTTTTTAAGTATGGAAGACTGGCTGGAAGTAACAAGGATTCTGCTGGTCCGGAGCCCCTTCGAGACTTGGGGTTTAACATTAAGGACCATCAAAGAGACCGGCAGAAAGGAACTGAGAGAGATAAAAGGGCCTCAGATGTGAGGTCTCCAGGTTAAATAAATAACACAAAGACTGATGGATATTGGTTGGGGATTGGAACCGGGAAAAGGGTGGGTGGAGGTTGGGAATCCAAAGGGCACATAAGCATAATTTGTTTTCTTTTTTTATTTTTAATTAGTGGTAAGGAAATTGGGTAAATCGTGGAAGGGAAATTTTGGTCGACTTTAGGAAAAAGGTCTAAGAATAGCTAATGAGGTATAAGTATTGATGTGTGTTTTAAATAAGGTAAAATTGATTTCTTCTTTTTTAAATTAATTGAAAATAAGATTGTTAAAAATAAATGGAGGAAATGGAAAAAAGGAAGTAAAGTAAAAAATGGTATGTCAGAATAAATGTATAAGTTAAGGTAAAGAAATAAGTTAAGGACTTGCTGAACTGACAACTTAAATTGGAATACAAGAAGGGGAGGTGTGAGGAAGTCTGAGAAATAAGGTTAAGAACGATAACTTTATGTGTTTTTTCTATTTTTCTTTTGTTGTTTAATTTTGTTATGTATTTTTGTATTTTTCTTTTGTTCTGTTTATTTTTTGTTCTTGTTTGTTTTTTGAAAATGCTAATAAATATTATTTAAAAAAAAAAAAAAGAACAAATCAGAACAAATGGTGGCCTGGATTCACCTAACCAGCCCCATCGGCTACAAAAAGGGGCCTGCCCTCCATTCCTCCCCCTCTCCATATCCCCACGAACCCCTGGATTTTGGCTCTAGGGCATTGGGAGGGAACTCCCCAGAACAGCTCAGGAGGCGAGGAGAAAGTGGCCCCTTCCATCAGGCAAACTGGAATGCTTGTGTAGGCAGAATGACTTGGAAAACACAAGGTGGAGTACCACCTATTTGCACAAAGACGAATACCCATAATTAAAACTTAGAATAAAATAAGCATCCAGAATTAAAATGTGCAGCAAAGTAATCCTATTGAAACAACTCCCCTGCTGGTCCCTTGTTTTCAAGGCTGTTGGTCCCTTATTTTCAAATCTGTAACTTGACAGCTATGGCCTTGTGGGCGGGGAGGGGGGGGGTTGCAGTGCCAAGGTCAGATCACATCCTGGTGCAACTGGACTTCTCCGCAACCCTTCCCCTCTGCAGGGAGGTGGGACCGATTCGGATGGTCCACCCCCGCCACTTAATGGATCCAAATGGTTTCCAGAGAGTGGTAGGAGATGCTTTATCCCATGTTGATGGCCTTTCAGCTGATTCCCTGGTGGCCCGCTGGAATGTGGAGTTAACCAGGGCCCTCTTCGATTGCATGGAGCCTGGACAGCCCTGTGGTTTTCCACGGATCTGAGGGCAATGAAACAATCACTGAGACGGCTCGAGCACTGGTGGCGGATAACTCATTCTGAAGCTGACCGGACACGGGTTAGAGCTCAATGCCGAGCCTACCAAGTGGCAGTAGCAACGGCGAAGAAGACTTTCTTGGCCGCCTCTATTGCATCTGCAGAAAACAGCAGCAGGAGACTTTTTCAGGTGGTTCACAATATAGCAGAACCACCTGCTACATCGGGGCCCAGTATGGGCCACATTATCTCCTGCAATGATTTTGCAAAGTTTTTTTCAGATAAAGTCGCTCAGATTCAGGAAGAGGTAGACTCCACCGTGGGAGCAGGGCCGGGGCAGGAGAGTGCTAGAGCCCTGTCTAGTCAAGTTGCGTGGGATCAATTCCAATCTGTTACCTCTGAGGATGTGGACAGGCTGCTTGGACGAGTGAGACCAACCACCTGTCTCCTTGATCCTTGCCTATCGTGGCTTATAAAAGCTAGCCGGGAAGGGCTGGGCGATGGGCTTTGAGGGGTCGTGAATGCTTCTCTCTGTGAGGGAGCCTTCCCAGACCCTCTGAAAGAGGCGGTTATCAAACCACTTATTAAAAAACCATCTTTAGATGCGGCCACAATGGCCAATTATCGCCCAGTCTCAAATCTTCCATTCTTGGGCAAGGTGATTGAGCAAGTGGTTGCTGAACAACTCCAGGCACGCCTGGAAGAAGCGGACCATTTGGATCCCTTCCAGTCAGGATTCAGGCCTCATCATGGGGACTGAAGCTGCCTTGGTCGCACTGGTCGATGATCTCTGGCGGGCTAGGGACAAAGGTAAGAGCTGTTTCATAGTTCTGCTGGCTCTCTCAGCAGCGTTTGATACCGTCGACCATAACATCCTTCTGGACCGTCTTGAGGGGCTGGGAGCTGGGGGCACTGTCATACAGTGGTTCCGCTCCTTCCTCCTGGGCCGTGTTCAGAAAGTGGTGGTGGGGGATGAGTGTTCAGACCCCTGGGCTCTCACTTGTGGGGTGCCTCAGGGTTCCGTCCTCTCCCCCATGCTTTTCAACATCTACATGCAGCCGCTTGGAGGGATCATCAGGGGCTTTGGGCTGGGTGCTCATCAGTATGTGGATGATACCCAGCTATACCTCTCTTTCAAATTGGACCCAGTGAAGGCGGTGAAAGTCCTGTTTGAAAGTCCTGTTGGAGGATGGATGGCGGCTAACAGATTGAGGCTGAATCCTGACAAAACAGAAGTACTGTTTTTGGGGGACAGGAGGCGGGCAGGTGTGGGGGGACTCCCTGGTCCTGAATGGGGTAACTGTGTCCCTGAAAGACCAGGTGTGCAGCCTGGGAGTCATTCTGGACTCACAGCTGTCCACGGAGGCACAGGTCAATTGTCTGTCCAGAGCAGCTGTTTATCAGCTCCATCTGGTACGCAGGCTGAGACCCTACCTGCCCTCAGACTGTCTCACCAGAGTGGTGCATGCCCTAGTTATCTCTCGCTTGGACTACTGCAATGCGCTCTATGTGGGGCTACCTTTGAAGGTGACCCGGAAACTACAACTAATCTAAAATGTGGCAGCTAGACTGGTGACTGGGAGTGGCTGCCGAGACCTTATAACACTGGTCCTGAAAGACCTGCATTGGCTCCCAGTATGTTTCCGAGCACAATTCAAAGTGTTGGTGCTGACCTTTAAAGCCCTAAAAGGCCTCGGTCCAGTACACCTGAAGGAGCGTCTCCACCCCCATCGTTCTGCCCAGACACTGAGGTCCAGTGCTGAGGGCCTTCTGGCGGTTCCCTCGCTGCGAGAAGCCAAGTTACAGGGAACCAGGCAGAGGGCCTTCTCGGTAGTGGCACCCGCCCTGTGGAACGCCCTCCCACCAGATGTCAAAGAGAAAAATAACTACCAAACTTTTAGAAGACATCTAAAGGCAGCCCTGTTTAGGGAAGCTTTTAATGTTTAATAGATTGTTGTATTTTAGTGTTTTGTTGGAAGCCGTCCAAAGTGGCTAGGGAAACCCAGCCGGATGGGCAGGGTATAAATAATAAATTATTATTATTATTATTATTATTATTATTATTATTATTATTATTATTAACAAGAATGAAATAACAGAGCATTGTGTAGCAGATCATATTTCTGCTGTCTCAGAGGAGGACATTTCCCTTTTTCTTTTAGGGTCCAGCGTGCTTTGAAGATGTTGCTGTTCGTTTCACGGACGAGGAGTGGGCATTGCTGGCTCCTGACCAGAGAGCTCTGCATAAGCACATCATGGAGGAGAATTGTGGGATCGTGGCCTCTCTTGGTAAGGCTCCCTGTGGGATCGTCATATCAGCCTGGAAATTCAAAAAAATACCTCTATGGGACCAACCTCATAGAGGTTCTCACAGAGCTCAACAGCGCCCCCTATTACACCTGGGAACCTAACACCCCCACAATAAAGAGTAAATTACAGTTTTTTCTTTGAACAATCTTTCTCAAATTATTCCTTTTTCTACCATGATTGGGCTGGTCTATACTTCCTAGGCCACCTTCAATGTCAGCTTTAGAATTGTTAGGAAAGCTAAGTAGCTTCAGGTTTTTGTTTTTGTTGCTGTCAGTCTTGGGTTGACCAAAGAGACGACTGGCAGCGAAGCTCAGGTGCTGCCAGCCAGAGAAGAATCAGGCCTAGGGAGAGGAGAGTTAGCAGCGGAAGGCAGAGAGGAGGGGGAGAGGAACTGTCATCTGAGCTCTGAACAAAGGGGAGAAGAAAAAGAGAGACAGAGAGGCAGACAGCTGTGTGAGAGCTACAGGAGTGAGTCAGACGCTGGAATGCAGGAAGCATTCTCTGCCAAATTAAAAGATACTGGAAGAGAAGGTGGGGGCTTCCGTTCTGGGGAAGGGGGAGGAGCTCAGTCTGGGCAACTCCATCTTGTGGGGAGGACGGTGAGTAGAGGAGCTTCGTCCAAGTTTGCTGTTTTAGCAATAAATCTGAAATTATTAACAGCCAGAGTCCTCTCACGTTTGTGGGAGAGAACAAGGACTGACATTGGAGATGGAGGGGATGCCATGACTGGGCCAAACAAAATCCATCCCAGAGAAGAGCTAGGCTTATGGAATCTCAGGTAGTAGTAGCAGTGATGAGGATGAGGATGATACAGTGGTACCTCGGTTTACAAAATTAAGCTTTTCCAGAACAGATACCACTGTAGTAATAATAATAATTTTTATTTATACCCTGCCGATAATATTAATAATCTGATTCCATATAAAAAGAACATTAACTTTAAAATGAACAACTTATACTAGTGGCCAAAATTGTAGAAAGCTTTTGTGAAAAGTGTATTTCTGAGGTTTGATGGCTCATAACTCCACCTTTGTGTGGAATAATGCCATAAAATTATATAGCAATGGAAAGATATTTTAATGAAAAATGTAATGCAATGACTTTTATGAAGGAGTTTTTTTTAGAACAGCAGTCATAACGAAAAATTGTGGAATCTTTGGTAACCATTGGTAACCATTAGCTTTCACTACTGCCTTACAATGCCTTCCTATGAAGTGAACCAAATTTTTAGTTCTGCAACTGTAAGAATGTGAAACCAAGATTGAATTATTGGCTCTGTTCATTGGGCATTATTGCTGGGTTACTTCTGACTAACAAGTTTCTTTCAAGTATTTCATTTATGTATTTGGGGGCATTTACATTCCCATTAATGACGCAAATTCTGCCCACACCTTTTTCTGCCATCCAACCGCAGATCATCACACTATCTGGGTGTTTCACGGTCGGTGTAATGCAAGTCGGATGTAAATCTCTGGTTCTTCTCACGTATTTCATGCCATCACTACCAAGCAAGGAGATTTGGGTCTCATCGCTCCAAATAACACTGTCCCATTGTTCCGCTGTCCAGTTAACATGGGTTTAATCTTTTCAACCTTTGCTTGAGAGATAATAATGGCTTTTTCCTTAGAATTCTAACATTTAGAGCAGTCCTTGCACTCAACTTCACATTGCATCTCGCCATGTCATCTTGTATACACCCAGATGACATTTTTCTGTCATGTAGGGACAGTCTCTCCATTCTTCAATCGTCACTTGCCTTTGTGCACCTCTTCCTGCCTTTACCAGTCTGATTTTGTAGTGCCTGAGTCTCCTTATACCTCTTCAAAAATATAGAAAGGCCAGCTTTGGTTATGTTTTCCCCAATCTCTCTTCAAATTTCTTCATAATTGTAGCCTTGTTCACTTAATAGTACTATTTTACATCGCTTTCTGGGTGACCCGTCAATTCTTTGTGCCATTTCTATAATTTTATTATGTTTTACAACCTCACTAAATGAAAGGGGGGAAAAAACCAACCAACTTGATAGCAATCACATAACACATTGACAAAAGTCAACCTAAGCAAGTTGTGCTTCCTTTTTCTGGTTATTTGACTATAACATTTGATAAAATATGAGTAATTGAACAAACTTGCATTCTTGATGGATTGCATTCTTGATTAAATTATCTTTCCATTGATATACAATTTTATGTTATTCCTATAAAAGAAGTGGTGTTATGAGCTATCAAACCTCTGAAACACACTTTTTTCCAAAAGTCTTCCACAATTTTGACCACTACTGTATATTAAACAAACCAACATTCAACAACTCATCAGAATCTAATAATAAATATGTTGGTTAATGACAAACAACACAGGTAATGAACACCCCCCCAACTTCCTTCAGTTCTTCTCCATTTGTTCCTGAGGCTCTAATCCCTTTTTGTCTCCATTGCAGATTGTGATGAATCGGAAATCGAGAACAAAGGTGACCACGATAAAATCCCCAGAGAGGAGAAGCCACGTAAAAATTTGGAGTGTGGAGAAAGCTGCAGTCAGAGCTCCCATTCCACTTCCCATCAACAAAATCTCATTGGAAAGAAACTCTATCAGTGCATGGAATGTGGAAAGAGCTTCAGTCACAGCTCCAATCTAATTTCCCATCAAAGAATTCATACAGGGGAGAAACCCTATCAGTGTGTGGAATGTGGAAAGAGCTTCAGTCACAGACACAGTCTCACCTCCCATCAGAGAATTCATACAGGGGAGAAACCCTATCAGTGTGTGGAATGTGGAAAGAGCTTCAGGAAGAACTCCCATCTCACTTCCCATCAAATAATTCATACAGGAGAGAAACCCTATCAGTGTGTGGAATGTGGAAAGAGCTTCAGTCGGAGCTCCTCTCTCACTTCCCATCAAATAATTCATACAGGAGAAAAACCTTATCAGTGTGTGGAATGTGGAAAGAGCTTCAGGAAGAAGGACAAATTCACTTCCCATCAAAGAATTCATACAGGAGAAAAACCCTATCAGTGTGTGGAATGTGGAAAGAGCTTCAGGACACGCTACGAACTCACTTCCCATCAAAGAATTCATACAGGGGAGAAACCCTATCAGTGTGTCGAATGTGGAAAGAGCTTCAGTCAGAGCTCCTCTCTCACTTTCCATCAAAGAATTCATACAGGGGAGAAACCCTATCAGTGTGTCGAATGTGGAAAGAGCTTCACTGATAGCTCCTCTCTCACTTCCCATCAAAGAATCCATACAGGGGAGAAACCCTATCAGTGTGTCGAATGTGGAAAGAGCTTCAGTCATAGCTCCTCTCTCACTTCCCATCAAAGAATCCATACAGGGGAGAAACCATATCAGTGTGTGGAATGTGGAAAGAGCTTCACTGATAGCTCCTCTCTCACTTCCCATCAAAGAATTCATACAGGGGAGAAACCATATCAGTGTGTGGAATGTGGAAAGAGCTTCATTGTTAGCTCCGCTTTCACTTCCCATCAAAGAATTCATACAGGAGAAAAACCCTATCAGTGTGTGGAATGTGGAAAGAGCTTCAGGAAGAGCTCCGATCTCACTTCCCATCAAAGAATTCATACAGGGGAGAAACCCTATCAGTGTGTGGAATGTGGAAAGAGCTTCAGTCACAGTCAGAATCTCACTTTCCATCAAAGAATTCATACAGGAAACAAACCCTATCAGTGTGTGGAATGTGGAAAGAGCTTCATTCACAGCCACCACCTCACTTCCCATCAAAGAATTCATACAGGAAACAAACCCTATCAGTGTGTCGAATGTGGAAAGAGCTTCACTGATAGCTCCTCTCTCACTTCCCATCAAAGAATCCATACAGGGGAGAAACCCTATCAGTGTGTCGAATGTGGAAGGAGCTTCAGTCATAGCTCCTCTCTCACTTCCCATCAAAGAATCCATACAGGGGAGAAACCCTATCAGTGTGTCGAATGTGGAAAGAGCTTCAGTCACAGCTCCTCTCTCACTTTCCATCAAAGAATTCATACAGGGGAGAAACCCTATCAGTGTGTGGATTGTGGAAAGAGCTTCAGTCAGAGCTCCTCTCTCACTTTCCATCAAAGAATTCATACAGGGGAGAAACCCTATCAGTGTGTGGAATGTGGAAAGAGCTTCAGTCACAGCCAAAGTCTCACCTCCCATCAGAGAATTCATACAGGGGAGAAACCCTATCAGTGTGTCGAATGTGGAAAGAGCTTCAGTGTTAGCTCCGCTTTTACTTCCCATCAAAGAATCCATACAGGGGAGAAACCCTATCAGTGTGTCGAATGTGGAAAGAGCTTCAGTCAGAGCTCCAATCTCACTTCCCATCGAAGAATTCATACAGGGGAGAAACCCTATCAGTGTGTGGAATGTGGAAAGAGCTTCAGTCGTAGCTCCTCTCTCACTTACCATCAAAGAATTCATACAGGAGAAAAACCCTATCAGTGTATGGAATGTGGAAAGAGCTTCAGTGACGGCCGCAGTCTTACCTCGCATCAGAGAATTCATACAGGGGAGAAACCCTATCAGTGTGTGGAATGTGGAAAGAGCTTCAGTCAGAGCTCCTCTCTCACTTCCCATCAAAGAATTCATACAGGAGAAAACCCCTATCAGTGTGTAGAATGTGGAAAGTGCTTCAGTCATAGCTCCTCTCTCACTTCCCATCAAATAATTCATACAGGGGTGAAACCCTATCAGTGTGTGGAATGTGGAAAGAGCTTCAGGAAGAGCTCCTCTCTCACTTCCCATCAAAGAATTCATACAGGGGAGAAACCCTATCAGTGTGTGGAATGTGGAAAGTGCTTCAGTCATAGCTCCTCTCTCACTTCCCATCAAAGAATTCATACAGGGGTGAAACCCTATCAGTGTGTGGAATGTGGAAAGAGCTTCAGGAAGAGCTCCAATCTCACTTCCCATCAAAGAATCCATACAACGGTCGAAAAAACCATTATACAGCTTTAGGAACCAGGCAGACGCACCTTTTTAACCAGGCTTTTGGCTGATTGACATCTAATGCCCTTTTTAATAGGTTTTTTTTTGTTTCTTTTTTTATGTTGTAACCATCCTCAGGCCTTTGGGTGTAGGGAATAGATGCCAACTCTTAAAGGCCTAGGGGTCTTTGCCCCACCCCCCAATAAAATATTTAAGGATGCCACCCCCCAGCTTTGGTGTGTATTTTTCCAAACACAACCTTTTATTCTTCTGCAGCTTGCCATACAATTTCTCTTTCAATTTGCCCTCTTAAAAAATAATAAAAAAAATAAACGCACAAAGGTCATGAGGAAAACAAAATACAAGAAAAGACAAACGTGGACAGGTCCCATCTTTGCAGGTAAAACGGAAAAGTTGCTTTGAAGCTGGGTTTCCCAAGCTTAGGTCCCCATCAGCTCCCGGACTACAGTTCCCATCATCCCTCCCCATTGGTCCTGCTAGCTAGGGATATTGGGAGTTGCAGTCCAAAAACAGCTGGAGACCCAAGTTTGCTTTAAAGGAAAAGTAGGCTGGCTCTGTGACACCCTCTGTTGGACAAAAGCACTGCCCCAGAACCTGAACCACCCCCAGTACTGCTAATTGGAATTAACAGAGCGCAAAACTGAAGTTTGATCGGCACTTCAACCTAAAGGGAGCTTCTCGGTGCTTTCTGCGCCACCTAGAGTACCCACAGAATTGTGACGTCTACTGGCAACACACAAAGGAGAACAAATGAAAGACAAACACAAGGGGCAGGAAAAAACCTGGAAAGGGCCATACCAAATGGACCTCCGGTGTGAAGAGGTCACTTTCCCCACTGCTGAACAATGCCACAGGTAGAGGAGATGGAATGCTAGAAGTGTCTCCGGGGCAAGGGGAGCTGCTGGGAAACTGAACTACGGGCTCAAAATATTACTTTTTAAAAAAGTTGTTGCCATTATAGGCATTGCCATTCAAATGGCATGCATGCATCATGTGACTGTGCAAGGTGGGCCTTACCTGGCCCCCCATCAATATTTTATTCAAGTCGGCAGCACTGGGTCGGGTGGTTTCCAAATTAAATAAAGACATAAATTGCCTTCCTTTGCACATGTCAATATCCTCATTTATTATTTTTAAAATTTATTTGCCCTTCATCTGAAGATTTTACAATATAAACATAGAGGATAAAAGCATGGCTTTCTCAAAAACAAGTGAAGCCAAAGAAATCTCTCCTTTTCTTTTCTTTTTTTGGATGGAGTTACAAAGTTTGTTGATCAGGGGACTGCTGTGCATCTCGATTTCAGTAAGGCTTTTGACAAAGTCCTCTGTGATATTTATGTGAGGAAGGTGGTAAAATGTGGGCTGAATGGGGTAACTGTTAGGTGGATTTGACTGACCAAACCCAAAGAGGACTCCTTCATGGTTCCTCCTCATCCTGGGGAAAAGTGACCAGAGGGGTGCTGCAGGGTTTGGACATTTCTTGAGAGAGATGTCTTTGCCTTGGCCTTTCTGTGGGATTTTTATTATTATAGGCTCTATGGAAGTTGCTCAGTTGCAGCCTGGATACACTGGCCCAATTCAAACTGAGTCCAATTAGAACTTATATAGCCCCATGGTTCTCAGCTTTTCAAAGCAATCTGTGAAAAACCATTCTAAAAAGGTCAGTTGTCCAAATTAGTCAATTTAATTCTATAAGGGACCATTCCTGCTAAATCAAAGCATATACACCTTCATGTATCTGCTGTTTAATGGATCCTGAAGCTTTGTCTTGGCGAAGTGGATTTGAAACCATTTAAAAATGGATAGAGAAGGTTGGCACACTGCAGAGTGCCAGGTGGAACAAGGAAATGTGGTCCTAAATTGATCTAATCTAAATACTGGACTATGCAATAGCCTGATCTATTAGAAAGCTTAAAATGCATGAGAATCCTCCATTGGGGTGTAGGCAATAAGACACTATACATTGAACATAAAAACAATTATACACAAAAATTGAGTCCCCCCTTTGTGGAAATAACATACTGTCAGACACATGTTAGCATTCCTACATAATATCACACAACACACAACATACTAATTAAATCTCAGTTGGAACAACTGTTACAATGTAAGATTATATAGACAGGCGCAGCATTGATTTTAGTTATAGGTGGCAGAAATCTGCAGCTGTAAGGTTTTCTTCTTAAAGTGACCCCTTTAAAACAACAAATGTAAAACAAACTTTATCCATACACAGCTTTGTTAATTTGTTAAAATATGTTGAATTACAACATTGTATTCATTTATATTATTCCGGAAATCCTTGTCAACACTGTGGAACTGTAGTAGTCCCCAATTTGGACTTTATGTGGAACAGAAATTAGCAGACATTTGGTCTTTATGAATGAACTGATTTATTGGGACTTCCGTCTATATTATTGCACTTTATGTGTTGTTTATGTGAGGAGAATCAGAACTTACAGGGTTAAACAGTTCTGTGTGACGTCTCACATTCTGAGGCGTGGTTATGTTCACATACGGGAATCTTTCTCTGTGTGTGAGTTCTCTTTCGGTTTTGACTGAGACGAGAAAGGATGTCTACTCTTTCGCTGGGCTAATTTATGAAGTTTTCCTACACATTAAAGACTGTTGGAGATAAGCAAGAAGTCTGGAGCAGTTTGATTTATTACCCACACACGGCAGCAGTTTCTCCCGCTGCTGAACTCTGCTAGGACTATGCAAGGAGAGCTCAAGGTTTATATCGGCACGGAAGCGCAGTGGCGCAGCAGAAACGTGCCGGACGCCATCTTATCTGCAGAGTTTATGTGGAAGATACAGATTTGATATTGTGATAAGAATATATAGAAGAGTATTGTTTATGTGAATCCGCAGCCGGTTACGTCTTGTGTGTTTGTCCATTCCGGGAACAGCATTCCTGACCCAGATTTTCACAGGAAGTCCCTCAGATGATTCCCCTCTCAAACAGGATACGTGAACCTAGGCCAGTAAGGTCCTCCTCCCCGGCAGACGGACAACCCCTTCCCCAAATCCCCTCCCTTCCCCACCTCCCCATGGGGGTCCCTCCCCAGAACGGCCTCCGCTGTCCGGTGTTTGGACACCTGAAGGGCGTGGAGGCTTCTCAGGGCAGCTGTCCTCACAGCGGGGAGCAGGTCTTTGGGATCCTCTCCCTCATAGCTGTCAACTTTTCCCTATTCTTGCGAGGATCCTATTCGGAATAAGGGAATTTCCCTTTTAAAAAAAGGGAAACGTTGACAGCTATGCTCTCCCTACTCTTGTTTCCTCCAATACCATTGCTGGATGAAGAAAGCCTGTGGCACAAGTAATAAATGAAATAAAAAGCGAAATAAGAAACTGAGAAAATAAGAATCCACTGATTGCCTCGCCTTGTCCTCTGTCAATTGCCACCAACTGCTCTCTCCTCCACTTGCCTCACCTCTAACCCAAAATGGTCGCCTCCAAGTCTGTGGCTTTTACTGGTCTTTGTCACCGTGGCAACCCCCCCACACACACCTGGACCTGGGCCCACCTGGCTCCACCTATTGGGAGATGTTCTATAATGAAATGAAAAAAAGGTTTTAAGAAAAGACCAGAAGCGTTTTTATTAGATATTTTAGGGCAGGATTTACCAAAAATTAAGAATAATCCATTCATGTATGTGACAACAGCGGCCAGAATTTTACTAGCTCAAAGATGGAAACGCGACGAAATACCAGTGAAAGAACACTGGCAAAAAACGTTGATGGAATACGCTGAAATGGCGAAGCTAACTGAGAGACTTAAAGATAAGGAAAATAATGACTTTAACAAAGATTGGGAACCTTTTAAGATGTATATATAGAAACAATGCATAGAAATGAATTCACTGGCAGGATTTGAGTGATACACTTACAATGGAAAAATACAATCAGAAAATACAATTATGAGGTAAAAATGAGAAGAGACAAATGTTATAACCTTCATTTTAATATATAAGGAATACAAAATTATAAGCAAAAGAAAGAGAGGTGTTATAAACCAGGGGGGTGTTAATTGAAATTGTAAAATGTAATTTGAATGTTTGATTATGTAAAAAAAAATTAATTAAGTATTTTTTTAAAAAAAAGAAAAGAAAGAAAAGCAATGGCTCCTCTTACTTAGGGCCCCACAGACCTCATCGGACACCAGAGCAGATTCCTTTGTTGCTTTTTTGAGTCAACCAGCAATGGGGGTTGCATTTCCTTATTTCCAGGAGGGCTGTTGCTGAAGCACATGACATGCTCTTCACACTTAGTTATCTATTAGAAGCACAGGCACAAATTATTGTATGTGTGTTTGTATTTGAAAACTACCCCAGTCTCTGAGCAGTGAGATTCCTGGGGTCCCAGGCGCTTCCCCAGATTCAGTTTCCTTGGAATGAAAGTCAGCGGAGACTGTGGTGTCTTTATGATATCTAGCTTTATTTACTCATATACACAACCGGAGTGTAGGACGGAGGGGCTCACAGCATCAACACACAAACAGATCTTGATTCTCTATTAGTCGCAGCTTTGGCTCCGGCACAGAGCAAGCTGGTTTTGGGGTTTCCCACAACTCTCTCAGGGTCTTGCTTTCCTACCTAGCAGCCAGGTGAGATGGGAGGGGGGAGGACAGGCCTCCCCCATTAGCTGAAGCTCTTGCAACCCAGCTCCTTCGTTGGGGATGCTGAGGAGGACACTCTATGGCCAGGAAAGGCCCTTGTCTTGCCAAGAAACTTGTCTGTGGGAATCATGCATTCCATAACGCTATGGAAAGGGTGAATGTCTTCTAGAATTCACAGCTGGCTCCAGAAGAGGAAGCTGTTCTTTTCAGTTTGGTCTGTTATCAACTGCAGAGGATGAATACCCTTGGGAGCCTCTTGGGGAGATGGAAGTGTTGAAAGGACTGAATCCATGAGGGAGAGCTACTTGCTCTGAGATGGGGGAACCTTCGGGCAAAGGCCAGCTGAGTAGAGATGCTGTTGGCTGCTAGTTTCTGTTCCTCCCCACTTTCCCAAAGGGCGTAACATTGGAGGTCCTGCGGGAGGAAAGCTTCAGGAAGAACTGCGATCTCACTTGCCATCAAAGAATTCATACAGGGGAGAAACCCTATAAGTGTGTGGAATGTGGAAAGAGCTTCTGTCACAGCAACTGTCTCACTTCCCATCAAAGAATTCATACAAGGGAGAAACCTTATCAGTGTGTGGAATGTGGAAAGAGCTTCACTGATAGCTCCTCCCTCACCTCCCATCAAAGGATTCATACAGGGGAGAAACCTTATCAGTGCATGAAATGTGGAAAGAGCTTCAGTCACAGCCACAATCTCGCTTCCCATCAAAGAATTCATACAGGGGAGAAACCCTATTAGTGTGTGGAATGTGGAAAGAGCTTCAGTCACAGCCACCATCTCACTTCCCATCAAAGAATTCATACAGTGGCCAAACCCTATCAGTGTGTGGAATGTGGAAAGAGCTTCAGTCAGAGCTCCCATCTCAGTTCCCATCAAAGAATTCATGCAGTGGGAAAACCCTATCAGTGTGTGGAATGTGGAAAGAGCTTCACTGATAGCTCCTTTCTCACTTCCCATCAAATAATTCATATAGGGGCAAAACCCTATCAGTGTGTGGAATGTGGAAAGAGCTTCAGAAACAGCCGCAGTCTCACTTCCCATCAAAGAATCCATACAGGGGAGAAACCCTATCAGTGTGTGGAATGTGGAAAGAGCTTCACTCATACCTCCTCTCTCACTACCCATCAAAGGATTCATACAGGGGAGAAACCTTATCAGTGTGTAGAATGTGGAAAGAGCTTCAGTCAGAGCTCCCATCTCACTACCCATCAAAGAATTCATAGGGGAGAAAACTTATAAGTGTGTGGAATGTTGAAAGAGCTTCACTAACAGCCAAAATCTCACTTCCCATCAAAGAATCCATACAAAGGTGGGAAAAACCATTCTACAGCTTTAGAATCCAGGCTTTGGCTAATTGACGTGTATGAAGATCAAAGTATTATGGGCCTTAATTTATGATGAGTTAAAAAAAGTGTTTGGAATAACCTTTCTAAAAAGACCAGAGGGATTTCTGTTAAGTATTGTTGGCAGGGACATCCCGAATGCCTTTAGAGAGGTATTTTTATATGCAACAGGTGGGAAAGGGGTGGAAGGAAGAAGAAGTCTCGACAATAACGGACTGGCATAACAAGCTACAAGAATTTGCTGAAATGGTGCAGTTGACAAATAGCCTGAGAAGCACTTCAAAACAAAAAAATATTTAAAAATGGGATAGATATATGTTCAAAAATACAGTAAAGTTTCGCTATCTATGCTAGCATTCAATTGACGTTGGAAAGAGACTGAGTTGAGAAATAAGACCAAGGGTACATATTGATATAGCAATGTATTAGAAAAAATGTAAATAAATATACAATAATAAGAATACATTCATTTGTGAAAAAGGAATATACAACGGGATAGACAGGAAGTCCAAAGTGTTGGTACATATATGATTTTGGAATAATTTTTTGTCCTTGTTTTCTTTTTCTTTTAGCATGTAAACTTTGTATACATGTTGAAAATTATAGTAAAATAAGCCTTGTGATGTAACATGATCATGTTTACCGATGTAACATAAGAACATTAATAAATAATTTTTAAAAAGACATCTAATGCCCTTTTAACATGTGATGTTTTGTGTTTTTATGTTGTGTTTTTATGTAGGGAATAGGCTACAACCCTTAAAGGCCTAGGGGTCTTTGACCCATCCCCCAATAAAATATTTGAGGATGCCACCCCCCAGTTTTTGGTGTTGTTTTCCCCCCCAAACACAACCTTTTATCCTTCTCTTAAAAAATAAAAAAATAAACTCACAAAGGTCATGAGGAAAACAAAATACAAGAAAAGACAAACGTGGACAGGTCCCATCTTTCCCGGCAAAAAGCAAAAGTTTCTTTAAAAGAGGCTTTCCCAAACTTGGGTCCCCAGCAGCTCCCGGACTACAGCTCCCATCATCCCTCCCTATTGGACCTGCTAGCTAGGGATGATGGGAGCCGTAGTCCAAAAACAGCTGGAGACCCAAGTTTGCTTTAAAGGGAAAGTAGTCTGGCCCTGTGACACCCTCTGCTGGACAAAAGCACTGCCCCAGAATCTGAACCACCCCCAGTACTGCTAATTGGAATTAATAGAGCGCAAAACATAAGTTTGATTGGCACTTCAACCTCTAGGGAGCTTCTAGGTGCTTTCTGCACCACCTAGAGTACCCACAGAATTGTGGCTTCTACTGGCAACACACAGAGGAGAAGAAATGAAAGACAAACACAAGGGGCAGGAAAAAACCTGGAAAGGGCCATACCAAATGGACATCCAGTGTGAAGAGGTCACTTTCCCCACTGCTGAACAATGCCACAGGTAGAGGAGATGGAATGCTAGAAGTGTTCTGCGGGGCAAGGGGAGCTGCTGGGAAATTGAACAACGGGCTCAAAATATTACTTTTTTAAAAAGTTGTTGCCATTATAGGCATTGCCATTCAAATGGCATGCATGCATCATGTGATTGATTGTGCAAGGTGGGCCTTACCTGGCCCCCCCATCAATATTTTATTCAAGTCGGCAGCACTGGGTCGGGTGGTTTCCAAATTAAATAAAGACATAAATCGCCTTCCTTTGCACATGTCAATATCCTCATTTATTATTTTTAAAATTTATTTACCCTTCATCAGAAGATTTTACAATATAAATATACAGGATGAAAGCATGGCGTTCTCAAAAACAAGTCAAGCCAGAGAAACCTCTTTTTTTTTTTTTGATGGAGTTACAAACTTTGTTGATCAGGGGCCTGCTGTTGAAATAGTGCATCTTGATTTCATTGAGGCTTTTGACAAAGTCCTCTGTGAGATTTTTGTGAGGAAGGTGGTAAAATGTGGGCTGAATGAGATATATGTCTTAGGACATCAAACTGGGAAAGTGGGTTTTAAACTAACTGAACAGGTTTTATGCCCTTGGGAATTTGGTCTCTTAAATCTACCTCTTCGCCTTCCGTTTCTGTGCGCTGCTCTGGTTCGCCAGAAGCGGCTTAGTCATGCTGGCCACATGACCTGGAAGCTGTACGCCGGCTACCTCGGCCAATAAAGCGAGATGAGCACCGCAACCCCAGTCAGACACGACTGGACCTAATGGTCAGGGGTCCCTTTACCTTTACCTATGCATTATAGAAGGGACGTCCAACTTCCAAGATGCTGAGATCTACTCCCAGTAATAAAAAACCTGCCAGTCTACTTTTTAATTTAAAATTACTTTTTATCCCAGTAATAAAAAACCCATTGTCTTTGCCCAGAGTTGTTGAGCTTTTCTCAGGGAGCAGTGACCAGAGTTGTGGATCAACCAGTAGATCGCGATTGACCTGTTGCACATGCCTCCATTCTTGGAATTTGCAAAACAACATCAAACCTTGCGTTACATGAAATACATTCGACAAACACAAGACGTAACCGGCTGAGGATTCACTTAAACAATACTCTTCTATATATTCTTATCACAATATCAAATGTTTATCTTGCACATAAACAACACATAAAGTGCAATAAATCCGTTCATTCATAAAGACCAAATGTCTGCTAGTTTCTGTTCCACATATGTTCATAAAGTCCAATTTGGAGACTACTACAGTTCCACAGTGTACTAGTGTTGCACATGCCTCCATTGTAGGAACTGCATTCCTGACCCAGAATTTCACAGGAAGTCCCTGCATGATTCCACTTTCAAACAGGATACGTGAACCTAGGCCAGCAGGGTCCTCCTCTCCGGCAGACGGACAACCCCTTCCCCAAAGCCCCTCCCTCCCCCACCTCCCCATGGGGGTCCCTCCCCAGAACGGCCTCCACTGTCCGGTGCTTGGACACCTGAAGGGCCTGGAGGACTCTCAGGGCAGCTGCCTGGCAGTTCTGCATCACCTGGAGCAAGAAATCTTGCTCTGGCTCCAGCAAAAGTCAGGCTGTCAGTTCCTCACAGCTGAGAGTGCAGAGTGGGGGGCAAAGAGCCCTGGCAGCGTGAGGAAGGTCTGAGGGATCCTCTCCCTACTCTTGTTTCCTCCAATACTCACCATTGCTGGATGGAGAAAGCCTGTGGCACATCTTCAAGAAGAAAAAATAAATAAGTAATAAATGAAATAAGAAGCGAAATAAGAAACAGAGAAAATAAGAACCCACTGATTGCCTCGCCTTGTCCTCCGTCAACTGCCACCAACTGCTCTCTCCTCCACTCGCCTCACTACTAACCTAAAATGGCCGCCTGCAAGTCTGTGGTCCTTGTCACCATGGCAACCCCCCCACCTGGACCTGGGCCCACCTGGCTCCACCTATTGGGAGATGCTCTATAATGAAATAAAAAAAAAGGTTTAAGATAACCTTTGTTAAAAGACCAGAAGCGTTTTTATTAGGTTTTTTAGGGCAGGATTTACCAAAAGATAAGAAAAATCTATTCATGTATGTGACAACAGCAGCCATAATTTTACTAGTTCAAAGATGGAAAGGTGATGAAATACCAGCGAAGGAACACTTAAATTTCTTTAATTCAGTTATTAAAAGTGGCTCCTCTTACTTAAGGGCTGTACAGACCTCATGGGACACCAGAGCAGATTCCCTTGTTGCTTTTTTGAGTTCACCAGCAATGGGGGTTGCATTTCCTTATTTCCAGGAGGGCTGTTGCTGAAGCACATGACATGCTCTTCACACTTAGTTATCTATTAGGAGCACAGGCACAAATTATTGTGTGTGTGTGTGTATTTGCAAACTACCCCAGTCTCTTGAGGTTTGAGATTCCAGGGGTCCCAGGCACTTCCCCATCTTCGGTTTCCTTGGAACGAAAGTCAGCGGGGACTGTGGCGTCTTTATGATATCTAGTTTTATTTACTCACATACACAACCGGAGTGTAGGACGGAGGGGCTCACAGCATCAACACCCAAACAGATCTTGCTTCTCTATTAGTCGCAGCTTTGGCTCCGGCACAGAGCAAGCTGGTTTCGGGGTTTCCCACAACTCTCTCTGGGTCTTGCTTTCCTACCTAGCAGCCAGGTGAGATGGGAGGGGGGAGGACAGCCCCCCCATTAGCTGCAGCTCTTGCAACCCAGCTCCTTCTTTGGGGATGCTGAGGAGGACACTCTATGGCCAGGAAAGGCCCTTGTCTTGCCAAGAAACTTGCCTGTGGGAATCGTGCATCCATAATGCTATGGAAAGGGTGAATGTCTTCTAGAATTCTCTGGTGTCACCAGAAGAGGAAGCCATTCTTTTCAGTTAGGTCTGTTCTCAACTGCAGAGGATGAGTAGCCTTGGGAGCCTCTTGGGGAGATGGAAGTGATGAAAGGACTGAATCCATGAGGGAGAGCTACTTGCTCTGAGGTGGGGGGACCTTCGGGCAAAGGCCAACAGAGAAGGGATGCTGTTGGCTGCTGGTTTCTGTTGCTCCCCACTTTCCCAAAGGGCGTAACATCAGAGGTCCTGTGGGAGGAAAGAGCGTCTCGGAGTCAGGGGCCAGTCTGGGCTAAAGCGGCCCCCATTGCCCCCACCACGGAGTCCCTCGCACTCCTGGACCATGAGGGATGCAGATTTTGGTCTTGGACCAAATTGGGGGCCAAACTGTCAGTATTTCATTCTCCCATTGCTAGTGTACTATGATATCCATGTTTACATCTTCTGTACTGTCTGTGTAAGAATGGAAGTCAGTCTGTAAATCACTTCCATCCTTTCTTCTCTTTTACTCTGACCGAGGAGGAGACGGCTGTGGAAGACAGTTCACGCCATGTTTCTTTGTTATCTTCTGCTGTAAATAAAGCTTGATGTCACATTCCAACACAGTTTGCAGCACATCTGCAAAGAGAAGGACATGGGGACAGGTGAGTCCGTCCCTGAACACCTGGCAAGGCTATTCCAAGAGTTTTCTCCTGGATTCCAAGTCCTACTGCAGGGGAGGAGGGACATCCCAAGCCTTGGGGGCAAATCCTGGCCTCCTTCTACCAGAACGTGGCTCCCCAGGCTAAGGAGATGGTCAATATCCAGTTCCATTCCACCCTTTTAAAATTTAAATATCAAAATAGATCCCAACTTTCAGAGCATGTAATTCACAGGAGTGGAAAGACTGCTGCGCTACTCATCGAAATAGGACTATTCTTCCTTCTCCCACCTTCAAAGTAAACGTAAAGAAACCGAATTGATCCAAACCTGCCTTCCTCCACCAACCCCAAGCTTCGCTCTTCATGCCAAAAGACAACATTTTCCAGTCCCCGGGTGAAACTCCCTGGCCTTTCATTGGTAGAGCAGCCACCACGCCTGTGGCGTTTACCTCACGGGGACTGACTGAGCGGACAGCAAGATGCTTTCAGCCTCAGACACTTGGCGGGTTCTGAAATGGCCGTGCAGGCCAGATTCACGGCCCTGGCAGGCTGGATTTGGCCCATGGGACATAGTTTGAGGACCCCTGGTCTACACTGACTGGGACATTCTGCATGCCAAGCAGATGCTCTAGGGCTCCCCATATTTCACTAGCCTTTCAATGTTATGCTATTAGCAACCGTGGAGATTCCACCTGCCTCTTTCGAAAGGAGAAAACTCACCTGATATAATAATAATAATAATAATAATAATAATAATAATAATAATAATAATGTATTTATACCCCGCCCACCTGGCTGGCTTCCCCAGCCACTCTGGGCGGCTTCCAACAAAATATTAAAATACAATAGTCCATCAAATATTAAAAGCTTCCCTAAACATAAAAATAACAACAATCCATTTTCAGTCCATTGAATTAGCAATTAAGCATTTCTGGAAAGGGAAATGGCATACTTTTGTATATTACCATAAAAAGCATGCATAAGAAAGTATTACTCATTTATAATGAGAATAGTATTAATTTATTTTGAACTTCGCTTGGTTCCTCCTTGGTAGCCAGTGTGATTGTTTCAGTAGGACTAGAACTCAGGACCCGCTGCCTTGAGGGACATCTAAGAGCAGTTGGGCAGGGGAAAGTCTCCCTTGGGAAGTGGTGGACTCTCCTTCCTTGGAGGTTTCTCAGCAGAGATCGGACGGCCATCTGCCATGGATGCTTTAGCGGAGATTCCTGCATTGCTGGGGGTTGGACTAGATGACCCTGGGATCCCCTCCTATCTCTCCACTCCTGAATTCTAGGAGGAGCTTCCTTGCCTCCTGCAAAGCCCTTTTCCCTGCAAGCTCTTCCTCTGGTTTCTGGCCAAGGGAGGGAGATGCTCAGAGTCCAGCCAAGAGCCTCACCCCCAAAGGATATCTGGGCATGGGCGTAGCCAGGGGGGCAGCTGCCCCCTAAATCCATTAAAAATAATAAGAATCTGAGGTTCTGCCAAGAGAGAGAGGGCTGAGCTGGAGGGACTCGGCTTGGCAAGGGTTAAAGGGAAGTGAGCTGCCTTCCTAGAGAGGACAGGAGGCAAGGGGGGCCAGGTCCTCCAGAGCCAAGGCCCCTCCCTCCCCAGTCCTTTCCTTGCTTTGGGGTCTCTCCTGCAAGGGCTGCCTCGCTGTCCCCTCCTGGGATCTGGTGAGTCTCCTCTCTCTCCCCCCAGAGGGTGCAGTGGGGAGACGGGGGGGGGGGGGGTCCCAAGGCTGCAGCAGGAGAGGGTGCTTGGGGAGCCTGATCTGCTCCTGCAGGGGGGGGGACCCCAAGTCAGGGAGGAGAGGGTCCTGCCAGGGAGGGGCCAGGTCTGCAACGCTCTCCTTCCTGGAGATCAGAGGATCCCTGACTCCCACGAAATCTCCCTTCTTTAAACAAAGGAGTCCCTGGGACTTTAACTCTGTGTGACATCGCTCAGCCTCATTGCACAACAGAGGAAACATGTGCAAATGGTTTTCCAAAGCTGGACGAGGAGGTGGACTAGCCCCCCCCCCAAGAAAACCCCACGTGGAGGAAGGAAGGAAGGAAGGAAGGAAGGAAGGAAGGAAGGAAAGGTGGGAGAGAAAGGCCAGGAACAAAGAGAGGGATCCCAGCCCAGAGTCTGGCTGCTGCATTGCGGACCAGTTTCCCAGTCGTCTCCCAGGGCAGCTCCCCACGGAGGCCACTGCAGCAATCCCCTCGCACCCAGAGCATGGCATCCCTGGACCATGTCCTCTCTGTCCCAAAGGGATTGTTGCTGGCAAAGCAGCCGGAAATGGGCGCTGCTACTCACCGAACCTCCAGGGACCTGGGCATCAATGGCTGTGTGTGTGTTAAGCTATCTCGCGGAATAATAATAATAATAGTAACAATAATAATAAATTACCCAACTAAATATCAAGGGAGATGTCTGGCCCTGCCCACTTGGCCCTCAGGGGGTTGACCAGATACATACCTGGCCCTCAGAGCAAAGAAAAAGGGACCCCACCCCAGGAGTCTGTCTGGAGAGCGGCAGAGAGTCCAAGTGCAAGAAAGGGAGACAGAAGCAGGGGAGTGGGGGGGGAGGAACTCCTGAGGACCCCCGGGTGAGGACCCCCACTAGACCCACAAATGACTCCCTTGCCATTCGGTTCTGACTTCATGCATTGACTGGAAGGCTGCAGAAACCAGGTTGATTAATCTCCCAGAAATCCCTTCAGTTGCCTCCACATTTTGCGTGGCTAGGAGGCTAGAGATTTATTTCTCCTCCTCTTCCTGCTCTTTCTTTTCAAAAAGATAGCTCATGGTCTGGGGTGCGGTGCAATCCTCACCTGGTTCCCAGCAAGACTCATCCATGCTTGCTCAGGGAACCATTCCCCCCCCCTTCAGTTGCCTCCACATTTTGCATTGCAATCTTCTTTCTAGGAGAGCTTCTTCTTCTTCTTCTTCTTCTTTAGAAAATAGCTCATGGTTTGCTTGCTAAGGGAAACTTTTTCTTCCTCTGACCTACAAATTCTGTAACAAAACAATGTATTTGCTTTGTAGGATTTGCTACAGCTTCTCATTTAGAAGGGCAGAACTTGGCAGAAGACTAAAGGGTTCCTTCCGATCTCTCAGAGGCTTCCTGAAAGCACAGATGGATGAGCGAGACTCAGCTGGCCTTGGAACTGGAAGAGGCCCTGCTAACCAAACTGGGAGCAGTGGGGGATTCTGGGAAAAACCAGTGCAGAAGATCCTGGGTGAGGAGGATACCCTCCGATTAGAGGTGCAGAGCCAGCAGTTGAGGCAGTTCTGCTGCCAGGAGGCCAAAGGACCCCGAGAGGTTTGCAGTCGACTCTACCACTTTTGCCACCAGTGGCTGAAGCCAGAAAGGCACACGAAAGCTGAGATGCTGGACCTGGTGATCTTGGAGCAGTTCCTGGCTGTCCTTCCCCCGGAGATGGAGAGCTGGGTGAGGGAATGCGGAGCGGAGACCAGTTCCCAGGCAGTGGCCCTGGCCGAAGGTTTCCTCCTGAGTCAGGCAGAGGAGAGAAAGCAGGTGAGAGAGACTTTCCTCTGGATACTCCCAAGAGGCTCCAAACAGGACAGAGAACATCCCATAATGGTCTGCTGATGGCCCATCCGTTTGGATCTCACACCCCTCAAGTCTTTGTCATTCTCTTTGTAGTATTTCTCACCATTCTCTGTTTTGAATCCTTGTTTCTTTTTCAGGGAAAGGATCTCTTTGCAGAAATGGACCTGGATTCCTGTGAGGCAGAGAGGTCTCCGTTGGACACCAGAGAGAGGCCACTGGGTAAGGAGAAAGGTGGTTTTTCTCTGTCTGGTCTCATTCTGTTGGTTTTCCAACTCATCTGGGGGTTCTTTTCCTCTTGTTTTGGGGGGAGACAGTTGGGAAGAAGCGTCCAGAGGAGGGGAGATGTATTTCTGCACAACAAACATATGAAATGGGCACAAACATTCAAATGCTCTCAGCAGGAAAGGCTTTTCAAAGGCCCATCTGCAGTTAGAGATGCCCTGTTTCACCTGTGAGAGAAGCAGGCACTCCAGGCATCCTGACCACCTTTTTTTCTCTTGCAGGTGACAGAATGATGCCGGCAAGACCTCCTGATCCGTCTTTTCATGGGGACAGAAGAGAAGCAGCGGGTGTGGAACGAGATCAGGTCAGGGGAAGCTGCCTTGTGGGGACAGAGGCCGAGGGATGGAGCAATGTCATGGACTGGTTGGGCACAGAGGAGTGGTGGGAGGAAGCAGCTGGGGAACCAGGAAGGGAAGATGGCTCAGAGCCGAAGGAGTGGAGGTAGAAGAAGGATGGGCGGTCAGAGGGAGAAGAGGGCGAAGCCTGGGAAGAGGAGGTGTCAGAAGCTGAAGGGCGAACAGGGCTTAGTGAGCTGGAAGACTCTGTGGCAGAATGCAGTGCAGAATCAGAGGCAGAAGAGGAAGGAGGCGAGTGGGAGAGGAAGGTCGAGAGGCAGAGGTGAGTCAGGATAAGGAAGAGCCATCGATGGCTCCCTCTCCTTTTCCCAGAAGCCACCCTCCCTGCTTGTCTCTCAGAGCCAGGAGACCCCCTGCAATGCAGAAATCTCTGCTAGATCATCCAAGACAGATGGCCATCCAACAGAGGCTTATTTGATTTCTAAATAGATCACTGAATGCTCAGATTGGTTTCTAAGCAGTGGACGAATGAGAACAAATAGTGGCCTGGATTCACCTAACCAGCCCATTGGCTGCAAAATGGGACTTGCCCCCCATTCCTCCCGCTCTGTGCCCCCATGAACCCCTAGAATTTGGCTCTAGGGCATTGGGAGGGAACTCCCCAGAACAGCTCAGGAGGAGAGGAGAAAGTAGACCCTTTCATCAGGCAAACTGGAATTCTTGCGTAGGCAGAATGACCTGGAAAACACAAAGTGGAGTACAACCTATTTGCACAAAGACGAATTCCCATAATTAAAACTTAGAATAAAATAAGCATCCAGAATTAAAATGTGCAGCAAAGTAATCCTATTGAAACAACTCCCCTGCGTGAGTGCCTGAGGGCCCCGCTCCTGCCACTCACCACCTGGCCCAGGGCGGGGCCTGAAGCCTCATAAGGACGGTTGCTGCTGCTGCTGCTGGCCAGGAGGACTCGGAGCAGTGCAATTTTCTTATTAAAATGTTTTATAAATTTTCTTTTTTCCTTTTTGATTACTTTTTTTTGTGGGGGGTGGGGTGGATGTTAAGACCAGAGCATGTCATTACAGAGGAGGCAGGTTTAGTCGTTGTTTGAGGACTATCCCTGCCTCTGGGTCTGGTCCTGACTGGACGGATACTAGAATCAGCAAGGGATACCCACATGACCTGAAGGTGCTGCTGTGCAATGCCAGGTCAATGATTCATAAAACCACGGCCATCCATGACTTGATCATGGATGGAGGACTTGACCTGGCATGTGTAACAGAGACTTGGTTGGATGAAGCAGATGGGCCTGTCCTTGCCGCTGCTTGTCCACCAGGTTTCACTTACACACAGCAACCCAGGCCTTGTGGGCGGGGAGGGGGGGTTGCAGTGCCATGGTCAGATCTCTTCCTGGTGCAACTGGACTTCTCCGCTACCCTTCCCCTCTGCAGGGAGGTGGGACCGATTTGGATGGTTCACCCTCGCCACTTAATGGCTCCAAATGGTTTCCAGAGAGTGGTAGGGGATGCTTTATCCCATGTTGATGGCCTTTTAGCTGATTCCCTGGTGGCCCGCTGGAATGCGGAGTTAACCAGGGGTATTGATTGTTTGGCTCCGAAGCGCCCTCTCCGATTGCATGTAGTCCAGACAGCCCCGTGGTTTTCCACGGATCTGAGGGAACAATCGCTGAGACGGCTAGAGCTCTGGTGGCGGATAACTCATTCTGAAGCTGACCGGACACGGGTTAGAGCTCAATGTCGAGCCTACCAAGTGGCGGTAGCAACGGCAAAGAAGACTTTCTTCACCGCCTCAATTGCATCTGTGGAAAACAGCAGCAGGAGACTTTTTCAGGTGGTTTGCAATTTAGCGGAACCACCTGCTACATTGGGGCCCAGTATGGGCCACATGATCTCCTGCAATGATTTTGCAAAGTTTTTTGCAGATAAAGTCGCTCAGATTCAGGAAGAGGTAGACTCCACCATGGGAGCAGGGCCAGGGCAGGAGAGTGCTAGTGTCCTGTCTAGTCAAGTTGCGTGGGATCAATTCCAATCTGTTACCTCTGAGGATGTGGACAGGCTGCTTGGACGAGTGAAACCAACCACCTGTCTCCTTGATCCTTGCCCATCGTGGCTTATAAAAGTTAGCCGGGAAGGGCTGGGCGATGGGCTTCGCGGGGTCGTGAATGCTTCTCTCTGTGAGGGAGCCTTCCCAGACCCGCTGAAAGAGGCGGTCATTAAACCGCTTCTTAAAAAACCATCTTTAGATGCTGCCAATATGGCTAACTATTGCCCAGTCTCAAATCTTCCATTCTTGGTCAAGGTGATTGAGCGAGTGGTTGCTGAACAACTCCAGGCACGCCTGGAAGAAGCGGACCATTTGGATCCCTTCCAGTCGGGATTCAGGACTCATCATGGGGACTGAAACTGCCTTGGTCGCACTGGTCGATGATCTCCGTCAGGCTAGGGACAAAGGTGAAAGGTGTTTCCTAGTTCTGCTGGATCTCTCAGCGGCGTTTGATACCATCGACCTTAACATCCTTCTGGACCATCTTGAGGGGCTGGGAGCTGGGGGCACTGTCATACAGTGGTTCCGCTCCTTCCTCCTGGGCTCTACCTCTCTTTCAAATCGGAACCAGTGAAGGCAGTGAAGGTCCTCTGTGAGTGTCTGGAGGCAGTTGGAGGATGGATGGCGGCTAACAGATTGAGGTTGAATCCTGACAAGACAGAAGTACTGTTTTGGGGGGACAAGAGGCGGGCAGGTGTGGGGGACTCCCTGGTCCTGAATGTGGTAACTATGCCCCTGAAGGACCAGGTGCGCAGCCTGGGAGTCATTCTGGACTCGCAGCTGTCCATGGAGGCACAGGTCAATTGTGTGTCCAGGGCAGCTGTTTATTAGCTCCATCTGTTATGCAGGCTGAGACCCTACCTGCCAGCAGACTGTCTCACCAGAGTGGTGCATGCTCTGGTTATCTCTCGCTTGGAGTACTGCAATGCGCTCTATCTGGGGCTGTCTTTGAAGGTGACCCGGAAACTACAATCCAAAATTCGGCAGCTAGACTGATGACTGGGAGTGGCCGCCGAGACCACATAACACTGGTCCTGAAAGATCTGCATTGGCACCCAGTATGTTTCCGAGCACAATTCAAAGTGTTGGTGCTGACCTTTAGAGCCCTAAATGGCCTTAGTCCAGTATACCTGAAGGAGCGTCTCCACCTCCATCGTTCTGCCCAGACACTGAGGTCCAGCGCCGAGGGCCTTCTGGCGGTTCCCTCGCTGCAAGAAGCCAAGTTACAGGGAACCAGGCAGAGGGCCTTCTTAGTAGTGGCACCCACCCTGTGGAATGCCCTCCCACCAGATGTCAAAGAGAAAAATAACTACCAAACTTTTAGAAGACATCTAAAGGCAGCCCAGTTTAGGGAAGCTTTTAATGTTGAATAGGTTATTGTATTTTAGTGTTTTGTTGGAAGCCGCCCAGAGTGGCTAGGGAAACCCAGCCAGATGGGCGGGGTATAAATAATAAATTATTATTATTATTATTATTATTATTATTATTATTATTATTATTAACAGGAAAGAAACAATAGAGCATTGTATAGCAGATCATATTTCTGCTGTCTCAGAGGAGGACATTTCCCTTTTTCTTTTAGGCTCCAGTGTGCTTTGAAGATGTCGCTGTTCGTTTCACAGACAAGGAGTGGGCGTTGCTGGATCCTGACCAGAGAGCTCTGCATAAGGACGTCATGGAGGAGAATTGTGGGATCGTGGCCTCTCTTGGTAAGGCTCCTGGTGGGATCGTCATATCTGCCTGGAAATTCAAAAAATACCTCAATGTGACCAACCTCATCTATTTTCACAGAGCTCAACAGCGCCCCCTATAACACCTGGGAACCTAACACCCCCACAATAAAGAGTAAATTACAGTTTTTTCTTTGAACAGCCTTCCTCAAATTATTCCTTTTTCTACCAGGATTGGGCTGGTCTGAACTTCCCAGGCCATCTTCAATGTCAGCTTCAGAATTGTTAGGAAAGCTAAGTAGTTTCAGGTTTTTGTTTTTGCTCCTCTCAGTCTTGGGTTGTCAGGGAACTGACATCGGAGCGAGAGGCGAAGGGAAGGCTCCCAGATGATGCTGGCGAAGGACCCAGCAACAGGGGGAGAAGCAGCTCAGCAGAGGGGGAAGGCAATCAGCGCGACACCAGGGATAAAGGGGGGCAGATGGGGGAATCGGAGAGAGGGCTCCAGGACTCTTCACTGGACATCAGTGAAGAGAGCACAGGTCCTCCACTACCCACGCCCTCCCTGCGCAGAAGACTCCCGCGCAGTGAGAGGAGGAGGAGACTGGGAGTCAAACAGCTTTTATGCTGGAAGAGGTTTAAGAAACGACCACTGACGGATTCTGCTAGCGACTGAGGCAGCCACGCAGAGATGGGCTGTGCAGTCAGAAAGGTTTAACAAGGCAATTTAGCCTGGAGAGGCGGCAGTTTACGCACGAGTAACTCATACCCATCACAGCAATCCGTCAGTCCCTGAAAGTTGCTTGTGCGCAGCAGCAGGCAGGCAGCATCATGAGCAAAGCAGGAGAAGCGAAAGCCGCGGAAGGAGCAGCTGAAGGACAGACTCTGGTGGAGAGGAACCGAGAGTTGGAACAGCATGTGGCCCTTCTGACAGCGCGGCTGGAGGAAAGGCGGGCTCAAGATGCACAGGTCAGGCCCACCCCCATAGCAAGGAAGGTACCGGGACTGGTACACAAATTTGGAGGGAAGCCCCAGGACTATAGTGCGTTCTGAACGGAAATTGAGTATGCCTTGGAACTGCAGCACGACGATTTTGTAGACGATGGGGCACGGGTGGCATACATTGTGGGTTACCTGGAGAATGGGGCCAGGGAATGGATCAGGCCCCTTATGGCAACACAGAATGCAGCCATGCAGGACCTGAGGAAATTCTTCCAGGCGATGGACGCAATGTTTTCCAGTGATGTACAACAAAGTGTGACTAAACGAGAACTGATGAACTGTAAACAGGGAAATCAGTCAGAGACTATTGGTCACGCTTTGCGATGATAGTTCACCGTCTGGGGTGGCAACTGGACTCTGAACCCATACAGATGTTATTTGAGGAGGGTTTGTCCCCAACGGTCAAGGATGAGCTTTCGCGCGCACCCCGCCCGCAGTCCATGGATCAGCTGACCAAGGCTGTGCTTGGGATTGGAATAAGGCAGGAAGCGCGGGCCCAGGAGAGGCGGGAGGGGAGAGAGCAGCGTTGCCATGACTACCGCATTCCTGAAATACCAAGGCCGCCTTCCCCGCCGGTGGAGCCAATGGAAATAGACGGTGCACGCGGGAAGTTTCAAGTTCCAGCGGAGGTCGCAAAAAGGAGGGAAAGGATTGGAAAACCACCAAGAAGTGTTTCCTCTGCCAGCGGCCAGGGCATTTCGCCAGGGTCTCCCCTCAAAGAAAGGCCTGGCAAGGAATGGTGGGAGCCACAGGGGGTGAGGAGGAGGTGGAAAAGGCACAGGAACAGGGAAACGCGAACGCTTGGCTGCCACTCGGGCACAGCAGCCAGGCCAGCAACCAGTAGAAGTGCCCCAACCAGACCCCCCTAAGGCGGCTATAGCCATCGAAGTGGTGCTAGGACTCCCGAATGGGCACCCAGTCAAGGTGAAAGGGATGCTGGATTCAGGCAGCTCCTGTAATTTCTTCAGCAAAGACTTTGCGTTAGAGCATCAGATCCACTTATTGCCTTTGGATTTCCCCTTGCAAGTAACCACCATTGATGGCAGGGAGCTTCTAGGAGGGGAAGTGACACACCAGACCCCACCAATGAGAATGAGGGTGTCCAGGCACTCGGAAACCATTGCCTTTCACATCGCCTCACCAGCAGGGCCTCCAATTATATTAGGGATGAGCTGGCTAGCACAACATGATCCAGTGGTGGCGTGGCATCAGAGGACAGTCACCTTTGGGTCAGCCTACTGCCTAGAACACTGTCTAGGAGGGGAAACTCCCAGGATGAGCATGGCCAGGGTGGCTGGGATGGCTGTGGAGCGGAAGGGGGAGGTGCCGCAGCAATATGCTGATCTGCGGGAGGTCTTCAGTGAGAACGAGGCAGATAGACTACCACCCCATAGGCCCTTTGACTGTCAAATCAACTTGCTCCTGGGGGCACAGCTGCCGGTGGGTAAGCTGTATGCCATGTCGGACAGGGAGATGAAGGAGTTACGGTTTATTGACAAGAACCTGAAAAGAGGCTTCATAAGAGAATCAAAGGCAGTGGGAGGCAGTCCAGTGTTCTTTGTGGACAAAAAAGACACAAAGCAACCCAGGCTCGTTGTGGACTATAGAGCCGTCAATCTGGTGTCGGAGCCCGTGACCTTCCCTATGCCTCGTATCGACGACATTTTGACGAGAGTGAGGAAGGGAAAAATCTTTACCAAGCTGGACCTCAGGGGGGCATACAACTTGATCAGGATGAGGGAGGGGGATGAATGGAAGACCACCATGTTCACACCCCTAGGGGCATTTGAGTACTTAGTTATGCTTTTTGGATTACAGTCAGGCTCCGCCTGTTTTCAAGCTTTCATGCACCACGTGCTGGGGTCTCTGCTGTACAAGAACTGTGTAGCCTTCTTGGACGACATCTTAATTTATTTGGACAACTAGGAGCAGCACGTCAGAGAAGTAAGGGAAGTGTTACAACGATTGCAGAAGCACCAGCTGTGGGTCAAGCTAGAAAAATGTCAGTTTCACGCCAGAGAAGTCGAGTTCCTGGGGTACAAGTTATCTGACAAAGGCCTAGCAATGGACCCAAGCAAGGTGCAGGCGGTGCTGGAGTGGAAGGCCCCCAAAACACGGAAGGACGTGCAAAGGTTCCTAGGGTTCAGCAACTTCTACAGGAAGTTCATAAAGAACTTCACCCACTTGACAGCACCCATCATGGATTGTCTCAGTAGCAAAAGGAAGTTCGTGTGGACGGAGGAAGCCCAGCAGTCCTTTGAAAAACTGAAGAAGGCATCCGCGTCGGAAGAGCAACTCCTACACGTAGATTTGGAGAAACCCATGAGGCTAGAGACCAATGCGTCCGACCGGGCCATAGGGGCGGTCCTATTGCAGCCAGGAAGGAGCAAGCAGGAATGGAAACCGTGTGCTTTTTTTCAAGGAAGCTGAGCAAGTCGGAGCAAAACTATACCGTGTATGACCGAGAACTGCTTGCGATCTACACGGCCTTTCGTCGTTGGCATCATCTGCTGATAGGAGCGCAACACCAAATCCAGGTTTGCACAGATCACAAGAACTTAGAGTACTGGAGGACTGCACGGGTACTCAACCAGAGACAGATTCGATGGGCACAGGAATTCTCCAAATTCTCCTTCGAAATCCGGTATATCCCAGGAGAGGAGAACGTAAGAGCAGACGCTCTCTCCCAGAAGCCGGAGTACTTGGAAGGAGAGGGGCCGCCGGAGACACGACACATGATCCCCGAGGACTGATGGGTGTGTGGGGGAACCTTGGTGGGGAGACGAGAACTGGCAGGGCTTACCAGAAACGATGTGTTCGCACCGGGGGAGACCCTGAGGGGGAAGGTACTCAAACAACTCCATGACAACCCCACAGCTGGGCACTTTGGACAGCACAAAAGCATGATGCTGGTCACCAGGCAGTTTTGGTGGCCCAGGGTGAGGGAGGATGTACGGGAATATGTACGGGGGTGCGACCGCTGCCAAAGGGCAAAGGGGGAAAGGGCTGCCCCCGCAGGATTGCTAGAACCCTTGCCCACACCCGGAAGGCCCTGGGAGGTGGTGTCCATTGATTTCATGACAGATTTGCCCAAGTCCCGGGGAAAGACAGGTAGTGGTCTTACTGACGAAAATGTGCCATTTTATAGCTTGCTCACATGCGGTGACAGCAGAGGAGACAGCCAGGTTGTTTGTGGAGCACGTTTTCCGGTTGCATGGCACCCCCTTGAGGGTTATCTCCGACCGCGGGAAACAATTTACCTCCCGGTTCTGGAGGAAGCTCATGAGCTTGCTGCAAGTCGAGGTCGGGTTCTCGACGGCGAGACACCCGGAGACCAACGGGCAAGCGGAAAGAGCGAACAGTATACTCCAGCAATACCTACGCTGCTACGTCAGCGAGAGACAGAACGATTGGGTAGAGAAACTGGCGCTGGCTGAATTTGCGTACAATAATGCTGAACACGTGTCCACGGGCATGAGCCCATTCATGGCCAATCATGGGTGTCACCCCAGGGCCTTCCCGGGGAGTGGGGAGGAAAACTGGAGCGTACCCGCGGCGGAGCAGTTTGTGGAAGAAATGGAGGCCCTACACCAGCAACTTAAGATGAACTTGGAAAGGCCAAAGAAATTTACAAGAGGCAGGCAGACAAGCACTGCAGGGAAGGGGAGACCATACGGGTGGGGGACCGGGTGTGGTTGTCCACCCAAGGGTTACCCTTCAAAGGGGGGTGCAAGAAGTTGCAGCCCAGACGGCTGGGACCATTTGAGGTAACACAGCGGGTGAATCCCGTGGCATTTAAGCTCAAGTTGCCTGACAGCATGAAAATACACCCGGTGTTCCACCGGTCCCTACTCTCACCACACAGAGAGGGGCGGGAATTCCCGGGGCGAGAGGGAGAAGTCACCACACACCCGCAGGTAGAAGAAAGGGAACGCCATCACGTGGCCACGGAAATAATTGATTCAAGGTGGCGAGGGCGCCAGGTGGACTACTTGGTGGCTTGGGAAGGGGAACCCGGGTCAGAAAACACGTGGGTTCCCACGGAAGCCATCAATGACAGGTATCTGGTGGAGGTATTCCACCGCCGGTTCCCGGACAAACCCAAACCCCTAGAAAGATTCTGGGAGGAGCAATTTGGAACCACAGACGACGAAGAGGAGTTTGAGGGGTTTTCTGACTCCGAGGTGGAGGAAGAAGAATCAGACTGGGAGGGCCACTCCGTTGGCAGGAATCAGAGCAGGTGGGAAGCGGGTTTCGAATCCACTGAGGATGGTGACAGTTCCTTCCGGGGGTTCCCCGCCTCGGCCGAAGAAGGGGACGAAATTGGTTCCACAGGTCGGGCTGGGGGTGGAGGGGGTCCTGGGGGGAAGGTGGATGTCAGGGAACTGACATCGGAGCGAGAGGCGAAGGGGAGGCTCCCAGATGATGCTGGCGAAGGACCCAGCAACAGGGGGAGAAGCAGCTCAGCAGAGGGGGAAGGCAATCAGCGCGACACCAGGGATAAAGGGGGGCAGATGGGGGAATCGGAGAGAGGGCTCCAGGACTCTTCACTGGACATCAGTGAAGAGAGCACAGGTCCTCCACTACCCACGCCCTCCCTGCGCAGAAGACTCCCGCGCAGTGAGAGGAGGAGGAGACTGGGAGTCAAACAGCTTTTATGCTGGAAGAGGTTTAAGAAACGCCCACTGACGGATTCTGCTAGCGACTGAGGCAGCCACGCAGAGATGGGCTGTGCAGTCAGAAAGGTTTAACAAGGCAATTTAGCCTGGAGAGGCGGCAGTTTACGCACGAGTAACTCATACCCATCACATGGGTTGACCAAAGAGACGACTGGCAGCGAAGCTCAGGTGCTGCCAGCCAGAGAAGAAGCAGGCCTAGGGAGAGGAGACTTAGCAGCGGAAGGCAGAGAGGAGGGGGAGATCAATTGTAATTGTAATCTGAACAAAGGGGAGAAGAAAAAGAGAGACAGAGTGACAGACAGCTGTGTGAGAGCTACAGGAGTGAGTCAGACACTGGAATGCAGGAAGCATTCTCTGTCAAATCTCCTAGGATCTGAAAAGTGGCAGAGACGCTCTAAAGATACTGGAAGAGAAGGTGCGGGCTTCCGTGTTGGGGAAGGGGGAGGAGCTCAGTCTGGGCAACTCCATCTTGTGGGGAGGACGAAGAGTAGAGGAGCTCCGTCCAAGTTTGTTGTTTTAGCAATAAATCTGAAATTATTAACAGCCAGAGTCATCGCACGTTTGTGGGAGAGACCAAGCCATAACAAGGACTGACATTGGAGATGGAGGGGATGCCATGACTGGGCCAAACAAAATCCATCCCAGAGAAGAGCTAGGCTTATGGAATCTCAGGTAGCAGTAGCAGTGATGAGGATGAGGATGAGGATGATACAGTGGCACCTCGGTTTACAAACTTAATTTTTTCCAGAACAGGTAGCACTGTAGTAGTAATAATAATTTTTTGTAATGGCTTGGCTCTTCCACAGAAGCGATATACCAGCAGTAATTATCTCAGGTTTATTGTTCAAACACATAAATCACTCCGGAGCTCCTTCACTCTGTCTGATTTCAAGTTTGCAGTTGCAAAGTCTAAACTTCGCCCCTGCCTCTTCTTCCAAGAGGGAAAAAAAACCCTTTCGCTTCCGCTCTTTCCCCCTCCTCTCACTGACCTTTTCATGCCTTCGAGTTTTTGGGCTAGCTATTCCTGGCCTCTCCCCTTCTGTCTCTAAGCTAAGATTCGTATTTTGTGGATCTTTGCTATCTGCTCTCTGTTCTCTGAAGCTCTGCCACTCGGCTGCCCCTCCTCCCCCTCACATTCCGGCTCACATTCCAGTTTCCTTATCTCTCTTTGCTTGCTTTCATACATTCCAGCCTCTGTCAGCAGTCATAAAGAAAAAACGTGAAACCTTTGGTAACCATTGGTAACCTTTAGCTTTCATTACGGCCTTACAACACCTTCCCATGAAGTGAACCAAGTTTTTAGTTCTGCAGCTGTAATAATGGGAAACCAAGACTGAATTATTGCCTCTGTTAATTGGGCTTTATTGCTGGATTGCTTCTAACAAAGAATTTTCTTTAGTTGGCTCCATAGATTTCTGATTGGGTTAATGTTTGGGCTATTCCCAGGCCCTTACGGCAGTGGAATAGGATTATCTTGAAAGCACCGTTTGCACACAGCAGCAACAGGACATGGAGCTGAATCTTGTTGAAATAGAAAAATAAATAAATAAATATGCTTCAGTATCTGGGAAAGATCACCTGCGGAATGCTTCAGTTTGGGCTAAAGTATTTCATTTATGTATTTTGGGGCATTTACATTCCCATTAATGGTGCAAATTCTGCCCACACCTTTTGCTGCCATGCAACCCCAGATCATCACACTATCTGGGTGTTTCACGGTCGGTGTAATGCAAGTAGGATGTAAATCTTCTCTGATTCTTCTCCTCACGTATTTCATGCCATCACTACCAAGCAAGGAGATTTGGCTCTCATCCCTCTAAATAATACTGTCCCATTCTTCCACTGTCCACTTAACAAGGGTTTAGTCATGGCGTGTTGTAGTGGTTAAGAGCGGTAGACTCGTAATCTGGTGAACCGGGTTCACGTCTCCACTCCTCCACATGCAGCTGCTGGGTGACCTTGGGCCAGTCACACTTCTTTGAAGTCTCTCAGCCCCACTCACCTCACAGAGTGTTTGTTGTGGGGGAGGAAGGGAAAGGAGATTGTTAGCCGCTTTGGGACTCTTGAAGGGGAGTGAAAGGTGGGATATCAAATCCAAACTCTCCTCCTCCTCCTCCTCCTCCTCCTCCTTTTTCTTCTTCTATCTTTTCAAGCTTTGCTTGAGAGATAGCAATGGCTTTTTCCTTAGAACTCTAACATTTAGACCAATCCTTGCACTCAACTTCACATTACATTGCGCCATGTCATATTGTATACACCCAGATGATATTCTTCTGTCATGTAGGGACAGTCTCTCTATTCTTCGATCGTCACTTGCCTTTGTGCACCTTTTCCTGCCTTTACCGGTTAAGTTGGTTAAGTTTTCCCCAATCTTTCTTCTAATTTCTTCATAACTGTACCCCTGTTCACTTAATAGTACAATTTTACATCACTTTCTGGGTGACCAGTCAACTCTTTGTGCCATTTCTATAATTTTATTATGTTTTTCAACCTCACTAAATGAAAGAAGACAGAAAACCAACCAACTTGTTAGCAATCACGTAACACACTGACAAAAGTCAACCTAAGCAAGTTGTGCTTCCTTTTTCTGGTTATTTGGCTATAATGTTTCATAGAATATGGATAATTAAACCAACTTTGTTGAATTGCATTCTTGATTAAATTATCTTTCCATTGATATATAATTTTATGATAGTACTCCAAAAGAAGCAGAGTTTTGAGCCATCAAACCTCTGAAATGCACTTTTCTCCAAAAGGCTTCTGCAATTTTGACCACTACTGTATATCAAACAAAACAACATTCAACAACACATCAGAATCTCATAATAAATATGTTGATTAATGACAAACAACACAGGTAATGAACACCCCCCCCGAGCTCCATTCAGTTCTTCTCCATTTGTTCATGAGTGTCTAACCCATTTTTGTCTCCATTGCAGATTGTAATGAATCGGAAATCGAGAACAAAGGTGACCAAGATAAAATCCCCAGAGAGGAGAAGCCACGTAAAAATTTAGAGTGTGGAGAAAGCTGCAGTCAGAGCTCCCATTCCACTTCCCATCAACAAAATCTCATTGGAAAGAAACCCTATCAGTGTGTGGAATGTGGAAAGAGCTTCAGTAAGAAGGACAGTCTTACTTCCCATCAAAGAATTCATACAGGGGAGAAACCCCATCAGTGTGTGGAATGTGGAAAGAGCTTCAGGAGGAAGGACATTCTCACATTTCATCAAAGAATTCATACAGGGGAGAAACCCTATCAGTGTGTAGAATGTGGAAAGAGCTTCAGTCACAGCTTCAGTCTCACTTCCCATAAGCGAATTCATACAGGGGAGAAACCCTATCAGTGTGTGGAATGTGGAAAGAGCTTCAGTCACAGCTCCGGTCTCACTTCCCATAAGCGAATTCATACAGGGGAGAAACCCTATCAGTGTGTGGAATGTGGAAAGCGCTTCAGTCACAGCTCCAGTCTCACTTCCCATAAGCGAATTCATACAGGGGAGAAACCCTATCAGTGTGTAGAATGTGGAAAAAGCTTCAGTCAGGGCTCCAGTCTCACTTCCCATCAAATAATGCATACAGGGGAGAAACCCTATCAGTGTATAGAATGTGGAAAGAGCTTCAGGAAGAGCTGTGATCTCACTTCCCATCAAATAATTCATACAGGGGAGAAACGCTACCAGTGCTTTGAATGTGGAAAGAGCTTTAGTCACAGCCACAATCTCACTTCCCATCACAGAATTCATACAGGGGAGAAACCCTATGAATGTGTGGAATGTGGAAAGAGCTTCAGGAAGAGCTCCCATCTCACTTCCCATCAAATAATTCATACAGGGGAGAAACGCTATCAGTGCATGGAATGTGGAAAGAGCTTTAGTCACAGCCAGAGTCTCACTTCCCATCACAGAGTTCATACAGGGGAGAAACCCTATGAATGTGTGGAATGTGGAAAGAGCTTCAGGAAGAGCTCCCATCTCACTTCCCATCAAAGAATTCATACAGGGGAGAAACCCTATCAGTGTGTGGAATGTGGAAAGAGCTTCAGGAAGAGCTCCGATCTCACTTCCCATCAAAGAGTTCATACAGGGGAGAAACCCTATCAGTGTGTGGAATGTGGAAAGAGCTTCAGGAAGAAGGACCAACTCACTTGCCATCAAAGAGTTCATACAGGGGAGAAACCCTATCAGTGCGCGGAATGTGGAAAGAGCTTCAAGAGGAAGGACCAACTCACTTGCCATCATAGAGTTCATACAGGGGAGAAACCCTATCAGTGTGTAGAATGTGGAAAGAGCTTCAGTCAAAGCTCCAAACTCACTTCCCATAAAAGAATCCATACAAAGGTAGGGAAAACCATTTTACAGCTTTAGGAGCCCCGAAATCCGCACCTTTATTACCTGGCCTTTGGCTGATTGACATCTAATGCCTTTTGAACATGTGGTGTTTTGTGTTTTCATGTTGTAACCATCCTGAGACCCGTAGGTCTAGGAATAGGAGCCAATGCTTAAAGACCTAGGCGTCTCTCCCCCCCCATAAAATATTTAAGGAGGCCTGTGGGGTTTGCCCTCCTAGGCGTGTGACATCATACTAGGTCATAAGGAAAGGGTTAACTAAGTGTAAAATGATTAACCAATAGGAACCCAAGGGGAGGAGTTAGAGTTGTTAGGAAGTGAGTCTGGAGTTAGAGAAGGGAGAGGGAGGATAAGTCTGTGGGTTGGGCTAGTGTGATGTGAGAGAGTGAGAGAATCTGTTAAGAGGAGTCAGTTAAACAGCTGGGATAATCAGTTAGAAGGTATTAGGAAGGTATAGGCCAGTAAAGAAACTAAGGTTAAGAAACTGACAAAAAAAATTTATCTGAAACCATAAACTTGTAAATGCTTATAAAATAAACTTGTTTATTTGGTTTAATGTTAACAACTGTCTGGACTCAGTGTGTACCCGAGAGAAATGGGTTGGTGGCAGCGGGGAAGCGATCACAGTGGTGGCACAGGGATCAATAGACCGTCAAACGTCTGGGGACCCTGTGTGGTCGCCACAAGGCCACCCCCCAGGTTATTTTGGTTTTTTTTCCAAACGCAAGCTTTTATTCTTCTGCAACTTGCCATACAATTTCTCTTTCAATTTGCCCTCTTAAAAAATAAATAAATAAACGCACAAAGGTCACGAAGAAAACAAAATACAAGAAAATACAAATGTGGACAGGTCCCATCTTTACGGGCCAAACTTGGGTCCCCAGCAGCTCCCGGACTGCAGTTCCCATCATCCCTCCCCATTGGTCCTGCTAGTTATGGATGATGGGAGTTGTAGTCCAAAACCAGCTGGAAACCCAAGTTTGCTTTAAAGGGAAAGTAGGCTGGCCCTGTGACACCCTCTGCTGGCCAAAAGCACTGCCCCAGAATCTGAACCACCCCCAGGACTGCTAATTGGAATTTAAAGAGCTCAAAACAGAAGTTTGATCGGCACTTCAACCTCTTGGGAGCTTCTAGGCGCTTTCTGCACCACCTAGAGTACTAACAGAATTGTGGCGTCTACTGGCAACACACAAAGGAGAACAAATGAAAGACAAACACAAGGGGCAGGCAAAAACCTGGAATGGGCCATACCAAATGGACATCCGGTGTGAAGAGGTCACTTTTCCCACTGCTGAACAATGCCACAGGTAGAGGAGATGGAATGCTAGAAGTGTCTCTGGGGCAAGGGGAGCTGCTGGGAAATTGAACTACTGGCTCAAAATATTACTGTTTTAAAAGGCAGCTTCCTGGCAGCTCTGCATCACCTGGAGCAATAGATCTTGTTCTGGCTCCAGCAAAAGTCAGGCTGTCAGTTCCTCACAACTGAGAGTCCTGGCAGCGGGGATGAGGTCTTTGGGATCCTCTCCCTCATAGCTGTCAACTTTTTCCTTTTGTTGCGAGGAATCCTATTCAGAATAAGGGAATTTCTCTTCAAAAAAGGAAAACGTTGACAGCTATGCTCTCCCTACTCTTGTTTCCTCCAATACTCACTATTGCTGGATGACGAAAGCCTGTGGCACATCTTCAAGAAGAGAAAAACAAGTAATAAATGAAATAAGAAGCAAAATAAGAAACTGAGAAAATAAGAATCCACTGTTTGCCTCGCCTTGTCCTCCATCAACTGCCACCAACTGCTCTCTCCTCCACTCGCCTCACTACTAACCCAAAATGGCCGCCTGCAAGTCTGTGGTCCTTGTCACCCTAGCAACCCCCCCTCACCTGGACCTGGGCCCACCTGGCTCCACCTATTGGGAGATGATCTATAATGAAATAAAAAAATGTTTTAAGAAAACCTTTGTTACAAGATCAGAAGCATTTTTATTAGGTATTTTAGGGAAGGATTTACCAAAAGATAAGGAAAATCCCTTCATGTATGTGACAACAGCGGCCGGAATTTTACTAGCTCAAAATGGAAAGGCGATGAAAAACCAGCGAAAGAACACTGGCAAGAAAAGTTGATGGAATACGCTGAAATGGTGAAGCTAACTCAGAGACTTAAAGATAAGGACTATAATGACTTTTTAAAAGATTGGGAACCTTTTAAGATGTATATACAGAAACAATGCATAGAAACGAACTCACTGGCAGGATTTGAGTGATACACTTACAGTGGACAAATACAAACAGAAAATGCAATTATGAGGTAAAAATGAGAAGGAAGAGACAAATGTTATAACCTTCATTTTAATATATAAAGAATACAAATTTATAAGCAAAAGAAACAGAGGTGTTATAAACCAGGAAGGGAAGTTGGGGGAAGTCGCATGGCGGGGGGGTGTTAATTAAAATTGTAAAATGTAATTTGAATGTTTTTGTGGGAGCCATGAAGTCATGGCAAAGGCTTGTAGCGCCACCTGGTGCCTCGCTGACCTCGGTGACCTGCATGTCCGTGCCTTGCAGTGTATTAAGTGCATAACCTTCTATGGAGTTATGTTCCCTCTCTGGGCAGTAATTACCTTATATGGTGATGGGTGTTGAAAAGCCATGATCGGGCGATGTAACGTGAGACATTGGCAGACGGCCATGCAGGCAGTTAGACAAAGGATAATAAAGATACTGGACAGGAGAGAAGTTCGAGTGAGCTGCCCTCCACCCTGAAAATACTGATTTTGGAAAAATGGGCAGCTCCTTGTCTATTCCACAACAGAAATTTTTTAAAGACTTAAAATTTCTCCTCTCCTCCAACAAATTGGAAGTTCCTGAGGGTGATTTGATACAGCTCATTCTGGCCATCGATGAACATTGTCCCTGGTTTCCTGCAGATGGGACTTGGGAATTAAAACATTGGGATAAGATTGGAACACATTTTCATGGACACCACAGCATTGGTGTTCGGATTCTAAATGCATGGTGCAAGGTTCGTTACGCCATGGGCTCTTTATCACCAAAAAATATCTCCATGGCTGCATTGCCAACACAACCTCCAGCTTCTTTAGTCCAGCCTGCTGTGTTAGCGTCTGTTCCGATACTCGCCTTCCCAGCAGCCCCAGACCCCAAACCTCCGGACTACAGTTCCTCACCAGAGGACCCAATCCTGCAAAAATACCGTGGTCAGGCTGGAAATGACCCTACTCTCTCAGCGGCAGAACCAGCTACCCCTTTTCAACGTGCAGTCCTTGCCTGTTCCTTAATTCAGGATACTATGGCATTCCCTGTTATTGTGCCCCCTGCTGGCGCTCCAGCAGGAACTCAAGCCCAACACCAACCTTTTGACTTTAAGATCTTGAAAGAACTGCAACAGTCAGTAAAGGCCAATGGACTCAAAGCCCCATATATGCAGGCACTTTTAGAAGCCACATTAGCCCAGCTCTTGGTTCCAGAGGACATCAAGCTTTTGGCCCATACAATGTTACCTCCATCAGCGGGCGTATTGTTTGCCCACAAATGGGAAACCGCCTGCCGTGTTTATGCTCCGGCTTTATTACAACAAGTCAGAGGGAATAACCCTAACGTTACCCTCAGCGATGTCATAGATGCCATGATGGGGCGTGGTCTCTTTGTTCAGGCTTCAGTGCAAGCCACACTGCTGCAGATCTTATTGAGGGATACTGCTCTTGCAGCAAAAGAAGCAATGAGAAAAATTCCAGAACCCACTAGTATTCAGTCTAGATGGGGTTCAATCAGGCAAGAGGCAAGAGAATCATATTCTTCCTTTATGGACAGGCTGCTTACAGCAGTGAGTCGCCAAATAGAAAATCCTGAAGCCAAACAAATAATTATCAAACAATTGGCCTTTGAAAATGCCAATGAGGATTGTAAGGTTGTGTTACGACCGATAATACACAATCCTACCACAGACACAGCAGCCATGCTTCGCATTTGTCAGTCTGTAGGTACAGCCACCCACAAGGCTCATCTGCTGGCAGCAGCGCTAAATACAAACCAGCCTGTAGCCACCGATAAAACTTGTTTCCAGTGTGGCAAACCAGGCGCAATGCAGATCCACGCAACAGCCCCGGTGTCCTTCTACCAAATGTCCAATCTGCCAAAAAGGCTTTCATTGGGCCAATCAATGCAGATCTCTTCCCCAAAACCAACAGCAGGGTCAGCACACTGCCCGAAATCAGCAAAAAAAACAGCAGGGAAACCGGCAGCCGGGCCCAGACAAACCAATAGGGGACCCCCCGGAGTCTAGGGAAACAGCACCACAGCTTCGCCTGACCCAGGACATGGAATTCCATTTGCCTTTCTGCCCTTTAAAGACTCATGTCCTCGCTGAAGCAGGGTTGGACAATCATGCCACTTGCCTGGTATTGCCTTTATTATCCGCGCAAGCAGCAGGAATTCATGCAGTACCGATGTTAACACACGGACCATATGTGAATTTCCCTGAGATCACGCTATACGCGGATCGTCCATGCAGGATACAGTCAAATACTCCAGTAGCAAAGATTATCATCTTCCCCCCATCCGAACAGCCACCCCTGATTGCAGCAGCCATGGACATTACAGCCTTGCGCCCTTCTGTGTCTTGAAACCTTTCCGCATGCGCCACCCAGAAGTGATATGTTATCTTTACATGGATGACATCTTAATAGCTGCGAAGAAACTCCCGCCCGCTATTTTTCAAGAACTTTCTGCCACATTGGCGGAAGCGGGACTTTGCGTAGCGCCTGAAAAAATTCAATTGACGTTGCCCGCCACTTACTTGGGACATAAAGTCACTGCACAAGCAGCGCTGCATATTGTTCCCCAACTGACTATCCCTTCAAGCATGAAGCTTGTGGAATTACAGCAACTTCTTGGGCATTTGAATTGGGCTCGCTCTTTCCTTGCATTACCCACCAGTACATTATCACCATTGTTTTCGGCGCTCGCGGGACACAAGGATCCAGCAGATGTAATTCAGGTCACCTCGGCAATGATCACTGCATTACAAACCATTAATCAGCACCTGCGATCTACTCTCGTGGACAGGATCACAGAAGCCTCTGCACACGAGCTGCATCTGGCAGTGTTTGCCACACCATTGTTGCCAACAGGAATTTTATATGCTCAGACGGACAAGAGGAAGACTATCTGCATTATAGAATGGCTACATTTGCCAAATACCCCACCAAAAAACATTAATTCAGTAATTGATTCCACATCAGACATTGTCATAAAAGGACGTTCTCGCGCCATGGCCTTGAGCAGTTTTGATGTTGCATCAATGTATTTGCCTTTCTCACAGACTGAACAGCAGCATTTATTGGTAACTAATGCTGCCGTGCAAATCGCCTTGGCTGATTTTATAGGTGTGATCATTTTCAACCCTCCGAAGGATGACCGTTTGACTTTTCTGACACAAGTCACCTATGTTTTGGCCACCCCCTTGTCTCTCACACCTCTTCCCTCTGCATTGACCCTCTTCACGGATCGAACAAAAAGTAGGGGGGTGGTGACATGGGAGGAGGGAGGAAAATGGAAATATTTATTTACCCCTCCACAGTCTTCTGCTCAGCGAGCTGAGCTAGCGGCTGTGATTCTTGCCTTTCAATCTTTTTCTATTCAACCTTTCAATCTCATTGTGGATACTCAGTATGTATATCGTCTTTTTGCTATTTTACCAATATCTCCGAGTGGTACACCAGCAGGGGCTTGATCTTCAGGTCGCCGCTTGCGTTGGCACAGAAGAGCAGGGTCAGATGGTCCTTCATGGGCTTGTGGCCAGGCAACTTGGACTCCTCCTGTGTGATGAAAGTCCTTTTGGGCATCCTCTTCCAAAACAGCCCGGTCTCGTTGCAGTTGAAGACCTGCTGTGGAACGTAGCCCTCCGCCTTCACAGCCTCCAGGAACTCCACTGCAAAGTCTTCAGCCGCAGGAACATCAGAACTGGCAGCCTCTCCATGCCTGACCACGCTGTGGATTCCAGATCTTGCCTTGAACCGGTCAAACCAGCCTCTGCTTGCCTTGAAGACTTCTGGCTCGCCTGAGGTTCCTGGCTGTTCCCGGATGAGGTCAGCGTGCAAGGCCTTGGCCTTCTCACAAATGACGGCCTCAGTCACTGTGACCCCTGCACGCTGCTTCTCTTCCAACCAGATGAGCAGCAACTTCTCGACCTCCTCCAGAACTGCTGGGCGGTTCTTCACGATCCTGGTGACTCCCTTGGCTGCATCAGTCGCAAGGATCTTCTCCCTCATCTTCAGGATGGTGCCGATGGTCGATGGGTTCCTGCCGTACTCCCTGGCGAGGTCTGTCACACGCATTCCACCGTCGTGCTTCCAGATGATCTCCTTCTTCATTTCCAGTGTCACCTTCTCCTTCTTCCTCTCGCCGGCCTCCGCAGCAGCAGTCTTCTTGGGTCCCATGGCAGCACAGCTCCTACCTTCGTAAACTCAGAAAAAGAAAAAGAAAAAATCAGCAATTCAAACCCAGAACCAAGTCCTTGGATTCCAAACACCCAACCCAAAATCCAAAAAACCCCCAAAAAAGTTTTAGAAGTTTAACTTACGAAATGGCTGCAAATCACCAAAGTCTTCAAAATCCTCAAATGGCTGCAAAAGAAGTTTTGGAAAAGCTTTAAAAATCACCAAAGTCTTCAAAAACCTCAACTGTTCCCCCAGCCACCCACCCACCACACAGAAATTGCAAATCCCTCCCCAACTGATCCCCCAGCCCCTCCCCAACTGTTGCAAACCCCTCCCCAACTGTTCCCCCAGCCAGCCAGCACAGCACACAGAAATTCAAAACCCACAATTTTTTTTTAAAAAAATCCAACATGGCCCAATGGTTACAGAAAACCATAAAAATTCAAAAAAAAAAAAAAAACCACACAAGCTCCCAGATCCTTGCAAACCCCTCCTCAACTGTTCCCCCAGCCAGCCAGCACACAGAAATTCAAAACCCATAAAATTTTTTTTAAAAAAACAACATGGCCCAATGGTCACAGAAAATCATAAAAATTCAAAAAAACCCACACAAGCTTCCAGATTCTTGCTAACCCCTCCTCAACTGTTCCCCCAGCGAGCCAGCACACACAAATTCAAAACCCAGAATTTTTTTTTAAAAAACAACAACATGGCCCAATGGTCACAAAAAATCAGAAAAATGCAGAAAAAACCCACACAAGCTCCCAGATTCTTGCAAACCTCTCCCCAACACCAAGTCCTTGAATTCTAAACACCCCAACCCAAAATCCAAAACCCCCCAAAAAAGTTTCAAAAGTTTAACTTACCAAATGGCTGCAGAAGAAGTTTTGGAAAAGCTTCAAAAATTCAGCAAAGTCTTTAAAAAGCTCAGAAAGGCTACCACACCGCATGCTATGTGTTGCTCCTCGAAGTCAAGTCGCAACTGCACCTCTTCAAGCAATGCACCCTGCGTTTTAACGGTTTTAAGACAAAGGAAACAAACTTGCAAGACGTTTTCGTCTTGCGAAGCAAGCCCATAGGGAAATTCGTCTTGCGAAGCAACTCGTAAACGGAAAACCCTTTCGTCTTGCGAGTTTTTCGTCTTGCGGGGCACCACTGTACTCACATACACAACCAGAGTGTAGGATGGAAGGGCTCACAGCATCAACACCCGAACAGATCTTGCTTCTCTATTAGTAGCAGCTTTGGCTCCAGCACAGAGCAAGCTGGTTTTGGGGTTTCCCACAACTCTCTCTGGGTCTTGCTTTCCTACCTAGCAGCCAGGTGAGATGGGAGGGGGGAGGACACCCCCCCATTAGCTGCAGCTCTTGCAACCCAGTTCCTTCTTTGGGAATGCTGAGGAGGACACTCTATGGCCAGGAAAGGCCCTTGTCTTGCCAAGAAACTTGCCTGTGGGAATCGTGCATCCATAATGCTATGATGAGGCATCTGATCAAGACCTGCATTTTAAAATGAGCTTTAAAGATATATTTGCAAATGCTTGTATGTTTCATGCCAGGTGGCAGCTGTTTATCTTCCTGCTCAAGGGCCCCCCTGATTTATAGCAGTAGCAGGAGACACGTTTCTCAAAGTTGTAAAAGGAAATTACAGGCTAGGAGCAAAAGGTCATACTGACCATACAAATTACAGAATACAATCAAGCTGCAAAAACACTAATTAAGAGTTGGTAAATAGTAAGATTTATTGTTTAACAGAAGACTCGAGCAATATTTTCCTAAGGTTAAAGGGCAAGAGCTAATGGGAACAGCAGCTGGCTGGGGAAAGGGAGTTGTAAACTGAAGAGGTTTTTTGAAGCTGTTTCCTTTTTACTTTGAAAAGGCCTTTTCTTCTAAAAAGCTATATATGTTAATGTATGAAATATATTGGCTTAATGTAATTATGCAAAGGATTTAGAAAGTAATAAATGTTAGATTCTTATGTTAGATTCTTATTTCATTGATGGTGTGTGTGAAGGTGAACCCAAGATCTCTGTTACCATGAGCCATCTGTTTTAGCCATCTGTTTTGGAGTGAATAGGGCAATAGGGCAATAGGGCAATAGGGCAAAAGGTGAAATGTTAATTAAGGTGCCTTGTCGAGGCAAATGTAAGATATATGGCTACTTGTCTGCCATTTATGGATAGAAGGAAATATAGCTCTTTGTCTCCCATAAAAGGTAATAGGAAATGGGTGTATCTTTTATGATTGGTTCTAGCAAACAGCCAATAGGAATTTCAACCAGGCTGATTGGACAGAGGCAGCCAAAGGAGGAGCAAGGGGGCTGGGCTGAGGAAATATAAGTGCTGGCCATCAGGGCTGGAAGGGGCAGAGCTTTGGTAACCATATACCACTGTGCCTATCATTTATTTGTCTGACAAATAAATTATTATTTTAATTTCTCTATTGCTGCGTTGAATATTTCATTCCAGCTAAGCGTTAACCACAAGCAGGGTGCTACAATGGAAAGGGTGAATGTCTTCTAGAATTCTCTGGTGTCACCAGAAGAGGAAGCCGTTCTTTTCAGTTAGGTCTGTTATCAACTTCAGAGGATGAGTAGCCTTGGGAGCCTCTTGGGGAGATGGAAGTGATGAAAGGACTGAATCCATGAGGGAGAGCTACTTGCTCTGAGATGGGGTAACCTTCGGGCAAAGGCCAGCAGAGAAGGGATGCTGTTGGCTGCTGGTTTCTGTTGCTCCCCACTTTCCCAAAGGGCGTAACATCAGAGGTCCTGTGGGAGGAAAGAGCGTCTCGGAGTCAGGGGCCAGTCTGGGCCAAAGCGGCCCCCATTGCCCCCACCACGGAGTCCCTGGCACTCCTGGACCATGAGGGATGCAGATTTTGGTCTTGGACCAAATTGGGGGCCAAACTGTCAGTATTTAGGTCTCCCATTGCTAGTGTACTATGATGTCCATGTTTACATCTTCTGTGTAAGAATGGAAGTCAGTCTGTAAATCACTTCCATCCTTTCTTCTCTTTTACTCTGACCAAGGAGGAGACGGCTGTGGAAGACAGCTCACGCCATGTTTCTTTGTTATTTTCCGCTGTAAATAAAGCTTGATTTCACATTTTAACACAGTTTGCAGCACATCTGCAAAGAGAAGGACATGGGGACAGGTGAGTCTCTCCCTGAGCACCTGGCAAGGCTATTCCAAGAGTTTTCTCCTGGATTCCAAGTCCTACTACAGGGGAGGAGGGACATCCCAGGCCTTGGGGGCAAATCCTGGCCTCCTTCTACCAGAATGTGGCTCCCCACGCTAACAAAACGCTATTAGCAACCTTACGCTATTAGCTATTTCGAAAACGCTATTTCGAAAGGAGAACACTCACCTAATAATAATAATAATAATAATAATAATTATACCCCGCCCATCTGGCTGGGTTCCCCAGCCACTCTGGGTGGCTTCCAACAAAATATTAAAATACAGTAGTACATTAAATATTAAAAGCTTCCCTAAACATAATAACAACAATCATCCATTTTTAGTCCTTTGAATTAGCAATTGAGCATTTCTGGAAAGGGAAATAGCATACTTTTGTATATTATTATAAGAAGCATGCATAAGAAAGTATTACTCATTTATGATGAGAATAGGATTTATTTATTTTGAAATTTACTTGGTTCCTCCTTGGCAGCCAGTGCGATTGTTTATGCAGGGCTAGGACTCAGGACCCGCTGCCTTGAGGGACATCTAAGAGCAGTTGGGCAGGGGAAAGGTCTCCCTTGGGAGGTGGTGGACTCTCCTTCCTTGGAGGTTTCTAAGCACAGATCAGACGGCCATCTGCCATGGATGCTTTAGCTGAGATTCCTGCATTGCTGGGGGTTGGACTAGATGACCCTGGGATCCCCTCCTATCTCTCCACTCCTGAATTCTAGGAGGAGCTTCCTTGCCTCCTGCAAAGCCCTTTTCCCTGCAAGCTCTTCCTCTGGTTTCTGGACAAGGGAGGGAGATGCTCAGAGTCCAGCCAAGAGCCTCACCCCCAAAGGATATCTGGGCATTGGCGTAGCCAGGGGGGCAGCTGCCCCCTAAATCCATAAAAAATAATAAGAATCTGAGGTTCTGCCAAGCGAGAGAGGGCTGAGCTGGAGGGACTCGGCTTGGCAAGGGTTAAAGGGAACTGAGCTGCCTTCCTAGAGAGGACAGGAAGCAAGGGGGGGCCAGGTCCTCCAGAGCCAAGGCCCCTCCCTCCCCAGTCCTTTCCTGCTTTGGGGTCTCTCCTGCAAGGGCTGCCTCGCTGTCCCCTCCTGGGATCTGGTGAGTCTCCTCTCTCTCCCCCCAGAGGGTGCAGTGGGGAGGGGGGGTCCCAGGGCTGCAGCAGGAGAGGGTGCCTGGGGGGCCTGATCCGGGAGGGGCCAGGTCTGCCACGCTCTCCTTCCTGGAGAACACAGGATCCCAAACTCATCTGGCCCTCCGCCCCCCCTTGCTGAAAAGATCTCCCTTCTTTAAAGAAAGGAGTCCCTGGGACTTTAACTCTGTGTGACATCGCTCAGCCTCATTGCACAACAGAGGAAACATGTGCAAATAGTTTTCCAAAGCTGGACTAGGAGGTGGACTAGCCCCCCCCCTCCCCAGGAAAGGCCAGGAATAAAGAGAGGGATCCCAGCCCATAGTCTGGCTGCTGCATTGCGGACCAGTTTCCCAGTCGTCTCCAAGGGCAGCTCCCCACGGAGGCCACGGCAGCAATCCCCTCGCACCCAGAGCATAGCATCCCAGGACCACGTCCTCTCTCTCCCAAAGGGATTGTTGCTGGCAAAGAAGCCGGAAATGGGCGCTGCTACTCACCGAACCTGCAGGGACCTTGGCATCAATGGCTGTGTGTGTGTGTGTGTGTGTGTGTGTGTGAAGCTATCTAGCGGAATAATAATAATAATAATAATAATAATAATAATAATAATAATAATAGTTACCCACCTAAATATCAAGGGAGATGTCTTTGGCCCTGCCCACTTGGCCCTCAGGGGGTTGACCAGATACATACCTGGCCCTCAGAGCAAAGAAAAAGGGACCCCACCCCAGGAGTCTGTCTGGAGAGTGGCAGAGAGTCCAAGTACAAGAAAAGGAGACAGAAGCAGGGGAGGGGGGGAGAGCAACTCCTGAGGACCCCCAGGTGAGGACCCCCACTAGAGCCAAGCATCTATTTTTCACAAGATACAAACGATTCTCTTGTCAGTTGGTTCTGACTTCATGCGTTGACTAGAAGGCTGCAGAAACCAGGTTGATTAATCTCCCAGAAATCCCTTCAGTTGCCTCCAAATTTTGCATTGCTAGAAGGCTAGAGATGTATTTCTTCTCCTCTTCCTTCTCTTTCTTTTCAAAAAGATAGCTCATGGTCTGGGATGCAGTGCAATCCTGACCTGGTTCCCAGCAAGACTCATCTATGCTTGCTCAGGGAACCACCCCCCCCCCGGCCTACAAATTCTGTAACAGAACAATGTGTTTGCTTTGTAGGATTTGCTAGAGCCTTTCATTAAGACAGGCAAAACTTGTCAGAAGTCCAAAGGGTTCCTTCCGATCTCTCAAAGGCTTCCTGAGAGCACAAATGGATGAGCAAGACTCAGCTGGCCCTGAAGCAGGAAGAGGCCATGGCAGCCAAACTGGGAGCAGTGGGGGATTCTGGGAAAACCCAGTGCAGAAGAGCCTGGGTGAGGAGGACACCCTCCGCTCAGAGGTGCAGAGCCAGCAGTTGAGGCAGTTCTGCTGCCAGGAGGCCAAAGGACCCCGAGAGGTTTGCAGCCGACTCTTCCACTTTTGCCACCAGTGGCTGAAGCCGGAAAGGCACACGAAACCTGAGATGCTGGACCTGGTGATCTTGGAGCAGTTCCTGGCTGTCCTTCCCCCGGAGATGGAGAGCTGGGTGAGGGAATGCGGAGCGGAGACCAGTTCCCAGGCGGTGGCCCTGGCCGAAGGTTTCCTCCTGAGTCAGGCAGAGGAGAGAAAGCAGGTGAGAGAGACTTTCGTCTGGATACTCCCAAGGGGCTCCAAACAGGACAGAGAACATCCCATAATGGTCGGCTGATGTCCCATCTGTTTTCTTGGAAAGCATCTATGGAATGAGATCTCACACCCTTCAAGTCTTTGCCATTCTCTGTCTAATATTTCTCCCCATTCTCTGTTTTGAATCCTTGTTTCTTTTTCAGGGAAAAGATGTCTTTGCAGAAATGGACGTGGATTCCTGTGAGGCAGAGAGGCCTCCGTTGGACACCAGAGAGAGGCCACTGGGTAAGGAGGAAGGTGGTTTTTCTCTGTTTGGTCTCATTCTGTTGGTTTTCCAATTCATCTGTGAGTTGTGGAGATAACAGTTGGGAACAAGGGTCCAGAGGAGGGGAGATGTATTTCTGCACCACAAACATATGAAATGGGCACAAACGTCCAAATGCTCTCAGCAGGTAAGGATTTCTCAAAGGCCCATCTGCAGTTACAGATGCCCTGTTTCACCTGTGAGAGAAGCCGGCACTCCTGGCGTCCTGTTTACCTTTTATCTCTTGCAGGTGACAGAATGATGCCGGCAAGACTTCCTGATCCGTCTTTTCATGGGGGCAGAAGGGAAGCAGCGGCTGTGGAACCAGATCAGGTCAGGGGAAGCTGCCTTGTGGGGATAGAGGCCGAGGGATGGAGCAATGTCATGGACTGGTTGGGCACAGAGGAGTGGTGGGAGGAAGCAGCTGGGGAACCAGGAAGGAAGATGGCTGAGAGCCCAAGAAGTGGAGGTAGAAGAAGGATGGGCGGTCAGAGGGGGAAGAGGGGGAAGCCTGGGAAGAGGAGGTGTCAGAAGCTGAAGGGGTTACAGGGCTTAGTGAGCTGGGAGACTCTGTGTCAGAATGCAGTGCAGAATCAGAGGCAGAAGACGAAGGAGGCGAGTGGGAGAGGAAGGTCGAGAGGCAGAGGTGAGTCAGGATAAGGAAGAGCCACTGATGGCTCCCTCTTCTTTTTCCAGAAGCCACCCTCCCTGCTTGTCTCTCAGAGCCAGGAGACCCCGTTCATTGCAGGACTCTCTGCTAGATCATGCTAGAGACAGATGGCCATTCAAAACAGTCTTATTTTATTTCTTGACTTCGGTTACCAGACGTCCCCTTTTCGCAGGGACTGTCCTCGGATTTGTGAATAATTCTGCGGACAAATACCATCCCTGGAATGTCCCCAGATTTCATCTAATGTCCCCGGGAAATGCAGCAGTGGCAGTCTCAGCAGCCCAGAGCTGCCTGAGAGATCCCTGCCTCCTCCTGCTTGCACGCAAGTAGCAGTTGGGATGGGGCTGCTCCGAAAGGCAGTGTAAAGCCTCGCTTCGCAGCTAAGGGATCTACGCTCCCTCCTGCTAGCATGCAAGTAGGAATGGAATTGGGGCTGCTCCGATGAGAAGGGAGGCATCGCGCTGCCCGAACCTTGGTGTTGCTCTTGGCCCTCCTTCTTCGCCTTCCATGCCTGACCCACCGCGCAGCGCTTCCCCATCACCACCACCACCGAAGAACCAACAACTCAGGGGCTACCCAGGCTCATGGAGAAAGGAGATAGAAGCCTCGGAGGAAGGGGAACCGTGGCGGTTGAGGTCAAGGTGGTGGCCGCCCCTCTGCCACCTCCATCGCTGCAGCATCAACGTCCCACACATGTAGTATTATTTATTTATTTATTTATTTATACTTAGTGTCTCCGGATTCATCGAAAAAATCTTATACAAGATTGATCAATGAATGCTAAAATTGGTTTCTAAGGGGTGGACAAATGTGAACAAATAGTGGCCTGGATTCACCTAACCAGCCCCATCGGCTGCAAAATGGGGCCTGCCCCCCATTGCTCCCCCCTCCATGCCAACATGAACCCCTTGAATTTGGCTCTAGGGCATTGGGAGGGAACTCCCCAAAACAGCTCATGAGGAAAGGAGAAAGTGGATCCTTCCATCAGGCAAACTGGAATGCTTGCGTAGGCAAAATGACTTGGAAAACACAATGTGGAGAACCACGTATTTGCACAAAGACAAATACGCATAATTAAAACGCAGAATAAAATAAGCATCCATATTTGAAATGTGCAGCAAAGCAACCCTATTGAAACAACACCGCAATGTACAGGAAGGAAACAACAGAGCATTGTGTAGCAGATCATATTTCTGCTGTCTCAGAGGAGGACATTTCCCTTTTTCATTTAGGGTTCATTGTGCTTTGAAGATGTCGCTGTTCGTTTCACGGACGAGGAGTGGGCGTTGCTGGATCCTGACCAGAGAGCTCTGCATAAGGATGTCATGGAGGAGAATTGTGGGATCGTGGCCTCTCTTGGTAAGCCTCCCTGTGGGATCGTCATATCTGCCTGGAAATTCAAAAAATACCTCAATGTGACCAACCTCATCTATTTTCACAGAGCTCAACAGCGCCCCCATAACACCTGGGAACCTAACACCCCCACAATAAAGAGTAAATTACAGTTTTTTCTTTGAACAATCTTTCTCAAATTATTCCTTTTTCTACCAGGATTGGGCTGGTCTGAACTTCTGAGGCAATCTTAAATGTCAGCTTCAGAATTGTTAGGAAAGATAAGTAGCTTCAGGTTTTTGTTTTTGCTCCTGTCAGTCTTGGGTTGACCAAAGAGACGACTGACATTGGAGATGGAGGGGATGCCAAACAAAATCCATCCCAGAGAAGAGCTAGGCTTATGGAATCTCAGATAGTAGTAGCAGTGATGATGATGATGATGATGATAGGTCCTGCGGGACCTGACATCTTTCCGCAGGGCCTGCAAGACAGAGCTGTTCCACCAGGCCTTTGGTCAGGGCGCAGCCTGACCCCCTCCTCTGGCAATCTGCACAGAATTTTGCTTAATGGTTGCCATCAATTTGATTTTAATTTGATTTTAATTAATTTTATAATGAATGTTTTTAGAATGTTGGATTATTTTGATTGTTGTTAGCCGCCCTGAGCCCAGCTTCGGCTGGGGAGGGCGGGATATAAATGAAATTTTTATTATTTATTATTTATTATAATACAGTGGTACCTCGGTTTACAAACTTAACAACAACAGCAACAATAATAACAAGAGTAATATAGTGGTACCTAGGTTTACAAACTTAATCTTTTCCGGAACAGGACTGTTCTTAAATCGAGGTACCACTGTGATAATAATAGTAATTTTTATTTCTATGCTGCCCATCTGGCTGGGTTGCCTCAGCCACTCTGAGCGGCACAACACATATATAATCATGAAACACAAATAATAATAATCTGAACCCATATAAAAAGAACATTAACTTTAAAATTAACAACTTATACTAGAGGCCAAACTTGTGTAAATCTTTTGTGAAACGTGTATTTCTGAGGTTTGATGTCTCATAACACCACTTTTGTGTGGAGTAATACCATAAAATTATAGAGCAATGGAAAGACAATTTAATGAAGAATGTAATGCAATGACTTTGATGAAGGAGTATTTATTAGAGCAGAAATCATAAAGAAAAAACGTGAAACCTTTGGTAACCATTGGTAACCTTTAGCTTTCATTACGGCCTTACAACGCCTTTCCATGAAGTGAACCAAGTTTTTAGTTCTGCAGCTGTAAGAATGCCAAACCAAGACTGAATTATTGTCTCTGTTAATTGGGCTTTATTGCTGGGTTGCTTCTGACTAATAAGTTTCTTTAGTCGGCTCTATAGATTTCTGATTGGGTTAATGTTTGGGCTATTCCCAGGCCATTCCGGCAGTGAAATAAGATTATCTTGAAAGCACCTTTTGCACACAGCAGCAACATGACATGGAGCTGAATCTTGTTGAAATAGAAAACAAACAAACAAACAAACAAATATAAATGCTTCCGTATCTGGGTAAAGATCACCTGCGGAACGCTTCAGTTTGCGCTCAAGTATTTCATTCATGCGTTTTGTTGTTGTTTAGTCATTTAGTCGTGTCCTACTCTTCGTGACCCCATGGACCGGAGCACGCCAGGCACTCCTGTCTTCCACTGCCTCCCGTAGTTTGGTCAGTCTCATGTTTGTAGCTTCGAGAACACTGTCCAACCATCTCGTCCTCTGTCGTTCCCTTCTCCTTGTGCCCTCCATCTTTCCCAACATCAGGGTCTTTTCCAGGGAGTCTTCTCTTCTCATGAGGTGGCCAAAGTATTGGAGCCTCAGCTTCACGATCTGTCCTTCCAGTGAGCACTCAGGGTTGATTTCCTTAAGAATGGATAGGTTTGATCTTCTTGCAGTCCATGGGACTCTCAAAAGTCTCCTCCAGCACCATAATTCAAAAGCATCAATTCTTCGGCGATCAGCCTTCTTTATGGTGATGCGTTTTACATTCCCATTAATGACGCATATTCTGCCCACACCTTTTGCTGCCATGCAGCCCCAGATCATCACACTATCTGCGTGTTTCACGGTCGGTGTAATGCAAGTAGGATGTAAATCTCTGATTCTTCTCGCATATTTCATGCCATCACTACCAAGCAAGGAGATTTGGGTCTCAATGCTCCAAATAACACTGTCCCATTGTTCCGCTGTCCAGTTAACATGGGTTTAATCATTTCAAGCTTTGCTTGAGAGATAACAATGGCTTTTTTCTTAAAATTCTAACATTTAGACCAGTCCTAGCTCTCAACTTCACAGTACATTGCTCCATGTCATCTTGTATACACCCATATGATTTTCTTCTGTCATGTAGGGACAGTCTCTCCATTCTTTGATCGTTATCTGCCTTTGTGCACTTTTTCCTGCCTTTACCAGTCTGATTTTATAGTGATTGAGTCTCCTTATACCTCTTCAAAAATATAGAAAGGCCATCTTTGGTTAAGTTTTTTCCATCTTTCATCTAATTTCTTCATAGCGGTAGCCTTGTTCACTTAATGCTACAATTTTACATCTCTTTCTGGGTGACCAGTCAACTTTTTGTGCCATTTCTATAATTTTATAATGTTTTACAACCTAAGCAAATTGTGCTTCCTTTCTCTGGTTACTTGGCTATAACATTTGCTAGAATACGGATAATTAAATGAACTTTGTTGAATTGCATTCTTGATTAAATTATCTTCCCATTGATATATAACTTTATGATATTACTCCAAAAGAAGTGGTGTTGTGAGCCATCAAACCTCTGAAATACACTTTTTTCCAAAAAGCTTACATAATTTTGACCACTACTGTATATCAAACAAAGCAACATTCAACAACACATCACAATCTCATAATTAATATGTTGGTTAATGACAAACAAAACAGGTAATGAACACACACCGTTCAGTTTTTCTCCATTTGTTCCTGAGGCTCTAACCCCTTTTTGTCTCCATTGCAGATTGTGATGAAACGGAAATAGAGAACAAAGGTGACCATGACGAAATCCCCAGAGAGGACAAGCCATGTAAAAATTTGGAGTGTGGAGAAATGTGTAGTCAGAGCTCCCATTCCACTTCCCATCAACAAAATCTCATTGGAAAGAAACTCTATCAGTGCATGGAATGTGGAAAAAGCTTCAGTCACAGCTCCAAACTCACTACCCATCAAAGAATTCATACAGGGGAGAAACCCTATCAGTGTGTGGAATGTGGAAAGAGCTTCAGTCAGAACTCCCATCTCACTTCCCATCAAAGAATTCATACAGGGGAGAAACCCTATCAGTGTGTGGAATGTGGAAAGAGCTTCAGAATCAGGCACGATCTCACTTCCCATAAGAGAATTCATACAGAAGAGAATCCCTATCAGTGCGTAGTATGTGGAAAGAGCTTGAAGAATAACTCCAATCTCACTTCCCATCAGAGAATTCATACAGGGGAGAAACCCTATCAGTGTGTAGAATGTGGAAAGAGCTTCAGTCAGAACTCCGATCTCACTTCCCATAAGCGAATTCATACAGGGGAAAAACCCTATCAGTGTGTGGAATGTGGAAAGAGCTTCAGTCAGAGCACCCATCTCACTTCCCATCAAAGAATTCATACAGGGGGAAAACCCTATCAGTGTGTGGAATGTGGAAAGAGCTTCACTGATAGCTCCGATCTCACTTCCCATAAGCGAATTCATACAGGGGAGAAACCCTATCAGTGTGTGAAATGTGGAAAGAGCTTCAGTCAGAGCTCCTCTCTCACTTCCCATCAAAGAATTCATACAGGAGCGAAACCCTATCAGTGTGTGGAATGTGGAAAGAGCTTCAGTCACAGCCACAGTCTCACTTCACATCAAAGAATGCATACAGGGGAGAAACCATATCAGTGTGTGGAATGTGGAAAGAGCTTCAGTCACAGTCAGAATCTCACTTCCCATTATCGAATTCATACAGGGGAGAAACCTTATCAGTGTGAGGAATGTGGAAAGAGCTTCAGTCAGAGCTCTGATCTCAATTCCCATAAGCGAATTCATACAGGGGAGAAACCCTATCAGTGTGTGGAATGTGGAAAGAGCTTCAGTCGTAACCACAGTCTCACTTCCCATCAAAGAATTCATACAGGGGAGAAACCCTATCAGTGTGTGGAATGTGGAAAGAGCTTCACTCATAGCTCCTCTCTCACTTCCCATCAAAGAATTCATACAGGGGAGAAACCCTATCAGTGTGTGAAATGTGAAAAGAGCTTCAGGAAGAGCTCCGATCTCACTTCCCATCAAAGAATTCATACAGGAGCGAAACCCTATCAGTGTGTGGAATGTGGAAAAAGCTTCAGTAACAGCCACAGTCTCACTTCCCATAAGCGAATTCATACAGGGGAGAAACCATATCAGTGCGTGGAATGTGGAAAGAGCTTCAGTCACAGTCAGAATCTCACTTCCCATCAAAGAATCCATACAAAGGTTGAAAAAACCATTATACAGATTTAGGAGCCAGGCAAATCCACACTTTTTTAACCAGTCCTTTGGCTGATTGACATTTAATGCCTTTTTAAAATGTGGTGTTTTGTGTTGTTGTTTTTTTAATGTTGTAACCATCCTTAGACCTGTGGGTGTAGGGAATAGCTGCCAACTTTCTGCACCACCTAGAGTACCCACAGAATTGTGGCTTCTACTGGCAACACACATAGGAGAACAAATGAAAGACAAACACAAGGGGCAGGAAAAAACCTGGAAAGGGCCATACCAAATGGACATCCGGTGTGAAGAGGTCACTTTCCCCACTGCTGAACAATGCCACAGATAGAGGATTTGAAATGCTAGAAGTGTTCTCATGGGCAAGGGGAGCTGCTGGGAAATTGAACTACGGGCTCAAAATATTACTTTTTCAAAAAGTTGCTGCCATTATAGGCATTACAGGCAAAAAGATGGAAAAAACTGCGACCAGGGCCATGGGCTAAGCTGGGTGATTGACAGTGGGGCCAGTCACCACCTCATGCCATCGCCATCTAGTGTTTTTTTGTGGAACTGCAAGGCTGTGAAAACTGGAAGAAGTGTAACACTTGCAGATGGTTCCAAGCGCTAAGTCTGGCTCTGTTTATTGTTCCTTTTTACAGGTGGAGATTGAGGCCTATGTCATTCCAGAGATGCAGTGCTGTTTGCTTTCTGTTTCCTCTCTTGTCCATGATGGATTCAAAGTGTGTTTTGAAAATAATGTTTATTCCATTTCCAGAGGTGGGTGACAACTGGTCAGTGTTGAGTGCAAAGACAGGCTGTTTGTGCTAGAAGCGCCTACTGCAGGTAAAGGTCCCACTGAGGATGCACAAGCACAGTGTGCTAAGGTTCCCATCCATGATGGGTGCCATCATGGCATTTGAGACCGGAGAATGTCATATGTCAACTGGGGTACATGAAGAAGGTTCCAGGGTGCACTGAAGGGTGCAAGATGAAGGCATGTGACAAATACCTGGAATGCAGGGCCTTCAAGAAAGCCAAGGTTCAGACGTGCTCTTATCCTAGGTCTGACAGGGTAACCACAAAACCTTTTGAGCTAGTCCTTGCAGACCTTTGGGGCCCTATGCCAGTTGCCAGTCTGGGCGGGGCCAAATTTGTGTTATCTCTGGTGGATGATTATTCCAGAAATGGGTGGATTTTCTCTCTGAAGCACAAGGGAGAGGCCGCTGCTTTGGTGAAAGACGGGATAATGGCAGTAGATCTACAGATCTCACTGCAGGTCAAGAGCTTTCAATCAGATTGTGGTGGAGAGTTCACCAGGTCTGCGTTGCAGAACTGCTTCTGCCAGAAAGGCATATGTCACAGGTTGACTAGCAAATTCTCCTCAGGAGAATGGAGTTGCAGAATGCAGGGAGAGAACGCTGCAGGAGGCAACCGAAGCCATGCTCTTTGACACAGGGTTGCCCCAGCAGTTTTGGGTGGAAGCGTGGAAATCTGTGTCCTTCACTCAGAACCTTTCTTACAGTTCTGTAGTAGGGGTCACGCCCTATTTTCTGCTGCATGGCAAGAAGCCCAATGTGCATTTCTTCTTTTCCTACAATCCCTAACAATAATGCTTCAGGCTTTTTTACAAAAGTTAATTGGAACATTTTCTTCAACTCATTGTATATCATTTCCCAGAATTTTTTTATTTTATTACAATCCCACCACATATGGTAAAAAGTCCCTTCTTTTTCTTACATTTCCAACATATCTTTGAGCTGGTTTTATACATTCTTCCTATCTGCACTGGTGATATATAGCGTCTATACATCATTTTCATGTAATTTTCTTTCAGCAAAGAGCAGTCTTTAAATTTTAAATCAGTTTTCCACAATCTTCCCCAATCTTCAAACATTAAATTATGACCTACATCTTGTGCCCATTTAATCATGACTGATTTCACCTCTTCATCTTTTGTTTCCCATTCTAGCAGAATACTATATGCACTTTTCAGCAACTTCCCTTTCCCTTCTACGACTTCCTTTTGAAATCTAGATGTCGTGTAGCTAAATCCTTTCTTATTGTCTTCTTTGTATGTTTCATGTAGTTGCCGATAGTGTAACCAACTCTGAAAGTGGTCTATTTCCTTGTAATCTCTTCATTTGCATTTTCCTTCTTGATCCTTTAACAAGTCAGCATACGTAAGCCACTTTCCTTTCTATCCAAGTGGTTTGAGCAGTAAAGCTTCATGTGGTGAAAGCCACCAAGGGGTCTTCTGTTCTAACCTATCTTTATACAGTAGTACCTCGGGTTACATACGCTTCAGGTTACACACTCCGCTAACCCAGAAATAGTGCTTCAGGTTAAGAACTTTTTCTTCAGGATGAGAACAGAAATCGTGCGGTGGCAGCAGGAGGCCCCATTAGCTAAAGTGGTGCTTCAGGTTAAGAACAGTTTCAGGTTAAGAACGGACCTCCGGAATGAATTAAGTACTTAACCTGGGGTACCAGTGTATCTCTACCATATGCTCATTAGTGATTTCCTAATTATATGGTTATAAAAACTTTTTTTATATACCTTCCCTTTCCTATGCCATAAATATCCGTGAAACCCCCCCCCCCCCGATAAACCTGATAATTTATTTCTGCCATTTTTTGAAACATTTTGAAAAATCTTTCACAATTACTGGGGCTGATTGAAAGAGGAATAGCATTTTTGGCAGAACATTCATTTTAACCACTTAAATTGATCTAATCTAAATACTGGACTACACAATAGCCCGATCTATTTGAAAGCTTAAAATGCATGAGAATCCTCCATAGGGCTGTAGGTAATAAGACACTATACATTGAACATAAAAGCAATTATACACAAAAATTGGGTGTCCCCCCCCCCTTTGTGGAAATAACATACTGTCAGACACATGTTAGCATTCCTACATAATATCACACAATACACCATATGCTAATTAAATATCAGTTGCATATCTTGAGTCAATTGTGATCTTTTACATATCTTTTCAATCCTGGGGCACAGAGTCTTGATGTTTAAAAGGTGAGAGAATGTGCTTGCAATTCAACTTTCCCCCCTTTGTCAGCCCCGCCCCCACCCCGTCAGTCTATATCCTTTGGAAAGAGATAGCTGTGGTCACTCTGGTGTCTTTTGTTGTTGCTACTGCAGGTAATGAATAGTCTTGTGGTCACGAGGTCTGTGTTGGCATCTGTAGAAGGGATATCCTGCAAGGGGGGGCAGGACTTTTGGGACTTAATGACACAGTTATAAAGGGAAGAGGTAAAAGCCAAAAAGGCGAGAATCTTCTTGAATTTTCTTGGGAAGCTGCAAGCATTTTATTCATTTCACTATTATTATCTTAGCGAGTTAAGCATTTTATTCATTTCAATATTATGATCACATTTCCATATACCGGTATTTACTACTGTTATTATATGCTAAAAATACAAAAAAAGTAAAAATATAAAAAGAAAACAAAAGTAAAAAAGATAGATTACCAGTTAAACATTTTCTTCCAGATGAAAAATTAATGGACTTGATTCAAAGATAGCAGATTTTTTAAAAAGTTATTATTAAATATTAAATAATACAAAGATATTATCAAAACCACACAGATTGTTACTGGACTGGAACCTTAAGGACTAAGAGGTGAAGGAGGTGATGGTGAAATGGGCACACGATTGTAGCTATCCAATCAAGATGAAAAATGGGAATTATGGAAAAAGACATAAAATTCACCATGTGCTATCTGATTTTTAGATGGTACCTGACCCCATCCAAATCAGTCAAAATAAATAAATATCAGCAATAAGTGCTGGAGATGCAGACAAAATGAGGAAACCTTATTCCACATGTGGTGGACATGTCCCCAAAGGGAAAATAAAATAAAGTAAAGTAAAAAAAAATGCTATTTATTTTAAAGAAAACCAAAGCTTTCCTATTTGATATTCTAACAATAAGCATACCAAATGAAAATAAAAGAGTGCTTCTTTACACAACAACAGCGGCTAGGATGTTAATAGCAAAATACTGGGAAATGAGTTAATATCAACAAAAGATGAGTGGCAATTAAAGTTGTGCTAGTACCTTGAACTAGCCACAATGCCAGAACTTCCAAGAGACTGAGATCTACTCCCAGTAATAAAAATCCTGCTAGTGATTTACCCATTGTCTTTGCCCAGAGTTCTTGAGCATTTCTCAGGGAGCAGTGACCAGAACTGTGGATCGACCACTAGATCATTTAACAAATTAAAATTATATAAACAATTGTGCTATAAAAGTACATGCCATATATGAAGTGTTACGAAAAAGGAGCAATGCTGGCTGAGTGCTCCAGATGGCTGGAAAGCCAAACAGGATGTTGCTGTTTTGGGACTGTACCGTGGGAACAAAGGAACAGTCTATTCACACCACTGAGCACCGGATGTTAGCTCAGAGTGTCACCTGACTTGTACTGGAAGTACATGGGAGGAGTTATTCTCTCTCTGCTGTTGATGTAAAGAGAGTGCAGACACGTTTTCTCTGTACTGCTGGAAAGACAGAAATAAAGGCATGTAAATATATTTCTGTCTGTCTCTCTCCCCTCCCTGGGAACGGCAGGGGAGGAGGGATGGTGTGTTCTTCTCACGTTGGGAAGAATCGCCGATAGAGATCTCGCCTTGTCTTGCCGGGAGTCGCTGACGGGGGAGGTCAACAAGGAATCCAAGCCGGGCACCTGGAGAGTGGCCAATTCCTCTGACTAAGGCTTGAATTCCGACATGAAGTATCACGATAATAGAACTTTTAACACAGTGGTTTCTTCGGTGAACAACAACTCTTGCAGTGTATATAGACAGGCGCAGCATTGATTTTAGCTACAGGTGACAGAAATCTGCAGCTGTAAGGTTCTCTTCCTGCTTGGCAGGGGGTTGTTCCTGCTTGGCAGGGGGTTGGACTCGATGGCCCTTGTGGTCTCTTCCAACTCTATGATTCTATGATTCTAAGTGACCCCTTTAAAACAACAAATGTAAAACAAACTTTATCCATCACAGGTTTGTTAATTTGTTAAAATATGTTGAATTACAACATTATATTCATTTATATTACTTAGAATATGTACAACGGATGGAGCCCATGAGAGCAAAACAGGGCATTGTTCCGGAAATCCTTGTCAACACTGTGGAACTGTAGCAGGCTCCAATTTGGACTTTATGAACGTATGTGGAACAGAAACTAGCAGGCATTTGGTCTTTCGGATGAACTGATTTACTGGGGACTTCCATCTATATTATTGCAATTTATGTGTTGTTTATGTGCAAGATATTGTGATAAGAATGTATAGAAGAGTATTGTTTATGTGAATGCACAGCCGATTACATCTTGTGTGTTTGTCAATTCCGGGAACAGCATTCCTGACCCAGATTTTCACAGGAAGTCCCTAAGATGATTCCCCTTTCAAACAGGATACGTGAACCTAGGCCAGTAGGGTCCTCCTCTCTGGCAGACGGAGAAACCCTTCCTCAAAGCCCCCCTCCCCCACTTCCCCATGGGGTCTCCCACACCACCCATCACTCACCAGGATGGCTTTGGCCGTCTCCTGCTTGGAGCACTTCAGGGTTCGGAGCCCCCTGAGCTGAGCTGCCTGGCAGTTCTGAATCACCTCCGGCAGGTACAGCTGATCTTCTTCCAGCAGCTGAAAGACAAAAGTCAGTTCCTCACAAGGGAGGGCTTCTCCACATCCGAGAGGGCAGAGTGGGGGACAAGGAGGGCAGGTCTGAGCCCCTGCTCTGGTTCTCTCCAATACTCACCCCTGGGGGAGGGATGTGCAACCACAGCACATCTGCAAAGAGAAGGACATGGGGACAGGTGAGTCTCTCCCTGAGCACCTGGCAAGGCTATTCCAAGAGTTTCCTCCTGGATTCAAAGTCCTACTGCAGGGGAGGAGGGACATCCCAGGCCTTGGGGGCTAATCCTGGTCTGCTTCAAACAGAATGTGGCTCCCCAGGCCAGGGGTAGGCAAATTAAGGCCTGGGGGCTGGATCCGGCCCAATCGCCTTCTCAATCCGGCTCGCGGACAATTCGGGAATCAGTGTGTTTTTAGATGAGTTATTTGTGGGGCATAGGACTTCGTTCATCCCCCCCCAAAAAATATAGTCTGGCCCCCTACATGGTCTGAGGGACGGTGGACTGGCCCATGGCTGAAAAAAGGTTGCTGACCCCTGCCCCAGGCTAACAAGGTGGCCAATATCCGGTTCCATTCCACCCTTTAAAAATCTAAATATCAAAACAGATCCCAGCTTTCAGAGCATGTAAACCACATGAGTGGAAATACCGCTGCTCCATGCACAAAAATAGGACTATACTTCCTTCTCCCACCTTTAAAGTAAACCTCTACGTAACGAAACCGAATTGATCCAAGTCTGCCTTCCTCCACCAACCTCAACTTTGCCCTTCAAGCCAAAAGACAACACTTCCCCATCCCCAGGCAAAACCCCCTGGCCTTCCATTGGTAGAGCCGCCACCATGCCTGTGGCGTTTACCTCAGTGCAGTGCGGGGACTGACTGAGCTGACGGTGACATGCTTTCAGCCTCAGACACTTGGCGGGTTCTGAAATGGCCGTGGAGGACATAGTTTGAGGACCCCTGGTCCACACTGACTGGGACATTCTGCATGCCAAGCAGATGCTCTAGGGCTCCCCATATTTCACTAGCCTTTCAACATTATGCTATTAGCAACCGTGGAGATTCCACCTGCCTCTTTTGAAAGGAGAAAACTCACCTGATCAATTTAATCAATTAATAATAATAATGATAATATATTTATACCCCACCCATCTGGCTGGATTTCCCCAGCCACTCTGGGCAGCTTCCAACAAAATATCAAAATACAATAGTCCATCCAATATTAAAAGCTTCCCTAAACATAATAACAGCAACCATCCATTTTCAGTCCATTGAATTAGCAATTAAGCATTTCTGGAAAGGGAAATGGCATACTTTTGTATATTAGCATAAAAAGCATGCATAAGAAAGTATTACTCATTTATGATGAGAATAGGGTTTATTTCTTTTGAACCTCGCTTGGTTCCTCCTTGGCAGCCAGTGCAATTGTTTCAGCAGGGCTAGAACTCAGGACCCGCTGCCTTGAGGGACATCTAAGAGCAGTTGGGCAGGGAAAGGTCTCCCTTGGGAGGTGGTGGACTCTCCTTCCTTGGAGGTTTCTAAGCAGAGATCCCCCTTCATGGATCACTGCCTTGCCGTGGCAAAGGGGCTTGAAGAACTCAGAGAAGCTATGAACTATGCCGAGCAGGGCACCCAAGATGAACAGGTCATAGTGGAGAGTTTTGACCAAACGTGATCCACCTGGAGGAGGAACCGGCAAGCCACTCCAGTATCCCTGCCAAGAAAACTCCATGGACAAAGACAACAGGCATATAAAAGTTATGACGCTGGAAGATGAGCCCCTCAGGTCGGAAGGCGTCCAACATGCTACTGGGGAAGAGCGGAGGACAAGTACAAGTAGATCCAGAGCTGATGAAGCGGCTGGGCTAAAGCCGAAAGGACGTTCAGTTGCGGATATGCCTGGAAGCGAAAGGAAAGTCCAATGCTGTAAAGAAAAATATTGCATAGGAACCTGGAATGTAAGAACCATGAACCTGGGTAAGTTGGATGTAGTCAAAAATGAGATGGCAAGAATAAATATTGACATCCTGGGCATCAGTGAACTAAAATGGACAGGAATGGGCGAATTCAATTCGGATGACTATCCTATCTACTACTGTGGGCAAGAAACCCGGAAAAGAAATGGAGTGGCCCTCATAGTCAACAAAAGAGTGGCGAAAGCAGTACTGGGATGCAATCTCAAAAATGATAGAATGATCTCGATACGAATCCAAGGCAGACCTTTTAACATAACAGTAATCCAAGTTTATGCACCAACTACTGGTGCTGAAGAAACTGAAATTGACCAATTCTATGAAGACTTACAACACCTTATAGAAGCGACACCAAAGAAGGATGTTCTTCTCATTATAGGGGATTGGAATGCTAAAGTAGGGAATCAAGAGATAAAAGGAACAACGGGCAAGTTTGGCCTTGGAGAGCAAAATGAAGCAGGGCAAAGGCTAATAGAGTTCTGTCAAGAGAACAAGCTGGTCATCACAAACACGCTTTTCCAACAACACAAGAGACGACTCTACACGTGGACATCACCAGATGGGCAGCATCAAAATCAGATTGATTATATTCTCTGCAGCCAAAGATGGAGAAGCTCAATACAGTCAGCAAAAACAAGACCTGGAGCTGACTGTGGCTCAGATCATCAGCTTCTTATAGCAAAATTCAAGCTTAAACTGAAGAAAGTAGGAAAAACCACTGGGCCGGTAAGATACAATCTAAATCAAATCCCTTATGAATACACAGTGGAAGTGAGGAACAGGTTTAAGGATTTAGATTTGCTAGACAGAGTGCCTGAAGAACTATGGATGGAGACTCGCAACATTATACAGGAGGCAGCAACGAAAACCATCCCAATGAAAAGGAAATGCAAGAAAGCAAAGTGGCTGTCCAACGAGGCCTTACAAATAGCGGGGGAGAGAAGGCAAGCAAAATGCCAGGGAGATAGTGAAAGATACAGGAAATTGAATGCAGATTTCCAAAGAATAGCAAGGAGAGACAAGAAGGCCTTCTTAAACGAGGAATGCAAAGAAATAGAGGAAAACAACAGAATGGGAAGAACCAGAGATCTGTTCAAGAAAATTGGAGATATGAAAGGAACATTTCATTCAAAGATTGCCATAATAAAGGACAAAAGTGGTAAGGACCTAACAGAAGCAGAAGACATCAAGAAGAGGTGGCAAGAATACACAGAGGAATTATATCAGAAAGAAATGGATGCCTCGTACACCCCAGGTAGTGGGGTTGCTGACCTTGAGCCAGACATCCTGGAGAGTGAAGTCAAATGGGCCTTAGAAAGCACTGCAAATAACAAGGCCAGTGGAAGTGATGGTATTCCAGCTGAACTATTTAAAATTTTAAAAGATGATGCTGTTAAGGTGCTACACTCAATATGCCAGCAAGTTTGGAAAACTCAGCAGTGGCCAGAAGATTGGAGAAGATCAGTCTGCATCCCAATGCCAAAGAAGGGCAGTGCCAAAGAATGCTCCAACTACCGCACAATTGCACTCATTTCACACGCTAGCAAGGTTATGCTTAAAATTCTACAAGGAAGGCTCAAGCAGTATGTGGACCGAGAACTCCCAGAAGTGCAAGCTGGATTTAGAAGAGGCAGAGGAACCAGAGACCAAATTGCAAACATGCGCTGGATTATGGAGAAAGCCAGAGAGTTCCAGAAAGACATCTACTTCTGCTTCATTGACTATGCAAAAGCCTTTGACTGTGTCGACCACAGCAAACTATGGCAAGTTCTTAAAGAAATGGGAGTGCCTGATCACCTCATCTGTCTCCTGAGAAATCTTTATGTGGGACAAGAAGCTACAGTTAGAACTGGATATGGAACAACTGATTGGTTCAAAATTGGGAAAGGAGTACGACAAGGCTGTATATTGTCTCCCTGGTTATTTAACTTATATGCAGAATTCATCATGCGAAAGGCTGGGCTGGATGAATCCCTAGCCGGAATTAAGATTGCTGGAAGAAATATCAACAACCTCAGATATGCAGATGACACAACTTTGATGGCAGAAAGTGAGGAGGAATTAAAGAACCTTTTATTGAGGGTAAAAGAGGAGAGCGCAAAATATGGTCTGAAGCTCAACATCAAAAAAACGAAGATCATGGCCACTGGTCCCATCACCTCCTGGCAAATAGAAGGAGAAGAAATGGAGGCAGTGAGGGATTTTACTTTCTTGGGCTCCATGATCACTGCAGATGGTGACAGCAGCCACGAAATTAAGAGACGCCTGCTTCTTGGGAGGAAAGCAATGATCAACCTAGACAGCATCTTAAAAAGTAGAGACATCACCTTGCCAACAAAGGTCCGTATAGTAAAAGCTATGGTTTTCCCAGTAGTGATGTATGGAAGTGAGAGCTGGACCATCAAGAAGGCTGATCGTTGAAGAATTGATGCTTTTGAATTATGGTGCTGGAGGAGACTCTTGAGAGTCCCATGGACTGCAAGAAGATCAAACCTATCCATTCTTAAGGAAATCAGCCCTGAGTGCTCACTGGAAGGACAGATCGTGAAGCTGAGGCTCCAATACTTTGGCCACCTCATGAGAAGAGAAGACTCCCTGGAAAAGACCCTGATGTTGGGAAAGATGGAGGGCACAAGGAGAAGGGGACGACAGAGGACGAGATGGTTGGATAGTGTCTTTGAAGCTACAAACATGAGTCTGACCAAACTGCGGGAGGCAGTGGAAGACAGAAGTGCCTGGCGTGCTCTGGTCCATGGGGTCACGAAGAGTCGGACACGACTAAACGACTAATCAACAACAAAAGCAGAGATCGGGCGGCCATCTGCCATGGATGCTTTAACTGAGATTCCTGCATTGCTGGGGGTTGGGCTAGATGACCCTGGGATCCCCTCCTATCTCTCCGCTCCTGAATTCTAGGAGGAGCTTCCTTGCCTCCTGCAAAGCCCTTTTCCCTGCAAGCTCTTCCTCTGGTTTCTGGCCAAGGGAGGGAGATGCTCAGAGTCCAGCCAAGAGCCTCACCCCCAAAAGGATATCTGGGCATTGGCATAGCCAGGGGGGCAGCTGCCCCCTTAATCCATAAAAAATAATAGAAATCTGAGGTTCTGCCAAGCGAGAGAGGGCTGAGCTGGAGGGACTCGGCTTGGCAAGGGTTAAAGGGAAGTGAGCTGCCTTCCTAGAGAGGCCAGGAAGCAAGAGGGGGCCAGGTCCTCCAGAGCCAAGGCCCCTCCCTCCCCAGTCCTTTCCTTGCTTTGGGGTCTCTCCTGCAAGGGCTGCCTCGCTGTCCCCTCCTGGGATCTGGTGAGTCTCCTCTCTCTCCCCCCAGAGGGTGCAGTGGGGAGACGGGGGGGGGGGGGGTCCCAGGGCTGCAGCAGGGGAGGATGCCTGGGGGGCCTGATCAGGGAGGGGCCAGGTCTGCCACGCTCTCCTTCCTGGAGATCAGAGGATCCCAAACTCATTTGGCCCTCCGCCCCCCCCCCTTTCTGAAAAAATATCCCTTCTTTAAACAAAGGAGTCCCTGGCACTTTAACTCTGTGTGACATTGCTCAGCCTCATTGCACAACAGAGGAAACATGTGCAAATGGTTTTCCAAAGCTGGACGAGGAGGTGGACTAGCCCCCCCCCCCCAAGAACAATGGGGAGGAAGGAAGGAAAGGTGGGAGAGGAAGGCCAGGAACAAAGAGAGGGATCCCAGCCCCTAGTCTGGCTGCTGCATTGCGGACCAGTTTCCCAGTCGTCTCCCAGGGCAGCTCCCCACGGAGGCCACTGCAGCAATCCCCTCGCACCCAGAGCAGGGCATCCCAGGACCACGTCCTCTCTCTCCCAAAGGGATTGTTGCTGGCAAAGCAGCCGGAAATGGGCGCTGCTACTCACCAAGCCTCCAGGGACCTTGGCATCAATGGCTGTGTGTTTGTTAAGCTATCTATCAGAATAATAATAATAAAGTAATAATAAAGTACCTGCCTAAATTTCAAGGGAGATGTTTTTGGCCCTGCCCACTTGGCCCTTAGGGGGTTGGTCAGATACATACCTGTCCCTCAGAGCAAAAAAAGGGACCCCACCCCAGGAGTCTGTCTGAAGAGCGACAGAGAGTCCCAGGGCAAGAAAAGGAGACAGAAGCAGGGGAGTGGGGGTGGGGAGCAACTCCTGAGGACCCCCACTATTTTTCTTTTTTTTATATAAATTTTTATTAATTTTCCAACTTAAATTAAAACACAATACAACTAACAATACACAGACAAACAAACATATAAACACGTATAGTTTCATAACCTCTTTTTCTTAAACCTTATTTCAACGACTTCCCCATACCTCCCTTTTCTGCATCCCTATTTTAAACTTTTTCAGCAACCCCTAGTTCCAATTACTTATAATTCACTTTCTTTAATCCTTTTTCTCTTACCCAATTATTTATCACTGCAATTTTGTTTCACATTACCCATGACATTTTAGCACTCATTAATTTTACAACAGTTCTTAAGATAAACTTTAAATTTCTTCCAATCTTCTTCCACCGTCTCTTTCCCTTGGTCGCGGATTCTGCCAGTCATCTCGGCCAGTCCCATATAGTCTATCACCTTCGTCTGCCACTCTTCCAGCGTGGGTAGTTCTTGTGTCTTCCAATACTTAGCTAAAAGAACTCTTGCTGCTGTTGTAGCATACATAAAGAACGTCCTATCTTTCCTTGACACCAATTGGCCCACCATGCCCAGGAGAAAGGCCTCTGGTTTCTTCACAAATGTGCATTTAAGCACCTTTTTCATTTCATTATAAATCATTTCCCAGAAGACCTTAATCCTTGGGCACGTCCACCAAAGGTGGTAAAAGGTACCTTCAGTTTCATTACATTTCCAGCATTTATTATTAGGCAAGTGATAAATTTTTGCAAGCTTGACTGGAGTCATGTACCACCTATAAATCATTTTCATAATATTCTCTCTTAAGGCATTACATGCCATAAACTTTATACCGGTGGTCCATAACTGTTCCCAGTCAGCAAACATAATGTCATAACCAATATCTTGTGCCCATTTAATCATAACTGATTTAACCGTCTCGTCCTGTGTATTCCATTTCAACAACAAGTTGTACATTCTTGACAGATTCTTAGTATTGGGTTCTAACAATTCTGTTTCTAATTTTGACCTCTCCACCTGGAAGCCAATTTTCCTGTCCTGTTTAAACACTTCATTTATCTGGTAATAGTGAAGCCAGTCTCTTACTTTAGACTTCAATTTCTCATAACTCTGTAGTTTCACTTTTCCCTCCTCCTGTTCTATGATTTCCCAATATTTTGGCCATTTAGATTCCATATTGAGCGTTTTCACTTCCTTAGCTTCCATTGGTGACAGCCACCTAGGGGTTTTATTTTCCAACAAATCTTTATACCGAATCCAAACATTATATAGTGCTTTCCTAACAATATGGTTTTTGAATCCTTGATGAATTTTAACCTTGTCATACCATATATATGCATGCCAACCAAACCTATTATTGAACCCTTCAAGATCCAAAATGTCTGTGTTCTCAAGAAGTAGCCAGTTTTTCAGCCAGCAAAAAGCCGCTGATTCATAATACAGTTTTAAGTCTGGCAGGGCAAACCCCCCTCTTTCTTTTGCATCAGTTAATATCTTAAATTTTATTCTGGGCTTTTTGCCCTGCCAGACAAATCTAGATATATCTTTCTGCCACCTCTTGAAGCAGTCCATTTTATCCACAATCTGCAATGTTTGGAACAAAAACAGCATTCTCGGCAAAACATTCATCTTAATAACAGCAATTCGACCTAACAAGGAAAGTCTCAAATTTGACCATATTCTAAATCTTTCTTAACTTCTGTCCAGCACAAGCATCCATTTTTCACAAGATACAAACGATTCCCTTGTCTGTCTGTTCTGACTTCATGCATTGACTGGAAGGCAGCAGAAACCAGGTTGATTAACATCCCAGAAATCCCTTCAGTTGCCTCCACATTTTGCATTGCTAGAAGGCTAGAGACGTATTTCTTCTCCTCTTCCTCCTCTTTCTTCTCAAAAGATAGCTCATGGTCTGGGATGCAGTGCAGTCCAGCCCTGGGTCCCAGCAAGACTCATCCATGCTTGCTCAAAGAACCAATCCCCCCCCCTCCTGTTCTACAATTCTGTAACAGAACAATGTATTTGGTTCGTAGGATTTCCTAGAGCTTTTCATTACGACAGACAGAACTTGTCAGAAGACCAAAGGGTTCCTTCTGATCTCTCAGAGGCTTCCTGAGAGCACAAATGGATGAGCAAGATTCAGCTGGCCCTGGAACAGGAAGAGGCCATGCCAGCCAAACTGGGAGCAGTGGGAGATTCTGGGAAAACCCAGTGCAGAAGATCCTGGGGGAGGAGGACACCCTCCGCTCAGAGGTGCAGAGCCAGCAGTTGAGGCAGTTCTGCTGCCAGGAGGCCAAAGGACCCCGAGAGGTTTGCAGTCAACTCTACCACTTTTGCCACCAGTGGCTGAAGCCAGAAAGGCACACGAAAGCTAAGATGCTGGACCTGGTGATCTTGGAGCAGTTCCTGGCTGTGCTTCCCCTGGAGATGGAGAGCTGGGTGAGGGAATGCGGAGCGGAGACCAGTTCCCAGGCGGTGGCCCTGGCCGAAGGTTTCCTCCTGAGCCAGGCAGAGGAGAGAAAGCAGGTGAGAGAGACTTTCCTCTGGATACTCCCAAGGGGCTCCAAACAGGACAAAGAACATCCCATAATGGTCTGCTGATGGCCCATCCGTTTTGTGGGAAAGCATCTATGGAATGACATCTCACACCCTTCAAGTCTTTTTCATTCTCTGTCTAATATTTCTCACCATTCTCTGTTTTGAATCCTTGTTTCTTTTTCAGGGACAGGATCTCTTTGCAGAAATGGACCTGGATTCCTGTGAGGCAGAGAGGCCTCCGTTGGTCACCAGAGAGAGGCCACTGGGTAAGGAGGAAGGTGGTTTTTCTCAGTTTGATCTCATTCTGTTGGTTTTCCAAGTCATCTGAGGGTTCTTTTCATCTTGTTTTGGGGGGAGACAGTTGGGAAGAAAGGTCCAGAGGAGGGGAGATGTATTTCAGCACAACTAACATATGAAATGGGCACAAACGTCCAAATGCTCTCAGTAGGTAAGGCTTTCTCAAAGGCCCATCTGTAGTTAGAGATGCCCTGTTTCACCTGTGAGAGAAACAGGCACTCCAGGTGTCCTGTTTATGTTTTTTCTCTTGCAGGTGACAGAAGGATGCCGGCAAGACCTCCTGATCTGTCTTTTCATGGGGGCAGAAGGGAAGCAGCAGCTGTGGAACCAGATCAGGTCAGGGGAAGCTGCCTTGTGGGGACAGAGGCTGAGGGATGGAGCAATGTCATGGATTGGTTGGGCACAGAGGAATGGTGGGAGGATACAGCTGGGGAACCAGGAAGGGAAGATGGCTGAGAGCCCAAGAAGTGGAGGTAGAAGAAGGATGGGTGGTCAGAGGGGGAAGAGGGAGAAGCCTGGGAAGAGGAGGTGTCAGAAGCTGAAGGGCGAACAGGGCTTAGTGAGCTGGGAGACTCTGTGGCAGAATGCAGTGCAGAATCAGTGGCAGAAGAGGAAGGAGGCGAGTGGAAGAGGAAGGTCGGGAGGCAGAGGTGAGTTAGGATAAGGAAGAGCCACTGGTGGCTCCCTCTCCTTTTGCCAGAAGCCACCCTCCCTGCTTGTCTCTCAGAGCCAGCAGATCCCGTACATTGCAGAAATCTCTGCTAGATTATCCAAGACAGTTGGCCATCCAAGACAAGCTTATCTTATTTCTGTATTGATCTTTGAATGCTAAAATAGTCTTCTAAGCACTGGACAAATGAGAACAAATAGTGGCCTGGATTCACCGAACCAGCCCCATCCGCTACAACAAGGGGCCGGCCCCTCATTCCTTCCCCTCTCAATGACCCCCTTGGATTTGGCTCTAGGGCATTGGGAGGGAACTCTGCAGAACAGCTCAGGAGGAGAGGAGAAAGCGGATCCTTCCATTGGGAAAACTGGAATGCTTTCATAGGCAGAATGTCTTGGACAACACAAGGTGGAGTACCACCTATTTGCACAAAGATAAACACCCATAATTAAAATGCAGACTAAAATAAGCATTCATATTTAAAATGTGCAGTAAAGCAATCCTATTGAAACAACACCGCATTGGAAGGAAACAACAGAGCATTGTGTAGCAGATCATATTTCTGCTGTCTCAGAGGAAGACATTTCCCTTTTTCTTTTAGGCTCCAGTGTGCTTTGAAGACGTTGCTGTTCGTTTCACGGACGAGGAGTGGGCGTTGCTGGATCCTGACCAAAGAACTCTGCATAAGGACGTCATGGAGGAGAATCGTGGGATCGTAGCCTCTCTTGGTAAGGCTCCTGTGGGATCGTCATATTTGCCTGGAAATTCAAAAAATACCTCTATGGGCCCAACCTCATTTATTTTCACGAAGCTCAACAGCGCCTCCATAACACCCCCACAATAAACAGTAAATTACAGTTTTTTCTTTGAACAATTTCCTCCAATGATTCCTTTTTCTACCACAATAGGACTGGTCTGAACTTCACAGGCCATCTAAAATGTCAGCTTCATAATTTTTAGGAAAGATAAGTAGCTTCAGGTTTTCTGTTTCTGTTTTTGCTCCTGTCAGTCTTGGGTTGACCAAAGAGATGATTGGCAGTGAAGCTTAGGTGCTGCCAGCAAGAGAAGAAGCAGGCCTAGGGAGAGGAGAGTTAGCAGCGGAAGGCAGAGAGGAGCAACTGTCATCGGAGCTCTGAACAAGGGGGAGAAGAAAAAGAGAGACAGAGTGACAGCTGTATGAGAGCTACAGGAGTGAGTCAGACGCTGGAATGCAGGAAGCATTCTCTGCCAAATTTAAAGATACTGGAAGAGAAGGTGGGGGCTTCCTTTCTGGGGAAGGGGGAGGAGCTCAGCCCGGGCAACTCCATCTTGTGGGGAGGACGGTGAGTAGAGGAGCTCTGTCCAAGTTTGTTGTTTTACCAATAAATCTGAAATTAGCCAGAGTTGTCTCACAAGCCATAACAAGGACTGACAATGGAGATGGAGGGGATGCCATGACTGGGCCAAACAAAATCCATCCCAGAGAAGAGCTAGGCTTATGGAATCTCAGGTAGTAGTAGCAGTGATGAGGATGAGGATGATAGCAATAGTAATACAGTGGTACCTCGGTTTACAAACTTAATCTTTTCCTGAACAGAACTGTTCTTAAATCGAGGTACCACTGTAGTAATAATAATAATAATTTTTATTTCTACCCTGCCCATCTGGCTGGGTTGCCCCAGCTACTCTGGGTGGCTTCCAACACATATATAATCATGAAACATAAAAAACAATAATCTGATTCCATATAAAAAGAACATTAACTTTAAAATGAACAACTTCTACTAGTGGCCAAACTTGTGGAAATCTTTTGTGAAAAGTGTATTTCTGAGATTTGATGTCTCATAACACCACTTTTGTGTGGAGTAATACCATAAAATTATAGAGCAGTGGAAAGATAATTTAGTGAAGAATGTAATGCAATGACTTTTATGAAGGAGTATTTATTAGAACAGCAGTCATAAAGAAAAAATGTGAAACATTTGGTAACCATTGGTAACCTTTAGCTTTCATTACGGCCTTACAAAGCCTTCCTTTGAAGTGAACCAAGTTTTTAGTTCTGCAGCTGTAATAATGGGAAACCAAGACTGAATTATTGCCTCTGTTAATTGGGCTTTATTGCCGGGTTGCCTTTGATTAACAAGTTTCTTATTCGGCCCCATAGATTTCCAATTGGGTTAAAGTTTGAGCTATTCCCAGGCCATTCCGGCAGTGGAATAGGATTATCTTGAAAGCACCATTTGCACACAGCAGCAACATGACATGGAGCTGAGTCCTGTTGAAATAGATAGATAAATAAATAAATAAATAGATAAATAAATAAATATTTATAAATATATATATAAATGCTTCAATATCTGCGAAAAGATCAGCTGCGGAACGCTTCAGTTTGGGCTAAAGTATTTCATTTATGTATTTGGGGGCATTTACTTTCCCATTAATGACGCAAATTCCACCCACACCTTTTGCTGCCATACAACCCCAGATCATCACGCTATCTGGGTGTTTCACGGTCAGTGTAAGGCAAGTAGGATGTAAATCTTCTCTGAATCTTCTCCTCGCGTATTTCATGCCATCACAATCAAGCAAAGAGATTTGGGTCTCATCGCTCGAAATAATACTGTCACATTGTTCCACCGTGCAGTTAACATGGGTTTAGTCTTTCAACTTTGCTTGAGAGATAACAATGGCTTTTTCCTTAGAATTCTAGCCTTTAGATGAGTCCTTGCAATCAACTTCACATTACATTGCACCATGTCATCTTGTATACACCCAGATGATATTCTTCTGTCATGTAGGGACAGTCTCTCCATTCTTCGATCATCACTTGCCTTTGTGCACCTTTACCTGCCTTTACCAGTCTGATTTTATAGTGACTGAGTCTCCTTATACCTCTCCCAAAATATAGAAAGGAAGCTTTGGTTATGTTTTCCCCAATCTCACTTCTAATTTCTTCATAACTGTTGCCTTGTTCACTTAATAGTACAATTTTACATCGCTTTCTGGGTGACCAGTCAACTCTTTGTGCCATTTCTATATTTTTATTATGTCTTACAATGTCACTAAATGAAAGAACAAAAACAACCCAACCAACTTGATAGCAATCACATAACAAACTGACAAAAGTCAACCTAAGCAAGTTGTGCTTCGTTTTTCTGATTATTTGGCTATAACGTTTGATAGAATACGGATAATTAAACAAACTTTGTTGAATTGCATTCTTGATAAAATTATATTTCCCTTGATATATAATGTTATAATATTACTCCAAAAGAAGCAGAGTTTTGAGCCATCAAACCTCTGAAATACACTTTAATCCAAAAGGCTTCCACAATTTTGACCATTACTGTATATCAAACAAAGCAAGATTCAACAAATCTCCAGAAACTCATAATAAATATGTTGGTTAATGACAAACAACACAGGTAGTAAACACCCCCCCCAAACTCCCTTCAGTTCTTCTCCATTTGTTCCTGAGGCTCTAATCTCTTTTTGTTTCCATTGCAGATTGTGATGAATCGGAAATCGAGAACAAAGGTGACCACGAAAAAATCCCCAGGGTGGAGGGTGGAGAAAGCTGCAGTCAGAGCTCCCATTCCACTTCCCATCAACAAAATCTCATTGGAAAGAAACTCTATCAGTGCATGGAATTTGGAAAGAGCTTCAGTCAGAGCTCCTCTCTCACTTCCCATCAAAGAATTCATACAGGGGAGAAACCCTATCAGTGTGTGGAATGTGGAAAGAGCTTCAGTCAGAGCTCCGATCTCACTTCCCACAAGCGAATTCATACAGGGGAGAAACCCTATCAGTGTGTGGAATGTGGAAAGAGCTTCAGTCAGGGCTCCCATCTCACTTCCCATCAAAGCGTTCATACAGGGGAGAAACCTTATCAGTGTGTGGAATGTGGAAAATGGTTCAGTCAGAGCTCCCATCTCACTTCCCATCAAAGAATTCATACAGGGGAGAAACCCTATCAGTGCGTGGAATGTGGAAAGAGCTTCAGGAAGAGCTGCGATCTCACTTGCCATCAAAGAATTCATACAGGGGAGAAACCCTATCAGTGTGTGGAATGTGGAAAGAGCTTCAGGAAGAGCTCCGATCTCACTTGCCATCAAAGTATTCATACAGGCGAGAAACCCCATGAGTGTGTGGAATGTGGAAAGAGCTTCACTCAGAGCTCCAGTCTTGCTAAGCATCAGAGAATTCATACAGGGGAGAAACGCTATCATTGTGTGGAATGTGGAAAGAGCTTCACTCATAGCTCCAATCTCACTTGCCATCAAAGAATTCATACAGGGGAGAAACCCTATCAGTGTGTGGAATGTGGAAAGAGCTTCAGGAAGAGCTCCTCTCTCACTTCCCATCGAAGAATTCATATAGGGGCGAAACCATATCAGTGTGTGGAATGTGGAAAAAGCTTCAGTCACAGCCACAGTCTTACTTCACATCAAAGAATTCATACAGGAGAGAAACCATATCAATGTGTGGAATGTGGAAAGAGCTTCAGTCACAGTCAGAATCTCACTTCCCATCAAAGAATTCATATAGGGGAGAAACCCTATCAGTGTGAGGAATGTGGAAAGAGCTTCAGGAAGAGCTCCCATCTCACTTCCCATCAAAGCGTTCATACAGGGGAGAAACCCTATCAGTGTGTGGAATGTGGAAAGAGCTTCAGTCAAAGTCAGAATCTCACTTCCCATCAAAGAATTCATACAGGGGAGAAACCCTTTCAGTGCATGGAATGTGGAAAGAGCTTCAGGAAGAGCTGCGATCTCACTCGCCATCAAAGAATTCATACAGGCGAGAAACCCCATGAGTGTGTGGAATGTGGAAAGAGCTTCACTCAGCGCTCCAGTCTCACTAAGCATCAGAGAATTCATACAGGGGAGAAACCCTATCAGTGTGTGAAATGTGGAAAGAACTTCAGTCAGAGCTCCCATCTCACTTCCCATCAAAGAATTCATACAGGGGCAAAACCCTATCAGTGTGTGGAATGTGGAAAGAGCTTCAGTCAGAGCTCCGATCTCACTTCCCATCAAAGCGTTCATACAGGGGAGAAACCCTATCAGTGTGTGGAATGTGGAAAATGGTTCAGTCAGAGCTCCCATCTCACTTCCCATCAAAGAATTCATACAGGGGAGAAACCCTATCAGTGCGTGGAATGTGGAAAGAGCTTCACTGAGAGCTCCAATCTCACTTGCCATCAAAGAATTCATACAGGGGAGAAACCCTATCAGTGTGTGGAATGTGGAAAGAGCTTCAGGAAGAGCTCCTCTCTCACTTCCCATCGAAGAATTCATACAGGGGCGAAACCATATCAATGTGTGGAATTTGGAAAGAGCTTCAGTCACAGTCAGAATCTCACTTCCCATCAAAGAATTCATACAGGGGAGAAACCCTATCAGTGTGTGAAATGTGGAAAGAACTTCAGTCAGAGCTCCCATCTCACTTCCCATCAAAGAATTCATACAGGGGAGGAACCATATCAGTGTGTGGAATGTGGAAAGAGCTTCAGTCACAGGCAGAATCTCGCTTCCCATCAAAGAATCCATACAAAGGTTGGAAAAACCATTATACAGATTTAGGAGCCAGGCAAATCCACACTTTTTAACCAGGCCTTTGGCTGATTGACATTTAATGCCCTTTTAAAATGTGGTGTTTTGTGTGTTTTTTTGGTGTTTTTTATGTTGTAACTATCCTGAGACCTGTGGGTGTAGGGAATTGCTGCCAACTTTCTGCACCACCTGGAGTACCCACAGAATTGTGGCTTCTACTGGCAACACACAGAGGAGAACAAATGAAAGATAAACACAAGGGGCAGGGAAAAACCTGGAAAGGGCCATACCAAATGGACATCCAGTGTGAAGAGGTCACATTTCCCACTCCTGAACCATGCCACAGGTAGAGGATTTGAAATGCTAGAAGTGTTCTTCGGGGAAGGGGAGCTGCTGGGAAATTGAACTACGGGCTCTAAATATTACTTTTTTAAAAAGTTGCTGCCATTATAGGCATTACAGGTAGAAAGCTGGAGGGAGAGTAGGCCCAGGCTGTGCTGCGCCCAAGAATGGGGGTGAAGGGAGAAGTGAAGAAACAGTGAAAGCTTTTTCTTCCCCACGTTTCCGGTGCGGCTCTGAATTCCACCTGCTCCGGAATTGTCCAGTAGAGGGACAGGATGTCTCCAAGGCCATTTTCTGTGGCAACCAGATAACAGGAGCTGCCAAGTGTGGGAAGCCTCACAAAGGTCCCAAGGGAAGTGGCAGAGACATGTTACAGCATCATTTTGCTGCTGCTATGGCAACAGTGAAAAACTGCAACCAGGGCCACGGGCTGAGCTGGGTGATTGACAGTGGGGCCAGTCACCATCTCATGCCATCGCCATCTATGTTTTTTTGTGGAACTGCAAGGCTGTGAAAACTGGAAGATTGCAGATGGTTTCAAGCGCTAACTAACTATGTCTGGCTCTGTTTATTGTTCTTTTTTACAGGCAGAGATTTAGGCCTATGTCGTTCCAGAGATGCAGTGCTGTTTGCTTTCTGTTTCCTCTCTTGTCCATGATGGGTTCAAAGTGTGTTTTGAAAATAATGTGTGTTCCTTTTCCAGAGGTGGGTGACAATTGGTCAGTGTTGAGTGCAAAGACAGGCTGTTTGTGCTAGAAACGCCTATTGCAGGTAATGGTCCCCCTGAGGATGCACAAGCACAGTGTGCTAAGGTTCCCATTCATGATGGGTGACATCATGGCGTTTGGCACCACAGAATGTCACATATCAACTGGGGGTACGTGAAGAAGGTCCCAGGGTGCACTGAGGGGTGCAAGATGAAGGTATGTGACAAATACCTGGAATGCAGGGCCTTCAAGAAAGCTAAGGTTCAGACGTGCTCTTATCCTAGGTCTGACAGGGCAACCACAAAACCTTTTGAGCTAGTCCTTGCATACCTTTGGGGCCCTATGCCAGTTGCCAGTCTGGGCGGGGCCAAATTTGTGCTATCTCTGGTGGATGATTCTTCCAGAAATGGGTGGATTTTCTCTCTGAAGCACAAGTGAGAGGCCGCTGCTTTGGTGAAAGACTGGATAACGGCAGTAGAACTACAGTTCTCACTGCGGGTCAGAGCTTTCAATCAGATCGCGTTGGAGAGTTCACCAGGTCTGTGTTGCAGAACTTCTTCTGCCAGAAAGGCATACACCACAGGTTGACTGTAGCAAATTCTCCTCAGGAGAATGGAGTTGCAGAATGCAGGTAGAGAATGCTGCAGGAGGCAACCAAAGCCATGCTCTTTGACACAGGGTTGCCCCAGCAGTTTTGGGTGGAAGCGTGGAAATCTGCGTCCTTCACTCTGAACCTTTCTTACAGTTCTGTAGTAGGGGACACGCCCTATTTTCTGCTGCACGCAAGAAGCCCAAGGTGCATTTCTTCGTCTTCTTTTCCTACAATCCCTAACAATAATGCTTCAGGCTTTTTTACAAAAGTTAATTGGAACATTTTCTTCAACTCATTGTATATCATTTCCCAGAATTTTTTAAATTTTATTACAATCCCACCACATATGGTAAAAAGTTCCTTCTTTTTCCTTAGATTTCCAACATATATTTGAGCCAGTTTTATACATTCTTCCTATCTGCACTGGTGATATATACCATCTATACATCATTTTCGTGTAATTTTCTTTCAGCAAAGAGCAGTCTTTAAATTTTAAATCAGTTTTCCACAATCTTCCCCAATCTTCAAACATTAAATAATGACCTATATCTTGTGCCCATTTAATCATGACTGATTTCACCTCTTTATCTTTTGTTTCCCATTCTAGCAGAGTACTATATGCACCTTTCAGCAACTTCACTTTCCCTTCTACGACTTCCTTTTGAAATCTAGATGTCGTGTAGCTAAATCCTTTCTTATTCTCTTCTTTGTATATTTCATGTTGTTGCCGATAGCGTAACCAACTGTTAAAGTGGTCTTTTATTTCCTCGTAATCTCTTCGGTTCCATTTTCCTTCTTGATCCTTTATAAAGTCAGCATACATAAGCCACTTTCCTTTCTTTTCAAGTGGTTTGAGCAGTAAGGCTTCATGTGGTGAAAGCCACCAAGGGGTCTTCTCTTCTTACATATCTTTATACAGTGGTACCTCGGGTTACATACGCTTCAGGTTACAGACTCCGCTAACCCGGAAATAGTGCTTCAGGTTAAGAACTTTGCTTCAGGATAAGAACAGAAATCGGGCTCCTGCGGCGCAGCGGCAGCAGGAGGCCCCATTAGCTAAAGTGGTGCTTCAGGTTGAGAACAGTTTCAGGTTAAGAACAGACCTCCGGAATAAATTAAGTACTTAACCTGGGGTACCACTATATCTCTCCCATATGCTCATTAGTGATTTCCTAATTATATGGTTATAAAAACTTTCATGTACCTTCCCTTTCCCATGCCATAAATATGCGTGCCAGCCAAATCTATTGTCATGTCCTTCCAATTCTAATGCTTCTTGCTTTTCCAACTTCACCCAGTCCCTAATCCATACCAGGCATGCTGCTTCATAATATAATGAAAGATCTGGGAGGGCAAAACCACCTCTGTCTTTTATGTCTGTAAGTACCTTGTGTTTTATCCTTGGTCTTTTGCCCCCCCCCCCCACTAAACTTGCCATTTTTTGAAACATGCATCTTTCACAATTACTGGGACTGATTGAAAGAGGAATAGCATTTTTGGCAGAACATTCATTTTAACCACTTAAATTCATCTAATCTAAATACTGGACTACACAATAGCCTGATCTATTTGAAAGCTTAAAATGCATGAGAATCCTCCATTGGGGTGTAGGCAATAAGACACTATACATTGAGCATAATAGCAATTATACACAAAAATTGGGTCCCCCTCTTGGCGGAAATAACATACTGTCAGACACATGTTAGCATTCCTACATAATATCACACAATACACCACATACTAATTACCATATTTTTCGCTCTATAAGACGCACATTTTCCCCTCCAAAAATTAAGGGGAAATGTGTGTGCGTCTTATGGAGTGAATGCAGGCTCCTTGGCTTCAGCGATAGCAACGCGAAGCCTCCGAAGCGCAGTGGGAGCGCTGCTGCCGCGCTCCGGAGGCTTCACGTTGCTTTCGCTGAAGCCTGGAGAGCGAGAGGGGTCGGTGCGCACTGTCCTCTCTCGCTCTCCAGGCTTCAAGGATAGCCGCCTGAAGCCTCCGGAGCGTGGCGGGAGCTCCCGCTGCACTCCAGAGGCTTCGGGTTGCCTTCACTGAAGGGTAGGTGCCCCTTCAGCTAAGGTGCAGCGCCCCTTCAGCTAAGCGGGAGGAGAAATGGAAGGGGCTCCGTTTCTCCTGCCGCTTCGCTGAAGGGGCGCTGCGCAGAGAGAGGGAGATTTTTCCCCCATGGTCTCCCCCCTCTAAAACAAGGTGCGTCCTATGGTCGGGTGCGTCCTATAGAGCAAAAAATATGGAAAATATCAGTTGCATATCTTGAGGCAATTGTGATCTTTTACATATCTTTTCAATCCTGGGGCACAGAGTCTTGAGGTTTAAAAGGTGAGAGAATGTGCTTGCAATTCAACTTTGCCCCCTTTGTCAGCCCCCCCGTCAGTCTATATCCTTTGGAAAGAGTTAGCTGTGGCCACTCTGGTGTCTTTTGTTGTTGTTGTTGTTGCAGGTAATGAATAGTCTTGTGGTGACGAGGTCTGCGTTGACATCTGTAGAAGGGATATCCTGTAGGGGGGGGCAGGACTTTTGGGACTTAAAGACACAGTTATAAAGGGAAGAGGTAAAAGCCAAAAAGGGGAGAATCTCCTTGAGTTTTCTTGGGAAGCTGCACGCATTTTATTCATTTCACTATTATGATCACATTTCTATATACCAGTATTTACTACTGTTATTATATGCTAAAAATACAAAAAAAGTAAAAATATAAAAAGAAAACAAAAGTAAGAAAGATAGATTACCAGTTAAACATTTTTTCCAGATAAAAAATAATGAGGGAATTTTATTTCACAAATAAAGTAAAATAAAATAAAATAAATGCTATTTATTTTAAAGAAAACCAAAGCTTTCCTATTGGATATTCTAACAATAAGCATACTAAATGAAAATAAAAGAGTGTTTCTTTACACGACAACAGCGGCTAGGATGTTAATAGCAAAATACTGGGAAATGAGTTAATATCAACAAAAGATGAGTGGCAATTAAAGTTGTGCTAGTACCTTGAACTAGCCACAATGCCAGAACTTCCAAGAGACTCAGATCTATTCCCAGTAATAAAAATCCTGCCAGTGATCTACCCATTGTCTTTGCCCAGAGTTCTTGAGCTTTTCTCACTGAGCAGTGACCAGAGTTGTGGATCGACCACTAGATTGTTTAACAAATTAAAATTATATAAACAATAGTGCTTATAATTGTTATGACATATAAAAGTTATGACGTATATAAAAGTTATGACGCTGGAAGATGAGCCCCTCAGGTCGGAAGGCGTCCAACATGCTACTGGGGAAGAGTGGAGGACAAGTACAAGTAGATCCAGAGCTGATGAAGCGGCTGGGCTAAAGCCGAAAGGACGTTCAGTTGCGGATATGCCTGGAAGCGAAAGGAAAGTCCAATGCTGTAAAGAAAAATATTGCATAGGAACCTGGAATGTAAGAACCATGAACCTGGGTAAGTTGGATGTGGTCAAAAATGAGATGGCAAGAATAAATATTGACATCCTGGGCATCAGTGAACTAAAATGGACGGGAATGGGCAAATTCAGTTCGGATGACCATCATATCGAATGGGCGAATTCAGTTCGGATGACCATCATATCTACTACTGTGGGCAAGAAACCCGCAAAAGAAATGGAGTGGCCCTCATAGTCAACAAAAGAGTGGCGAAAGCAGTACTGGGATGCAATCTCAAAAATGATAGAATGATCTTGATACGAATCCAAGGCAGACCTTTTAACATAACAGTAATCCAAGTTTATGCACCAACTACTGGTGCTGAAGAAACTGAAATTGACCAATTCTATGAGGACTTACAAGACCTTATAGAAGTGACACCAAAGAAGGATGTTCTTCTCATTATAGGGGATTGGAATGCTAAAGTAGGGAATCAAGAGATAAAAGGAACAACTGGCAAGTTTGGCCTTGGAGAGCAAAATGAAGCAGGGCAAAGGCTAATAGAGTTCTGTCATGAGAACAAGCTGGTCATCACAAACACGCTTTTCCAACAACACAAGAGATGACTCTACACGTGGACATCACCAGATGGGCAGCATCGTAATCAGATTGATTATATTCTCTGCAGCCAAAGATGGAGAAGCTCAATACAGTCAGCAAAAACAAGACCTGGAGCTGACTGTGGCTCAGATCATCAGCTTCTTATAGCAAAATTCAAGCTGAAACTGAAGAAAGTAGGAAAAACCACTGGGCCGGTAAGATACAATCTAAATCAAATCCCTTATGAATACACAGTGGAAGTGAGGAACAGGTTTAAAGATTTAGATTTGCTAGACAGAGTGCCTGAAGAACTATGGATGGAGGCTCGCAACATTATACAGGAGGCAGCAACGAAAACCATCCCAATGAAAAGGAAATGCAAGAAAGCAAAGTGGCTGTCCAATGAGGCCTTACAAATAGCGGGAGAGAGAAGGCAAGCAAAATGCGAGGGAGATAGAGAAAGATACAGGAAATTGAATGCAGATTTCCAAAAAAATAGCAAGGAGAGACAAGAAGGCCTACTTAAACGAGCAATGCAAAGAAATAGAGGAAAACAACAGAATGGGAAGAACCAGAGATCTGTTCAAGAAAATTGGAGATATGAAAGGAACATTTCGTTCAAAGATTGCCATAATAAAGGACAAAAGTGGTAAGGACCTAACAGAAGCAGAAGACATCAAGAAGAGGTGGCAAGAATACACAGAGGAATTATACCAGAAAGATATGGATGTCTCGTACACCCCAGGTAGTGGGGTTGCTGAGCTTGAGCCAGACATCCTGGAGAGTGAAGTCAAATGGGCCTTAGAAAGCACTGCAAATAACAAGGCCAGTGGAAGTGATGGTATTCCAGCTGAACTATTAAAAATTTTAAAAGATGATGCTGTTAAGGTGCTACACTCAATATGCCAGCAAGTTTGGAAAACTCAGCAGTGGCCAGAGGATTGGAGAAGATCAGTCTACATCCCAATGCCAAAGAAGGGCAGTGCTAAAGAATGCTCCAACTACCGCACAATTGCACTCATTTCACACGCTAGCAAGGTTATGCTTAAAATTCTACAAGGAAGGCTCAAGCAGTATGTGGACCGAGACCTCCCAGAAGTGCAAGCTGGATTTAGAAGAGGCAGAGGAAGCAGAGACCAAACTGCAAACATGTGCTGGATTATGGAGAAAGCTAGAGAGTTCCAGAAAGACATCTACTTCTGCTTCATTGACTATGCAAAAGCCTTTGACTGTGTCGACCACAGCAAACTATGGCAAGTTCTTAAAGAAATGGGAGTGTCTCATCACCTCATCTGTCTCATGAGAAATCTCTATGTCGGACAAGAAGCTACAGTTAGAACTGGATATGGAACAACTGACTGGTTCAAAATTGGGAAAGGAGTACGACAAGGCTGTATATTGTCTCGCTGCTTATTTAACTTATATGCAGAATTCATCATGCGAAAGGCTGGGCTGGATGAATCCCTAGCCGGAATTAAGATTGCTGGAAGAAATATCAACAACCTCAGATATGCAGATGACACAACCTTGATGGCAGAAAGTGAGGAGGAATTAAAGAACCTTTTATTGAGGGTGAAAGAGGAGAGCGCAAAATATGGTCTGAAGCTCAACATCAAAAAAACGAAGATCATGGCCACTGGTCCCATCACCTCCTGGCAAATAGAAGGAGAAGAAATGGAGGCAGTGAGAGATTTTACTTTCTTGGGCTCCATGATCACTGCAGATGGTGACAGCAGCCACAAAATTAAGAGACGCCTGCTTCTTGGGAGGAAAGCAATGACCAACCTAGACAGCATCTTAAAAAGTAGAGACATCACCTTGCCAACAAAGGTCCGTATAGTAAAAGCTATGGTTTTCCCAGTAGTGATGTATGGAAGTGAGAGCTGGACCATAAAGAAGGCTGATCGCCGAAGAATTGATGCTTTTGAATTATGGTGCTGGAGGAGACTCTTGAGAGTCCCATGGACTGCAAGAAGATCAAACCTATCCATTCTGAAGGAAATCAGGCCTGAGTGCTCACTGGAAGGACAGATCGTGAAGCTGAGGCTCCAATACTTTGGCCACCTCATGAGAAGACTCCCTGGAAAAGACTCTGATGTTGGGAAAGATGGAGGGCACAAGGAGAAGGGGACGACAGAGGACGAGATGGTTGGATAGTGTCTTCGAAGCTACAAACATGAGTCTGACCAAACTGCGAGAGGCAGTGGAAGAAAGAAGTGCCTGGCGTGCTCTGGTCCATGGGGTCACGAAGAGTCGGACACGACTAAACGACTAAACAACAACAACAACAAACAATTGTGCTATAAAAGTACATGCCATATATGAAGTATCAAGATAATAGAACTTTTAACACAGTGGTTTCTTCAGTGAACCACAACTCTTACAATGTACCGTATTTTTTGCCCTATAGGGCGCACCGGCCCATAGGGCACACCTATTTTTCAGGGGGGGAAATCAAGGAAAAAATATGACCCCCCCCCATAGCTCTGGGAGCAGCGGACAGGCTGCACGCAGCCTGTGCGCTACTCCAAGACCTTCTCCCTGCTTTTGCGGGAGGTGGTGGAATTCCCCCACCTCCCAAGCGCGACTCCTGCAGGCTTTTCGACCAGGAGGGAGAAGGGACTGAAACGGCGCTACTCCAAGACCTTCTCCCTGCTTTTGCGGGAGGTGGCGGAATTCCCCCATCTCCCGCAAAAGCCCACAGGAGGGAGAAGGGACTTACTCAGCCAGTCAGTCCCTTCTCCCTCCTTGGGGAAAAGCACCCAAGAGTGGTGCGCTCTTTAAAGGCTGCACGGCTCCTGCGGGATTTTCTATGAGGTGGGGGAATTCCCCCATCTCCCGCAAAAGCCCACAGGAGGGAGAAGGGACTTTAAAGAGTGTGCGGCTCCTGCGGGCTTTTCAACCTAGCTTGTGGGGCTGGCGCTGCTTTTCCCCACCGCCAGCCTCAAAGCCGGGTCGTGGAGCAGCGCTTAGGAGTCACGCGCCTTCCCGCTGCCCCTCCCCCCAGCTTGTGGGGCTGGCGGTGGAGAGAAGCGCTGCTTTCCCCCACTTCTAGCCTCAAAGAGCAGACTCTCCTGGCTTCAGCGAAGCAACGCGAAGCCTCCGGAAAGCAATGCGAAGCCTCCGTTGTTATCGCTGAAGCCAAGGACACGCACACATTTCCCCTTCATTTTTGGAGGGGAAAAAGTGTGTCCTATAGGGCGAAAAATACGGTATATAGACAGGCGCAGCATTTATTTTAGCTTCAGGTGACAGAAATCTGCAGCTGTAAGGTTTTCTTCTTTAAGTGACCCCTTTAAAACAACAAATGTAAAACAAACTTTATCCATTCACAGGTTTGTTAATTTGTTAAAATATGTTGAATTACAACATTATATTCATTTATATTACTTAGAATATGTGCAACGGATGAAGCCCATGAGAGCGAAACAAGGCATTATTCCGGAAATCCTTGTCAACACTGTGGAACTGTAGTAGTAGGCTCCAATTTGGACTTTATGAACGTATGTGGAACAGAAACTAGCAGACATTTGGTCTTTCGAATGAACTGATTTACTGGGGACTTCAGTCTATATTATTGCAATTTATGTGTTGTTTATGTGCAATATAAACCTTTGATATTGTGATAAGAATGTATAGAAGAGTATTGTTTATGTGAATGCACAGCCGATTACATCTTGTGTGTTTGTCAATTCCGGAACAGCATTCCCGACCCAGATTTTCACAGGAAGTCCCTAAGATGATTCCCCTTTCAAACAGGATACGTGAACCTAGGCCAGTAGGGTCCTCCTCTCTGGCAGACGGAGAACCCCTTCCCCAAAGCCCCTCCCTCCCCACTTCCTCATGGGGGTCCCCCACACTACCCATCACTCACCAGGATGGCTTTGGCCGTCTCCTGCTTGGAACACTTCAGGGTTCGGAGCCCCCTGAGCTGAGCTGCCTGGCAGTTCTGAATCACCTCCGGCAGGTACAGCTGATCTCCCTCCAGCAGCTGAAAGGCAAAAGTCAGTTCCTCAGGAAGGGAGGGCTTCTCCACCTCCGAGAGTGCAGATTGTGGGGCAAGGAGGGCAGGTGTGAGTCCCTGCTCTGGTTCTCTCCAATACTCACCTCTGGGGGAGGGATGTACAACTGCAGCACATCTGCAAAGAGAAGGACATGGGGACAGGTGAGTCCCTCCCTGAGCACCTGGCAAGGCTATTCCAAGTGTTTTCTCCTGGATTCCAAGCCCTACTGCAGGGGAGGAGGGACTCCCCAGGCCTTGGGGGCAAATCCTGACCTCCTTCAACCAGAATATGGCTCCCCAGGCCAGGGGTAGGCAAGCTAAGGCCTTGGGGCCGGATGCAGCCCAATCATCTTCTCAATATGGCCCGCGGACAATTCTGGAATCAGGATGCTTTTATATGAGTAGAATGTGTCCTTTTATTTAAAATGCCTCTCTGGGTTATTTGTAGGGCATAGGAATTCGTTCACCCCCCCATATAATCTGGCCCCCTATATGCTCTGAGGGACGGTGGACCGGCCCATGGCTGAAAAAGGTTGCTGACCCCTGCCCCAGGCTAACAAGATGGTCAATATCCAGTTCCACTCCACCCTTTTAAAATTTAAGTATCAAAATAGATCCCAGCTTTCAGAGCATGTAAACCACATGAGTGGAAAGACCGCACAAAAATAGGACTATACTTCCTTCTCCCACCTTTAAAGTAAACATCTACGTAACGAAACCAAATTGACCCAAGTCTGCCTTCCTCCGCCAACCTCAGTTTCGCTCTTCAAGCCAAAAGACAACATTTCCCCGTCCCTGGACGAAATACGCTGGCCTTCCATTGGTAGAGCGGCCACCACGCCTGTGGCGTTTACCACAGTGCGACGCAAGGACTGAGCGGATGGTGAGATGCTTTCAGCCTCAGACACTTGGCGGGTTCTGAAATGGCCATGCAGGCCAGATTCCCGACCCTGGCAGGCTGGATTCGGCCCATGGGACATAGTTTGTGGACCCCTGGTCTACACTGACTGGCAGCAGCTCCCCAGAGTTTCAGGCAGGGATTTCGTCCAGCCCTTGCAGATGTCAGGGGTTGACCCTGGGACATTCTGCATGCCAAGCAGATGCTCTAGGGCTCCCCATATTTCCCTAGCCTTTCAATGTTATGCTATTAGCAAGCGTGGAGATTCCACCTGCCTCTTTCGAAAGGAGAACACTCACTTGATCAATCTAATAAATAAACAAACAAATAATACCCCGCCCGTCGGATTTTACCAGCCACTCTGGGCGGCTTCCAACAAAATATTAAAATACAATAGTCCATCAAATATTAAACATAAAAATAACAACAATCCATTTTCAGTCCATTCAATTAGCAATTAAGCATTTCTGGAAAGGGAAATGGCATACTTTTGTATATTAGCATAAAAAGCATGCGTAAGAAAGTATTACTCATTTATGATGAGAATAGGATTTATTTATTTTGAACTTCGCTGGGTTCCTCCTTGGTAGCCAGTGTGATTGTTTCAGGAGGGCTAGAACTCAGGACCCGCTGCCTTGAGGGACATCTAAGAGCAGATGGGCAGGGAAAGGTCTCCCTTGGGAGGTGGTGGACTCTCCTTCCTTGGAGGTTTCTAAGCAGGGATCGGAGGGCCATCTGCCATGGATGCTTTAGCTGAGATTCCTGCATTGCTGGGGGTTAGACTAGATGACCCTGGGATCCCCTCCTATCTCTCCACTCCGGAATTCTAGGAGGAGCTTCCTTGCCTCCTGCAAAGCCCTTTTCTCTGCAAGCTCTTCCTCTGGTTTCTGGCCAAGGGAGGGAGATGCTCAGAGTCCAGCCAAGAGCCTCACCCCCAAAAGGATATCTGGGCATGGGCCTAGCCAGGGGGGCAGCTGCCCCCCTAAATCCATAAAAAATAATAAGAATCTGAGGTTCTGCCAAGCGGGAAAGGGCTGAGCTGGAGGGACTCGGCTTGGCAAGGGTTAAAGGGAAGTGAGCTGCCTTCCTAGAGATGCCAGGAAGCAAGAGGGGGCCAGGTCCTCCAGAGCCAAGCCCCCTCCCTCCCCAGGCCTTTCCTTGCTTTGGGGTCTCTCCTGCAAGGGCTGCCTCGCTGTCCCCTCCTGGGATCTGGTGAGTCTCCTCTCTCTCTCCCCCCAGAGGGTGCAGTGGGGAGACGGGGGGGGGGTCCCAGGGCTGCAGCAGGAGAGGATGCCTGGGGGGCCTGATCAGGGAGGGGCCAGGTCTGCCACGCTCTCCTTCCTGGAGATCAGAGGATCCCAAACTCATCTGGCCCTCCGCCCCCTCCCCCCTTTCTGTAAAAACATCCCTTCTCTAAACAAAGGAGTCCCTGGCACTTTAACTCTGTGTGACATCGCTCAGCCTCATTGCACAACAGAGGAAACATGTGCAAATGGTTTTCCAAAGCTGGACTAGGAGGTGAACTAGCCCCCCCCCCCAAGAAAACCTCACGTGGAGGGAGGAAGGAAGGAAAGGTGGGAGAGAAAGGCCAGGGATAAAGAGAGGGATCCCAGCCCATAGTCTGGCTGCTGCACTGCGGACCAGTTTCCCAGTCGTCTCCAAGGGCAGCTCCACATGGAGGCCACTGCAGCAATCCCCTCGCACCCAGAGCATGGCATCCCAGGACCACATCCTCTCTGTCCCAAAGGGATTGTTGCTGGCAAAGAAGCCGGAAATGGGTGCTGCTACTCACTGAGCCTCCAGGGACCTTGGCATCAATGGCTGTGTGTGTGTTAAGCTATCTAACAAAATAATAATAATAATAAGTTACTGGCCTGAATTTCGAGGGAGATGTCTTTGGCCCAACTCACTTGGCCCTGAGGGGGTTGGTCAGATACATACCTGGCCCTCAGAGCAAATAAAAAGGGACATCACCCCAGGAGTCTGTCTGGAGAGCGGCAGAGAGTCCAAGTGCAAGAAAAGGAGACAGAAGCAGGGGAGTGGGGGGGGGAGCAACTCCTGAGGACCCCCACTACAAACGATTCTCTTGTCTGTTGGTTCTGACTTCATGCATTGACTGGAAGGCAGCAGAAACCAGGTTGATTAATCTCCCAGAAATCCTTTCAGTTGCCTCCACATTTTGCATTGCTAGAAGGCTAGAGACTTAGTTATTCTCCTCTTCCTCTTTCTTTTCAAAAAGATAGCTCATGGTCTAGGATACGGTGCAATCCTGCCCTGGTTCCAAGCAAGACTCATCCATGCTTCCTCAGGGAACCGTTTCCCCCTCGTCCTACAAATTCTGTAACAGAACAATGTATTTGCTTCGTAGGATTTCCTAGAGCTTTTCATTACGACAGACAGAACTTGTCAGAAGACCAAAGGGTTCCTTCCGATCTCTCAAAGGCTTCCTGAGAGCATAAATGGATCAACAAGATTCAGCTGGCCCTGAAGCAGGAAGAGGCCATGCCAGCCAAACTGGGAGCAGTGGGGGATTCTGGGAAAACCCAGTGCAGAAGATCCTGGGTGAGGAAGACACCCTCTGCTCAGAGGTGCAGAGCCAGCAGTTGAGGCAGTTCTGCTGCCAGGAGGCCAAAGGACCCCAAGAGGTTGGCAGCCGACTCTACCACTTTTGCCACCAGTAGCTGAAGCCAGAAAGGCACACGAAAGCTGAGATGCTGGACCTGGTGATCTTGGAGCAGTTCCTGGCTGTCCTTCCCCCGGAGATGGAGAGCTGGGTGAGGGAATGCGGAGAGGAGACCAGTTCCCAGGCGGTGGCCCTGGCCGAAGGTTTCCTCCTGAGTCAGGCAGAGGAGAGAAAGCAGGTGAGAGAGACTTTCCTCTGGATACTCCCAAGGGGCTCCAAGCAGGACAGAGAACATCCCATAATGGTCTGCTGATGGCCCATCCGTTTTCTGGGAAAGCATCTACGGAATGAGATCTCACACCCTTCAAGTCTTTGTCATTCTCTGTCTAATATTTCTCACCATTCTCTGTTTTGAATCCTTGTTTCTTTTTCAGGGACAGGATCTCTTTGCAGAAATGGACCTGGATTCCTGTGAGGCAGAGAGGCCTCCGTTGGTCACCAGAGAGAGGCCACTGGGTAAGGAGGAAGGTGGTTTTTCTCCGTTTGGTCTCATTCTGTTGGTTTTCCAAGTCATCTGAGGGTTCTTTTCATCTTGTTTTGCGGGGAGACAGTTGGGAACAATGGTCCAGAGGAGGGGAGATGTATTTCTGCACAACCAACATATGAAATTGGCACAAACGTCCAAATGCTCTCAGTAGGTAAGTCTTTCTCAACAGCCCATCTGCAGTTAGAGATGCCCTGTTTCACCTGTGAGAGAAGCCGGCACTCCTGGCATCCTGTTTACCTTTTATCTCTTGCAGGTGACAGAATGATGCCGGCAAGACCTCCTGATCCGTCTTTTCATGGGGGCAGAAGGGAAGCAGCGGCTGTGGAACCAGATCAGGTCAGGGGAAGGTGCCGTGTGGGGACAGAGGCTGAGGGATGGAGCAATGTCATGGACTGGTTGGGGACAGAGGAATGGTGGAAGGATACAGCTGGGGAACCAGGAAGGAAGATGGCTGAGATCCAAAGAAGTGGAGGTAGAAGAAGAATGGGTGGTCAGAGGGGGAAGAGGGGGAAGCCTGGGAAGAGGAGGTGTCAGAAGCTGAAGGGGTTAGAGGGCTTAGTGAGCTGGGAGACTCTGTGGCAGAATGCAGTGCAGAATCAGAGGCAGAAGAGGAAGGAGGCGAGTGGGAGAGGAAGGTTGGGAGGCAGAGGTGAGTCAGGATAAGGAAGATTGTCCCCCTCTCCTTTTGCCAGAAGCCACCCTCCCTGCTTGTCTCTCAGAGCCAGGAGACCCTGTGCATTGCAGGAATCTCTGCTAGATCATGCTAGAGACAGTTGGCCATTCATTTATTTTTTTTTGTCACCAATGGAAGCGAAAGCTCAGAAAAAGCTCAATATGGAGGCCAAATGGCCGAAATATTGGGAGATTTTGGAACAAGAAGGAGATAGATGGAAACTTCAGAGTTTTGAGAAGTTAAAAAATAAAGTGCGAGACTGGTTACATTACTTTCAGATAATGGAGGCGTTTAATTTGGACAAGAAAATTGGCTTCCAGGTAGAAAAATCAAAATTGGAAACAGAACTGTTAGAACCCAAAACTAAGATTATGTCAAAGATGTATAACTTGCTGTTGAAATGGAATACTCAGGATGAAACGGTGAAATCTGCTATGATTAAATGGGCACAAGATGTTGGACATAACATTATGTTTGCTGACTGGGAACAGTTGTGGACCACAGGTATGAAATTTATGGCACCCCAGTCAAGCTTGCAAAAATATATCACTTGCCCGATAATAAATGTTGGAAATGTAAAGAAAATGAAGGTACATTTTTTCACCTTTGGTGGACGTGCCCTAGGATTAAGGCTTTCTGGGAAAGGATTTATAATGAATTGAAAAGGGTATTTAAATATACCTTCCTGAAGAAACCAGAGGCCTTTCTCTTGGGCATGGTCGGCCAATTGGTGTCGAAAAAGGATAGAACTTTCTTTATGTATGCCACAACAGCAGCAAGAATACTCATCGCAAAGTATTGGAAGACGCAAGATCTACCCACTCTGGAAGAATGGCAAACGAAGTTGATTGACTTTATGGGATTGGCAGAAATGACTGGCAGAATCCGTGACCAGGGAGAAGAGTCGGCAGAAGAAGAATGGAAGAAATTCAAGGACTATCTACAAAAATATTGCAATATCAATGAATGTTGAATGATGCAGGATTGAAATTAATTGGTTTCTAGCTGTAATGGTAATAAGATTATGAAAAAATGGTTCCTTTTTTCTTGGTAAATAATCAAGAGCTTAAGATATAATATTATAAGAGGATGGTTAGAAAATAAGGGGTTTAATTGTAATGTTGGGAGATAAGGATTTGCTGGATAAACAATTCGAACTGGAATACAAGAAGGGGAGGTATGAGGAGGTCAGTGAAAGATGTTATTCAAAAATAAGTTTTGAACGTTATGTGTTTTTTATTATTTTTTATTTTTAACTTTTTCTTTTTATTGTTTGTAAAAAATGGAAAATCCTAATAAAATATCTTATAAAAAAAAGAGAGAGAGACAGTTGGCCATTCAAAATAGTCTTATTTTTTTTCTTGACTAGGGTTACCAGACGTCCCCTTTTCGCAGGGACTGTCCTCGGATTTGTGAATAATTCTGCGGACAAATACCATCCCTGGAATGCCCCCAGATTTCATCTAATGTCCCCGGGAAATGCAGCAGTGGCAGTCTCAGCAGCCCAGAGCTGCCTGAGAGATCCCTGCCTCCTCCTGCTTGCACGCAAGTAGCAGTTGGGATGGGGCTGCTCCGAAAGGCAGTGTAAAGCCTCGCTTCGCAGCTAAGGGATCTACGCTCCCTCCTGCTAGCATGCAAGTAGGAATGGAATTGGGGCTGCTCCGATGAGAAGGGAGGCATCGCGCTGCCCGAGCCTTGCCGCTGCTCTTGGCCTTCCTTCTTCGCCTTCCATGCCTGACCCACCGCGCAGCGCTTCCCCACCACCACCACCGAAGAACCAACAATTCAGGGGCTACCCAGGCTCATGGAGAAAGGAGATAGAAGCCTCGGAGGAAGGGGAACCGTGGCGGTTGAGGTCAAGGTGGTGGCCGCCCCTCTGCCACCTCCATCGCTGCAGCATCAACGTCCCACACATGTAGTTTTATTTATTTATTTATTTATTTATTTATTTATTTATTTATTTATTTATTTATACTTAATGTCCCCAGATTGATTGAAAAAAATCTGGTAACCTTATACAAGATTGAGCAGTGAATGCTAAAATTGGTTTCTAAGCGGTGGACAAATGTGAACAAATAGTGGCCTGGATTCACCTAACCAGCCCCATCCACTACAAAATGGGGCCTGCCCCCCATTGCTCCCCCCTCCATGCCCCCATGAACCCCTTGAATTTGGCTCTAGGGCATTGGGAGGGAACTCCCTAGAACAGCTCATGAGGAAAGGAGAAAGTGGATCCTTCCCTTGGGGAAACTGGAATGCTTGCGTAGGCAGAATGACTTGGAAAACACAAGGTGGAGTACCACCTATTTGCACAATGACGAACACCCATAATTAAAAAGCAGAATAAAATACCGTATTTTTCGCTCTATAGGAGACACCCGAGCATAGGACACACCTAGTTTTTAGAGGAGGAAAACAAGAAAAAAATATTCTGAATCAAACGTTGTATAAACTACTGTGTTTAATAAACAACCAGTATATCAGAATCATATTACAGCCATGTAAAGTGATCAGCAGTCAACAGTGGCATTAAGAACCACCACCACTGTCATTAACAAATGAAGAGAGACTTTAAGGTTTGAGTACTCTTCTAGTCTTCTGTGAACCCCAAGAACTCATCGCTGCTAGAGTCAGAATTTATGAAGCTCAGTTGCTCACAATCACTGACATCACTTTCTTCGCTATCTTCATGTAAAATACCATCTTCGTTTCCATCCAAAGCATTGCTAATGCCACATTTTTTGAATGACTGGACAACAATTTCCTCCTTCACCGAGTGCCATGATGTTTTCACCCATTCACAAACTTGAGTGATAGTGGGCCTCTTCATTTGTCCAGTGGGTGTTAGATCATGATTACCATTAGCCATCCATTTGTTCCACTCTTCTCGCATAAAGACCTTAAATGGCTTGTTGATGGAAACGTCGAGAGGTTGCAACTGGCTGGTAAGACCTCCAGGAATTACAGCTAGATGAGTCTTCACTTCTTTAAAGCACTTTTTTGTAGTTTCGCTAATATGTGCTCTAAACTGGTCAAGTACTAATAAGGCAGGTTTTTTCAAAAGCGTGGTCCAGGACGTTTGGACCACACTTTTTCAACCCATACTCTCATTCCATTTTCATCAATCCATTCTTTCTCATGAACATGTACAAATAATTCCTCGTGGAATCACTTCTTTTGGAAATGTTTTCCTTTTGAAAATTAACATGGGTGGCAATTTGGTGCCATCTGCACAGCAAGACAACACAACCGTGTAATGGGTTTTCTCATGTCCAGAGGTTTTCATGGCGATAGTTTGGGCACCTTTCAGATCAACAGTCCTATTAGATGGCACATCAAAGGTTAGCGGGACTTCATCCATATTCCCAATGTGGCCAATTTCAAATCCATTTCTCTTCCTAGCATCAATTACAAATTTATGAAAAGACAGAATCTTAGATTCATATTCTTCTGGCATTTTTTGTGCCATTCTAGTTTTGGTGCACATAGCAAGGCCACATCGCGTCATAAATCTGTAGCACCATGATGGTGAGCCAGTAAAATCATGAATGCCTTTCTCTAAAGCAATGCTTTTGGCTTCATTTATTATCATTTTTGTAGAGACTACAAATCCATTATTCCGGTGATTGGTGATCCATTCTTTCATGGCAATGTCCATCTGTGGCTACTTTGTAGCATTTCCACAAAAAGTGTGCTTACTTCTATCTGCTTTTTCAAGCTGATCCTCCTGTTTCCTCCACTGTCTTATCATTTTTTCAGTTGGAGGTGGTCCAAAATGTCTCTCTGCTGCTCTGTTTCCATGCTCCTTAGCGTATTTTACTACCTCTAGTTTAAAAGGAATCTTATATGCTAGTCTTTTCTGCTTTATCATCCTTATCAGAATGGGGGAGGTTTTCTGCAAGAAAATACAGTGATTAAGGAACTGTCAGTAATGTACAGTACAGTATCTCCAGTGTTTACCATTGAGCACTTAACTTACTCCCCCCAATATTTTATTCAAGTTGGAAGAGGGAGGGAGGGAGGGAGGGAAGGAAGGAAGGAAGGGAGGGAGAGGGAGAGGGAGAGGGAGAGGGAGAGCTCAACCTGTGGGTCCCCAGATGATGTTGGACTACAACTCCTATCATTCCTCAACTCCCATCTTCCCTGAGCTCTGGCCTTGCTACCTAGGGGTGATGGGAGTTGTAGTTCAACATCTGGGGACCCACAGGTTGAGAAAGGCTGAATTGTATGTGAGGTGGGGCTTAACTGCCCCCCTCTAATATTTTATTTAAGGTGGAAGAGGGAGGGAGGGAGAGAAGGAAGGAAGAGAGAGGATGTCTGTGAGGGCAGCTGCCTTGCCTCGTGGAACCAGAGCAAAAGGAGGAAATTCCGGGAATTACCGGCACAGTAAGCTGGGGGAGGGGCGGAAGGGGCTATCCCCATCCTTCCGGCTCATTGTAAAGCCAGCAGAGTAAGAGCTGCTTACACGTGTGCAAGCGGCTCTCCCTTTGCTTAAATTACAGTCAGCTGGGGGAGGGGCAGAAACAGCTGGCCTCGGGGCTGAAGGGGGAAGCCCGGGGTTTTCCCAGCCAGCCCCCAAGAGCGGCTCACGGGACAGTGGGCAAACTGCACGCAGCCTCTCCGCTGCGCCCTGAGCTTGGAGGGGCTGGAGGGGGAAGCCTCAGGACCACACATTCGCTCCATAGGACGCACAGACTTCTCCCCATAGTTTTTAAGGGGAGAAATGTGCACCCTATGGAGCGAAAAACACGGTAAGCATCCAGAATTAAAATGTGCACCAAAGCAATCCTATTGAAACAACACTACAATTAACGGGAAGGAAACAACAGAGCATTGTGGAGCAGATCATATTTCTGCTGTCTCAGAGGAGGACATTTCCCTTTTCTTTTAGGGTCCAGTGTGCTTTGAAGATGTCGTTGTTCGTTTCACGGAGGAGGAGTGGGCGTTGCTGGATCCTGAGCAGAGAGCTCTGCATAAGGACGTCATGGAGGAGAATCGTGGGATCGTGGCCTCTCTTGGTAAGGCTCCCTGTGGGATCGTCATATCAGCCTGGAACTTCAAAAAATACCTCTGTGTGACCAACCTTATCTATTTTCACAAAGCTCAACAGCGCCCCCTACAACACCTGGGAACCTAACACCCCTACAATAAAAAGTAAATTACAGTTTTTTCTTTGAACAATCTTTCTCAAATTATTCCTTTTTCTACCAGTTTTGGGCTGGTCTGAACTTCCCAAGCCCTCTTAAATGTCAGCTTCAGAATTGTTAGGAAAGATAAGTAGCTTCAGGTTTTCTGGTTTTGTTTTTGCTCCTGTCAGTCTTGGGTTGACCAAAGAGACAACTGACATTGGAGATGGAGGGGATGCCATGACTGGGCCAAACAAAATTCATCCCAGAGAAGACCTGGGCTTATTGAATTTAAGGTAGTAGTAGCAGTGATGATGATGATGATGATGATGATAGTAATAGTAATACAGTGGTACCTCGGTTTACAAACTTAACAACAACAACAGTAATAGTAATAACAAGAGTAATACAGTGGTACCTAGGGTAACAAACGTAATCTTTTCTGGAACAGGACTGTTCTTAAATCGAGGTACCACTGTGATAATAATACTAATTATTATTTCTATCCTGCCCATCTCTCTGGGTTGCCCCAGCCACTCTGAGCGGCTTCCAACGCGTATATAATCATGAAACATAAATAATAATAATCTGATCCCATAGAAAAAGAACATTAACTTTAAAATTAAAAACTTATACTAGTGGCCAAACTTGTGGAAATCTTTTGTGAAAAGTGTATTTCTGAGGTTTGATGTCTCATAACGCCACTTTTGTGTGGAGTAATACCATAAAATTATAGAGCAATGGAAAGACAATTTAATGAAGAATGTAATGCAATGACTTTGATGAAGGAGTATTTATTAGAACAGCAGTCATAAAGAAAAAATGTGAAACCTTTGGTAACCATTGGTAACCTTTAGCTTTCATTACGGCCTTACAACGCCTTTCCATGAAGTGAACCAAGTTTTTAGTTCTGCAGCTGTAAGAATGCCAAACCAAGACTGAATTATTGTCTCTGTTAATTGGGCTTTATTGCTGGGTTGCTTCTGACTAACAAGTTTCTTTAGTTGGCTCTATAGATTTCTGATTGGGTTCATGTTTGGGCTATTCCCAGGCCATTCCGGCAGTGAAATAAGATTATCTTGAAAGCACCTTTTGCACACAGCAGCAACATGACATGGAACTGAATCCTGTTGAAATAGAAAACAAATAAACAAACGAACAAATAAATAAATAAATATAAATAAGTAAATATTTATAAAAATATATATAAACGCTTCAATATTGGCAAAAAGATCAGCTGCGGAACGCTTCAGTTTGGGCTAAAGTATTTCATTCATGTATTTGGGGGCATTTACATTCCTATTAATGGTGCAAATTCTGCCCACAATTTTGCTGCCATACAACCCCAGATCATCACACTATCTGGGTGTTTCACGGTTGGTGTAATGCAAGTAGGATGTAAATCTTCTCTGATTCTTTTCCTTGCGTATTTCATGCCATCACCACCAAGCAAGGAGATTTGGGTCTCATCCCTCCAAATAACACTGTCCAGTTAACATGGGTTTAATCTTTCAACTTTGCTTGAGAGATAACAATGGCATTTTCCTTAGAATTCTGACATTTAGACCAGTCCTTGCACTCACCTTCACAGTACATTGTGCCATGTCATCTTGTATACACTCAGATGATTTTCTTCTGTCATGTAGGGACAGTCTCTCTATTCTTTGATCGTTATCTGCCTTTGTGCACCTTTTCCTGCCTTTACCAGTCTGATTTTATAGTGACTGAGTCTCCTTATACCTCTTCAAAAATATAGAAAGGCCATCTTTGGTTAAGTTTTTCCCAATCTTTCATCTAATTTCTTCATAACGGAAGCCTTGTTCAGTAAATACTACAATTTTACATCTCTTTCTGGGTGACCAGTCAACTTTTTGTGCCATTTCTATAATTTTATAATGTTTTACAACCTAAGCAAATTGTGCTTCCTTTTTCTGGTTACTTGGCTATAACATTTGATAGAATACGGATAATTAAATGAACTTTGTTGAATTGCATTCTTGATTAAATTATCTTCCCATTGATATATAATTTTATGATATTACTCCAAAAGAAGTGGTGTTGTGAGCCATCAAACCTCTGAAATACACTTTTTTCCAAAAAGCTTACATAATTTTGACCACTACTGTATATCAAACAAAGCAACATTCAGCAACACATCAGAATCTCATAATTAATATGTTGGTTAATGACAAACAACACAGGTAATGAACACACACCCAACTCCCTTCAGTTCTTCTCCATTTGTTCCTGAGGCTCTAACCCCTTTTTGTCTCCATTGCAGATTGTGATGAAACGGAAATCGAGAACAAAGGTGACCACGATAAAATCCCCAGAGAGGAGAAGCCACGTAAAAATTTAGAATGTGGAGAAAGCTGCAGTCAGAGCTCCCATTCCACTTCCCATCAACAAAATCTCATTGGAAAGAAACTCTATCACTGCATGGAATGTGAAAAAAGCTTCAGTCACAGCTCCTCTCTCACTTACCATCAAAGAATTCATACAGGGGAGAAACCCTATCAGTGTGTGGAATGTGGAAAGAGCTTCAGGAATAGCTCCGATCTCACTTCCCATCAGAGAACTCATACAGGGGAGAAACCCTATCAGTGCGTGGAATGTGGAAAGAGCTTCACTGATAGCTCCTCTCTCACTTCCCATCGAAGAATTCATACAGGAGAGAAACCATATCAGTGCTTTGAATGTGGAAAGCGCTTCAGGAATAGCTCCTCTCTCACTTCCCATCATAGAATTCATACAGGGGAGAAACCATATCAGTGTGTGGAATGTGGAAAGAGCTTCAGGAGGAGCTACAGTCTCACTTCACATCAAAGAATTCATACAGGGGAGAAACCCTATCAGTGTGTGGAATGTGGAAAGAACTTCACTGAGAGCTCCAATCTCACTTGCCATCAAAGAATTCATACAGGGGAGAAACCCTATCAGTGTGTGGAATGTGGAAAGAGCTTCAGGAAGAGCTCCTCTCTCACTTCCCATCGAAGAATTCATACAGGGGCGAAACCATATCAGTGTGTGGAATGTGGAAAAAGCTTCAGTCACAGCCACAGTCTTACTTCACATCAAAGAATTCATACAGGAGAGAAACCATATCAATGTGTGGAATGTGGAAAGAGCTTCAGTCAGAGCTCCGATCTCACTTGCCATCAAAGTATTCATACAGGCGAGAAACCCCATGAGTGTGTGGAATGTGGAAAGAGCTTCAGTCAGAGCTCCAGTCTCACTAAGCATCAGAGAATTCATACAGGGGAGAAACCCTATCAGTGTGTGGAATGTGGAAAGAGCTTCACTCATAGCTCCAATCTCACTTGCCATCAAAGAATTCATACAGGGGAGAAACCCTATCAGTGTGTGGAATGTGGAAAGAGCTTCAGGAAGAGCTCCTCTCTCACTTCCCATCGAAGAATTCATACAGGGGCGAAACCATATCAAAGAATTCAAAGCTGCAGTCAGAGCTCCCATTCTACTTCCTGTCAACAAAATCTTATTGGACATAAACTCTATCAGTGCATGGAATGTGGAAAGAGCTTCAGTCAGAGCTCCCATCTCACTTCCCATCGAAGAACTCATACCGGGGAGAAACCCTATCAGTGTGTCGAATGTGGGAAGAGCTTTAGTCACAGCAACAATCTCATTAACCATCAAAGAATCCATACAAAGGTTGGAAAAACCATTTTACAGATTTAGGAGCCAGGCAAATCTGCACTTTTTTAACCAGGCCTTTGACTGATTGACATTTAATGCCCTTTTAAAATGTGGTGTTTTGTGTTTTTATGTTGTAACCATCCTGAGACCCGTGAGTGTAGGAATAGGCGCCAATGCTTAAAGACCTAGGGGTCTCCCCCCCCATAAAACATTTAAGGAGGCCACCCCCCAGGGTTTTTTTTTGCTTTATTTCCAAACACAACCTTTTATCCTTCTCTTTAAAAATTAAAAAATAAACTCACAAAGGTCATGAGGAAAACAAAATACAATAAAATACAAACGTGGACAGGTCCCATCTTTGCAGGCAAAAAGGGAAAAGTAAAGCAGGCTTTCCCAAACTTGGGTCCCCAGCAACTCCCAGACTACAGTTCCCATCATCCCTCCCCATTGGTCCTGCTAGCTAGGGGTGATGGGAGTTGTAGTCCAAAAACAGCTGGAGACCCAAGTTTGCTTTAAAGGGAAAGTAGGCTGGCCCTGTGACACCCTCTGCTGGCCAAAAGCACTGCCCCAGAATCTGAACCACCCCCAGTACTGCTAATTGGAATTAATAGAGCGCAAAACAGAAGTTTGATCGGCACTTCAACCTCTAGGGAGCTTCTAGGTGCTTTCTGCGCCACCTAGAGTACCCACACATAGGAGAACAAATGAAAGACAAACACAAGGGGCAGAAAAAAACCTGGAAAGGGCCATACCAAATGGACATCCGGTGTGAAGAGGTCACTTTCCCCACTGCTGAACAATGCCACAGGTAGAGGAGATGGAATGCTGGAAGTTTCTCTGGGGCAAGGGGAGCTGCTGGGAAATTGAACTACAGGTTCAAAGTATTACCTTTTTTAAAAAAATTGCTTCCATTATAGGCATTGCCATTCAAATGACGTGCATGCATCATGTGATTGATTGTGCAAGGCGGGCCTTAACTGGCCCCCCACCAATATTTTATTCAATTCGGCACCACTGGGTCAGGTGGTTTCCAAATTAAATAAAGAGATAAATCTCCTTCCTTTGCACATGTTCCAGCTTGTCAATATCCTCATTTATTCTTTTGAAAATTTATTTGCCCTTCATCTGAAGATTTTACAATATAAACATAGAGGATAAAAGCACGGCTTTCTCAAAAACAAGACAAGCCAGAGAAATCTCTCCTTTTCTTTTCTTTTTTTGGATGGAGTTACAAACTTTGTTGATCAGGGAACTGCTTTGGAAGTAGTGCATCTCGATTTCAGTAAGGCTTTTGACAAAGTCCTCTGTGATATTTATGTGAGGAAGGTGGTAAAATGTGGGCTGAATGAGGTAACTGTTAGGTGGATTTGACTGACCAAACCCAAAGAGAACTCCTTCATGGGTCCTCCTCATCCTGGGGAAAAGTGACCAGAGGGGTGCTGCAGGGTCTTGATAAATGACATGGATGAAAGAACTGAGGGGATGCTCATCACATCTGCAGACGAGACCAAACGGATCATAAACAGTGGCCAGAATCTTGATTGCACTATATTGGAATAATTAGGTGAAATGTGCCTTGACCAAACTTTTATTACTGGCTTTTGGTGGGAAAGTTGAGTTGTTGGGTTGTCTGAATGTTGAAGTTCTGATCTATTTAAAGTTTCATATCTATAAGTCTGCTTCCTAAGCAAAAAGAAACAGGAAAACATACGTATCAGAAATGTCTTAGGACATCAAACTGGGAAAGTGGATTTTAAACTAACTGAAAAGGTTTTATGCCCTTGGGAATTTGGTCTCTTAAATCTTAAATTTACCCCTTCGCCTTCCTTGAGTCCCCGGTAAGACAAGCCAATCATGGCTTTATTCAAATGGTAATTAATCAGGTGATGCAACACTTCAAATGGTATAATAGATTGCTGAATCATGTACAGTGGCTACATTAGTTTAAAAAAGAAGAAAAGAAAAAGTAGGTTGAAAACAAGAGGTGACAAAGCTCTGCTCTGCTCATGAAACTTGATTCAAATTTCTTTTTGTAACATGAAAGATTAACATGAAAGATTCTTTCCACAGGTAAATTTCAGAGTTCTCCCACTCTGAATTGTATCTGAGTAGTGTTTTTTTTAATGGATTTTTATTGATTTTATCAGGTTTTGTTTCGTGTGTACATACCTATGCATTATAGCAGGGACATCCAACTTCCTTTAAAAAAAAAATATTTATTACTTTTAGACCTTACAAAAAAGAAAAAAGGGGGGGGGGAAAGAGAAAAGAAAAAAGAAAGAACAACAATACAATACAATATATAAACAATACACAACACAACATTAACACAATAATCTAAACAAAACAAAGCAAAAACAATTTAAAACACACATTATATCATTTCAATATCAATATCGTATCTTACATTCCTTGTTTCAACGACTTCCTCTCACCTCCCTTTTTGTATTCCACTTCTATTAAATGTTTCAGCAATTCCTTTCCATCTTCCTTTATTTTCTGTCATAATATTTGTCTTAACATATTTTAACCTTATTTTCCCTTTAATACTCCAATGATCTATCTGTACTTAATTCCTTCTAACATTTCTACTAAAGCCGTGTAACTTCATTCCAACATTTTTCTAACACTTATTACTTTTACAATATTTCTATAAATAGTCTTTAAACTTTTTCCAGTCTTCTTCCACCATCTCTTCTCCCTGGTCTCGGATTCTGCCAGTCGTTTCCGCCAATTCCATATAGTCCATCAACCTGGTAATCTTCTGTCCGAGGCTCTTAACTCTTTTCCAAGTCCCTTCTGCAAGTCTTCTTCATATTTATGCATGCACTTTACTTTGTCTTCTGTTGATCTTATTCTTATTTTCCTTCCTTTGATGCTGAAGAGTAGATCTCGGGGAAACTCCCACCTAGTGATGTTTTTATTCCTTCTCGACAGGGCAACCAAATCTCCATAGTTAAAACTAAGATCCAAAAGATATTTCAGGACATGTTTCAGGATTCCTCCAAATCTGAAGGCCCCCACGACTCCAATCTCCTCCTGACCCAAGTCCAGGTCCCAAAAATCAGCAAATCCCTGCATGGGGGGATCTATCAAACTTTCCTTCTCCATTCCAAGCAGGGCTCCAATCCTCAAAACCTGACTTTCACTAAATTCAATCATGGAAGGCATCAACTTATTGTCATCAAATTGCATCTGTAAGGCCGGGGCTCTCTCCCTCTCCACTTGTGTTACTTTAGGTTCAACGGCAACGACTTTCTCCCTAGCATTCTCCACAATTTGCCATGTCAAAGTAGATTCCTGTATCAATTCCTGAATAGTTTCTGTATTGATGTTCACTTTTTGTTCCAAATTGTTCACTCTTTGTCCCAAATTATCAATTTTGGTAGTTGTCACGTCCATCTTCTTGTGGAGCTGTTCCAGTGAGTCATTTATCTTACATAATGCAGCCACTAAGGCTTCTTCTGTCGACATTCTTAACCGATTCAAGGTCAGTCCCAGATTCTCAGAGCTTTTTATCTTGCAGCTGGAAATTCCCCCAGCTCAATTCTTGTAACAGTTTCAAAGGCTTCCTCTAGAGGGAAACAGTTTCTATTTGTATCGATCCTTTTAAACAATTTTCTTTTTGTAAAATTGGGAGCCATTGAGGGAACGGCAGTGAGAAGGACCCCTTTTGTGTGTTTGTGTAAAATGGTTGGTTGCCCCAAATCTTTGCCCCAGGGGGTCCCAAAGGGGAAATAAGGGTGAAGTACTGAACCATCAACAATGGAAGAAAGGTTGCCAAGGTCCAAAAATAACATGAAAGATTCTTTCCACAGGTAAATTTCAGAGTTCTCCCACTCTGAATTGTATCTGAGTAGTTGTTTTTTTTAATGGATTTTTATTGATTTTATCAGGTTTTGTTTCGTGTGTATATACCTCTGCATTACAGCAGGGACATCCAACTTCCAAGATGCTGAGATCTACTCCCAGTAATAAAAACCTGCCAGTGATCTACCCATTGTCTTTGCCCAGACTTGTTGAGCTTTTCTCAGGGAGCAGTGACCAGAGTTGTGGATCGACCAGTAGATCACGATTGACCTGTTGCAGATGCCTCCATTCTAGGAACAGCATCCCTGACACAGAATTTCACAGAAAGTCTTATGATGATTCCCCTTTCAGACAGGATACCTGAACGTAAGCCAGTAGGGTCCTCCTCTCTGGCAGACGGACAACCCCTTCTCCAAAGCCCCTCCCACCCCCACCTCCGCATGGTGGTCCCTCCTCAGAACAGCCTCTGCTGTCTGGTGCTTGGACACCTGAAGGGCGTGGAGGCTTCTCAGGGCAGCTGCCTGGCAGCTCTGCATCACCTGGAGCAATAGATCTTGTTCTGGCTCCAGCAAAAGTCATGCTGTCAGTTCCTCACAACTGAGAGTCCTGGCAGCGGGGAGCAGGTCTTTGGGATCCTCTCCCTCATTCATAGCTGTCAACTTTTCCCTTTTCATGCGAGGAATCCTGTTCGGAATAAGGGAATTTCCCTTCAAAAAAGGGAAACGTTGACAGCTATCCTCTCCCTACTCGTTTCCTCAAATACTCACCATTGCTGGATGACGAAAGCCTGTGGCACATCTTCAAGAAGAGAAAAACAAGTAATAAATGAAATAAGAAGCGAAATAAGAAGCTGAGACAATAAGAATCCACTGATTGCCTCGCCTTGTCCTCCATCAACTGCCACCAACTGCTCTCTCCTCCACTCGCCTCACTGCTAACCCAAAATGGCCGCCTGCAAGTCTATGGCTTTTACCGGTCCTTGTCACCATGGCAACCCCCCTCCCCCTGGACCTGGGCCCACCTGGCTCCACCTATTGGGAGATGATCTATAATGAAATGAAAAAAAAGTTTTAAGATAACCTTTGTTAAAAGATCAGAAGCGTTTTTATTAGGTATTTTAGGGCAGGATTTACCAAAAGATAAGGAAAATCTCTTCATGTAAGTGACAACAGCGGCCGGAATTTTACTAGCTCAAAGATGGAAAGGCGATGAAAAACCAGCGAAAGAACACTGGCCAGAAAAGTTGATGGAATACGCTGAAATGGCGAAGCTAACTGAGAGACTTAAAGATCAGGACAATAATGACGTTTAAAAAGATTGCAAACCTTTCAAGATGTATATACAGAAACAATGGATAGAAATGAACTCACTGGCAGGATTTGAGTGATACACTTACAGTGGACAAATACAAACAGAAAATACAATTATGAGGTAAAAATGAGAAGAAGAGTTATAATGAAATGTTATAACCTTCATTTTAATATATAAGGAATACAAAATTATAAGCAAAAGAAACAGAGGTGTTATAAACCAGGAAGGGAAGTTGGGGGAAGTCGCAGGGGGGTGTTAATTGAAATTGTAAAATGTAATTTGAATGTTTGATTCTGTTAAAATTTCTTTAATTAAGTTATATTTTTAAAGAAAGAAAAGCAATGGCTCCTCTTACTTAGGGGCCCCACAGACCTCATGGGACACCAGAGCAGATTCCCTTGTTGCTTTTTTGAGTTGACCAGCAATGGGGGTTGCATTTCCTTATTTCCAGGAGGGCTGTTGCTGAAGCACATGACATGCTCTTCACACTTAGTTATCTATTAGGAACACAGGCACAAATTATTGTGTGTGTGTTTGTATTTGCAAACTACCCCAGTCTGAGCGGTGAGATTCCAGGGGTCCCAGGGGCTTCCCCATCTTCAGTTTCCTTGGAACGAAAAACAGCGGATACTGGGGCATCTTTATGATATAGATTTATTTACTCACATACACAACCGGAGTGTAGGACGGAGGGGCTCACAGCATCAACACCCGAACAGATCTTGCTTCTCTATTAGTGGCAGCTTTGGCTCCAGCACAGAGCAAGCTGGTTTCGGGGTTTCCCACAACTCTCTCTGGGTCTTGCTTTCCTGCCTAGCAGCCAGGTGAGATGGGAGAGGGGAGGACAACCCCCCCCATTAGCTGCAGCTCTTGCAACCCAGCACCTTCGTTGGGGATGCTGAGGAGGACACACTATGGCCAGCAAAGGCCCTTGTCTTGCCAAGAAACTTGTCTGTGGGAATCGTGCATCCATAATGCTATGGAAAGGGTGAATGTCTTCTAGACTTCTCTGGTGTCACCAGAAGAGGAAGCCGTTCTTTTCAGTTAGGTCTGTTCTCAACTGCAGAGGATGAGTAGCCTTGGGAGCCTCTTGGGGAGATGGAAGTATTTCGAAAGGAGAACACTCACCTGATCAATTTTAATAATAATAATAATAATAATAATAATAATAATAATAATAATATTTATACCCCGCCCATCTGGCTGGCTTCCCCAGCCACTCTGGGCGGCTTGCAACAAAATATTAAAATACAGTAGTACATCAAATATTAAAAGCTTCCTCACAGGGACTGACTGAGCTGACGGCGACATGCTTTCAGCCTCGGACACTTGGCAGGTTCTGAAATGGCCGTGCAGGCCAGATTCACGACCCTGGGGGGCTGGATTCAGCCCGTGGGACATAGTTTGAGGACCCCTGGTCTACACTGACTGGCAGCAGCTCCCCAGAATTTCAGGCAGGGATTTCATCCAGCCCTTGAAGGAGGTGTCAGGGGTTGACCCTGGGACATTCTGCATCCCCGTATTTCCCTAGCCTTTCAATGTTATGCTATAGCAACCCTGGAGATTCCACCTGCCTCTTTCGAAAGGAGAACACTCTCCTGATCAAATAATAATAATAATAATAATAATAATAATAATAATAATAATATATTTATACCCTGCCCACCTGGCTGGGTTCCCAAGCCACTCTGGGCGGCTTCCAACAAAATATTAAAATGCAATAGTCCATCAAATATTAAAAGCTTCCCTAGACATAAAAATAACAACAATCCATTTTCAGTCCATTGAATTAGCAATTAATCATTTCTGGAAAGGGAAATGGCATACTTTTTTATTAGCCTAAAAAGCATGCATGAGAAAGTATTACTCATTTATGATGAGAATAGGATTAATTTATTTTGAAATTTGCTTGGTTCCTCCTTGGTAGCCAGTGCGATTGTTTCAGCAGGGCTAGAACTCAGGACCCGCTGCCTTGAGGGACATCTAAGAGCAGTTGGGCAGGGGAAAGGTCTCCCTTGGGAGGTGGTGGACTCTCCTTCCGTGGAGGTTTCTAAGCAGAGATCGGAGGGCCATCTGCCATGGATGCTTTAGCTGAGATTCCTGCATTGCTGGGGGTTGGACTAGATGACCCTGGGATCCCCTCCTATCTCTCCACTCCTGAATTCTAGGAGGAGCTTCCTTGCCTCCTGCAAAGCCCTTTTCCCTGCAAGCTCTTCCTCTGGTTTCTGGCCAAGGGAGGGAGATGCTCAGAGTCCAGCCAAGAGCCTCACCCCCAAAGGATATCTGGGCATGGGCGTAGCCAGGGGGGCAGCTGCCCCCTAAATCCATAAAAAATAATAAGAATCTGAGGTTCCGCCAAGCGAGAGAGGGCTGAGCCGGAGGGACTCGGCTTGGCAAGGGTTAAAGGGAAGTGAGCTGCCTTCCTAGAGAGGCCAGGAAGCAAGAGGGGGCCAGGTCCTCCAGAGCCAAGGCCCCTCCCTCCCCAGTCCTTTCCTTGCTTTGGGGTCTCTCCTGCAAGGGCTGCCTCGCTGTCCCCTCCTGGGATCTGGTGAGTCTCCTCTCTCTCCCCCCAGAGGGTGCAGTGGGGAGACGGGGGGGGGGGTCCCAGGGCTGCAGCAGGGGAGGATGCCTGGGGGGCCTGATCAGGGAGGGGCCAGGTCTGCCACGCTCTCCTTCCTGGAGATCAGAGGATCCCAAACTCATTTGGCCCTCCGCCCCCCCCCTTTCTGAAAAAATATCCCTTCTTTAAACAAAGGAGTCCCTGGGACTTTAACTCTGTGTGACATTGCTCAGCCTCATTGCACAACAAAGGGAACATGTGCAAATGGTTTTCCAAAGCTGGAGGAGGAGATGGACTAGCCCCCCCCCCAAGAACAATGGGGAGGAAGGAAGGAAAGGTGGGAGAGGAAGGCAAGGAACAAAGAGAGGGAACCCAGCCCATAGTCTGGCTGCTGCATTGCGGACCTGTTTCCCAGTCGTCTCCCAGGGCAGCTCCACATGGAGGCCACTGCAGCAATCCCCTCGCACCCAGAGCATGGCATCCCAGGACCACATCCTCTCTGTCCCAAAGGGATTGTTGCTGGCAAAGCAGCCGGAAATGGGCGCTGCTACTCACCGAGCCTCCAGGGACCTTGGCATCATTGGCTGTGTGTGTGTTAAGCTATCTAGCAGAATAATAATAATAATAGTAACAATAATAATAAATTACCCAGCTAAATATCAAGGTAGATGTCTTTGGCCTGCTCACTTGGCCCTCAGGGGGTTGCTCAGATACATACCTGGCCCTCAGAGCAAATAAAAAGGGACATCACCCCAGGAGTCTGTCTGGAGAGCGGCAGAGAGTCCAAGTGCAAGAAAAGGAGACAGAAGCAGGGGAGTGGGGTTGGGGGTGGGGAGCAACTCCTGAGGACCCCCAGGTGAGAACCCCCACTAGAGCCAAGCATCCGTTTTTCACAAGATACAAACGATTTGCTTGTCAGTCGGTTCTGACTTCATGCATTGACTGGAAGGCAGCAGAAACCAGGTTGATTAATCTCCCAGAAATCCCTTCAGTTGCCTCCACATTTTGCATTGCTAGAAGGCGAGAGTTATTTCTTCTCCTCTTCCTCCTCTTTCTTTTCAAAAAGATAGCTCACGTTCTGGGATGCGGTGCAGTCCAGCCCTGGTTCCCAGCAAGACTCATCCATGCTTGCTCAGGGAAATATTTCTTTTCCTGTCCCAAAAAATTTGTAACAGAACAATGTATTTGCTTTGTAAGATTTGCTACAGCTTCTCATTTAGAAGGGCAGAACTTGGCAGAAGACCAAAGGGTTCCTTCCGATCTCTCAGAGGCTTCCTGAGAGCACAGATGGATGAGCAAGATTCAGCTGGCCCCGAAGCAGGAAGAGGCCATGCCAGCCAAACTGGGAGCAGTGGGGGATTCTGGGAAAACCCAGTGCAGAAGATCCTGGGTGAGGAGGATACCCTCCGTTTAGAGGTGCAGAGCCAGCAGTTGAGGCAGTTCTGCTGCCAGGAGGCCAAAGGACCCCGAGAGGTTGGCAGCCAACTCTACCACTTTTGCCACCAGTGGCTGAAGCCAGAAAGGCACACGAAAGCTGAGATGCTGGACCTGGTGATCTTGGAGCAGTTCCTGGCTGTCCTTCCTCTGGAGATGGAGAGCTGGGTGAGGGAATGCGGAGCGGAGACCAGTTCCCAGGCGGTGGCCCTGGCCGAAGGTTTCCTCCTGAGTCAGGCAGAGGAGAGAAAGCAGGTGAGAGAGACTTTCCTCTGGATACTCCCAAGGGGCTCCAAACAGGACAGAGAATATCCCATAATGGTCTGCTAATGGCCCATTCGTTTTCTGGGAAAGCATCTATGGAATTACATCTCACACCCTTCAAGTCTTTGTCATTCTCTTTCTAATATTTCTCACCATTCTCTGTTTTGAATTCTTGTTTATTTTCAGGGAAAGGATCTCTTTGCAGAAATGGACTTGGATTCCTGTGAGGCAGAGAGGCCTCCGTTGGACACCAGAGAGAGGCCACTGGGTAGGGAGGAAGATGGTTTTTCTCTGTCTGGTCTCATTCTGTTGGTTTTCCAACTCATCTGTGAGTTGTGGAGATAACAGTTGGGAACAAGGGTCCAGAGGAGGGGAGATTTATTTCTGCACCACAAACATATGAAATGGGCACAAACGTCCAAATGCTCTCAGCAGGTAAGGCTTTCTCAAAGGCCCTTCTGTAGTTAGAGATCCCCTGTTTCACCTGTGAGAGAAGCCGGCACTCCTGGCGTCCTGTTTACCTTTTATCTCTTGCAGGTGACAGAGTGATCCCAGGAAGACTTCCTGATCCATCTTTTCATGGGGGCAGAAGGGAAGCAGCGGCTGTGGAACCAGATAAGGTCAGGGGAAGTCAAAGGAAGTCAAAGTCAAAGGGGAAAGAGAGATAAGCCTGGGAAGAGGAGGTGTCAGAAGCTAAAGGGGTTACAGGGCTTAGTGAGCTGGGAGACACTGTGGCAGAATGCAGTGCAGAATAACAGGCAGAAGAGGAAGGAGGCGAGTGCGAGAGGAAGGTCGAGAGGCAGAGGTGAGTCAGGAGAAGGAGGAGCCACAGGTGGCTCCCTCTCCTTTTGCCAGAAGCCACCCTCCCTGCTTGTCTCTCAGAGCCAGGAGACCCCCTGCAATGCAGAAATCTCTGCTAGATCATCCAAGACAGATGGCCATCCAACAGAGGCTTATTTTCTTTCTAGATTGATCACTGAATGCTCAGATTGGTTTCTAAGCAGTGGTCAAATGAGAACAAATAGTGGCCTGGATTCACCTAACCAGCCCCATTGGCTGCAAAATGGGACTTGCCCCCCATTCCTCCCGCTCTATGCCCCCATGAACGCCTAGAATTTGGCTCTAGGGCATTGGGAGGGAACTCCCCAGAACAGCTCAGGAGGAGAGGAGAAAGTGGACCCTTCCATCGGGCAAACTGGAATGCTTGCGTAGGCAGAATGACCTGGAAAACACAAGGTGGAGTACCACCTATTTGCACAAAGACGAATTCCCATAATTAAAACTTAGAATAAAATAAGCATCCATAAATAAAATGTGCAGCAAAGCAATCCTATTGAAACAACTCCCCTGCGTGAGTGCCTGAGGGCCCTGCTCCTGCCACTCACCACCTGGCCAAGGGCGGGGCCTGAAGCCTCATAAGGACGGTTGCTCCTGCTGCTGCTGCTCCTGCTGGCCAGGAGGACTCGGAGTGGCGCAATGTTCTTTTAAAAATGTTTTTTAAAATTTTCTTTTTTCCTTTTTGATTACTTTTTTTTGTGGGTGGGGTGGGGTGGATGTTAAGACCAGAGCATGTCATTACAGAGGAGGCAGGTTTAGTCGTTGTTTGAGGACTATCCCTGCCTCTGGGTCTGGTCCTGACTGGACGGATACTAGAATCAGCAAGGGATACCCACATGACCTGAAGGTGCTGCTGTGCAATGCCAGGTCAATGATTCATAAAACCACTGCCATCCATGACTTGATCATGGATGGAGGACTTGACCTGGCATGTGTAACAGAGACTTGGTTGGATGAAGCACATGGGCCTGTCCTTGCTGCTGCTTGTCCACCAGGTTTCACTTACACACAGCAACCCAGGCCTTGTGGGCGGGGAGGGGGGGTTGCCGTGCCATGGTCAGATCACTTCCTGGTGCAACTGGACTTCTCCGCTACCCTTCCCCTCTGCAGGGAGGTGGGACCAATTCAGATGGTCCCCCCCCCGCTACTTAATGGATCCAAATGGTTTCCAGAGAGTGGTAGGGGATGCTTTATCCCATGTTGATGGCCTTTCAGCTGATTCCCTGGTGGCCCGCTGGAATGCAGAGTTAACCAGGGGTATTGACTGTTTGGCTCCGAAGCGCCCTCTCCGAATGCATGGAACCCAGACAGCCCCGTGGTTTTCCACGGATCTGAGGGAACAATCGCTGAGACGGCTAGTGCGCTGGTGGCAGATAACTCATTCTGAAGCTGACCAGACACGGGTTAGAGCTGAATGTTGAGCCTACCAAGTGGCGGTAGCGACGGCAAAGAAGACTTTCTTCGTCGCCTCTATTGCATCTGCAGAAAACAGCAGCAGGAGACTTTTTCAGGTGGTTTGCAATTTAGCGGAACCACCTGCTACATCGGGTCCCAGTATGGGCCACATGATCTCCTGCAATGATTTTGCAAAGTTTTTTGCAGATAAAGTCGCTCAGATTCAGGAAGAGGTAGACTCCACCGTGGAGCAGGGCCGGGGCGGGAGAGTGCTAGTGTCCTGTCTAGTTAAGTTGCGTGGGATCAATTCCAATCTGTTACCTCCGAGGATGTGGACAGGCTGCTTGGACGAGTGAAACCAACCACCTGTCTCCTTGATCCTTGCCCATCCTGGCTTATAAAAGCTAGCCGGGAAGGGCTGGGCGATGGGCTTTGAGGGGTCGTGAATGCTTCTCTCTGTGAGGGAGCCTTCCCAGACCCGCTGAAAGAGGCGGTCATTAAACCGCTTCTTAAAAACCCATCTTTAGATGCTGCCAATATGGCTAACTATCGCCCAGTCTCAAATCTTCCATTCTTGGTCAAGGTGATTGAGCGAGTGGTTGCTGAACAACTCCAGGCACGCCTGGAAGAAGCGGACCATTTGGATCCCTTCCAGTCGGGATTCAGGCCTCATCATGGGGCTGATACCCCCATGGTCGCACTGGTCGATGATCTCCGGCAGGCTAGGGACAAAGGTGAGAGCTGTTTCTTAGTTCTGCTGGATCTCTCAGCGGCGTTTGATACCATCGACCATAACATCCTTCTGGATCGTCTTGAGGGGCTGGGAGCTGGGGGCACTGTCATACAGTGGTTCCGCTCCTTCCTCCTGGGCCGTGTTCAGAAAGTGGTGGTGGGGATGAGTGTTCAGACCCCTGGGCTCTCACTTGTGGGGTCCCTCAGGGTTCTGTCTTCTCCCCCATGCTTTTCAACATCTACATGCAGCCGCTTGGAGAGATCATCAGGGGGTTTGGGCTGGGTGTTCATCAGTATGTGGATGACACCCAACTCTACCTCTCTTTCAAATTGGAACCAGTGAAGGCAGTGAAGGTCCTCTGTGAGTTTCTGGAGGCAGTTGGAGGATGCATGGCGGCTAACAGATTGAGGTTGAATCCTGACAAGACAGAAGTACTGTTTTGGGGGGACAAGAGGCGGGCAGGTGTGGGGGACTCCCTGGTCCTGAATGGGGTAACTGTGCCCCTGAAGGACCAGGTGCGCAGCCTGGGAGTCATTCTGGACTCGCAGCTGTTCATGGAGGCACAGGTCAATTGTGTGTCCAGGGCAGCTGTTTATTAGCTCCATCTGTTACGCAGGCTGAGACCCTACCTGCCAGCAGACTGTCTCACCAGAGTGGTGCATGCTCTGGTTATCTCTCGCTTGGAGTACTGCAATGCGCTCTATGTGGGCCTATCTTTGTTTTTTGTTTTTTTAAATGTTATTTATTATAAGGTAAAAAATTGCAGAAAAAAGCAGAAAGGAAAACCACAAAAAATTACAATACATAAAAAAAAGAAAAAAGTAAAACATAAAAACCAATAAAACAATACAGCAAAAAAGAACAATAACATTAAAACACGCATCCAATATTCCATATCTTTATCTTTCATTTGCTTGTTTCATCGACCTCCTCACACCTCCCTTTCTGTATTCTAGTTTAATTAATTGTTTCAGCAAATTCTTTCCATCTTTCTCAATTTTGTTGAATAATTTATCTTAACGGTCTAAACCTATTAATTAACTCAGCAAATACTTTCCATCTTTCACTATATTCTGTCATTCAGTTTACCTTAATTTATTTTAACCTTATCTTACCATAAAATACCTTAAAACCTAAAACTTAATACTTATTTATACATAACTCCTTATACGATTTCTACTAAAGCCAAATAGTTTCATTCCAACATTTTTCCTAACACTTATTAATTTTACACTAATTCTCAAAATAAATTTTTAAGAACTTTCTTCCAATCTTCATCCAGCATCTCTTCTTCCTGGTCTCGGGTTATGTCAGTCCTTACTGTCCGTTCCATCTAGTCCATCAACCTGGTGATCTTATGTCCGAGGCTCTTAAGTCTTATCCATGTCCCTTCTGCAGATCTTCTTCTTGTTTATACCTGCACTTTACCTTGTCTTTTGTTGATCTTTTTCTTAATTTCTTTCCTTTCTCATTGAGGAGTAGGTCTCGGGGAGACTCCAACCCAAGAATATCTCCGTCTCCCCTCCACAGATCAGCCCATTCTTCACAGTCAACACTGTAGTCCAGAAAGTATTTAAAAGCATGTTTCAAAATCCCTCCAAAGTTAGGAGCCCCCACAACTCCAGACCCCCCCCTGGCCCTATGTGGGCCTATCTTTGAAGGTGACCCGGAAACTACAACTAATCCAAAATGTGGCAGCTAGACTGATGACTGGGAGTGGCCGAGACCACATAACACTGGTCCTGAAAGACCTGCATTGGCTCCCAGTATGTTTCCGAGCACAATTCAAAGTGTTGGTGCTGACCTTTAGAGCCCTAAATGGCCTTGGTCCAGTATACCTGAAGGAGCGTCTCCACCTCCATCGTTCTGCCCAGACACTGAGGTCCAGCGCCAAGGGCCTTCTGGCGGTTCCCTCGCTGCAAGAAGCCAAGTTACAGGGAACCAGGCAGAGGGCCTTCTTGGTAGTGGCACCCACCCTGTGGAATGCCCTCCCACCAGATGTCAAAGAGAAAAATAACTACCAAACTTTTAGAAGACATCTAAAGGCAGCCCAGTTTAGGGAAGCTTCTAATGTTGAATAGATTATTGTATTTTAGTGTTTTGTTGGAAGCCGCCCAGAGTTCTGGCTGGGGAAACCCAGCCAGATGGGCAGGGTATAAATTATTATTATTATTATTATTATTATTATTATTATTATTATTATTATTAACAGGAAAGAAACAATAGAGCATTGTGTAGCAGATCATATTTCTGATGTCTCAGAGGAGGACATTTCCCTTTTTCTTTTAGGGTCCAGTGTGCTTTGAAGATGTCGCTGTTCATTTCACGGACGAGGAGTGGGCGTTGCTGGATCCTGACCAGAGAGCTCTGCATAAGGACGTCATGGAGGAGAATTGTGGGATATTGGCCTCTCTTGGTAAGGCTCCCTGTGGGATCATCATATCTGCCTGGAAATTCAAAAAATACCTCTATGGGACCAACCTCATACATTTTTACAGAGCTCAACAGCACCCCCTATAACACCTGGGAACCTAACACCCCTACAATAAAGAGTAAATTACAGTTTTTTCTTTGAACAATCTTCCTCAAATTATTCCTTTTACTACCACAATTGGGCTGGTCTGAACTTCCCAGGCCATCTTCAATGTCAGCTTCAGAATTGTTAGGAAAGCTAAGTAGCTTCAGGTTTTTGTTTTTGCTCCTGTCAGTCTTAGGTTGACCAAAGAGACGACTGGCAGCGAAGCTCAGGTGCTGCCAGCAAGAGAAGAAGCAGGCCTAGGGAGAGGAGAGTTAGCAGCGGAAGGCAGAGAGGAGCAACTGTCATCTGAGCTCTGAACAAGGGGGAGAAGAAAAAGGGAGACAGAGTGACAGACAGCTGTGTGAGAGCTACAGGAGTGAGTCAGAAGTTGGAATGCAGGAAGGTCTCAGAGGTCTAATCTCAGAGGTCTGAAAACTGGTCGAGACAGGCGAAAGATACTGGAAGAGAAGGTGGGGGCTTCCGTGCTGGGGAAGGGGGAGGAGCTCAGTCTGGGCAACTCCATCTTGTGGGGAGGATGATGAGTAGAGGAGCTCCGTCCAAGTTTGTTGTTTTAGCAATAAATCTGAAATTATTAACAGCCAGAGTCCTCCCACGTTTGTGGGAGAGACCAAGGATTGGCATTGGAGATGGAGGGGATGCCATGACTGGGCCAAACAAATCCATCCCAGAGAAGAGCTAGGCTTATGGAATCTCAGGTAGCAGTAGCAGTGATGAGGATGATACAATGGTACCTCGGTTTACAAACTTAATTTTTTCAGAACAGGTAGCACTGTAGTAGTAATAATAATTTTTTGTAATGGCTTGGCTCTCCCACAGAAGCGAGACACCGGCAGTAATTATCTCAGGTTTATTGCTCAAACACATAAATCACTCCGGAGCTCCTTCACTCCGTGTCTGACTTCAAGTTTCCAGTTGCCAAGTCTAAACTCCGCCCCTTCCTCTTCTTCCAAGAGGGGAAAAAACCCTTTCGCTTCTGCTCTTTCCCCTCCTCTCACTGACCTTTTCGCGCCTTCGAGTTTTTGGGCTAGCTATTCCTGGCCTCTCCCCTTCTGTCTCTGAGCTAAGATTGGTATTTTGTGGATCTTTGCTATCTGCTGCCTGCTCTCTGTTCTCTGAAGCTCTGCCACTCGGCTGCCCCTCCTCCCTCTCACATTCCAGCTCACATTCCAGTGTCCTTATCTCTCTTTGCCTGCTTTCATACATTCCAGCCTCTGTCAGCTCCGGAACAAAGCTGACATTTTTATTTCTACCCTGCCCGTCTGGCTGGGTTGCCCCAGCCACAATGGGCGGCTTCCAACACATATATAAACATGAAACATCAATAATAATATTCTGTTTTTGTTTTTGTTTTATAAATTTTTTATTGGTTTTTTAACACATATTAAAAGACAATACAAGACAATACATAAACAAACAAACATATAAACACGTATAGTTTCTTAACATTTTTTCTTTAAACCTTCTTTCATCGACTTCCCCATACCTCCCTTTTCTGCATCCCTGTTTTAAATCTTTCCAGCAACCCCTAATTTCAACTTATAGCACTTTTTTTTCCTTTAAATCCTTTTTCTCATATCCAATTGTTTGTCCCTGCAATTCTATTTTGCATGACCCACGACATTTTAACACTCATTAATTTTGCAACAGTTCTTAAGATAAACTTTAAATTTCTTCCAATCTTCTTCCACCGTCTCTCTCCCTTGGTCACGGATTCTGCCAGTCATCTCCGCCAATCCCATATAGTCAATCACCTTGGTCTGCCATTCTTCCAGTGTGGGTAGTTCTTGTGTCTTCCAGTACTTTGCTAAAAGTACTCTTGCTGCTGTTGTAGCATACATAAAAAACGTCCTATCTTTCCTTGACACCAATTGGCCCACCATGCCCAGGAGAAAGGCCTCTGGTTTCTTCACGAATGTGCATTTAAGCACCTTTTTCATTTCATTATAAATCATTTCCCAGAAGACCTTGACCCTTGGGCACGTCCACCAAAGGTGGTAAAAGGTACCTTCAGTTTCCTTACATTTCCAACATTTATTATTGGGCGTGTGGTAAATTTTTGCAAGCTTGACTGGGGTCATGTACCACCTGTATATCATTTTCATAATATTCTCCTTTAAGGCATTACATGCCGTAAATTTCATACCTGTGGTCCATAACTGTTCCCAGTCAGCAAACATGATGTCATGACCAATGTCTTGTGCCCATTTAATCATAGCTGACTTAACCGTTTCATCCTGTGTATTCCATTTCAACAGCAAGTTATACATTCTTGACAGATTTTTAGTACTGGGTTCCAAAAGCTCTGTTTCTAATTTTGACCTCTCCACCTGGAGGCCAATTTTCCTGTCCTGTTTAAAAACTTCATTTATCTGGTAGTAATGTAGCCAGTCTCTTACTTTAGATTTCAACTTCTCATAACTCTGCAATTTCACTTTTCCCTCCTCATGTTCTATAATTTCCCAATACTTTGGCCATTTGGATTCCATATTAAGTTTTTTCACTTCCTTAGCTTCCATTGGTGACAACCATCTAGGGGTTTTGTTTTCTAACAAATCTTTATACCGAATCCAAACATTGTATAATGCTTTCCTGACAATATGGTTTTTAAAACCTTGGTGAATTTTGACCTTGTCATACCATATATATGCATGCCAGCCGAATCTATTATTAAACCCTTCCAAATCCAAAATGTCTGTGTTTTCAAGAAGCAGCCAGTTTTTCAGCCAGCAAAAGGCCGCTGATTCATAATACAGCTTTAAGTCCGGCAGGGCAAACCCTCCTCTTTCTTTTGCGTCAGTTAATATCTTAAATTTTATTCTGGGCTTTTTGCCCTGCCAGACAAATCTAGATATATCTTTTTGCCACCTCTTGAAACAATCCATCTTGTCCAAAATCTGCAATGTTTGAAACAAAAACAACATTCTCGGCAAGACATTCATCTTAATAACAGCAATTCTACCCAACAAGGAAAGTCTCAAATTTGACCATATTTCTAGATCTTTCTTAACTTCTGTCCAACATTTCTCATAGTTGTCTTTAACTAAGTTCACATTCTTGGATGTCAAATTAATCCCTAGGTATTTCACCTTCTTTGCTACCGTCAAACCAGTTTCACTCTGAAACTTCTCCCTTTCAACAGCTGTTAAGTTTTTAACCAGTACTTTCGTTTTCTGTTTGTTCAGCTTAAAGCCTGCTACTTGACCAAATACTTGTATTAGTTCTAAAACTCTTTTCGTACTAGTGTCTGGCTCTTGCAAGGTTAAAACTAGATCATCTGCAAATGCTCTCAGTTTATACTGTTTAGCTCCGACCTGAATCCCTTTAACCAGCTGGTCCTCTCTAATCATGTTTAATAGGACCTCCAGGACCGATATAAAAAGTAGTGGGGATATTGGGCATCCCTGTCGTGTCCCTTTCTCAATAGCAAATTCTTCGGTAACCACATTATTTACAATCAATTTTGCTTTTTGTTCAGAATAAATTGCACTTATACCATTTTCAAAACCTTGGCCTACCCCCATCCCTTGGAGATTCTTTTTCATAAAATTCCAAGAAATATTGTCAAAGGCTTTCTCCGCATCCACAAATATTAAAACTGCCTTAGTATTGATATTAACTTCCAGTAACTCCATAATGTCTATTATGTTTCTCACATTGTCTGACAAATGTCTTCCTGGAAGAAAGCCCGCTTGGTCTTTGTGAATCTCCCCCACCAAAACTCTTTTCAGTCTTTTTGCCAAAATGTCTGCAAAAATTTTGTAATCCACATTGAGTAATGATATAGGGCGGTAGTTCTTAACCTGGTTCTTTTCAGTCTCTGTCTTTGGTATAAGTGTAATATAAGCTTCTTTCCACGATTCAGGTGCCTTCTTCCCCTCTAAAATTTCGTTACAGACCTCCTTCATTGGTTGTATAAGCCATTCTTTCAAAGCTTTGTAATATCTGGAGGTCAGTCCATCAGGTCCTGGAGATTTTCCCAATTGCATATTTTGAATGGCTCCCTCAATTTCTTGATCAGTTATCTTCTGGTTCAAGATCACTCTACTTTGTTCAGAATTTTTTTGTAATCCATATTTTTAAAGAAATTCTTCTATTTCTTTTTCATTCACCGGCCCTTGTGCATAAAGTCTCCTGAAGTAGCTCTGAAAACAGTTTCTAATCTCATTTGGTTTATAAATGTTCTTTCCCTCCACTTCTAAGTTTGTAACCGTATTCTGTTTTTGTCTCTTCTTCAATTGCCATGCCAAAAATTTCCCACATTTATCTGCCGATTCAAATGTCTTTTGTCTCATTTGTTTTATTTTCCATTCTATCTCTTGGCTCATCAGTTCCATATATTGTCTCTGGTAAAACTTAATTTCTCTCAATATTTCATGTGACTTTGGTTTAGATCTCAATCTTTTTTCTCCTTCTTTTATCTTTTCCAAGATCTTATCCTTTTGCTCATTCTGTCTCTTCCTTTTTATGGCATTCTGTTGTATTAAGAATCCTCGCATGACGGCTTTACTTGCGTCCCAAATTACTCTTTTTTCCACTTCTGTTCTCATATTTATCTCAAAATAGTCCTTTACCACTTTCTGGGCCTTTTTATACACCTCTTCATCTCTAAACAGGGAGTCATTCATCCTCCATCTAAAGGAGCCAGCTGTTGTTGGGTTCATCAATAATAATATTCTGATCCCATATAAAAAGAACATTAACTTAAAATGAACAACTTATACTGGTGGCCAAAATTGTGGAAACCTTTTGTGAAAAGTGTATTTCTGAGGTTTGATGGCTCATAACACCACTTTTGTGTGGAGTAATACCATAAAATTATATATCAATGGAAAGATAATTTAATGAAGAATGTAATGTAATGACTTTTATGAAGGAGTATTTGTTGGAACAGCAGTCATAAAGAAAAAACGTGAAACCTTTGGTAACCATTGGTAACCATTAGCTTTAATTACGGCCTCACAACGCTTTCTCATGAAGTGAACCAAATTTTTAGTTCTGCACCTGTAAGAATGTGAAACCAAGACTGAATTATTGCCTCTGTTAATTGGGCTTTATTGCTGGATTGCTTCTAACAAAGAATTTTCTTTAGTTGGTTCCATAGATTTCTGATTGGGTTAATGTTTGGGCTATTCCCAGGCCCTTACGGCAGTGGAATAGGATTATCTTGAAAGCACCGTTTGCACACAGCAGCAACATGACATGGAGCTGAATCTTGTTGAAATAGAAAAATAAATAAATATGCTTCAGTATCTGTGAAAGATCACCTGCGGAATGCTTCAGTTTGGGCTAAAGTATTTCATTTATGTATTTTGGGGCATTTACATTCCCATTAATGATGCAAATTCTGCCCACACCTTTTGCTGCCATACAACCCCAGATCATCACACTATCTGGGTGTTTCACGGTCGGTGTAATGCAAGTAGGATGTAAATCTTCTCTGATTCTTCTCCTCGCGTATTTCATGCCATCACTACCAAGCAAGGAGATTTGGCTCTCATCCCTCCAAATAACACTGTCCCATTGTTCCACTGTCCACTTCAAGGGTTTAGTCATGGCGTGGTGTAGTGGTTAAGAGCGGTAGACTCGTAATCTGGTGAACCGGGTTCACGTCTCCACTCCTCCACATGCAGCTGCTGGGTGACCTTGGGCCAGTCACACTTCTTTGAAGTCTCTCAGCCCCACTCACCTCACAGAGTGTTTGTCGTGGGGGAGGAAGGGAAAGGAGATTGTTAGCCGCTTTGAGACTCCTGAAGGGGAGTGAAAGGTGGGATATCAAATCCAAACTCTCCTCCTCCTCCTCCTCCTCCTCCTCCTTCTTCTTCTTCTTCTTCTTCTATCTTTTCAAGCGTTGCTTGAGAGATAACAATGGCTTTTTCCTTAGAACTCTAACATTTAGACCAGTCCTTGCACTCAACTTCACATTACATTGCGCCATGTGATCTTGTATACACCCAGATAATATTCTTCTGTCATGTAGGGACAGTCTCTCCATTCTTCAATCGTCACTTGCCTTTGTGCACCTTTTCCTGCCTTTAACGGTATGATTTTATGGTCACTGAGTCTCCTTATAGCTCTTCCAAAATATAGAAATGCCAGCTTTGGTTAAGTTTTTCCCAATCTTTCTTCTAATTTCTTCATAACTGTAGCCCTGTTCACTTAATAGTACATTTTTACATCGCTTTCTGGGTGACCAGTCAACTCTTTGTGCCATTTCTATAATTTTATTATGTTTTTCAACCTCACTAAATGAAAGAAGACAGAAAACCAACCAACTTGTTAGCAATCACGTAACACACTGACAAAAGTCAACCTAAGCAAGTTGTGCTTCCTTTTCTGGTTATTTGGCTATAATGTTTCATAGAATATGGATAATTAAACAAACTTTGTTGAATTGCATTCTTGATTAAATTATCTTTCCATTGATATATAATTTTATAATATTACTCCAAAAGAAGCAGAGTTTTGAGCCATCAAACCTCTGAAATACACTTTTCTCCAAAAGGCTTGCGCAATTTTGACCACTACTGTATATCAAACAAAGCAACATTCAACAACACATCAGAATCTCATAATAAATATGTTGGTTAACACAGGTAATGAACACCCCCCCCAGCTCCCTTCAGTTCTTCTCCATTTGTTCATGAGTGTCTAACCCCTTTTTGTCTCCATTGCAGATTGTAATGAATCGGAAATCGAGAACAAAGGTGACCAAGATAAAATCCCCAGAGAGGAGAAGCCACGTAAAAATTTAGAGTGTGGAGAAAGCTGCAGTCAGAGCTCCCATTCCACTTCCCATCAACAAAATCTCATTGGAAAGAAACCATATCAGTGTGTGGAATGTGGAAAGAGCTTCAGGAGGAAGGACATTCTCACATTTCATCAAAGAATTCATACAGGGGAGAAACCCTATCAGTGTGTAGAATGTGGAAAGAGCTTCAGTCACAGCTTCAGTCTCACTTCCCATAAGCGAATTCATACAGGGGAGAAACCCTATCAGTGTGTAGAATGTGGAAAGAGCTTCAGTCACAGCTTCAGTCTCACTTCCCATAAGCGAATTCATACAGGGGAGAAACCCTATCAGTGTGTGGAATGTGGAAAGAGCTTCAGTCACAGCTCCAGTCTCACTTCCCATAAGCGAATTCATACAGGGGAGAAACCCTATCAGTGTGTAGAATGTGGAAAGAGCTTCAGTCAGAGCTCCAGTCTCACTTACCATCAAATAATACATACAGGGGAGAAACCCTATCAGTGTATGGAATGTGGAAAGAGCTTCAGTCAGAGCTCCCATCTCACTTGCCATCAAATAATTCATACAGGGGAGAAACGCTATCAGTGCTTTGAATGTGGAAAGAGCTTCAGTCACAGCCACAGTCTCACTTCCCATCACAGAATTCATACAGGGGAGAAACCCTATGAATGTGTGGGATGTGGAAAGAGCTTCAGGAAGAGCTCCCATCTCACTTCCCATCAAAGAATTCATACAGGGGAGAAACGCTATCAGTGCTTGGAATGTGGAAAGAGCTTTAGTCACAGCCAGAGTCTCACTTCCCATCACAGAGTTCATACAGGGGAGAAACCTATGAATGTGTGGAATGTGGAAAGAGCTTCAGGAAGAGCTCCCATCTCACTTCCCATCACAGAGTTCATACAGGGGAGAAACCCTATCAGTGTGTGGAATGTGGAAAGAGCTTCAGGAAGAGCTCCCATCTCACTTCCCATCAAAGAATTCATACAGGGGAGAAACCCTATCAGTGTGTGGAATGTGGAAAGAGCTTCAGGAAGAGCTCCGATCTCACTTCCCATCAAAGAGTTCATACAGGGGAGAAACCCTATCATTGTGTGGAATGTGGAAAGAGCTTCAGGAAGAAGGACCAACTCACTGGCCATCAAAGAATTCATACAGGGGAGAAACCCTATCAGTGTGTGGAATGTGGAAAGAGCTTCAGTCGGCGCTCCTCTCTCACTTCCCATCAAAGAATTCATACAGGGGAGAAACCCTATCAGTGTGTAGAATGTGGAAAGAGCTTCAGTCAAAGCTCCAAACTCACTTCCCATAAAAGAATCCATACAAAGGTCGGGAAAACCATTATACAGCTTTAGGAGCCAAGAAATCCGCACCTTTATTACCTGGCCTTTGGCTGATTGACATCTAATGCCTTTTGAACATGTGGTGTTTTGTGTTTGTATGTTGTAACCATCCTGAGACCTGTAGGTATAGGAATAGGCGCCAATGCTTAAAGACCTAGGCGTCTCCCCCCCCCCCATAAAATATTTAAGGAGGCCTGTGGGGTTTGCCCTCCTAGGCGTGTGACATCATACTGGGTCATAAGGAAGGGTTAACTAAGTATAAAATGATTAACCAATAGGAACCCAAGGGGAGGAGTTAGAGTTGTTAAGAGGTGAGTCTGGAGTTAGAGAAAGAGGGAGCATAAGTCTGTGGGTTGGGCTAGTCTGATATGAGAGAGTGAGAGAATCTGTTAAGAGGAGTCAGTTAAACAGTTGGGATAATCAGTTAGAAGGTATTAGGAAGGTATAGGCCGGTAATGAAACTAAGGTTAAGAAACTGACAAGAAAAATTATCTGAAACCATAAATTTGTTAATGCTTATAAAATAAACTTGTTTATTTGGTTTAATGTTAACAACTGTCTGGACTCAGTGTGTACCCGAGAGAAATGGGTTGGTGGCAACGGGGAAGTGATCACAGTGGTGGCACAGGGATCAATAGACCGTTAAACGTCCGGGGACCCTGTGGACAGGTCCCATCTTTACGGGCCAAACTTGGGTCCCCAGCAGCTCCCGGACTACAGTTCCCATCATCACTCCCCATTGGTCCTGCTAGCTAGGGGTGATGGGAGTTGTAATCCAAAAACAGCTGGAGACCCAAGTTTGCTTTAAAGGGAAAGTAGGCTGGCCCTGTGACACCCTCTGCTGGACAAAAGTACTGCCCCGGAATCTGAACCACCCCCAGTACTGCTAATTGGAATTAATAGAGCGCAAAAAAGAAGTTTGATCGGCACTTCTACCTCTAGGGAGATTCTAGGTGCTTTCTGCGCCACCTAGAGTACCCACAGAATTGTGGCTTCTACTGGCAACACACATAGGAGAACAAATGAAAGACAAACACAATGAGCAGGCAAAAACCTGGAAAGGGCCATACCAAATGGACATCCAGTGTGAAGAGGTCCCCACTGCTGAACAACGCCACAGGTAGAGGATGTGAAATGCTAGAAGTGTTCTCCGGGGCAAGGGGAGCTGCTGGGAAATTGAAGTACGGGCTCAAAATATTACTTTTTTAAAAAGTTACTGCCATTATAGGCATTGCCATTCAAATGGTGTGCATACATCATGTGATTGATTGTGCAAGGCGGGCCTTACCTGGCCCCCCACCAATATTTTATTCAAGTCGGCAGCACTGGGTTGATTGGTTTACAAATTAAATAAATACATAAATCTCCTTCCTTTGCACATGTCAATATCCTCTTTTATTATTTTTAAAATTTATTCACCCTTCATCTGAAGATTTTACAACATACAGGATGAAAGTATGGCTTTCTCAAAAACAAGTCAAGCCAAAGAAATCTCTCCTTTTCTTTTTTTGGATGGAGTTACAAACTTTGTTGTTCAGGGGACTGCTGTGGAAATTGTGCATCTTGATTTCAGTGAGGCTTTTGACAAAGTCCTCTGTGAGATTTATGTGAGGAAGCTGGTAAAATGTGGGCTGAATGAGATATATGTCTTAGGACATCAAACTGGGAAAGTGGATTTTAAACTGACTGAAGAGGTTTTATGCCCTTGGGAATTTGGTCTCTTAAATCTACCCCTTCGCCTTCCGTTTCTGTGCGCTGCTCTGGTTCGCCAGAAGCGGCTTAATCATGCTGGCCACATGACCCGGAAGCTGTACGCCGGCTCCCTCGGCCAACAAAGCAAGATGAGCGCCGCAACCCCAGAGTCGGCCATGACCAGACCTAATGATCAGGGGTCCCTTTACCTTTACCTATGCATTATAGAAGGGACGTCCAACTTCCAAGATTCCATTCTAGGAATTTGCAAAACAACATCAAACCTTGCGTTACATGAAATACAATCGACAAACACAAGACGTAACCGGCTGTGGATTCACATAAACAATACTCTTCTATATATTCTTATCACAATATCAAATGTTTATCTTGCACATAAACAACACATAAAGTGAAATAAATTAGTTCATTCATAAGGACCAAATGTCTGCTAGTTTCTGTTCCACATATGTTCATAAAGTCCAAATTGGAGCCTGCTACAGTTCCACAGTGTAGTAGTGTTGCACATGCCTCCATTGTAGGAACCGCATTCCTGACTCAGAATTTCACAGGATGTCCCTAAGATGATTTCCCTTTCAAACAGGATACGTGAACCTAGGCCAGTAGGGTCCTCCTCTCCAGCAGACGGACAACCCCTTCCCCAAAGCCCCTCCCTCCCCCACCTCCCCATGGGGGTCCCTCCCCAGAACGGCCTCCACTGTCCGGTGCTTGGACACCTGAAGGGCGTGGAGGCCTCTCAGGGCAGCTGCCTGGCAGCTCTGCATCAACTGGAGCAAGAAATCTTGCTCTGGCTCCAGCAAAAGTCAGGCTGTCAGTTCCTCGCAGCGGGGAGCAGGTCTTTGGGATCCTCTCCCTCATAGCTGTCAACTTTTCCCTTTCCTTGCGAGGATCCTATCCGGAATAAAGGAATTTCCCTTTAAAAAACGGGAAACGTTGACAGCTATGCTCTCCCTACTCTTGTTTCCTCCAATACTCACCATTGCTGGATGACGAAAGCCTGTGGCACATCTTCCAGAAGAAAAAATAAATAAATAAGTAATAAATGAAATAAGAAGCGAAATAAGAAACTGAGAAAATAAGAATCCACTGATTGCCTCGCCTTGTCCTCCATCAACTGCCACCAACTGCTCTCTCCTCCACTCGCCTCACTGCTAACCCAAAATGGCTGCCTGCAAGTCTGTGGTCCTTGTCACCATGGCAACCCCCCCTCACCTGGACCTGGGCCCACCTGGCTCCACCTATTGGGAGATGATCCATAATGAAATGAAAAAAAATGTTTAAGATAATCTTTGTTAAAAGACCAGAAGGGTTTTTAGTAGGTATTTTATGATTTACTAAAAAGATAAGAGAAATCCATTCATGTATGTGACAACAGCGGCCAGAATTTTACTAGCTCAAAGATGGAAAAGCGACGAAATACCAGCGAAAGAACACTGGCAAGAAAAGTTGATGGAATACGCTGAAATAGTGAAGCTGACTGAGAGACTTAAAGATAAGGACAATAATAATAATGACTTTTTAAAAGATTGGGAACCTTTTAAGATGTATATACAGAAACAATGGATAGAAATGAACTCACTGGCAGGATTTGAGTGATACACTTACAGTGGACAAATACAAACAGAAAATACAATTATGAGGTAAAAATGAGAAGAAGAGTTATAATGAAATGTTATAACCTTCATTTTAATATATAAGGAATACATGGCGGGGGGGGTGTTAACTGAAATAGTAAAATGTAATTTGAATGTTTGATTATGTTAAAATTTCTTTAATTCAATTATTAAAAGTGGCTCCTCTTACTTAAGGGCCGTACAGACCTCATGGGACACCAGAGCAGATTCCCTTGTTGCTTTTTTGAGTTGACCAGCAATGGGGGTTGCATTTCCTTATTTACAGGAGGGCTGTTGCTGAAGCACATGACATGCTCTTCACACTTAGTTATCTATTAGGAACACAGGCACAAATTATTGTGTGTGTGTTTGTATTTGCAAACTACCCCAGTCTGAGCGGTGAGATTCCAGGGGTCCCAGGGGCTTCCTCATCTTTGGTTTCCTTGGAACGAAAATCAGCGGAGACTATGTTGTCTTTATGATATCTAGTTTTATTTACTCGTATACACAACCGGAGTGTAGGACGGAGGGGCTCACAGCATCAAGACCCGAACAGATCTTGCTTCTCTATTAGTCGCAGCTTTGGATCCGGCACAGAGCAAGCTGGTTTCGGGGTTTCCCACAACTCTCTCTGGGTCTTGCTTTTCTATCTAGCAGTCAGGTGAGATGGGAGGGGGGAGGACAGCCCCCCCATTAGCTGCAGCTCTTGCAACCCAGCTCCTTCGTTGGGGATGCTGAGGAGGACACTCTATGGCCAGCGAAGGCCCTTGTCTTGCCAAGAAACTTGTCTGTGGGAATTGTGCATCCATAATGCTATGGAAAGGGTGAATGTCTTCTAGAATTCTCTGGTGTTACCTGAAGAGGAAGCTGTTCTTTTCAGTTTGGTCTGTTATCAACTACAGAGGATGAGTAGCCTTGGGAGCCTCTTGGGGAGATGGAAGTGATGAAAGGACTGAATCCATGAGGGAGAGCTACTTGCTCTGAGATGGGGTAACCTTCGGGCAAAGGCCAGCAGAGAAGGGATGCTGTTGGCTGCTGGTTTCTGTTCCTTCCCACTTTCCCAAAGGGCGTAACATCAGAGGTCCTGTGGGAGGAAAGAGCGTCTCGGAGTCAGGGGCCAGTCTGGGCCAAAGCGGCCCCCACTGCCCCCACCACGGAGTCCCTGGCACTCCTGGACCATGAGGGATGTCAGCTTTGGTCTTGGACCAAATTGGGGGCCAAACTGTCAGTATTTCATTCTCCCATTGCTAGTGCACCATGATAACCATGTTTACACCTTCTGTACTGTCTGTGTAAGAATGGAAGTCAGTCTGTAAATCACTTCTAGCCTTTGTTCTCTTTTACTCTGACCGAGGAGGAGACAGCTGTGGAAGACAGCTCACGCCATGTTTCTTTGTTATTTTCCGCTGTAAATAAAGCTTGATTTCACATTCAATCGTGAAGGGAGTAAAAAAATTCCATGATTTCTTGTACGGGCGGCCCTTCACCGTGGTGACTGACCACAAGCCATTGCTTGGCTTGTTTGCCCCCGAAAAGCAGACCCCCCAATTGCTGTCTCCTCGCGTCCTCAGGTGGTCAATTTTCCTTGCCAGCTACCATTATGCACTGATTCACCGCCCTGGGAAGGCGATGGGCCATGCGGACGCCCTCAGCAGGCTACCACTACCGGAAACAGGCCCCGACCCAGCACCTGCACAAGAGGTTATGAGCCTGGAGCTGCTTCCTGAGCGCCCCATTCAGGCACAAGAAGTGGCACACCATTCCAAGAAAGATAGGGTCATCTCCCGGGTCCTGGATTGGGTGTGGAGGGGATGGCCCAGCAGCAGCCCCGGGCCAGAATTCGCTGGCTACACAACCCGCAAACATGAACTGTTGGCCCACAAGGGGTGCCTGTTATGGGGAAGCAGGGTCGTTGTTCCCCAGCCCCTCCGCAAAAGGGTCCTCACAGCCCTACACGAGACACACCCAGGGGTAGTAAGAATGAAGGCCCTTGCCAGGAGTTATGTGTGGTGGCCGGTGATCGACGGAGAGATAGAGGCCTGGGTCAAACACTGCCAGGCCTGCCAAGAATCCCGCCCAGATCCCCCAAGGGCCCCAGTCCAGCCCTGGGAGTCCGCCCGAGCACCATGGTCACGCCTGCATGTGCACTTCACTGGCCCCTTTCAGGGGAAAACATTCTTCATAGTGGTGGACTCCTACACCAAATGGCTGGAAGTCGCACTGGTACCATCCACTTCTACGTCCGCAGCCATCCGGGTACTACGCAGGCTGTTTGCAACCCACGGGCTCCCTGACACTCTCGTCTCAGACAACAGGACTGCATTTACGTCAGGAGAATTCCAAACCTTCACAGCACAGAACGCCATCCGCCACATCCGTTCGGCGCCATTCCACCCTGCCACCAATGGCCAAGCAGAACGCATGGTGCGGACCACCAAGGACACCCTTCACTGCATGACGCAAGGGGATTGGGAGTACCGCCTTGCCACATTCCTTCTAGCACAGCACAGCACCCCCAGCTCAACGACTGGCCGGAGCCCCACTGAACTACTAATGGGTCGGCGCCTTGCAATCAGATTGGACCGCCTTCACCCCGATAGAGCTCAGGATGAGGTAGTGGTGGGGGAAGGCAGGAACCCCCGGACCTTCGAGGCCCAGGACCCAGTGTATGCAAAGAATTTTGGGGCAGGCCCTGCATGGGTACCTGCCACAGTCACCAGGGTCACTGGCCCCGTGTTGTACGAGGTGCTAACAGATTGGGGGCAATGTTGGCGCCGCCACTGCGACCAGATACGGCGACAATTCCCGGGAGAAAACCAGGAGGAGGAGGACAGGTCAGAGGAGTCCCAAGGGAACAGTGGGGCAGTGAGGCCCATAGAGCAGCAGGGGCAAGCAGGAGAGGCAGAATCAGTAAATACAGAGAGGACCCGTGAGGCCGAAAGGACACTGGAACCAGAACCACGACTGAGCGAGCCGGTTGCGCCAGACCATACAGCCCCATCACAGCCAGCATCCTTGGAACACGAGCCAGAACCTGAACCCCGGACCAAGGAACACCCCAGGCCGCAACACACACGTAGGCCGCCGGCGTACCTTGAGGACTATGAATGTGACCTCCTGGGCAGGACTGGAACTTAGAGGGGAGGGGTATTATGTACTGAGTTGAATAGGATCCAAACTGCAGCAGTCTGATTGGTCCTAGAACAATAGGATCCAAAAGGCAGCAGTCTGATTGGTCCTAGAACAATAGGATTCAGAATGCAACAGTCTGATTGGTCCTAGAACAATGCAGCAGTGTGATTGGTTGGCAGGAACCACCCAATCATGCTCCAGATAGAAGTGAATCCACAACCTGATTGGCTTACAGTAGAATTCCGGAATTAGCCAATCATGTGCAGCCCATTGTGTAAATAATGTATATAAAGCAGATACCTTGAGGGGACTTTCATTCATTCCTCCTCACCACTATGAGCTGAATAAAGAGCATGAAATCACTTTGCGACTCTGAGTATATTTCACCTTCCTTGGAGGTTTCTAAGCAGAGATCGGAGGGCCATCTGCCATGGATGCTTTAGCGGAGATTCCTGCATTGCTGGGGGTTAGACTAGATGACCCTAGGATCCCCTCCTATCTCTCCACTCCGGAATTCTAGGAGGAGCTTCCTTGCCTCCTGCAAAGCCCTTTTCTCTGCAAGCTCTTCCTCTGGTTTCTGGCCAAGGGAGGGAGATGCTCAGAGTCCAGCCAAGAGCCTCACCCCCAAAAGGATATCTGGGCATTGGCATAGCCAGGGGGCAGTTGCCCCCCTAAATCCATTAAAAATAATAGAAATCTGAGGTTCTGCCAAGCGAGAGAGGGCTGAGCTGCAGTGACTCGACTTGGCAAGGGTTAAAGGGAAGTGAGCTGCCTTCCTAGAGAGGCCAGGAAGCAAGAGGGGGCAGGTCCTCCAGAGCCAAGGCCCCTCCCTCCCCAGTCCTTTCCTTGCTTTGGGGTCTCTCCTGCAACGGCTGCCTCGCTGTCCCCTCCTGGGATCTGGTGAGTCTCCTCTCTCTCCCCCCAGTGGGTGCAGTGGGGAGACGGGGGGGTCCCAGGGCTGCAGCAGGGGAGGATGCCTGGGGGGCCTGATCAGGGAGGGGCCAGGTCTGCCACGCTCTCCTTCCTGGAGATCAGAGGATCCCAAACTCATCTGGCCCTCCGCCCCCCCTTCAGAAAAAATCTACCTTCTTTAAACAAAGGAGTCCCTGGGACTTTAACTCTGTGTGACACCGCTCAGCCTCATTGCACAACAGAGGAAACATGTGCAAATGGTTTTCCAAAGCTGGAGGAGGAGATGGACTAGCCCCCCCCCAAAGAAAACCCCACGTGGAGGAAGGATGGAAGGAAAGGTGGGAGAGAAAGGCGAGGAATAAAGAGAGGGATCCCAGCCCATAGTCTGGCTGCTGCATTGCAAACCAGTTTCCCAGTCGTCTCCAAGGGCAGCTCCCCACGGAGGCCACGGCAGCCATCCCCTCGCACCCAGAGCATGGCATCCCAGGACCACATCCTATCTGTCCCAAAGGGATTGTTGCTGGCAAAGCAGCCGGAAATGGGCACAGCTACTCACCGAGCCTCCAGGGACCTTGGCATCAATGGCTGTGTGTGTGTTAAGCTATCTAACAGAATAATAATAATAATAATAATAATAAATTACCCGCCTAAATTTCAAGGGAGATGTTTTTGGCCCTGCCCACTTGGCCCTCAGGGGGTTGATCAGATACATACCTGGCCCTCAGAGCAAAGAAAAAGGGACCCCACCCCAGGAGTCTGTCTGGAGAGCGGCAGAGAGTCCAAGTGCAAGAAAAGGAGACAGAAGCAGGGGAGTGGGGGGGGAGCAACTCCTGAGGACCCCCAGGTGGGAACCCCTACTAGAGCCAAGCATCCGTTTTTCACAAGATACAAACTATTTGCTTGTCAGTTGGTTCTGACTTCATGCATTGACTGGAAGGCAGCAGAAACCAGGTTTATTAATCTCCCAGAAATCCCTTCAGTTGCCTCCACATTTTGCATTGCTAGAAGGCTAGAGACTTATTTCTTCTCCTCTTCCTCCTCTTTCTTTTCAAAAAGATAGCTCATGGTCTGGGATGCGGTGCAGTCCAGCCCTGGTTCCCAGCAAGACTCATCCATGCTTGCTCAGGGAACCATTCCCCACCTTCAGGGAACCATTTTTCCCCATCCTACAAATTCTGTAACAGAATAATATATTTGCTTTGTAGGATTTGGTACAGCTTCTCATTTAGAAGGGCAGAACTTGGCAGAAGACCAAAGGGTTCCTTCCGATTTCTCAGAGGCTTCCTGACAGCACAGATGGATGAGCAAGATTCAGCTGGCCCCGAAGCAGGAAGAGGCCATGCCAACCAAACTGGGAGCAGTGGGGGATTCTGGGAAAACCCAGTGCAGAAGATCATGGGTGAGGAGGACACTCTATGCTCAGAGGTGAAGAGCCAGCAGTTGAGGCATTTCTGCTGCCAGGAGGCCAAAGGACCCCGAGAGGTTGGTAGCCGACTCTACCACTTTTGCCACCAGTGGCTGAAGCCAGAAAGGCACACGAAAGCTGAGATGCTGGACCTGGTGATCTTGGAGCAGTTCCTGGCTGTCCTTCCCCCGGAGATGGAGAGCTGGGTGAGGGAATGTGAAGCGGAGACCAGTTCCCAGGCGGTGGCCCTGGCCGAAGGTTTCCTCCTGAGTCAGGCAGAGGAGAGAAAGCAGGTGAGAGAGACTTCCCTCTGGATACTCCCAAGGGGCTCCAAGCAGGACAGAGAACATCCCATAATGGTCTGCTGATGGCCCATCCGTTTTCTGGGAAAGCATCCATGGAATGAGATCTCGCAGTCTTTCTCACAATTCTCTGTTTTGAATCCTTGTTTCTTTTTCAGGGAAAGGATCACTTTGCAGAAATGGACCTGGATTCCTGTGAGGCAGAGAGGCCTCCGTTGGACACCAGAGAGAGGCCACTGGGTAAGGAGGAAGGTGGTTTTTCTCCGTTTGGTCTCATTCTGTTGGTTTTCCAACTCTGTGAGTTGTTTTCATCTTGCTTTGGGGGGAGACAGTTGGGAAGAAAGGTCCAGAGGAGGGGAGATGTATTTCTGCACAACTAACATATGAAATGGGCACAAACGTCCCAATGCTCTCAGTAGGTAAGGATTTCTCCAAAGCCCATCTGTAGTAAGAGATGCCCTGTTTCACCTGCGAGAGAAGCAGGCACTCCAGGCGTCCTGATCACCTTTTTTCTCTTGCAGGTGACAGAATGATGCCGGCAAGACTTTCTGATCCGTCTTTTCATGGAGGCAGAAGGGAAGCAGCGGCTGTGGAACCAGATCAGGTCAGGGGAAGCTGCCTTGTGGGGACAGAGGCTGGGGGATGGAGCAATGTCATGGACTGGTTGGGCACAGAGGAATGGTGGGAGGATACAGCTGGGGAACCAGGAAGGGAAGATGGCTCAGAGTCGAAGGAGTGGAGGTAGAAGAAGGATGGGTGGTCAGAGGGGGAAGAGGGAGAAGCCTGGGAAGAGGAGGTGTCAGAAGCTGAAGGGGTTACAGGGCTTAGTGAGCTGGGAGACTCTGTGGCAGAATGCAGTTCAGAATCAGAGGCAGAAGAGGAAGGAAGCGAGTGGGAGGAGGGAGGTTGAGAGGCAGAGGTGAGTCGGGATAAGGAAGAGCTCCCTCTCCTTTTGCCAGAAGGTGGCTTCCTCTCCTTTTGCCAGAAGCCACCCTCCCTGCTTGTCTCTCGGAGCCACGAGACCCCGTGCATTGCAGGAATCTCTGCTAAATCACCCAAGACAGATGACCATCCAAAACAGGCTTATTTTATTTCTAGATTGATCACTGAATGCTCAGATTGCTTTCTAAGCAGTGAACAAATCAGAACAAATAGTGGCCTGGATTCACCTAACCAGCCCCATCGGCTACAAAAAGGGGCCTGCCCCCCATTCCTCCCCCTCTCCATGCCCCCATGAACTCCTGGATTTTGGCTCTAGGGCATTGGGAGGGAACTCCCCAGAACAGCTCAGGAGGAGAGGAAAAAGTGGACCCTTCCATCAGGCAAACTGGAATGCTTGCGTAGGCAGAATGACTTGGAAAACACAAGGTGGAGTACCACCTATTTGCACAAAGACGAATACCCATAAGTAAAACTTAGAATAAAATAAGCATCCAGAATTAAAATGTGCAGCAAAGCAATCCTATTGAAACAACTCCCCTGCGTGAGTGCCTGAGGGCCCTGCTCCTAGAATCATAGAATCATAGAATCATAGAGTTGGAAGAGACCACAAGGGCCATCGAGTCCAACCCCCTGCCAAGCAGGAAACACCATCAGAGCACTCCTGACATATGGTTGTCAAGCCTCTGCTTAAAGACCTCCAAAGAAGGAGACTCCACCACACTCCTTGGCAGCAAATTCCACTGTCGAACAGCTCTTACTGTCAGGAAGTTCTTCCTAATGTTTAGGTGGAATCTTCTTTCTTGTAGTTTGGATCCATTGCTCCGTGTCCGCTTCTCTGGAGCAGCAGAAAACAACCTTTCTCCCTCCTCTATGTGACATCCTTTTATATATTTGAACATGGCTATCATATCACCCCTTAACCTCCTCTTCTCCAGGCTAAACATGCCCAGCTCCCTTAGCCGTTCCTCATAAGGCATCGTTTCCAGGCCTTTGACCATTTTGGTTGCCCTCCTCTGGACACGTTCCAGTTTGTCAATGTCCTTCTTGAACTGTGGTGCCCAGAACTGGACACAGTACTCCAGGTGAGGTCTGACCAGAGCAGAATACAGTGGCACTATTACTTCCCTTGATCTAGATGCTATACTCCTATTGATGCAGCCCAGAATTGCATTGGCTTTTTTAGCTGCCGCGTCACACTGTTGGCTCATGTCAAGTTTGTGGTCAACCAAGACTCCTAGATCCTTTTCACATGTAGTGCTCTCAAGCCAGGTGTCACCCATCTTGTATTTGTGCCTCTCATTTTTTTTGCCCAAGTGCAATACTTTACATTTCTCCCTGTTAAAATTCATCTTGTTTGTTTTGGCCCAGTTCTCTAATCTGTCAAGGTCGTTTTGAAGTGTGTTCCTGTCCTCTGGGGTGTTAGCCACCCCTCCCAGTTTGGTGTCATCTGCAAATTTGATCAGGATGCCCTTGAGTCCATCATCCAAGTCGTTGATAAAGATGTTGAATAAGACCGGGCCCAAGACAGAACCCTGTGGCACCCCACTAGTCACTCTTCTCCAGGATGAAGAGGAACCATTGATGAGCACCCTTTGGGTTCGGTCAGTCAGCCAGTTACAAATCCACTGAGTGGTAGCATAGTCAAGACCGCATTTTACCAGCTTCTTTACAAGAATATCATGGGGCACCTTGTCAAATGCCTTGCTGAAATCAAGGTAGGCTACATCCACTGCGTTCCCTTCATCTACCAGGCTTGTAATTCTGTCAAAAAACGAGATCAGGTTAGTCTGACATGACTTATTTTTCAGAAATCCATGCTGACTATTGGTGATCACAGCATTCCTTTCCAGGTGCTCACAGACTGTTTGCTTAATGATCTGCTCCAGAATCTTCCCTGGTATTGATGTCAGACTGACTGGGCGGTAATTATTTGGGTCCTCTCTTTTCCCCTTTTTGAAAATAGGGACAACATTTGCCCTCCTCCAGTCTGCCGGGACTTCGCCTGTTCTCCAGGAATTCTCAAAGATGACTGCCAGTGGTTCTGAAATCACATCTGCCAGTTCTTTTAATACTCTTGGATGCAGTTCATCTGGCCCTGGAGACTTGAATACATCTAGACTAGCCAAGTATTCTTGTACTATCTCCTTAGTTATTCTGGGCTGTGTTTCCTCTGCTGAATCATTTGCTCCAAATGATTCAGCTCCAAATGATTCATGCTCCTGCCACTTACCACCTGGCCCAGGGCGGGGCCTGACAGGCCTCATAAGGACAGTTGCTGCTGCTGCTCCTGCTGGCCAGGAGGACTCGGAGCGGCGCAATGTTCTTTTTAAAATGTTTTTAAAATTTTCTTTTTCCCTTTTGATTACTTTTTTTGTGGGGGGTAGGATGGATGTTTGGTTGGGCTCGGGAATTTGTTTGATTTTGATTGTAATTTTTACAGTTTTTTGTTTGTATTGATTTATTGTGGGTTCTTTCTTTAAGGGTTTTATTTTGTTCTTAAGGGGAGGGGTCAGGGCTGCCAGGGAGTGGGTCCCAGCCCACAAAATAGCTGGGGGATGTTCCACAAGGGGGATGCACTGGGACCACCGATCTCAGTGATCACGGGTAGGAGGAGGGGTTACGCTAAGACCAGAGCATGTCATTACAGAGGAGGCACGTTTAGTCGTTGTTTGAGGACTATCCCTGCCTCTGGGTCTGGTCCTGACTGGATGGATACTAGAATCAGCAGGGGATACCCACATGACCTGAAAGTGCTGTTGTGCAATGCCAGGTCAATGATTCATAAAACCACTCCCATCCATGACTTGATCATGGATGAAGGACTTGATCTGGCATGTGTAACAGAGACTTGGTTGGATGAAGCACATGGGCCTGTCCTTGCCGCTGCTTGTCCACCAGGTTTCTCTTACGCACAGCAACCCAGGCCTTGTGGGCGGGGAGGGGGGTTGCAGTGCCATGGTCAGATCACTTCCTGGTGCAGCTAGACTTCTCTGCGACCCTTCCCCTCTGCAGGGAGGTGGGACCGATTCGGATGGTCCGCCCCCGCCACTTAATGGATCCAAATGGTTTCCAGAGAGTGGTAGGGGATGCTTTATCCCATGTTGATGCCTTTCAGCTCATTCCCTGGTGGCCCGCTGGAATGCGGAGTTAACCAGGGCTATTGACTGTTTGGCTCTGAAGCGCCCTCTTCGATTGCATGGAGCCCGGACAGCTCCGTGGTTTTCCACGGATCTGAGGGCAATGAAACAATCGCTGAGATGGCTAGAGTGCCGGTGGCAGATAACTCATTCTGAAGCTGACCGGACACGGGTTAGAGCTCAATGTCGAGCCTACTAAGTGGCAGTAGCGACGGCGAAGCAGACTTTCTTTGCCACCTCTATTGCATCTGCAGAAAACAGCAGCAGGAGACTTTTTCAGGTGGTTTGCAATTTAGCGGAACCACCTGCTACATCGGGTCCCAGTATGGGCCACATGATCTCCTGCAATGATTTTGCAAAGTTTTTTGCAGATAAAGTCGCTCAGATTCAGGAAGAGGTAGACTCCACCGTGGAGCAGGGCCGGGGCGGGAGAGTGCTAGTGTCCTGTCTAGTCAAGTTGCGTGGGATCAATTCCACTCTGTTACCTCCGAGGATGTGGACAGGCTGCTTGGACGAGTGAAACCAACCACCTATCTCCTTGATCCTTGCCCATCCTGGCTTATAAAAGCTAGCCGGGAAGGGCTGGACGATGGGCTTTGTGAGGTCGTGAATGCTTCTCTCTGTGAGGGAGCCTTCCCAGACCTGTCGAAAGAGGCGGTTATCAAACCACTTATTAAAAAACCATCTTTAGACGCTGCCAATATGGCTAACTATCGCTCAGTCTCAAATCTTCCATTCTTGGGCAAGGTGATTGAGCGAGTGGTTGCTGAACAACCATAACATCCTTCTGGACCGTCTTGAGGGGCTGGGAGCTGGGGGCACTGTCATCCAGTGGTTCCGCTCCTTCCTCCTGGGCCGTGTTCAGAAAGTGGTGGTGGGGGATGAGTGTTCAGACCCCTGGGCTCTCACTTGTGCGGTGCCTCAGGGTTCTGTCCTCTCCCCCATGCTTTTCAACATCTACATGCAGCCGCTGGGAGAGATCATCAGGGGGTTTGGGCTGGGAGCTCATCAGTATGTTAGCCTGGGTCAGCAACCTCTCTTTCAAATCGGAACCAGTGAAGGAGGTGAAAGTCCTGTGTGAGTGTCTGGAGGCTGTTGGAGGATGGATGGCGGCTAACAGATTGAGGTTGAATCCTGACAAGACAGAAGTACTGTTTTTGGGGGACAGGAGGCGGGCAGGTGTGGAGGACTCCCTGGTCCTGAATGGGGTAACTGTGCCCCTGAAGGACCACGTGTGCAGCCTGGGAGTCATTCTGGACTCGCAGCTGTCCATGGAGGCACAGGTCAATTGTGTGTCCAGGGCAGCTGTTTATCAGCTCCATCTGGTCCGTAGGCTGAGACCCTACCTGCCCGCAGACTGTCTCACCAGAGTGGTGCATGCCCTAGTTATCTCTCGCTTGGACTACTGCAATGTGCTCTATGTGGGGCTACTTTTGAAGGTGACCCGGAAACTACAACTAATCCAAAATGTGGCAGCTAGACTGGTGACTGGGAGCGATTGTCGAGACCATATAAACCGGTTTGAAAGACCTACACTGGCTCCCAGTACGTTTCCGAGCACAACTCAAAGTGTTGGTGCTGACCTTTAAAGCCCTAAACGGCCTCGATCCAATATACCTGAAGGAGCGTCTTCACCTCCATCGTTCTGCGCAGACACTGAGGTACAGCGCCGAGGGCATTCTGGCAGTTCCCTCACTGCAAGAAGCCAAGTTACATGGAACCAGGCAGAGGGCCTTCTCGGTAGTGGCACCCGCCCCGTGGAACGCCCTCCCACCAGATGTCAAAGAGAAAAATAACTACCAAACTTTTAGAAGACATCTAAAGGCAGCTGTGTTTAGCGAAGCTTTTAATGTTGAATAGATTATTGTATTTTAGTGTTTTGTTGGAAGCCGCCCAGAGTGGCTAGGGAAACCCAGCCAGATGGGTGGAGTATAAATAAAAATTATTATTATTATTATTATTATTATTATTATTATTATTATTATTATTATTAACAGGAAGGAAACAACAGTGCATTGTGTAGCAGATCATATTTCCGCTGTCTCAGAAGAGGACATTTCCCTTTTTCTTTTAGGGTCCAGTGTGCTTTGAAGATGTTGCTGTTCGTTTCATGGACGAGGAGTGGGCGTTGCTGGATCCTGACCAGAGAGCTCTGCATAAGGACGTCATGGAGGAGAATCGTGGGATCGTGGCCTCTCTTGGTAAGCCTCCCTGTGGGATCGTCATATCTGCCTTGAAATTCAAAAAATACCTCAATGTGACCAACCTCATCTATTTTCACAGAGCTCAACAGCACCCCCATAACACCTGGGAACCTAACACCCCCACAATAAAGAGTAAATTACAGTTTTTTCTTAGAACAATCTTCCTCAAATTATTCCTTTTTCTACCAGGATTGGGCTGGTCTGAACTTCTGAGGCAATCTTAAATGTCAGCTTCAGAATTGTTAGGAAAGATAAGTAGCTTCAGGTTTTTGTTTTTGCTCCTGTCAGTCTTGGGTTGACCAAAGAGACGACGGACATTGGAGATGGAGGGGATGCCATGAATGCTGAATGGTTTCTTTAAATGTAAAGGTTCATCATTGTTCCACCCGATGTGTATGTCTTTAAAGGGCCAGAGCAAGGGCCAGAGCAAGATAACGAGACCCAGCTTTACAGCTGTGAAACATAGCAGGTGCTGCTGAGTTGTATTTCATTAAGGTGTGTCAGCATTTGGGTGTAGTATATAAGGAGCAGCACCTAGCTCTCCCATTACCCTGGGGGATGGGTTGGTGGTCGGGTCTGGTTTGGTTGTTAATGTATTTAGTGTAAAAGGAGTTTTTGTTTTTCTTATTAAAACCTTGTTTAAGTTATTTTTGAGTCCATTTTTTTTAATGCATGGTTTCCCCAGCAAGCTCTCCGGAGCGCTATCCTTACTGCAAACAGCCAACAATGACTGGGCCAAACAAAATCCATCCCAGAGAAGAGCTAGGCTTATGGAATCTCAGGTAGTAGTAGCAGTGATGATGATGATGATAGTAATAGTAATACAGTGGTACCTCGGTTTACAAACTTAATCTTTTCCGGAATAGGACAGTTCTTAAATCGAGGTACCACTGTAGTAATAATAATAATAATTTTTATTTCTACCTCCCATCTGGCTGGGTTGCCCCAGCCACTCTGGGCGGCTTCCAACACATATATCATCATGAAACATAAATAATAATAATCTGATTCCATATAAAAAGAACATTAATTTTAAAATGAACAACTTATACTAGTGGCCGAAATTGTGGAAACCTTTTGTGAAAAGTGTATTTCTGAGGTTTGATGGCTCCTAACACCACTTTTGTGTGGAGTAATACCATAAAATTATATCGCAATGGAAAGATAATTTAATGAAGAATGTAATGCAATGACTTTTATGAAGGAGTATTTATTAGAACAGCAGTCATAAAGAAAAAACATGAAACCTTTGGTAACTATTGGTAACCTTTAGCTTTCATTACGGCCTTACAATACCTTCCCATGAAGTGAATCAAGTTTTTAGTTCTGCAGCTGTAAGAATGCCAAACCAAGACTGAATTATTGCCTCTGTTGATTGGGCCTTATTGCTGGGTTGCCTCTGATTAACAAGTTTCTTTAGTCGGCTGCATAGATTTAATCCAACCCAATTGGATTAAAGTTTGGGCTATTCTCAGGCGATTCCGGGAGTGGAATGGGATCATCTTGAAAGCACCGTTTGCACACAGCAGCAACAGGACATGGAGCTGAATCCTGTTGAAATAAATAAATAAATATGCTTCAGTATCTGGGAAAAGATCACCTGCGGAACGCTTCAGTTTGGGCTCAAGCATTTCGTTTATGTATTTGGGGGGGGGGGCGTTTAAAGTTAAAGGGACCCCTGACTGCTAAGTCCAGTGGCGAACGACTCTTGGGTTGTGGCGCTCATCTCGCTTTATTGGCCAAGGGAGCCGGCGTACAGCTTCCAGGTCATGTGGTCAGCATGACCAATCCTCTTCTGGCGAAGCAGAGCAGCGCACGGAAATGCCGTTTAAAACCAACCAACTTGTTAGCAATCAACCAACCAACTTGTTAGCAATCACGTAACACACTGACAAAAGTCAACCTAAGCATGTTGTGCTTTCTTTTTCTGCTTATTTGGCTATAATGTTTGAAAGAATACAGATAATTGAACAAACTTTTTTGGATTGCATTCTTGATTAAATTATCTTCCCACTGATATATAACTTTATAATATTACTCCAAAAGAAGAGGGGTTATGATCCATCAAACCTCTGAAATACACTTTTCCCCCAAAAGGCTTCCACAGTTTTGGCCACTGTTATTGTTGTTTAATCTCTTAGCCGTGTCTGACTCTTCGTGATCCCAGGGACCAGAGCACGCCAGGCACTTCTGTCTTCCACTGTCTCCCGCAGTTTGCTCAAACTCATGCTCGTAGCTTCGAGAACACTGTCCAACCATCTCATCCTCTGTCATCCCCTTCTCCTTGTGCCCTCCATCTTTCCCAACATCAGGGTCTTTTCCAGGGAGTCTTCTCTTCTCATGAGGTGGCCAAAGTATTGGAGCCTCAGCTTCAGGGTCTGTCCGTCTTTAAATTTCGGTCACCATCTGCAGTGATCATGGAGCCCAAGGAAATAAAATCTCTCACTGCCTCCATTTCTTCCCCTTCTATTTGCCAGGAGGTGATGGGCCCAGTGGCCATGATCTTCCTTTTTTTGATGTTGAGCTTCAGACCATATTTTGCGCTCTCTTCTTTCACCCTCATTAAAAGGTTCTTTAATTCCTCCTCACTTTCTGCCCTCAAAGTTGTGTCATCTGCATATCTGATATTTCTTCCGGCAATCTTAATTTTGGCTTGGGATTCATCCAGCCCAGGCTTTCGCATGATGAATTCTGCATATAAGTTAAATAAGCAGGGAGACAGTATACAGCCTTGTCGTACTCCTTTCCCAATTTTGAACCAATCAGTTGTTCCATATCCAGTTCTAACTGTAGCTTCTTGTCCGACATAGAGATTTCTCAGGAGACAGATGAGGTGATCAGGCACTCCCATTTCTTTAAGAACTTGCCATAGTTTGCTGTGGTCAACACAGTCAAAGGCTTTTGCATAGTCAATGAAGCAGAAGTAGATGTCTTTCTAGAACTCTCTAGCTTTCTCTATAATCCAGCGCATGTTCGCAATTTGGTCTCTGGTTCCTCTGCCCCTTCGAAATCCAGCTTGCACTTCTGGGAGTTCTCGGTCCACATACTGCTTAAGCCTGCCTTGTAGAATTTTAAGCATAACCTTCTAGCATGTGAAGTGAGTGCAATTGTGCGGTAGTTGGAACATTCTTTGGCACTGCCCTTCTTTGGGATTGGGATGTAGACTGATCTTCTCCAATCCTCTGGCCACTGCTGAGTTTTCCAAACTTGCTGGCATATTGAGTGTAGCACCTTAACAGTATCATCTTTTAAAATTTTAAATAGTTCAGCTGGAATATCATCACTTCCACTGGCCTTGTTATTAGCAGTGCTTTCTAAGGCCCATTTGACTTCACTCTCCAGGATGTCTGGCTCAAGGTCAGCAACCACACTACCTGGGGTGTATGAGACATCCATATCTTTCTGGTATAATTCCTCTGTGTATTCTTGCCACCTCTTCTTGATGTCTTCTGCTTCTGTTAGGTCCTTACCACTTTTGTCCTTTATTATGGTAATCTGTGTACAAAGTGTTCCTTTCATATCTCCAATTTTCTTGAACAGATCTCTGCTTTTTCCCATTCTATTGTTTTCCTCTATTTCTTTGCATAGCTTCTCTGAGTTATTCAAGTCCCTTCGCCACGGCAAGGCAGTGAAATATGAAGGGGATTTTGATCACTACTGTGTATCAAAGAAAGCAACATTCAACAATTCATCGGAATCCAATAATAAATATGTTGGTTAATGACAAACAACACAGGTAACGAACACACACCCAATTTGACGCACAGTGTAAATTAATAATGCTGAGTTTTTAAGTGAAAGAATAAGAGCTTTACTGAGTTAAAATAAACTTCTTCATAAAAACATGGTTCCAAACAGTTTGACTGAGATTACATACTGACTCTGCTCACAACTGAGGCAGACTGACTCTGACTGAAATCATACAGAGAACACAGAGAGAAAATGGCTGCCAAGTCACATGTCAGAGTGACTCAACAGTTAGCAGTTAGGCCTGAATGATTTTAGTAGACACAAATGATTGTGGACCTCCCAGCCTGTTCCCTGTTTCTGCTCTCATGTGTCTTTGTCACATGACACAACTCCCTTCAATTCTTCTCCATTTATTCCAGAGGCTCTTATCCCTTTTTGTCTCCATTGCAGATTGCTATGTATCGGAAATCGAGAACAAATGGGACCATGACAAAATCCCAAGAGAGGAGAAGCCAGGTAAAAATGTGGAGTGTGGAGAAAGCTGCAGTGAGAGCTCCCATTCCACTTCCCATCAACAAAATCTCATTGGAAAGAAACTCTATCAGTGTGTGGAATGTGGAAAGAGCTTCACTGGTAGCTCCCATCTCACTTCCCATCAAAGAATTCATACAGGGGAAAAACCCTATAAATGTGTGGAATGTGGAAAGAGCTTCACTGATAGCTCCTCTCTCACTTCCCATCAAAGAATTCATACAGGGGAGAAACCCTATCAGTGTGTGGAATGTGGAAAGAGCTTCCGTCAGAGCTCCCATCTCACTTCCCATCAAAGAAATCATACAGGGGAGAAACCCTATCAGTGTGTGGAATGTGGAAAGAGCTTCCGTCAGAGCTCCCATCTCACTTCCCATCAAATAATTCATACAGGGGAGAAACCCTATCAGTGTGTGGAATGTGGAAAGAGGTTCAGGACACGCTATGAGCTCACTTCCCATCAAAGAATTCATACAGGAGAGAAACCCTATCAGTGTGTCGAATGTGGAAAGAGCTTCCGTCAGAGCTCTGCTCTCACTTCCCATCAAAGAATTCATACAGGGGAGAAACCTTATCAGTGCGTGGAATGTGGAAAGAGCTTCAGTCGCAGCCAGAATCTCACTTCCCATCAAAGAATTCATACAGGGGAGAAACCCTATCACTGTGTGGAATGTGGAAAGAGCTTCAATGATAGCTCCTCTCTCACTTCCCATCAAAGGATTCATACAGGGGAGAAACCCTATCACTGTGTGGAATGTGGAAAGAGCTTCAATGATAGCTCCTCTCTCACCTCCCATCAAAGAATTCATACAGGGGAGAAACCTTATCAGTGTGTCGAATGTGGAAAGAGCTTCAGTCACAGCCACGATCTCACTTCCCATCAAAGAATTCATTCAGGGGAGAAACCCTATCAGTGTGTGGAATGTGGAAAGAGCTTCAGTCACAGCCACAATCTCACTTCCCATCAAAGAATTCATTCAGGGGAGAAACCATATTAGTGTGTGGAATGTGGAAAGAGCTTCACTGATAGCTCCTTTCTCACTTCCCATCAAAGAATTCACACAGTGGAGAAACCCTATCAGTGTGTGGAATGTTGAAAGAGCTTCAGTAACAGCCGGAATCTCACTTCCCATCAAAGAATCCATACAAAGGTTGGAAAAACCATTATACAGCTTTAGAATCCAGGCCTTTGGCTAATTGACGTGTATGAAAATCAAAGTGTTATGGGCCTTAATTTATGTTGAGTTTTAAAAAATGTTTGGAATAACCTTTCTAAAAAGACCAGAGGGATTTCTGTTAAGTATTGTTGGCAGGGACATCCCGGATGCCTTTAGAGAGGTATTCTTATATGCAACGGCTGCAGCTTGGACTTTGGTGGGAAAGGGGTGGAAGGAAGACAATAACGGACTGGCATAACAAGCTACAAGAATTTGCTGAAATGCAGTTGACAAATAGCCTGAGAGGCATTTCAAAACAAAAATTTATGGAAAAGTGGGACAGATATATGTTCAAAAATACAGTAATGGTTCGCTGTCTATGCTAGCATTCAATTGGCGTTGGAAAGAGACTGAGTTGAGAAATAAGTCAAAGGGTACATATTGATATAGGAATGTATTAGATTAAATGTAAAGAAATATACAGTAATAAGAGCACATTCATTTGTGAAAAAGGAATATACAACGGGATAGACAGGAAGTCCAAAACATATATGATTTTGGAATAATTTTTGTCCTTGTTTTCTTTTTCTTTTAGCATATAAACTTTGTATACATGTTGAAAATTATAGTATAATAAGCTTTGTGTTGTTACATGATAATGTTTACCAATGTAACATAAGAACATTAATAAATAATTTTTTTGAAAAAAAAATCTAATGCCCTTTTAACATGTGATGTTTTGTGTTTTTATGTTGTGTTTTATGTTGTAACCATCCTGAGACCTGTGGGTGTAGGGAATAGGCTACAACCCTTAAAGGCCTAGGGGTCTTTGACCCATCCCCCAATAAAATATTTGAGGATGCCACCCCCAAGTTTTTGGTGTTTCCCCCCCCAAACACAACCTTTTATTCTTCTCTTAAAAAATAAAAAAATAAACTCACAAAGGTCATGAGGAAAACAAAATGCAAGAAAATACAAACATGGACAGGTCCCATCTTTGCAGGTGAAGCGCAGAAGTTGCTTTGAAGCAAGGTTTCCCAGACTTGGGTCCCCAGCAGCTCCCGGACTACAGTTCCCATCATCCTTCCCCATTGGTCCTGCTAGCTAGTAAGGTTCTGCAGCTGTAAGAATGTGAAACCAAGATTGAATTATTGCCTCTGTTAATTGGCCTTTATTGCTGGATTGCTTCTAACAAACAAGTTTCTTTAGTTGGCTCCATTGATTTCTGATTGCGTTAATGTTTGGGCTATTCCCAAGCCATTCCGGCAGTGAAATTGGATTATCTTGAAAGCACCTTTTGCACACAGCAGCAACAGGACATGGAGCTGAGTCCTGTTGAAATAGAAAATAAATATATAAATAATTATATAAATATATATAAATGCTTCAGTATCTGAGTAAAGATCACCTGTGGAAGGCTTCAGTTTGGGCTAAAGTATTTCCTTTATGTATTTGGGGGCATTTACATTCCCATTGATGACGAAAATTCTTCCCACACCTTTTGCTGTCATACAACCTCAGATCATCACACTATCTGGGTGTTTCACGGTCGGTGTAATGCAAGTAGCATGTAAATCTTCTCTGATTTCCCCCCTTGTGTATTTCATGCCATCACTACCAAGCAAGGAGATTTGGGTCTCATCCCTCCAAATAACACTGTCCCATTGTTCCGCTGTCCAGTTAACATGGGTTTAATCTTTTCAACCTTTGCTTGAGAGATTTTCTTTAGTCGTGTCCGACTCTTCGTGACCCCGTGGACCAGAGCACGCCAGGCACTCCTGTCTTCCACTGCCTCCCGCAGTTTGGTCAAACTCATGCTTTAGAGATAACAATAGCTTTTTCCTTAGAATTCTAACATTTAGACCAGTCCTTGCACTCAACTTCACATTACATCTCGCCATGTGATCTTGTATACACCAAGATGATTTTCTTCTGTCAGGTAGCGAGAGTCTCCATTCTTTGATCGTCACTTCCTTTGTGCACCTTTTCCTGCCTTAACCAGTCTGATTTTGTAGTGGCTGAGTCTCCTTATACCTCTTCAATAATATAGAAATGCCAGCTTTGGTTAAGTTTTTCCCAATCTTTCATCTAATCTATTCATAACTGTAGCCTTGTTCACTTAATAGTACAATTTTACATCGCTTTCTGGGTGACCAGTCTGTTGGGATACTGCCAAGGAGACGTGGCCAGCAGGCAGCCTCCACGTCGTCTCCAGACAATCTCCCGGTCTCCCATAGGACAGCATCAGTCAATTAGCGACACGAGCCTCAGACACATTCCGAGACTTGTGCACACCCTTTTTGCAGAGTTTCTACACTGACAGGAGAGCATATTTACAGCTTTATTCAATGTAGATCAGAACAAAAGGAAAACATGATTGCTTGCCTCCGTGTCCAGGAAAACACTCGGAACAAAAGCTATATACAAAACGGAAACTCCCAGTGAGCAGGAAGTAAACAGGCATGTGACACACAACAATCATGCCTGACTCTTTTAAGGTGGAACGGAACTATATCCTAGTTCTTTGTGCCATTTCTATAATTTTATTATGTTTTACAACCTCACTAAATGAAAGAACAAAAAACCCCCCAACCAACTTGATAGCAATCACATAACACACCGACAAAAGTCAACCTAAGCAAGTTGTGCTTCCTTTTTCTAGTTATTTGGCTATAACGTTTGATAGAATATGGGTAATTGAACAACCTTTGTTGAATTGCAGTCTTCATTAAATTATCTTTCCATTGATACATTATTTTATGATATTATTCCAAAAGAAGTGGTGTTATGAGCCATCAAACCTCTGAAATATACTTTTTCCCAAAAGTCTTCCACAATTTTGACCACTACTATATATCAAACAAACCAACATTCAACAACTCATCAGAATATAATAATAAATATGATGGTTAATGACAAACAACACACCCTCAACTCCCTTCAGTTCTTCTCCATTTGTTCCTGAGGCTCTAATCCTTTTTTGTCTCCATTGCAGATTGTGATGAATCGGAAATTGAGAACAAAGGTGACCACGGTAAAATCCCCAGAGAGGAGAAGCCACATAAAAATTTAGAGTGTGGAGAAAGCTGCAGTCAAAGCTCCCATTCCACTTCCCATCAACAAAATCTCATTGGAAAGAAACTCTTATCAGTGCATGGAATGTGGAAAGAGCTTCAGTCGGAGGTACAATCTCACTTCCCATCAAAGAATTCATACAGGGGATAAACCCTATCAGTGTGTGGAATGTGGAAAGAGCTTCAGTCAGAGCTCCCATCTCACATCCCATCAAAGAATTCATACAGGGGAGAAACACTATCAGTGCATGGAATGTGGAAAGAGCTTCAGGATGAAGGACATTCTAACTTCTCATCTAAGAATTCATACAGGGGAGAAACCCTATCAGTGTGTGGAATGTGGAAAGAGCTTCATTCAGAGCTCCTCTCTCACTTCCCATCAAAGAATTCATACAGGGGGAAAACCCTATCAGTGTGTCGAATGTGGAAAGAGCTTCAGGAAGAGCTCCGATCTCACTTCCCATAAAAGAATTCATACAGGGGAGAAACCATATCAGTGTGTGGAATGCGGAAAGAACTTTAATCACAGCCACAGTCTCACTTGCCATCAAAGAATTAATACAGGGGAGAAACCCTATCAGTGTGCGGAATGTGGAAAGAGCTTCATTCAGATCTACTCTCTCACTTACCATCAAAGAATTCATACAGGGGGGAAACCCTATCAGTGTGTGGAATGTGAAAAGAGCTTCACTGATAGCTCCTCTCTCACTTCCCATCAAAGAATTCATACAGGGGAGAAACCCTATCAGTGTGTGGAATGTGAAAAGAGCTTCACTGATAGCTCCTCTCTCACTTCCCATCAAAGAATTCATACAGGGGAGAAACCATATCAGTGTGCGGAATGTGGAAAGAGCTTCAGTCAAAGCCACAATCTCACTTCCCATCAAAGAACTCATACAGGGGAGAAACCCTATCAGTGCTTTGAATGTGGAAAGAGCTTCAGTCAGAGCTCCCAACTCATCTCCCATCAAAGAATTCATACAGGGGAGAAACCCTATCAGTGTGTGGAATGTGGAAAGAGCTTCAGGACGAAGGACATTCTAACTTCCCATCAAAGAATTCATACAGGGGAAAAACCCTATCAGTGTGTGGAATGTGGAAAGAGCTTCAGTCACAATCAGACTCTCACTTCCCATCAAAGAATCCATACAAAGGTCGGGAATACCATTTTACAGCTTTAGGAGCCAGGAAATTCGTAACTTTATTACCAGCCCTTTTGCTAATTGACATCTAATGCCCTTTTAACATGTGGTGTTTTGTGTTTGCATGTTGTAACCATCCTGAGACGTGTTGGTGTAGGAATAGGTGCCAATGCTTAAAGACCTAGGCGTCTTCCCCCCAATAAAATATTTAAGGAGGTCACCCCCCAGGGGTCTTTTTCTTTTTTTCCAAACGCAACCTTTTATTCTTCCGCTACTTGCCATACAAATTCTCTTTCAATTTGCCCTCTTAAACAAACAAACTAACAAACGCAGAATGGTCATGAGGAAAAGAAAATACAAACATATACCCTTCCCATCTTTGTGGGCAAAACGGAAAAGTTGTTTTAAAGCAGGCTTTCCCAAGCTTAGGTCCCCAGCAGCTCCCGGACTACAGTTCCCATAATCCCTTCCCAATTGTTTTGCTAGCTAGGGGTGATGGGAGTTGTAGTCCAAAAACAGCTAGAGACCCAAGTTTGCTTTAAAGGGAAAGTAGGCTGGCCCTGTGACACCCTCTGCTGGCCAAAAGCCAGCAGTTTGATTGGCACGTCAACCTCTAGTCAGCTTCTAGGTGCTTTCTGCGCCACCTAGAGTACCCACAGAATTGTGGCTTCTACTGGCAACACACACAGGAGAACAAATGAAAGACAAACACAATGAGCAGGCAAAAACCTGGAAAGGGCCATACCAAATGGACATCCGGTGTGAAGAGGTCACTTTCCCCACTGCTGAACAATGCCACAGGTAGAGGAGATGGAATGCTAGAAGTGTTCGGGGCAAGGGGAGCTGCTGGGAAATTGAACTACGGGCTCAAAATATTACTTTTTTAAAAAGTTGCTGCCATTATAGGCATTACAGGCAGAAAGCTGGAGGGTGAGCAGGCCCAGGCTGTGCTGCACCCAAGAGTGGGGGTGAAGGGAGAAGGGAGAAGTGAAATGTAGCCTTATTGGAGTTCACCGATTGGGTCTGCGTTGCTCCAGGACAGGAGGAAGGAAGTCAAAACAACACCGAGGTGGATTCAAAGAAAGAGTTTATTCTGCTCTCCGGATAGCAGAAGGCACTTGTGTGATCAAGTCCACGACAAGTCCAAAGACATGGCAAGTTTCATGCAGTATATATATCCTCCAGGCATCCTCTCCCCCTTCCCCAGCCACGTCAACTTGTATACGCAGGTTGACATCACATATGTTCCTACTCTGGTACTCTCAACCATAAAAGGATCTTCCTTCCTGTACTTCTGACCATAAAAGGATCTTCCTCTCCCTACTCTTATCTGGGAAGACGTCATAATCTCCGGGAACACGCTTTTGGCATTTTCCCCGGACATTGGTCTTGCGCGTATTTTGTGGTCAGCACATAAGATAAAGTTCTGACGTGTTTTCTTTGTTCCCCTGGAGGGCCAAGGCCATCCCTTGCCTGTCCTGATAAAGGAGAGAACTGTTTATGCAGTTGTGTCCTTATTATGGTTTTGCTCAACAGTTCAAGTTTTACGCATTTAAAAGTGCTCTCTTTTGAAAGAACAAAAGGCGGGGGTTGAGTCAGTTTTTAAAATTACTACACAGAAACCCATTCCTTCAGAAACAGTGAAAGCTTTTTCTTCCCGATGTTTCCGGTGCGGCTCTGACTTCCACCTGGTCCGGAATTGTCCAGTAGAGGGACAGGATGTCTCCAAGGCCGTTTTCTGTGGCAACCAGATAACAGGAGCTGCCAAGCGTGGGAAGCCTCGCAAAGGTCCCAAGGGAACTGGCAGAGACATGTCGTCACAGCATCATTTGGCTGCTGCTATGGCAACAGTGAAAAACTGTGACCAGGGCCTGAGCTGGGTGATTGACAGTGGGGCCAGTCACCACCTCATGCCATCGCCATCTAGTGATTCTTTGTGGAACTGCAAGGCTGTGAAAACTGGAAGAAGTGTAACTCTTGCAGATGGTTCCAAGCGCTAAGTCTGGCTCTGTTTATTGTTCTTTTTTACAGGCAGAGATCGAGGCCTACGTCGTTCCAGAGATGCAATGCTGTTTGCTTTCTGTTTCCTCTCTTGTCCATGATGGGTTCAAAGTGTGTTTTGAAAATAATGTGTGTTCCATTTCCAGAGGTGGGCGACAACTGGTCAGTGTTGAGTGCAAAGACAGGCTGTTTGTGCTAGAAATGCCTATTGCAGGTAAAGGTCCCACTGAGGATGCACAAGCACAGTGTGCTAAGGTTCCCATTCATGATGGGTGCCATCATGGCGTTTGGCACCAGAGAATGTCACATGTCAACTGGGGGTACGTGAAGAAGGTCCCAGGGTGCACTGAGGGGTGCAAGATGAAGGCATGTGACAAATACCTGGAATGCAGGGCCTTCAAGAAAGCCAAGGTTCAGAGGTGCTCTTATCCTAGGTCTGACAGGGTAACCACAAAACCTTTTGAGCTAGTCCATGCAGACCTTTGGGGCCCTATGCCAGGTGCCAGTCTGGGTGGGGCCAAATTTGTGTTATCTCTGGTGGATGATTATTCCAGAAATGGGTGGATTTTCTCTCTAAAGCACAAGGGAGAGGCCGCTGCTTTGGTGAAAGACTGGATAACGGCAGTAGAACTACAGTTCTCACTGCGGGTCAGAGCTTTCAATCAGATCGCGTTGGAGAGTTCACCAGGTCTGTGTTGCAGAACTTCTTCTGCCAGAAAGGCATACACCACAGGTTGACTGTAGCAAATTCTCCTCAGGAGAATGGAGTTGCAGAATGCAGGTAGAGAATGCTGCAGGAGGCAACCAAAGCCATGCTCTTTGACACAGGGTTGCCCCAGCAGTTTTGGGTGGAAGCGTGGAAATCTGCGTCCTTCACTCTGAACCTTTCTTACAGTTCTGTAGTAGGGGACACGCCCTATTTTCTGCTGCACGCAAGAAGCCCAAGGTGCATTTCTTCTTTTCCTACAATCCCTAACAATAATGCTTCAGGCTTTTTTACAAAAGTTAATTGGAACATTTTCTTCAACTCATTGTATATCATTTCCCAGAATTTTTTTAATTTTATTACAATCCCACCACATATGGTAAAAAGTCCCTTCTTTTTCTTACATTTCCAACATATCTTTGAGCTGGTTTTATACATTCTTCCTATCTGCACTGGTGATATATACCATCTATACATCATTTTCATGTAATTTTCTTTCAGCAAAGAGCAGTCTTTAAATTTTAAATCAGTTTTCCACAATCTTCCCCAATCTTCAAACATTAAATAATGACCTATATCTTGTGCCCATTTAATCATGACTGATTTCACCTCTTTATCTTTTGTTTCCCATTCTAGCAGAGTACTATATGCACCTTTCAGCAACTTCACTTTCTCTTCTACGACTTCCTTTTGAAATCTAGATGTCGTGTAGCTAAATCCTTTCTTATTCTCTTCTTTGTATATTTCATGTTGTTGCCGATAGCGTAACCAACTGTTAAAGTGGTCTTTTATTTCCTCGTAATCTCTTCGGTTCCATTTTCCTTCTTGATCCTTTAAAAAGTCAGCATACGTAAGCCACTTTCCTTTCTTTTCAAGTGGTTTGAGCAGTAAGGCTTCATGTGGTGAAAGCCACCAAGGGGTCTTCTCTTCTTACATATCTTTATACAGTGGTACCTCGGGTTACATACGCTTCAGGTTACAGACTCCGCTAACCCGGAAATAGTGCTTCAGGTTAAGAACTTTGCTTCAGGATAAGAACAGAAATCGGGCTCCTGCGGCGCAGCGGCAGCAGGAGGCCCCATGAGCTAAAGTGGTGCTTCAGGTTGAGAACAGTTTCAGGTTAAGAACAGACCTCCGGAATAAATTAAGTACTTAACCTGGGGTACCACTGTATCTCTCCCATATGCTCATTAGTGATTTCCTAAGTATATGGTTATAAAAACTTTCATGTACCTTCCCTTTCCCATGCCATAAATATGCGTGCCAGCCAAATCTTTTGTCATGTCCTTCCAATTCTAATGCTTCTTGCTTTTCCAACTTCACCCAGTCCCTAATCCATACCAGGCATGCTGCTTCATAATATAATGAAAGATCTGGGAGGGCAAAACCACCTCTGTCCTTTATGTCTGTAAGTACCTTGTGTTTTATCCTTGGTCTTTTGCCCCCCCCCCACTAAACTTGCCATTTTTTGAAACATGCATCTTTCACAATTACTGGGACTGATTGAAAGAGGAATAGCATTTTTGGGAGAACATTCATTTTAACCACTTAAATTCATCTAATCTAAATACTGGACTACACAATAGCCTGATCTATTTGAAAGCTTAAAATGCATGAGAATCCTCCACTGGGGTGTAGGCAATAAGACACTATACATTGAGCATAATAGCAATTATACACAAAAATTGGGTCCCCCTCTTGGCGGAAATAACATACTGTCAGACACATGTTAGCATTCCTACATAATATCACACAATACACCACATACTAATTACCATATTTTTCGCTCTATAAGACGCACATTTTCCCCTCCAAAAATTAAGGGGAAATGTGTGTGCGTCTTATGGAGTGAATGCTCCTTGGCTTCAGCGATAGCAACGCGAAGCCTCCGAAGCGCAGTGGGAGTGCTCCCGCCGTGCTCTGGAGGCTTCGCGTTGGTTTTGCTGAAGCCTGGAGAGCGAGAGGGGTCGGTGCGCACTGTCCTCTCTCGCTCTCCAGGCTTCAAGGATAGCCGCCTGAAGCCTCCGGAGCGTGGCGGGAGCTCCCGCTGCACTCCAGAGGCTTCGGGTTGCCTTCACTGAAGGGTAGGTGCCCCTTCAGCTAAGGTGCAGCGCCCCTTCAGCTAAGCGGGAGGAGAAATGGAAGGGGCTCCGTTTCTCCTGCCGCTTCGCTGAAGGGGCGCTGCGCAGAGAGAGGGAGATTTTTCCCCCATGGTCTCCCCCCTCTAAAACAAGGTGCGTCCTATGGTCGGGTGCGTCCTATAGAGCAAAAAATATGGAAAATATCAGTTGCATATCTTGAGGCAATTGTGATCTTTTACATATCTTTTCAATCCTGGGGCACAGAGTCCTGAGGTTTAAAAGGTGAGAGAATGTGCTTGCAATTCAACTTTCCCCCCTTTGTCAGCCCCCCCCGTCAGTCTATATCCTTTGGAAAGAGTTAGCTGTGGCCACTCTGGTGTCTTTTGTTGTTGTTGTTGTTGCAGGTAATGAATAGTCTTGTGGTGACGAGGTCTGCGTTGACATCTGTAGAAGGGATATCCTGTAAGGGGGGGGGGCAGGACTTTTGGGACTTAAAGACACAGTTATAAAGGGAAGAGGTAAAAGCCAAAAAGGGGAGAATCTCCTTGAGTTTTCTTGGGAAGCTGCACGCATTTTATTCATTTCACTATTATTCTCTTAGCGAGTTTAGCATTTTATTCATTTCAATATTATGATCACATTTCCGTATACCAGTATTTACTACTGTTATTATATGCTAAAAATACAAAAAAGTAAAAATATAAAAAGAAAACAAAAGTAAGAAAGATAGATTACCAGTTACAGTTACAGATAGGTAGCCGTGTTGGTCTGCCATAGTCAAAACAAAATTTTTTTTTCCTTCCAGTAGCACCTTAAAGACCAACTAAGTTAGTTCTTGGTATGAGCTTTCGTGTGCATGCACACGAAAGCTCATACCAAGAACTAACTTAGTTGGTCTTTAAGGTGCTACTGGAAGGGGGAAAAAAATTGTTTAGATTACCAGTTAAACATTTTTTCCAGATAAAAAATAATGAGGGAACCTTATTTCACAAATAAAGTAACATAAAATAAAGTAAAATAAATGCTATTTATTTTAAAGAAAACCAAAGCTTTCCTATTTGATATTCTAACAATAAGCATACCAAATGAAAATAAAAGAGTGTTTCTTTACACAACAACAGCGGCTAGGATGTTAATAGCAAAATACTGGAAAATGAGTTAATATCAACAAAAGATGAGTGGCAATTAAAGTTGTGCTAGTACCTTGAACTAGCCACAATGCCAGAACTTCCAAGAGACTGAGATCTACTCCCAGTAATAAAAATCCTGCCAGTGATCTACCCGTTGTCTTTGCCCAGAGTTCTCGAGCTTTTCTCACTGAGCAGTGACCAGAGTTGTGGATCGACCACTAGATCATTTAACAAATTAAAATTATATAAACAATTTTGCTATAAAAGTACATGCCGTATATGAAGTATCAAGATAATAGAACTTCTAACACAGTGGTTTCTTCAGTGAACAACAACTCTTACAATGTACCGTATTTTTCGCCCTATAGGGCACACCGGCCCATAGGGCGCACCTATTTTTCAGGGGGGGAAATCAAGGAAAAAAATATGATCCCCCCCCTCCGTAGCTCTGGGAGCAGCGGACAGGCTGCACGCAGCCTGTGCGCTACTCCAAGACCTTCTCCCTGCTTTTGCGGGAGGTGGTGGAATTCCCCCACGTCCCGAGCGTGACTCCTGCGGGCTTTTCGACCAGGAGGGAGAAGGGACTGAAACGGCGCTACTCCAAGACCTTCTCCCTGCTTTTGCGGGAGGTGGCGGAATTCCCCCATCTCCCGCAAAAGCCCACAGGAGGGAGAAGGGACTTACTCGGCCAGTCAGTCCCTTCTACCTCCTTGGGGAAAAGCCCCCAAGAGTGGCGCGCTCTTTAAAGGCTGCACGGCTCCTGCGGGATTTTGCAGGAGGTGGGGGAATTCCCCCACCTCGTAGAAAAGCCCGCAGAAGCCACGCACCCTTTAAAGAGCGTGCGGCTCCTGCAGGCTTTTGCAGGAGGTGGGGGAATTCCCCCATCTCCCGCAAAAGCCCACAGGAGGGAGAAGGGACTTTAAAGAGCGTGCGGCTCCTGCGGGCTTTTCAACCCAGCTTGTGGGGCTGGCGCTGCTTTTCCCCACCGCCAGCCTCAAAGCCGGGTCGTGGAGCAGCGCTTAGGCGTCACGCGCCTTCCCGCTGCCCCCCCCCAGCTTGTGGGGCTGGCGGTGGGGAGAAGCGCTGCTTTCCCCCACCGCCAGCCTCAAAGCCGGGTCAGGAAGCAGCGCTAAGGCATCGCGTGCCTTCCTGCTGCCTCCCCAGCTTGTGGGGCTGGCGGTGGGGGGAAGCGCTGCTTTCCCCCACTGCCAGCCTCAAAGAGCAGACTCTCCTGGCTTCAGCGAAAGCAACGCGAAGCCTCCGGAAAGCAATGTGAAGCCTCCGTTGCTCTCGCTGAAGCCAAGGACGCACACACATTTCCACTTCATTTTTGGAGGGGAAAAAGTGTGTCCTATAGGGTGAAAAATACGGTATATAGACAGGCGCAGCATTTATTTTAGCTTCTGGTGACAGAAATCTGCAGCTGTAAGGTTTTCTTCTTTAAGTGACCCCTTTAAAACAACAAATGTAAAACAAACTTTATCCATTCACAGGTTTGTTAATTTGTTTAAATATGTTGAATTACAACATTATATTCATTTATATTACTTAGAATATGTGCAACGGATGAAGCCCATGAGAGCGAAACAAGGCATTATTCCGGAAATCCTTGTCAACACTGTGGAACTGTAGTAGGCTCCAATTTGGACTTTATGAACGTATGTGGAACAGAAACTAGCAGACATTTGGTCTTTCGAATGAACTGATTTACTGGGGACTTCCATCTATATTATTGCAATTTATGTGTTGTTATGTGCAATATAAACCTTTGATATTGTGATAAGAATGTATAGAAGAGGGCATCCTGATCAAATTTGCAGATGACACCAAACTGGGAGGGGTGGCTAACACCCCAGAGGACAGGATCACACTTCAAAATGACCTTGACAGATTAGAGAACTGGGCCAAAACAAACAAGATGAATTTTAACAGGGAGAAATGTAAAGTATTGCACTTGGGCAAAAAAAATGAGAGGCACAAATACAAGATGGGTGACAGTGGCTTGAGAGCAGTACATGTGAAAAGGATCTAGGAGTCTTGGTTGACCACAAACTTGACATGAGCCAACAGTGTGACGCAGCAGCTAAAAAAGCCAATGCAATTCTGGGCTGCATCAATAGGAGTATAGCATCTAGATCAAGGGAAGTAATAGTGCCACTGTATTCTGCTCTGGTCAGACCTCACCTGGAGTACTGTGTCCAGTTCTGGGCACCACAGTTCAAGAAGGACACTGACAAACTGGAACGTGTCCAGAGGAGGGCAACCAAAATAGTCAAAGGCCTGGAAACGATGCCTTATGAGGAACGGCTAAGGGAGCTGGGCATGTTTAGCCTGGAGAAGAGGAGGTTAAGGGGTGATATGATAGCCATGTTCAAATATATAAAAGGATGTCACATAGAGGAGGGAGAAAGGTTGTTTTCTGCTGCTCCAGAGAAGCGGACATGGAGAAATGGTTCCAAACTACAAGAAAGAAGATTCCACCTAAACATTAGGAAGAACTTCCTGACAGTAAGAGCTGTTCGACAGTGGAATTTGCTGCCAAGGAGTATGGTGGAGTCTCCTTCTCTGGAGGTCTTTAAGCAGAGGCTTGACAACCATATGTCAGGAGTGCTCTGATGGTGTTTCCTGCTTGGCAGGGGGTTGGACTCGATGGCCCTTGTGGTCTCTTCCAACTCTATGATTCTATGATTCTAAGAGTATTGTTTATGTAAATGCACAGCCAATTACATCTTGTGTGTTTGTCAATTCCGGGAACAGCATTCCTGACCCAGATTTTCACAGGAAGTCCCTAAGATGATTCCCCTTTCAAACAGGATACATGAACCTAGGCCACTAGGGTCCTCCTCACTGGCAGACGGAGAACCCCTTCCCCAAAGCCCCTCCCTCCCCACTTCCTCATGGGGGTCCCCCACACTACCCATCACTCACCAGGATGGCTTTGGCCGTCTCCTGCTTGGAGCACTTCAGGGTTCGGAGCCCCCTGAGCTGAGCTGCCTGGCAGTTCTGAATCACCTCCGGCAGGTACAGCTGATCTCCCTCCAGCAGCTGAAAGGCAAAAGTCAGTTCCTCAGGAAGGAAGGGCTTCTCCACCTCCGAGAGGGCAGAGTGGGGGGCAAGGAGGGCAGGTCTGAGTCCCTGCTCTGGTTCTCTCCAATACTCACCTCTGGGGGAGGGATGTACAACTGCAGCACATCTGCAAAGATAAGGCCATGGGGACAGGTGAGTCTGTCTCTGAGAACCTGGCAAGGCTCTTCCAAGTGTTTTCTCCTGGATTCCAAGCCCTGCTGCAGGGGAGGAGGGGCTCCCCAGGCCTTGGGGGCAAATCCTGACCTCCTTCAACCAAAATATGGCTCCCCAGGCCAGGGGTAGGCAAGCTAAGGCCTGGGGGCCGGATGCAGCCCAATCATCTTCTCAATCCGGGCCGCGGACAATTCGGGAATCGGGATGCTTTTATATGAGTAGAATGTGTCCTTTTATTTAAAATGCCTCTCTGGGTTATTTGTGGGGCATAGGAATTCTTTCACCCCCCCCCATATATTCTGGCCCCCTATATGGTCTGAGGGACGGTGGACCAGCCCACGGCTGAAAAAGGTTGCTGACCCCTGCCCCAGGCTAACAAGATGGTCAATATCCAGTTCCACTCCACCCTTTTAAAATTTAAATATCAAAATAGATCCCAGTTTTCAGAGCATGTAAACCACATGAGTGGAAAGACCGCACAAAAATAGGACTATACTTCCTTCTCCCACCTTTAAAGTAAACCTCTACGTAACGAAACCAAATTGACCCAAGTCTGCCTTCCTCCGCCAACCTCAGTTTCACTCTTCAAGCCAAAAGACAACACTTCGCCATCCCTGGGCGAAACCCGCTGGCCTTCCATTGGTAGAGCCGCCACCACGCCTGTGGCGTTTACCACAGTGCGACGCAAGGACTGAGCGGATGGTGAGATGCCTTAAGCCTCAGACACTTGGCGGGTTCTGAAATGGCCATGCAGGCCAGATTCACTACTCTGGCGGGCTGGATTCGGCCCATGGGACATAGTTTGTGGACCCCTGGTCTACACTGACTGGCAGCAGCTCCCCAGAGTTTCAGGCAGGGATTTCGTCCAGCCCTTGCAGATGTCAGGGGTTGACCCTGGGACATTCTGCATGCCAAGCAGATGCTCTAGGGCTCCCCCTATTTCCCTAGCCTTTCAATGTTATGCTGTTAGCAAGCGTGGAGATTCCACCTGCCTCTTTCGAAAGGAGAACACTCTCCTGATCAATCTAATAAACAAACAAACAAACAAATAATACCCCGCCCATCTGGCTGGGTTTCCCCAGCCACTCTGGGCGGCTTCCAACAAAATATTAAAATACAATAGTCCATCAAATATTAAACATAAAAATAACAACAATCCATTTTCAGTCAATTGAATTAGTAATTAAGCATTTCTGGAAAGGGAAATAGCATACTTTGTATATTAGCATAAAAAGCATGCCTAAGAAAGTATTACTCATTTAATTTATTACTCATTATTACTCCTTTTGGTAGGGGAAAGGTCTCCCTTGGGAGATGGTGGACTCTCCTTCCTTGGAGGTTTCTAAGCAGAGAACGGACGGCCATCTGGCATGGATGCTTTAGCTGAGATTCCTGCATTGCTGGGGGTTGGACTAGATGACCCTGGGATCCCCTCCTATCTCTCCACTCCAGAATTCAAGGAGGAGCTTCCTTGCCTCCTGCAAAGCCCTTTTCCCTGCAAGCTCTTCCTCTGGTTTCCAGCCAAGGGAGGAAGATGCTCAGAGTCCAGCCAAGAGCCTCACCCCCAAAAGGATATCTGGGCATGGGAGTAGCCAGGGGGGCAGCTGTCCCCCTAAATCCATAAAAAATAATAGAAATCTGAGGTTCTGCCAAGCGAGAGAGGGCTGAGCTGGAGGGACTCGGCTTGGCAAGGGTTAAAGGGAAGTGAGCTGCCTTCCTAGAGAGGCCAGGAAGCAAGAGGGGGCCACGTCCTCCAGAGCCAAGGCCCCTCCCTCCCCAGTCCTTTCCTTGCTTTGGGGTCTCTCCTGCAAGGGCTGCCTCGCTGTCCCCTCCTGGGATCTGGTGAGTCTCCTCTCTCTCCCCCCAGTGGGTGCAGTGGGGAGACGGGGGGGGGGTCCCAGGGCTGCAGCAGGAGAGGATGCCTGGGGGGGCCTGATCAGGGAGGGGCCAGGTCTGCCACGCTCTCCTTCCTGGAGATCAGAGGATCCCAAACTCATTTGGCCCTCCGCCCCCCCTTTCTGAAAAAATCTCCCTTCTTTAAACAAAGGAGTCCTTGGCACTTTAACTCTGTGTGACATTGCTCAGCCTCATTGCACAACAGAGGAAACATGTGCAAATGGTTTTCCAAAGCTGGACTAGGAGGTGAACTAGCCCCCCCCCCAAAGAAAACCCCACATGGAGGTAGGAAGGAAGGAAAGGTGGGAGAGAAAGGCCAGGAACAAAGAGAGGGAACCCAGCCCACAGTCTGGCTGCTGCATTGCAGACCAGTTTCCCAGTCGTCTCCCAGGGCAGCTCCCCACGGAGGCCACTGCAGCAATCCCCTCGCACCCAGAGCGTGGCATCCCAGGACCACATCCTCTCTGTCCCAAGGGATTGTTGCTGGCAAAGCAGCTGGAAATGGGCGCTGCTACTCACCAAGCCTCCAGGGACCTTGGCATCAATGGCTGTGTGTTTGTTAAGCTATCTATCAGAATAATAATAATAAAGTAATAATAAATTACCCGCCAAAATTTTTAGGCAGATGTCTTTGGCCCTGCCCACTTGGCCCTCAGGGTGTTGACCAGATATATAGCTGGCCCTCAGAGCAAAAAAAGGGACCCCACCCCAGGAGTCTGTCTGAAGAGCGACAGAGAGTCCCAGGGCAAGAAAAGGAGCCAGAAGCAGGGGAGTGGGGGTGGGGAGCAACTCCTGAGGACCCCCGGGTGAGGACCCCCACTAGAGCCAAGCATCCATTTTTCACAAGATAAAAACGATTCTCTTGTCAGTCAGTTCTGACTTCATGCATTGACTGGAAGGCAGCAGAAACCAGGTTGATTAATCTCCCAGAAATCCCTTCAGTTGCCTCCACATTTTGCATTGCTAGAAGGCGAGAGACATTTCTTATTTCTGTCTGGTCTCTTCCTCCTCTTTCTTTTCAAAAAGATAGCTCACGGTCTCAGATGCGGTGCAGTCCAGCCCTGGTTCCCAGCAAGACTCATCCATGCTTCCTCAGGGAACCAGTCCCCCCCCCCCCCCGTTCTACAAATTCTGTAACAGAACAATGTATTTGTTTTGTAGGATTTCCTAGAGCTTTTCATTACGACAGACAGAATTTGTCTAAAGACCAAAGGGTTCCTTCCGATCTCTCAGAGGCTTCCTGAGAGCACAAATGGAAGCGCAAGATTCAGCTGGCCCCGAAGCAGGAAGAGGCCATGCCAGCCAAACTGGGAGCAGTGGGGGATTCTGGGAAAACTCTGTGCAGAAGATCCTGGGTGAGGAGGACACTCTATGCTCAGAGGTGCAGAGCCAGCAGTTGAGGCAGTTCTGCTGCCAGGAGGCCAAAGGACCCCGAGAGGTTTGCAGTCGACTCTGCCACTTTTGCCACCAGTGGCTGAAGCCGGAAAGGCACACGAAAGCTGAGATGCTGGACCTGGTGATCTTGGAGCAGTTCCTGGCTGTCCTTCCCCTGGAGATGGAGAGCTGGGTGAGGGAATGCGGAGCGGAGACCAGTTCCCAGGCGGTGGCCCTGGCCGAAGGTTTCCTCCTGAGTCAGGCAGAGGAGAGAAAGCAGGTGAGAGAGACTTTCCTCTGGATACTCCCAAGGGGCTCCAAACAGGACAGAGAACATCCCATAATGCTCTCCTGATGGACCATCCGTTTTCTGGGAAAGCATCTACGGAATGAGATCTCACACCCTTCAAGTCTTTTTCATTCTCTGTCTAATATTTCTCACCATTCTCTGTTTTGAATCCTTGTTTCTTTTTCAGGGAAAGGATCTCTTTGCAGAAATGGACCTGGATTCCTGTGAGGCAGAGAGGCCTCCGTTGGACACCAGAGAGAGGCCACTGGGTAAGGAGGAAGGTGGTTTTTTTCTGTCTGGTCTCATTCTGTTGGTTTTCCAACTCATCTGAGGGTTCTTTTCATCTTGCTTTGGGGGGAGACAGTTGGGAACAAGGGTCCAGAGGAGGGGAGATGTATTTTTGCACAACAAACATATGAAATGGGCACAAACGTCCAAATGCTCTCAGTAGGTAAGGATTTCTCCAAAGCCCATCTGTAGTAAGAGATGCCCTGTTTCACCTGTGAGAGAAGCCGGCACTCCTGGCATCCTGTTTACCTTTTATCTCTTGCAGGTGACAGAATGATGCCAGCAAGACCTCCTGATCCGTCTTTTCATGGGGGCAGAAGGGAAGCAGCGGCTGTGGAACCAGATCAGGTCAGGGGAAGCTGCCTTGTGGGGACAGAGGCTGAGGGATGGAGCAATGTCATGGACTGGTTGGGCACAGAGGAATGGTGGGAGGATACAGCTGGGGAACCAGGAAGGGAAGATGGCTGAGAGCCCAAGAAGTGGAGGTAGAAGAAGGATGGGTGGTCAGAGGGGGAAGAGGGAGAAGCCTGGGAAGAGGAGGTGTCAGAAGCTGAAGGGGTTAGAGGGCTTAGTGAGCTGGGAGACTCTGTGGCAGAATGCAGTGCAGAATCAGAGGAAGACGAGGAAGGAGGCGAGTGGGAGAGGAAGGTCGGGAGGCAGAGGTGAGTCAGGATAAGGAAGAGCCACCGATGGCTCCCTCTTCTTTTTCCAGAAGCCACCCTCCCTACTTGTCTCTCAGAACCAGGAGACCCCATGCATTGCAGAAATCTCTGCTTGATAATCCAAGACAGATGGCCATCCAACAGAGGCTTATTTTCTTTCTAGATTGATCACTGAATGCTTAGATTGGTTTCTAAGCAGTGGACAAATGAGAACAAATAGTGGCCTGGATTCACCTAACCAGCCCCATTGGCTGCAAAATGGGGCCTGATTCCCATTCCTCCCCCTCTCCATGCCCCCATGAACCCCTGGATTTTGGCTCTAGGGCATTGGGAGGGAACTCCCCAGAACAGCTCAGGAGGAGAGGAAAAAGTGGACCCTTCCATCAGGCAAACTGGAATGCTTGCGTAGGCAGAATGACTTGAAAAACACAAGGTGGAGTACCACCTATTTGCACAAAGACGAATACCCATAATTAAAACTTAGAATAAAATAAGCATCCATAAATAAAATGTGCAGCAAAGCAATCCTATTGAAACAACTCCCCTGTGTGAGTGTGTGAGGGCCCCGCTCCTGCCACTCACCACCTGGCCCAGGGCGGGGCCTGAAGCCTCATAAGGACTGCTTGCTGCCCAGGAGGACTCCCCTGCATGAGTGCCTGAGGGCCCCGCTCCTGCCACTCACCACCTGGCCCAGGGCGGGGCCTGACAGGCCTCATAAGGACGGTTGCTGCTGCTGCTCCTGCTGGCCAGGAGGACTCGGAGTGGCGCAATGTTCTTTTTAAAATGTTTTTAAAATTTTCTTTTTTCCCTTTTATTACTTTTTTTTGTGGGGGGTGGCATGGATGTTTGGTTGGGCTCGGGAATTTGTTTGATTTTGATGTGTTTGTAATTTTTACAGTTTTGTGTTTGTATTGTTTGATTGTGGGTTCTTTTTTTTTTAAAGAGTTTTATTTTGTTCTTAAGGGGAGGGGTCAGGGCTGCCAGGGAGTGGGTCCCAGCCCACAAAATAGCTGGGGGATGTTCCACAAGGGGGATGCACTGGGACCACCGATCTCAGTGATCACGGGTAGGAGGAGGGGTTACGCTAAGACCAGAGCATGTCATTACAGAGGAGGCACGTTTAGTCGTTGTTTGAGGACTATCCCTGCCTCTGGGTCTGGTCCTGACTGGATGGATACTAGAATCAGCAGGGGATATCCACATGACCTGAAAGTGCTGTTGTGCAATGCCAGGTCAATGATTCATAAAACCACTGCCATCCATGACTTGATCATGGATGGAGGACTTGACCTGGCATGTGTAACAGAGACTTGGTTGGATGAAGCAGATGGGCCTGTCCTTGCCGCTGCTTGTCCACCAGGTTTCTCTTACGCACAGCAACCCAGGCGGGAAGGGGGGTTGCAGTGCCATGGTCAGATCACTTCCTGGTGCAGCTGGACTTCTCTGCGACCCTTCCCCTCTGCAGGGAGGTGGGACCGATTCGGATGGTCTGCCCCCACCACTTAATGGATCCAAATGGTTTCCAGAGAGTGGTAGGGGATGCTTTATCCCATGTTGATGGCCTTTCAGCTGATTCCCTGGTGGCCCGCTGGAATGCGGAGTTAACCAGGGCTATTGACTGTTTGGCTCCGAAACGCCCTCTTTGATTGCATGGAGCCCGGACAGCCCTGTGGTTTTCCACGGATCTGAGGGCAATGAAACAATCGCTGAGATGGCTAGAGAGCCGGTGGCGGATAACTCATTCTGAAGCTGACCGGACACGGGTTAGAGCTCAATGTCGAGCCTACTAAGTGGCAGTAGCGACGGCGAAGAAGACTTTCTTTGCCGCCTCTATTGCATCTGCAGAAAACAGCAGCAGGAGACTTTTTCAGGTGGTTTGCAATTTAGCGGAACCACCTGCTACATCGGGGCCCAGTATGGGCCACATGATCTCCTGCAATGATTTTGCAAAGTTTTTTGCAGATAAAGTCGCTCAGATTCAGGAAGAGGTAGACTCCACCGTGGAGCAGGGCCGGGGCGGGAGAGTGCTAGTGTCCTGTCTAGTCAAGTTGCGTGGGATCAATTCCAATCTGTTACCTCCGAGGATGTGGACAGGCTGCTTGGACGAGTGAAACCAACCACCTGTCTCCTTGATCCTTGCCCATCCTGGCTTATAAAAGCTAGCCGGGAAGGGCTGGACGATGGGCTTTGCAAGGTCATGAATGCTTCTCTCTGTGAGGGAGCCTTCCCAGACCCGTCGAAAGAGGCGGTTATTAAACCGCTTATTAAAAAACCATCTTTAGATGCTGCCAATATGGCTAACTATCGCCCAGTCTCAAATCTTCCATTCTTGGGCAAGGTGATTGAGCAAGTGGTTGCTGAACAACCATAACATCCTTCTGGACCGTCTTGAGGGGCTGGGAGCTGGGGGCACTGTCATCCAGTGGTTCCGCTCCTTCCTCCTGGGCCGTGTTCAGAAAGTGGTGGTGGGGGATGAGTGTTCAGACCCCTGGGCTCTCACTTGTGGGGTGCCTCAGGGTTCTGTCCTCTACCCCATGCTTTTCAACATCTACATGCAGCCGCTGGGAGAGATCATCAGGGAGTTTGGGCTGGGTGCTCATCAGTATGTTAGCCTGGGTCAGCAACCTCTCTTTCAAATCGGAACCAGTGAAGGAGGTGAAAGTCCTGTGTGAGTGTCTGGAGGCTGTTGGAGGATGGATGGCGGCTAAAAGATTGAGGTTGAATCCTGACAAGACAGAAGTACTGTTTTGGGGGGACAGGAGGCGGGCAGGTGTGGAGGACTCCCTGGTCCTGAATGGGGTAACTGTGCCCCTGAAGGACCACGTGTGCAGCCTGGGAGTCATTCTGGACTCGCAGCTGTCCATGGAGGCACAGGTCAATTGTGTGTCCAGGGCAGCTGTTTATCAGCTCCATCTGGTCCGTAGGCTGAGACCCTACCTGCCCGCAGACTGTCTCACCAGAGTGGTGCATGCCCTAGTTATCTCTCGCTTGGACTACTGCAATGCGCTCTATGTGGGGCTACTTTTGAAGGTGACCCGGAAACTACAACTAATCCAAAATGTGGCAGCTAGACTGGTGACTGGGAGTGATTGTCGAGACCATATAAACCGGTCTTGAAAGACCTACACTGGCTCCCAGTACGTTTCCGAGCACAACTCAAAGTGCTGGTGCTGACCTTTAAAGCCGTAAACGGCCTCGATCCAATATACCTGAAGGAGCGTCTTCACCTCCATCGTTCTGCCCAGACACTGAGGTACAGCGCCGAGGGCATTCTGGCAGTTCCCTCACTGCAAGAAGCCAAGTTACATGGAACCAGGCAGACGGCCTTTTCGGTAGTGGCACCCACCCTGTGGAACGCCCTCCCACCAGATGTCAAAGAGAAAAATAACTACCAAACTTTTAGAAGACATCTAAAGGCAGCCGTGTTTAGCGAAGCTTTTAATGTTGAATAGATTATTGTATTTTAGTGTTTTGTTGCAAGCCGCCCAGAGTGGCTAGGGAAACCCAGCCAGATGGGCGGGGTATAAATAATAAATTATTATTATTATTATTAACAGGAAGGAAACAACAGTGCATTGTGTAGCAGATCATATTTCTGCTGTCTCAGAGGAGGACATTTCCCTTTTTCTTTTAGGGTCCAGTGTGCTTTGAAGATGTTGCTGTTCGTTTCACGGACGAGGAGTGGGCGTTGCTGGATCCTGACCAGAGAGCTCTGCATAAGGATGTCATGGAGGAGAATCGTGGGATCGTGGCCTCTCTTGGTAAGGCTCCCTGTGGGATCGTCATATCTGCCTGGAAATTCAAAAAATACCTCAATGTGACCAACCTCATCTATTTTCACAGAGCTCAACAGCACCCCCTATAACACCTGGGAACCTAACACTCCCACAATAAAGAGTAAATTACAGTTTTTTCTTTGAACAATCTTCCTCAAATTATTCCTTTTTCTACCAGGATTGGGCTGGTCTGAACTTCTGAGGCAATCTTAAATGTCAGCTTCAGAATTGTTAGGAAAGATAAGTAGCTTCAGGTTTTTGTTTTTGCTCCTGTCAGTCTTGGGTTGACCAAAGAGATGACGGACATTGGAGATGGAGGGGATGCCATGACTGGGCCAAACAAAATCCATCCCAGAGAAGAGCTAGGCTTATGGAATCTCAGGTAGTAGTAGCAGTGATGAGGATGATGATGATGATAGTAATAGTAATACAGTGGTTCCTCGGTTTACAAACTTAATCTTTTCCGGAACAGGACAGTTCTTAAATCGAGGTACCACTGTAGTAATAATAATAATAATTTTTATTTCTACCTCCCATCTGGCTGCGTTGCCCCAGCCACTCTGGGCGGCTTCCAACACATATATCATCATGAAACATAAATAATAATAATCTGATTCCATATAAAAAGAACATTAATTTTAAAATGAACAACTTATACTAGTGGCCGAAATTGTGGAAACCTTTTGTGAAAAGTGTATTTCTGAGGTTTGATGGCTCCTAACACCACTTTTGTGTGGAGTAATGCCATAAAATTATATCGCAATGGAAAGATAATTTAATGAAGAATGTAATGTAATGACTTTTATGAAGGAGTATTTATTAGAACAGCAGTCATAAAGAAAAAACGTGAAACCTTTGGTAACCATTGGTAACCTTTAGCTTTCATTACGGCCTTACAACACCTTCCCATGAAGTGAACCAAGTTTTTAGTTCTGCAGCTGTAAGAATGCCAAACCAAAACTGAATTATTGCCTCTGTTAATTGGGCCTTATTGCTGGGTTGCCTCTGATTAACAAGTTTCTTTAGTCGGCTGCATAGATTTCCAATTGGATTAAAGTTTTGGCTATTCTCAGGCGATTCCGGGAGTGGAATGGGATCATCTTGAAAGCACCGTTTGCACACAGCAGCAACAGGACATGGAGCTGAGTCCTGTTGAAATAAATAAATAAATATGCTTCAGTATCTGGGAAAAGATCACCTGCGGAACGCTTCAGTTTGGGCTCAAGCATTTCGTTTATGTATTTGGGGTGCGTTTAAAGTTAAAGGGACCCCTGACTGCTAAGTCCAGTGGCGAACGACTCTTGGGTTGTGGCACTCATCTTGCTTTATTGGCCAAGGGAGCCGGCATACAGCTTCCAGGTCATGTGGTCAGCATGACCAATCCTCTTCTGGCGAAGCAGAGCAGCGCACGGAAATGCCGTTTAAAACCAACCAACTTGTTAGCAATCAACCAACCAACTTGTTAGCAATCACGTAACACACTGACAAAAGTCAACCTAAGCATGTTGTGCTTCCTTTTTCTGCTTATTTGGCTATAATGTTTGAAAGAATACAGATAATTGAACAAACTTTCTTGGATTGCATTCTTGATTAAATTATCTTCCCACTGATATATAACTTTATAATATTACTCCAAAAGAAGTGGGGTTATGAGCCATCAAACCTCTGAAATACACTTTTCCCCCAAAAGGCTTCCACAGTTTTGGCCACTGTTGTTGTTGTTTAATCTCTTAGCCATGTCCGACTCTTCGTGATCCCAGGGACCAGAGCACGCCAGGCACTTCTGTCTTCCACTGTCTCCCGCAGTTTGCTCAAACTCATGCTCGTAGCTTCAAGAACACTGTCCAACCATCTCATCCTCTGTCATCCCCTTCTCCTTGTGCCCTCCATCTTTCCCAACATCAGGGTCTTTTCCAGGGAGTCTTCTCTTCTCATGAGGTGGCCAAAGTATTGGAGCCTCAGCTTCAGGGTCTGTCCGTCTTTAAATTTCGGTCACCATCTGCAGTGATCATGGAGCCCAGGGAAATAAAATCTCTCACTGCCTCCATTTCTTCCCCTTCTATTTGCCAGGAGGTGATGGGCCCAGTGGCCATGATCTTCCTTTTTTTGATGTTGAGCTTCAGACCATATTTTGCACTCTCCTCTTTCACCCTCATTTAAAGGTTCTTTAATTCCTCCTCACTTTCTGCCCTCAAAGTTGTGTCATCTGCATATCTGATATTTCTTCCGGCAATCTTAATTTTGGCTTGGGATTCATCCCGCCCAGGCTTTCGCATGATGAATTCTGCATATAAGTTAAATAAGCAGGGAGACAGTATACAGCCTTGTCGTACTCCTTTCCCAATTTTGAACCAATCAGTTGTTCCATATCCAGTTCTAACTGTAGCTTCTTGTCCGACATAGAGATTTCTCAGGAGACAGATGAGGTGATCAGGCACTCCCATTTCTTTAAGAACTTGCCATAGTTTGCTGTGGTCAACACAGTCAAAGGCTTTTGCATAGTCAATGAAGCAGAAGTAGATGTCTTTCTAGAACTCTCTAGCTTTCTCTATAATCCAGCGCATGTTTGCAATTTGGTCTCTGGTTCCTCTGCCCCTTCGAAATCCAGCTTGCACTTCTGGGAGTTCTCGGTCCACATACTGCTTAAGCCTGCCTTGTAGAATTTTAAGCATAACCTTGCTTATGTGATTTGAGTGCAATTGTGCGGTAGTTGGAGCATTCTTTGGCACTGTCCTTCTTTGGGATTGGGATGTAGACTGATCTTCTCCAATCTTCTGGCCACTGCTGAGTTTTCCAAACTTGCTGGCATATTGAGTGTAGCACCTTAACAGTAGCATCTTTTAAAATTTTAAATAGTTCAGCTGGAATACCATCACTTCTACTGGCCTTGTTATTTGCAGTGCTTTCTAAGGCCCATTTGACTTCACTCTCCAGGATGTCTGGCTCAAGGTCAGCAACCACACTACCTGGGGTGTACGAGCCATCCATATCTTTCTGATATAATTCCTCTGTGTATTCTTGCCACCTCTTCTTGATGTCTTCTGCTTCTGTTAGGTCCTTACCACTTTTGTCCTTTATTATGGTGATCTTTGTACGAAATGTCCCTTTCATATCTCCAATTTTCTTGAACAGATCTCTGGTTTTTCCCATTCTATTGTTTTCCTCTATTTCTTTGCATAGCTTCTCTGAGTTATTCAAGTCCCTTCGCCACGGCAAGGCAGTGAAATATGAAGGGGATTTTGATCACTACTGTGTATCAAAGAAAGCAACATTCAACAATTCATCAGAATCCAATAATAAATATGTTGGTTGATGACAAACAACACAGGTAACGAACACACACCCAATTTGACGCACAGTGTAAATTAATAATCCTGAGTTTCTAAGTGAAAGAATAAGAGCTTTACTGAGTTAAAATAAACTTCTTCATAAAAACATGGTTCCAAACAGTTTGACTGAGATTACATACTGACTCTGCTCACAACTGAGGCAGACTGACTCTGACTGAAATCATACAGAGAACACAGAGAGAAAATGGCTGCCAAGTCACATGTCAGAGTGACTCAACAGTTAGCAGTTAGGCCTGAATGATTTTAGTAGACACAAATGATTGTGGACCTCCCAGCCTGTTTCCTGTTTCTGCTCTCATGTGTCTTTGTCACATGACACAACTCCATTCAGTTCTTCTCCATTTATTCCAGAGGCTCTTATCCCTTTTTGTCTCCATTGCAGATTGCTATGTATCGGAAATCGAGAACAAAGCTGACCATGACAAAATCCCAAGAGAGGAGAAGCCAAGTAAAAATGTGGAGTGTGGAGAAAGCTGCAGTCAGAGCTCCCATTCCACTTCCCATCAACAAAATGTCATTGGAAAGAAACTCTATCAGTGTGTGGAGTGTGGAAAGAGCTTCACTGATAGCTCCCATCTCACTTCCCATCAAAGAATTCATACAGGGGAGAAACCCTATCAGTGTGTGGAATGTGGAAAGAGCTTCCGTCAGAGCTCCCATCTCACTTCCCATCAAAGAAATCATACAGGGGAGAAACCCTATCAGTGTGTGGAATGTGGAAAGAGCTTCAATGATAGCTCCTCTCTCACTTCCCATCAAAGAATTCATACAGGGGAAAAACCCTATAAATGTGTGGAATGTGGAAAGAGCTTCACTGATAGCTCCTCTCTCACTTCCCATCAAAGAATTCATACGGGGGAGAAACCCTATCAGTGTGTGGAATGTGGAAAGAGCTTCAGGACACGCTATGAGCTCACTTCCCATCAAAGAATTCATACAGGAGAGAAACCCTATCAGTGTGTCGAATGTGGAAAGAGGTTCAGGACACGCTATGAGCTCACTTGCCATCAAAGAATTCATACAGGAGAGAAACCCTATCAGTGTGTGGAATGTGGAAAGAGCTTCAGTCAGAGCTCCAATCTCACTTCCCATCAAAGAAATCATACAGGGGAGAAACCCTATCAGTGTGTGGAATGTGGAAAGAGTTTCAATGATAGCTCCTCTCTCACTTCCCATCAAAGAATTCATACAGGGGAAAAACCCTATAAATGTGTGGAATGTGGAAAGAGCTTCACTGATAGCTCCTCTCTCACTTCCCATCAAAGAATTCATACGGGGGAGAAACCCTATCAGTGTGTGGAATGTGGAAAGAGCTTCAGGACACGCTATGAGCTCACTTCCCATCAAAGAATTCATACAGGAGAGAAACCCTATCAGTGTGTCGAATGTGGAAAGAGGTTCAGGACACGCTATGAGCTCACTTGCCATCAAAGAATTCATACAGGAGAGAAACCCTATCAGTGTGTGGAATGTGGAAAGAGCTTCAGTCAGAGCTCCAATCTCACTTCCCATCAAAGAAATCATACAGGGGAGAAACCCTATCAGTGTGTGGAATGTGGAAAGAGTTTCAATGATAGCTCCTCTCTCACTTCCCATCAAAGAATTCATACAGGGGAAAAACCCTATAAATGTGTGGAATGTGGAAAGAGCTTCACTGATAGCTCCTCTCTCACTTCCCATCAAAGAATTCATACGGGGGAGAAACCCTATCAGTGTGTGGAATGTGGAAAGAGCTTCAGGACACGCTATGAGCTCACTTCCCATCAAAGAATTCATACAGGAGAGAAACCCTATCAGTGTGTCGAATGTGGAAAGAGGTTCAGGACACGCTATGAGCTCACTTCCCATCAAAGAATTCATACAGGAGAGAAACCCTATCAGTGTGTGGAATGTGGAAAGAGCTTCAGTCAGAGCTCCAATCTCACTTCCCATCAAAGAATTCATACAGGGGAGAAACCTTATCAGTGCGTGGAATGTGGAAAGAGCTTCAGTCGCAGCCAGAATCTCACTTCCCATCAAAGAATCCATACAAAGGTGGGAAAAACCATTATACAGCTTTAGAATCCAGGCCTTTGGCTAAATGACGTGTATGAAAATCAAAGTATTATGGGCCTTAATTTATGATGAGTTTTAAAAATGTTTGGAATAACCTTTCTAAAATGACCAGAGGGATTTCTGTTAAGTATTGTTGGCAGGGACATCCCGGATGCCTTTAGAGAGGTATTCTTATATGCAACGGCTGCAGCTTGGACTTTGGTGGGAAAGGGGTGGAAGGAAGACAATAACGGACTGGCATAACAAGCTACAAGAATTTGCTGAAATGGTGCAGTTGACAAATAGCCTGAGAGGCAATTCAAAACAAAAATTTATGGAAAAGTGGGATAGATATATGTTCAAAAATACAGTAATGGTTCGCTATCTATGCTAGCATTCAATTGACGTTGGAAAGAGACTCAGTTGAGAAATAAGACAAAGGGTACATATTGATATAGGAATGTATTAGATAAAATGTAAAGAAATATACAGTAATAAGAGCACATTCTTTTGTGAAAAAGGAATATACAACGGGATAGACAGGAAGTCCCAAGTGTTGGTACATATATGATTTTGGAATAATTTTTTGTCCTTGTTTTCTTTTTCTTTTAGCATATAAACTTTGCATACATGTTGAAAATTATAGTATAATAAGCCTTGTGATGTAACATGATCATGTTTACCGATGTAACATAAGAACATTAATAAATAATTTAAAAAAATACATCTAATGCCCTTTTAACATGTGATGTTTTGTGTTTTTATGTTGTGTTTTATGTTGTAACCATCCTGAGACCTGTGGGTGTAGGGAATAGGCGCCAACCCTTAAAGGCCTAGGGGTCTTTGACCCATCCCCCAATAAAATATTTGAGGATGCCACCCCCCAGTTTTTGGTGTTTTCCCCCCCCCCAAACACAACCTTTTATCCTTCTCTTAAAAAATAAAAAAATAAACTCACAAAGGTCATGAGGAAAACAAAATACAAGAAAATACAAACGTGGACAGGTCCCATCTTTCCGGGCAAAACGCAAAAGTTTCTTTAAAAGAGGCTTTCCCAAACTTGGGTCCCCAGCAGCTCCCGGACTACAGCTCCCATCATCCCTCCCCATTGGTCCTGCTAGCTAGGGGTGATGGGAGCCGTAGTCCAAAACCAGCTGGAGACCCAAGTTTGCTTTAAAGGGAAAGTAGGCTGGCCCTGTGATTCCCTCTGCTGGACAAAAGCACTGCCCCAGAATCTGAACCACCCGCAGTACTGCTAATTGGAATTAATAGAGCGCAAAACAGAAGTTTGATCGGCACTTCAACCTTTAGGGAGCTTCTAGGTGCTTTCTGCGCCACCTAGAGTACCCACACATAGGAGAACAAATGAAAGACAAACACAAGGGGCAGAAAAAAACCTAGAAAGGGCCATACCAAATGGACATCCGGTGTGAAGAGGTCACTTTCCCCACTGCTGAACAATGCCACAGGTAGAGGAGATGGAATGCTAGAAGTGTCTCTGGGGCAAGGGGAGCTGCTGGGAAATTGAAGTACGGGCTCAAAGTATTACTTTTTTAAAAAGTTGCCGCCTTTATAGGCATTGCCATTCAAATGGTGTGCATACATCATGTGATTGATTGTGCAAGGCGGGCCTTACCTGGCCCCCCACCAATATTTTATTCAAGTCGGCAGCACTGGGTCGTGTGGTTTCCAAATTAGATAAAGACATGAATCTCCTTCCTTTGCACATGTTCCAGCTTGTCAATATCCTCATTTATTCTTTTTAAAATTTATTTGCTCTTCATCTGAAGATTTTACATTATAAACATACAGGATGAAAGCATGGCTTTCTCAAAAACAAGTGATGCCAAAGAAATCTCTCCTTTTCTTCTTTTCTTTTTGTGGATGGAGTTACAAAGTTTGTTGATCAGGGGACTGCTGTGGAAATTGTGCATCTCGATTTCAGTAAGGCTTTTGACAAAGTCCTCTGTGGTGTTTATGTGAGGAAGGTGGTAAAATGTGGGCTGAATGAGGTAACTGTTAGGTGGATTTGACTGACCAAACCCAAAGAGGACTCCTTCATGGTTCCTCCTCATCCTGGGGAAAAGTGACCTGGGGAAAAGTGGATGAAGGAACTGAGGGGATGCTCATCACATTTGCAGTCAACACCAAAGGGATTATAATGGCGTCCTCTCTCTTCTTCAGCAACAGACAGGGAGACACAGAACAGTGCAAAAGCACAGCAGAGCAGAAGAGATAAGACTGACTTCTGTTCTTACACTTTCCAAGCCTAGGAAAGTAAACAGCTTCATGTTCAAAATGAACTTTCTTAAACACCCTTTTTGTTAGGTATCCCAAACCAAGCGCTGCCCAAAGAAAAATGAATATTATTTATGTATGCTACAACAACGGCCAGAATCTTGATTGCACAATATTGGAAGACAGAAGACATACCATCAAAGGAATAAAGGCAAGAAAAACTGATAAACTATGCAGAGTTGGCTAAGCTAACAGATAAACTATGAGAGAAGGACAAAAAGGACTTCAAAAGAGTCTGGGAACCATTTACAGTCTATTTGCAGAAACAAAAAAATGGACTGGATTCACTGGCAGGGTTTGAATAAACGTTCACAACTTTATTTCAGTAACAGACACTTTAGAGAAATGATTTGGGAAATTGTTTTTATATAAGAAAAGCAGGATACAACAAATATAGCTAAATAACTCAGCAGAGGGGAAGCTGAGGGAAGTCCAGAAGAGGGGAGGGAAAACAATGGCAAATAACATGATGATTGAGATCTGTATTTTTATTTGTTATAAAATTCAATAAATATTCGTTTTTTTAAAAGAAAGTAAAGAGAGACATGTGACATACTAGCCACATATCCAGCAATGGGAGGAGTGAATTGCTAACACAACACACATGATTGCAGATGTTACAGAAATGACATGGGGTGGCAAATCTTTAAAGTTGTCACAATGTGTTCAATTCTGGGCATCACCGAAGGAGAAGGGATGTGTCTGCAAGCATTGGAGAGTGAATTTTATGTTATGGTGGGGTGAAATTTAGCCAAGCTTTGCTCTTTGGTAGAAAAAGATGGAAGGACTGGTTTTCAGAGTTTGGAATAGAGAGTGTTAAGAAGTGGGAGGTGAAAGCGGTGATGTTTTGAAGCAGAGCTGGCGATATCAAGCATTTGAGTGATTATCTGGGGATTTTATCACTTTGTCTGTTATTCAAATTGGACTTCAAATAGGCTAAAGTCCAGCCAAGGTTTAAAGCACATACAAATTCATAATTAGGTGGAATGTGCCTTGATCAAACTTTTATTACTGGCTTTTGGTGGGAAAGTTGAGTTGTTGGGTTGTCTGAATGTTGAAGTTCTGATCTATTTAAAGTTTCAGATCTATAAGCCTGCTTGCTAAGCAAAAAGAAACAGGAAAGCATATGTATCAGAAATGTCTTAGGACATCAAACTGGGAAAGTGGATTTTAAACTAACTGAAAAGGTTTTATGCCCTTGGGAATTTGGTCTCTTAAATCTTAAATCTACCCCTTCGCCTTCCTTGAGTCCCTGGTAGGACATGCCAATCATGGCTTTATTCAAATGGTAATTTAGTCAGGTGATGCAACACTTTTCTTTTCTTTTTTTTAAAGAAATATTTATTGAGGTTTTACAAAAACATAAATACAAGAACACATAATAAAAGAAAAAAGAAAAAGAAAGATACAACATATAAAAGCACAGAAAAAATAAGAAAAATTAAAAACAATTCCATTTTTCCTAACTTAAAACTCATTTGCTTGTTTCTTTGACCTCCTCACACCTCCCCTTCTTGTATTCCCATTTAAATAATCAAGTCAGCAAATCCTTACCCTCTTTCATTTATCTTAACTCTATATCTTAACATTTTATAACTCTGTATTTTCATCCATTATCAATTCATTTTTGCATATTCTTATTAACTTTGTTGCTAACACCACTTATTTCCAATCCAACATCATTTTAACATTCATTAATTTTACAATATTTCTGAAGATAGTCTTTAAATTTCTTCCAGTCTTCCTCCACCAACTCTTCTCCCAGGTCTCGGATTCTGCCAGTCATTTCCGCCAATTCCATATAGTCCATCACCTTCATCTGCCACTCTTCCAGGGTGGGTAGATCTTGTGTCTTCCAATACTTTGCAATAAGTATTCTTGCTGCTGTTGTTGCATACATAAAGAACGTTCTATCCTTCTTTGGCACCAATTGGCCGACTATGCCCAGGAGAAAGGCCTCTGTATTTTTCAGAAAGGTATATTTAAATACCTTTTTCATTTCATTATAGATCATCTCCCAGAAAGCCTTAATCTTTGGGCACGTCCACCAAAGGTGAAAGAATGTACCTTCATTCTCTTTACATTTCCAACATTTGTTATCGGGCAGATGATATATTTTTGTGATGCAACACTTCAAATGGTATAATAGATTGCTGAATCATGTACCCTGTACATGTGCAGTGGCTACGTTAGTTTAAAAAAAAAAAAAAGAAGGAAAGAAAAAGTAGGTTTAAACCAAGAGGTGACAAAGCTATGCTCTGCACATGAAACTTGATTCAAATTTCTTTTTGTAAAATTGGGAGCCATTGAGGGAACGGCAGTGAGAAGGACCCCTTTTGTGTGTTTGTGTAAAATGGTTGGTTGCCCCAAATCTTTGCCCCAGGGGGTCCCAAAGGGCAAATAATGGTGAAGTACTGAACCATCAACAATGGAAGAAAGGTTGCCAAGGTCCAAATATAACATGCAAGATTCTTTCCACAGGTAAATTTCAGAGTTCTCCCACTCTGAATTGTCTCTGAGTAGTTGTTTTATTTAATGGATTTTTATCGATTTTATCAGGTTTTGTTTTGTGTGTATATACTTATGCATTATAGCAGGGACTGAAGGGGGACAGTTAGGGGGAACAGTTAGGTTACCCTAAAACTGTTTGTGAATTTCCTCCCCCAGCCAGGCCTCAAAGCCTCAAGCACTTTTCAAACTGCACTTTTCAAAGTTTTTCTCTCTCTAAGGCTAAAAGCTTTTAGCTCAGCATATTTCTATGTAACAAAGTGAAATATACTCAGAGTCGCGAAGTGATTTCATGCTCTTTATTCAGCTCATAGTGGTGAGGAGGAATGAATGAAAGTCCCCTCAAAGTATCTGCTTTATATACATTATTTACACAATGGACTGCACATGATTGGCTAATTCCGGAATTCTACTGTAAGCCAATCAGGTTGTGGATTCACTTCTATCTGGAGCATGATTGGGTAGTTCCTGCCAACCAATCATACTGCTGCATTGTTCTAGGACCAATCAGACTGCTGCATTCTGAATCCTATTGTTCTAGGACCAATCAGACTGCTGCAGTTTGGATCCTATTCAACTCAGTACATAACACCCCTCCCCTCTAAGTTCCAGTCCTGCCCGGGAGGTCGCATTCATAGTCCTCGAGGTACGCTGGCGGCCTACGTGTGCGTTGCGGCCTGGGGTGTTCCCTGGTCCGGGGTTCAGGTTCTGGCTCGTGTTCCAAGGATGCTGGCTGTGATGGGGCTATTTGGTCTGGCGCAACCGGCTCGCTCAGTCGTGGTTCTGGTTCCGGTGTCCTTTCGGCCTCGCAGGTCCTCTCTGTATTTACTGATTCTGCCTCTCCTGCTGGCCCCTCGTGCTCTATGGGCCTCACTGCCCCTCTGTTCCCTTGGGACTCCTCTGACCTTTCCTCCTCCTGGTTTTCTCCCGGGAATCGTCGCCGTATCTGGTCGCAGTGGCGGCGCCAGCATTGCCCCCCATCTGTTAGCACCTCGTACGACACGGGGCCAGTGACCCTGGTGACTGTGGCGGGTACCCATGTTGGGCCTGCCCCAAAATTCTTTGCGTACACTGGGTCCTGGGCCTCGAAGGTCCGGGGGTTCCTGCCTTCCCCCACCACTACCTCATCCTGAGCTCTATCGGGGTGAATGCGGTCCAATCTGATTGCAAGGCGCCGACCCATTAGTAGTTCGGCGGGGCTCCGGCCAGTTGTTGAGCTGGGGGTGCTGTGCTGTGCTAGAAGGAATGTGGCAAGGCGGTACTCCCAATCCCCTTGCGTCATGCGGCGAAGGGTGTCCTTGGTGGTCCGCACCATGCGTTCTGCTTGGCCATTGGTGGCAGGATGGAATGGCGCCGAACGGATGTGGCGGATGGCGTTCTGCGCTGTGAAGGTTTGGAATTCTCCTGACGTAAATGCAGTCCCGTTGTCTGAGACGAGAGTGTCAGGGAGCCCGTGGGTTGCAAACAGCCTGCGTAGTACCCGGATGGCTGCGGACGTAGAAGTGGACGGTACCAGTGCGACTTCCAGCCATTTGGTGTAGGAGTCCACCACTATGAAGAATGTTTTCCCCTGAAAGGGGCCAGCGAAGTCCACATGCAGGCGTGACCATGGTGCTCGGGCGGACTCCCAGGACTGGACTGGGGCCCTTGGGGGATCTGGGCGGGATTCTTGGCAGGCCTGGCAGTGTTTGTTTTTTTTTTTTTTTTTTTATAAATTTTTTTTATTGCTTTTTTCCAGAATCTAAATCCATCATCAATAACACAACAAAAGCGGTTTTACAGAAAAAAAAAGAAATTAAACAAGAAAAAATTCATTTTTCGAAGTCTTTTTTTTTTTTTTTTCATCATCCACTGGACTTCCCCATCTCCTCCATCCCTGCATTCTTTATAATAAATATAAACAGCAAATTAATACCTTGTTTCCTGTGTTTTTGTATTTTCATCTAATTATTCACTCTGAAATTAAAACTTTTCTCAATCATTAACTTTGTTTCTATCAACTCCGAATTTCAATACTGAAGCATATTTACCTCAAACCTTAGCAAATTTTTAACATTCATATATCTTATAATGTTTTTGTAAATAGTCCTTAAATTTTTTCCAATCCTCTTCCGCAGCCTCTTCTCCCAGGTCTCGGATTCTGCCAGTCATTTCGGCTAGTTGCATATAGTCCATCAGTTGTGTGTGCCATTCTTCCAGTGTGGGTAGCTCCTGTGCCTTCCAGTATTTAGCTATGAGAATTCTTGCTGCAGTCGTTGCATATAGAAAGAAGGTTCTGTCTTTCTTAGGTATCCTCTGGCCCACAATGCCCAAGAGGAAGGCCTCTGGTTTCTTCTGAAAGGTATACTTAAATACCTTTTTCAACTCGTTATAAATCATTTCCCAGAAGGCCTTCACCCTCGGGCATGTCCACCAGAGGTGGTAAAAAGTTCCTTCAGCCTCCTTACATTTCCAACATTTATTATCAGACAAATGGTATATCTTTGCAAGTTTGACTGGGGTCATGTACCACCTGTACATCATTTTCATAATATTTTCCTTTAAGGCACTACATGCCGTAAATTTTATACCGGTGGTCCATAACCTTTCCCAGTCCTCAAACATAATGTTGTATCCAATATCTTGTGCCCATTTTATCATGGCTGATTTGACTGTCTCATCTTGAGTATTCCATTTAAGCAGCAAGTTGTACATTCTTGAAAGCACTTTCGTCTTAGGTTCAAGTAATTCTAGTTCTAATTTTGATTTTTCCACCTGGAAACCAATTTTTTTATCTTTTTTAAAGATCTCTAAAATTTGGGCATAGTGAAACCAGTCTCGCACCTTCCCTTTCAATTTTTCAAAGCTCTGCAACCTCCAAGTGTCACCCACTCTTTCTATTATTTCACAGTATTTTGCCCAGCCACCCCCCATATTAAGTATTTTTGTGGCTTTAGCCTCCATCGGTGATAACCACCTCGGAGTCTTGTTTTCAAATAAGTCCTTGTATTTAGTCCAGACAGAAAACAGAGATTTCCTTACAATATGGTTTTTAAACAACTTATGAGACTTTACCTTGTCGTACCACAAATATGCATGCCACCCAAAAGCATTGTTGAACCCTTCCAGATCTAGGACATCAGTGTTTTCTAGCAAAAACCAATCTTTCAGCCAGCAGAGGGATGCAGCTTCATAATACAACCTTAAGTCCGGCAGGGCAAAACCCCCTCTCAGGCCTGGCAGTGTTTGACCCAGGCCTCTATCTCTCCGTCGATCCCCGGCCACCACACATAACTCCTGGCAAGGGCCTTCATTCTTACTACCCCTGGGTGTGTCTCGTGTAGGGCTGTGAGGACCCTTTTGCGGAGGGGCTGGGGAACAACGACCCTGCTTCCCCATAACAGGCACCCCTTGTGGGCCGACAGTTCATGTTTGCGGGTTGTGTAGCCGGCGAATTCTGGCCCGGGGCTGCTGCTGGGCCATCCCCTCCACACCCAGTCCAGGACCCGGGAGATGACCCTATCTTTCTTGGAATGGTGTGCAACTTCTTGTGCCTGAATGGGGCGGTCGGGAAGCAGCTCCAGGCTCATAACCTCTTGTGCAGGTGCTGGGTCGGGGCCTGTTTCCGGTAGTGGTAGCCTGCTGAGGGCGTCCGCATGGCCCATCGCCTTCCCCGGACGGTGAATCAGTGCATACTGGTAGCTGGCAAGGAAAATTGACCACCTGAGGACGCGAGGAGACAGCACTTGGGGGGTCTGCTTTTCAGGGGCAAATAAGCCAAGCAACGGCTTGTGGTCAGTCACCACGGTGAAGGGCCGCCCGTACAAGAAATCATGGAATTTTTTTACTCCCTTCACGATTGCCAGACCCTCCTTGTCGATTTGCGAGTAGTTCCGCTCGGTTGCGTTGAGTGTCTGGGAAAAGTATGCCACCGGTACCTCTCTTCCATCCGGGAGTTGGTGTCCCAGGACAGCGCCAATTCCATAGGGCGAGGCATCGCATGCTAGCACCACCGGCAGCCTCTCGTCGAAGTGTGCCAAGACCGAGTTTGAGACAAGCAAGTCCTTGACTGCCTGGAATGCGGCCTCCTGGCGCTGGCCCCACACCCAAGGGGCCCGCTTGTCCAGGAGTCTGTGTAGGGGCTCTGCTACCGCCGCCTTATGGGGAAGGAAGGAATGGTAAAAGTTCAATAGTCCCAAGAAGGCCTGAAGTTCAGTCTTGTTCTTGGGCGCTGGGGCATCACAAATGGCCCGTACCTTGTCCCCAGTCGGGTGGACCCCTTCTGCGTCCACCATAAATCCCAGAAAGTCCACCTGAGGCACTCCTAGTAGACATTTTTCCCGCTTCACCTTGAGACCCGCCGTCTGGAAACGGTGCAGAACGGTGCGGAGGCGGTCCTCAAACTCCTCTGGTGTGGGCCCGGCAATCAACACATCATCGAAGAAGGGGGTGACGCCAGGAATCCCTTTAAGTAGAGAGTCCATTAGATTCTGGAATATGCCTGGTGCCACGCTGACACCGAATTGCAGCCGCTTTACCCTGAATGCTCCTCTGTGCGTCACAATCGTCTGTGCCTCTGCTGTGGCCTCATCTACTGGCAGCTGTTGATATGCTTGGGCCAAGTCCAGCTTGCCAAAAATTTTCGACCCAGCCAGGGTGGCAAGAACATGGCTGACCACTGGCACTGGGTATGCATGGGCCGTGAGGGCCTTGTTTATGGTACATTTGTAGTCTGCGCAGATGCGGACTGAACCATTAGGCTTGACGGGCGTGACGATTGGGGTTTCCCAGGGGGCATTAGGCACCGGCTCCAGCACTCCTTGCTCCACGAGCCGGTCCAATTCCTCGTCTATACGGGGTTTCAGGGCGAACGGGACCCGGCGGGCCTTGAGCCTGACCGGTCGTACTGCGGGGTCAAGCTGTAGAGCAATGGGGGGGCCCGTATACTGTCCCAATTTCCCATCGAAAACCCCCGGAAATTCCTTGCATATGGCGTCCACGTCCACTTGTAAACTAGTGTGGTTCACCCCGGTGACGGCTAGCCCCAGTGGTCCAAACCATGCCAATCCCAGTAAGCTAATGTAGGGGCCCTTGACCACAAGCAAGTCCAGTTGCCGCGTCCGCCCTCGGTATTGCACCCTGAAGGTCCCCACCCCCATTGTGGGGACCTTACGTTTTTGGAAGTCCCGGAGGGTGAATGGGGCCGGCCTGAGTTTGGGACCCCCAGTAGGACACAGTTTCCTTAAGGTCCTTGCCGAGATTATGGATAGAGTTGAACCCGTGTCAAGCTCCATGCGGCATGGGGCCCCCTCTATCTGTACGTCAACATAAATTTTCTCTACGTTGGGGTGGGGCAACTGGTATACCTGGAAGTCCGTGAGCTCTGTCGAGTTGCCTTGGTGCGTTGGGCCCCGGGACCTGGGGCTCTTGGATTGGTCATCTGATGCCTGGCGTCGGGTGGGCCGAGCCCGACACACCCGGGCGATGTGTCCCAATTTTCTGCACTGCCTGCACTCTGCGTTGCGGAAACGGCAGGTCCTCCTCTCGTGACTTTCTCCACAGCTTGCGCAGTTCCCTCCTTCTCGTCGAGGCAGCTGTGGTATGTGGGCTGCTTGAGTGCGCTGCTGTACTCGGTGCACCTCCTCCCTGTCGGATCCTGAGTCGTCGTTGAGGTCTTCGTGGTGGACCCTCGGTTGGGACAGCTGGCTCGGCCGTGCCTCTTGCGTCGACCTCTCGGCAGCTTCCGTTGCCAGGGCCTCCTCCAGAGCGACCTGGAACGTTAGGTCCTTCTTAGCGTAGAGGCGTCGTTGCAGCTTCTCATCCTTCAGGCCACCGACGAGGCGGTCACGAAGCATGTTCTCCAGCTCTGAGAAGTTGCAGAACCGGGCGGCTTGGCGGAGAGAGGTCACAAACCCAGTTATGGTTTCCCCAGGGGCTTGCCGCTTTGCGTAGAAGGCATTTCGACGAGCCACCACTGAGGGCTGCGGCGAAAAGTGCCCCTTCAGCTGTTCCATTATTGTTTTGTATGGAACAGTAGCGACGTCTTCAGGCGCAAGGAGAGCCCGGGCGATTTCAAACGTCTCCTCTCCGCAGACGCTGAAGAATATCGCCCTCTTCTTGGCGTCTTCTTCGTCGGTGACCCCTTTGGCTTCTAGGAGGAAGGTGAAACGGGAGGCGTACGCTTCCCAGTCTCCAGATGCTGGGTTGAATGGCGAGAAGCTGTTGTCGGTTACCATTCTGAGTTCCTTGTGTCCCGGAGCTGAAGCCTGGATACACGGTGCGAGGCAGCGGTGCGGCAGGTGGCGGTGCTGCGTGTGGCAGTCAGCTCAGCGGAATCCCACCTTCGTCGCCAGTGAAATATACTCAGAGTCGCGAAGTGATTTCATGCTCTTTATTCAGCTCATAGTGGTGAGGAGGAATGAATGAAAGTCCCCTCAAAGTATCTGCTTTATATACATTATTTACACAATGGACTGCACATGATTGGCTAATTCCGGAATTCTACTGTAAGCCAATCAGGTTGTGGATTCACTTCTATCTGGAGCATGATTGGGTAGTTCCTGCCAACCAATCATACTGCTGCATTGTTCTAGGACCAATCAGACTGCTGCATTCTGAATCCTATTGTTCTAGGACCAATCAGACTGCTGCAGTTTGGATCCTATTCAACTCAGTACATAACACAAAGGTAGCTGAATTAGAACAAAGCCTTTTCGCTTCTCAGGCCTAGCTGACCTTGTCAAACAGTACATCTAGATTGTTGCAAACTTTTCCGGGAACAGAGCCAGGGAACAAGAGAAACATTTCTATGCAATCCTGTGAAGGGGGAGAGGGGAAAAGGGGGTTTGGGAAAAAGGATAAAAACCTGCTGTAAAATGTTTTTTTCTGCGGCCTGTTTTGTGAATCCATCACACAGGTGCCTCTGTGCCCCCCCCCCCCACGGCAGAATAAAGCTCTTTCTCTGGATTTAACCCCTTGGTGTCGATTGACCCTTTTCGTCTCTGCCCGGGTGCAACGTTTTCCTACCTATGGTTAAAAGGCCTAGAAAGGCTACAGGACGTCCAACTTCCAAGATGCTGAGATCTACTCCCAGTAATAAAAAACCTGCCAGTGATCTACCCATTGTCTTTGCCCAGAGTTGTTGAGCTTTTCTCAGGGAGCAGTGACCAGAGTTGTGGATCCACCAGTAGATCGCGACTGACCTGTTGCACATGCCTCCATTCTAGGAACAGCATCCCTGACGCAGAATTTCACAGGAAGTCCCTAAGATGATTCCCCTTTCAGACAGGATACCTGAACGTAAGCCAGCAGGGTCCTCCTCTCCGGCAGCCCCAGAATGGCCTCCACTGTCCGGTGCTTGGACACCTGAAGGGCATGGAGGCCTCTCAGGGCAGCTGCCTGGCAGCTCTGTCACCTGGAGCAAGAGATCTTGTTCTGCCTCCAGCAAAAGTCAGGCTGTCAGTTCCTCACAACTGAGAGTCCTGGCAGTGGGGAGCAGGTCTTTGGGATCCTCTCCCTCATTCATAGCTGTCAACTTTTCCCTTTTCATGCGAGGAATCCTGTTCGGAATAAGGGAATTTCCCTTAAAAAAAGGGAAACGTTGACAGCTATGCTCTCCCTACTCTTGTTTCCTCCAATACTCACCATTGCTGGATGAAGAAAGCCTATGGCACATCTTCAAGAAGAGAAAAACAAGTAATAAATGAAATAAGAAACTGAGAAAAAAAGAATCCACTGATTGCCTCGCCTTGTCCTCCGTCAACTGCCACCAACTGCTCTCTCCTCCACTCGCCTCACTGCTAACACAAAATGGCCGCCTGCAAGTCTATGGCTTTTACCGGTCCTTGTCACCATGGCAACCCCCCCTCACCTGGACCTGGGCCCACCTGGCTCCACCTATTGGGAGATGATCTATAATGAAATGAAAAAAATGTTTTAAGATAACCTTTGTTAAAAGATCAGAAGCGTTTTTATTAGGTATTTTGGGGCAGGATTTACCAAAAGATAAGGAAAATCTCTTCATGTATGTGACAACAGTGGCCAGAATTTTACTAGCTCAAAGATGGAAAGGGGATTAAAAACCAGTGAAAGAACACTGGCAAGAAAAGTTGATGGAATAGGCTGAAATGGCGAAGCTAACAGAGACTTAAAGATAAGGACAATAATGACTTTAAAAAGGATTGGGAACCTTTTAAGATGTATATACAGAAACAATGCATAGAAATGAACTCACTGGCAGGATTTGAGTGATACACTTACAGTGGACTAATACAAACAGAAAATGCAGTTATGAGGTAAAAATGAGAAGGAAGAGACAAATGTTATAACCTTCATTTTAATATATAAGGAATACAAATTTATAAGCAAAAGAAACAGAGATGTTATAAACCAGGAAGGGAAGTTGGGGGAATTCGCATGGCGGGGGGTGTTAATTGAAATTGTAAAATGAAATTTGAATATTTGATTATGTTAAAATTTCTATAATTAACTTATTTTTTTTAAAAGAAAAGAAAGAAAAGCAATGGCTCCTCTTACTTAAGGGCCCCACAGACCTCATGGGACACCAGAGCAGATTCCTTTGTTTCTTTTTTGAGTCGACCAGCAATGGGGGTTGCATTTCCTTATTTCCAGGAGGGCTGTTGCTGAAGCACATGACATGCTCTTCACACTTAGTTATCTATTAGGAACACAGGCACAAATTATTGTATGTGTGTTTGTATTTGCAAACTACCCCAGTCTCTGAGCGGTGAGATTCCAGGGGTCCCAGGCGCTTCCCCATCTTCGGTTTCCTTGGAACGAAGGTCAGCGGAGACTGTGGCGTCTTTATATCTAGTTTTATTTACTCACATACACAACCTGCGTGTAGGACGGAGGGGCTCACAGCATCAACACCCAAACAGATCTTGCTTCTCTATTAGTAGCAGCTTTGGCTCCAGCACAGAGCAAGCTGGTTTCGGGGTTTCCCACAACTCTCTCTGGGTCTTGCTTTCCTACCTAGCAGCCAGGTGAGATGGGAGGGGGGAGAACAGCCCCCCCATTAGCTGCAGCTCTTGCAACCCAGCTCCTTCTTTGGGGATGCTGAGGAGGACACTCTATGGCCAGCGAAGGCCCTTGTCTTGCCAAGAAACTTGTCTGTGGGAATCGTGCATCCATAATGCTATGGAAAGGGTGAATGTCTTCTAGAATTTTCTGGTGTCACCAGAAGAGGAAGCCGTTCTTTTCAGTTAGGTCTGTTCTCAACTGCAGAGGATGAGTAGCCTTGGGAGCCTCTTGGGGAGATGGAAGTGATGAAAGGACTGAATCCATGAGGGAGAGCTACTTGCTCTGAGATGGGGGAACTTCGGGCAAAGACCAGCTGAGTAGAGATGCTGTTGGTTGTTGGGTTCTGTTCCTCCCCACTTTCCCAAAGGGCGTAACATCAGAGGTCCTGTGGGAGGAAAGAGCGTCTCGGAGTCAGGGGCCAATCTGGGCCAAAGCGGCCCCCACCGCCCCCACCACGGAGTCCCTGGCACTCCTGGACCATGAGGGTTGCCAACTTTAGTCTTGGACCAAATTGGTGGCCAAACTGTCAGTATTTCATTCTCCCATTACTAGTGTAAAATGATATCCATGTTTACACCTTCTGTACTGTCTGTGTAAGAATGGAAGTCAGTCTGTAAATCACTTCTAGCCTTTGTTCTCTTTTACTCTGACCGAGGAGGAGACGGCTGTGGAAGACAGCTCACGCCATGTTTCTTTGTTATCTTCTGCTGTAAATAAAGCTTGATGTCACATTCCAACACAGTTTGCAGCACATCTGCAAAGAGAAGGACATGGGGACAGGTCAGTCCCTCCCTGAGCACCTGGCAAGGGTATTCCAAGAGTTTTCTCCTGGATTCCAAGTCCTACTGCAGGGGAGGAGAGACACCCCAGGCCTTGGGGGCTAATCCTGGTCTCCTTCTACCAGAATGTGGCTCCCCAGGCTAACAAGATGGTCAATATCTGGTTCCACTCCACCCTTTTAAAATTTAAATATCAAAACAGATCCCAACTTTCAGAGCATGTAAATCACAGGAGTGGAAAACCGCTGCGCCACTGACAGAAATAGGACTATACTTCCTTCTCCCACCTTTAAAGTAAATGTCTACGTAAGGAAACCAAATCGACCCAAGTCTGTCCTCCTCCTCCAACCGCAGTTTTGCTCTTCAAGCCAAAGACAACACTTCCCTGTCCCTGGGCAAAACCCCCTGGCCTTTCATTGCTGGAGCCGCCACCACGCTTGTGGCATTTACTTCAGCGCAGGGACTGACTGAGCGGGGCCGCAAGATGCTTTCAGCCTCAGACACTTGGCGGGTTCTGAAATGGCCGTGCAGGCCAGATTCACGACCCTGGCAGGCTGGATTCATCCTGTGAAACATACCGTATTTTTTGCTCTGTAAGACTTTTTCCCTCCTAAAAAGTAAGGGGATATGTGTGTGCATCTTATGGAGCGAATGCAGGCTGCGCAGCTATCCCAGAAGCCAGAACAGCAAGAGGGATTGCTGCTTTCACTGCACAGTGATCCCTCTTGCTGTTCTGGCTTCTGAGATTCAGAATTCTTTTTTCTTGTTTTCCTCCTCCAAAAACTAGGTGCGTCTTGTGGTCTGGTGCGTCTTATAGAGTGAAAAATACGGTAGATTGAGGACCCCTGGCCTACACTGACTAGCAGCTGCTCCCCAGAGTTTCAGGCAGGGATTTCGTCCAGCCCTTGCAGGAGTGTCAGGGGTTGACCCTGGGACATTCTGCATGCCAAGCAGATGCTCTAGGGCTCCCCATATTTCCCTAGCCTTTCAACGTTATGCTATTAGCAACCATGGAGATTCCACCTGCCTCTTTCGAAAGGAGAACACTCACCTGAATAATAATAATAATAATAATAATAATAATAATAATAATAATAATTTATTTATACGCCACCCATCTGGCTGGATTTCCCCAGCCACTCTGGGCGGCTTCCAACAAAATATTAAAATACAATAGTCCATCAAATATTAAAGTCCATCAAATATTAATAGTCCATCAAATATTAAAAGCTTCCCTAAACATAATAACAGCAACCATCCATTTTCACACATCCAAGAACAGATCCTCACCAACACACCAACAGAACCTCGACCAGGAACTTTCTATCTTCTACCTAAAATACACAAACCAGGAAATCCAGGACGCCCCATCATTTCAGGTATTGGCACTATTACAGTGGGTGTCTCCGGTTATATGGACTCTGTTCTGAAACCATATGCCATCAGTGCTCCCAGCTATGTACGTGACACCACAGATTTTCTGAGGAAAATACAATCTTTAAATAATCTTCCCAACAACACTATACTAGCTACTATGGATGTGGAATCTCTGTATACCAACATCCCACACAACGATGGTTTACAAGCTATAAGGAACACCATTTCAGATAAAACCACAGCGGACTTTGCCACCAAACTCTGCCCATTTGTCCTTACCCACAACAACTTCAAATTCGGTGATGACCTGTTCCTTCAGATCAGCGGCACAGCAATGGGCACCCGCATGGCCCCACAGTATGCCAACATCTTCATGGCAGATTTAGAACAACGTTTCCTAAACTCCTACCCACTCAAACCTCTCTTGTACCTGCGATACATTGACAATATTTTTATCATCTGGACACATGGTCAACAGACCCTGGACACCTTCCACCAGAAATTCAATTATTTTCACCCCACAATCAACCTAACAATGAATCAATCTATGCAAGAAATACATTTTTTGGACACTACTATAAAAATACAGGATGGACGCATAGACACCACCTTATACCGTAAACCAACTGACCGACAAACATATCTACATGCCTCTAGCTACCATCCCAAACATACCAAACAGTCCATTGTATATAGCCAGGCACTACGTTACAGCCGTATCTGTTCCAATTCTACAGACAGAGACTCTCACCTAAGAGATCTACAGCAAACCTTTTTAGAACTAAAATACCCAGCAGATGAAGTTAGACAACAGATCAATAGAGCCAGACAGATACCCAGAGAGAACTTGCTGCAAGACAGACCCAAAAAAGAAAATAACAGAACACCTCTAGTCATCACATACAGCTCCCAAGTTAAAACAGTACAATGCATCATCAGAGATCTACAACCTCTCCTGGACAATGACAGTTCTCTTTCTCAAGCTCTGGGAGGAGGACCTTTCATTGCCTACAGACAGCCACCCAATCTTAAACAACTCCTAACCCACAATAATACTACAACCAGACGTAACACGGACACTGGCACCAGAGCCTGCAGTAAACCCAGATGCCAACTTTGCTGCCACATACACCCGGACAACACCATTACTGGCCCCAACAACATCACACATACCATCTCGGGACTATTTAATTGCTCATCGTCTAACATTGTATATGCCATCAAATGCCAACAGTGTCCTTCAGCTCTCTATATTGGACAAACAGGCCAAACCTTACGCCAAAGAATAAACGGACATAAATCGGACATCAAGAATCACAAGACAGAGAAACCAGTAGGAGAACACTTCAATCTCCCAGGACATTCTATACAAGATCTCAAAGTAGCTGTATTACTACAAAGGAATTTCAGAAATAGACTGGAAAGAGAAGCTGCTGAATTGCAACTCATTACCAAACTTAAAACCATGGAGAGACCTGGTCTGAACAAAGACATTGGATTCTTATCTCATTATACATGACAAAGCCATTTTTCACCTTCTCACCCCTTGCTTTTTCCTGTAAGACCTATTGCAGTCGTTAAAAGTCGTCAACAGGCTCATCACAGCTATCTGCCAATCACCCATTCCCACCACCCTTCTGAGTAATACCCCTCCCCACCTTCTCACTATATAGAAGGATCTGGCAACTTCTGTTTCAGTGTATCTGAAGAAGTGTGCATGCACACGAAAGCTCATACCAAGAACTAACTTAGTTGGTCTTTAAGGTGCTACTGGAAGGAAAAAAATTTTTTTTGTTCATCCATTTTCAGTCCATTGAATTAGCGATTAAGCATTTCTGGATAGGTAAATGGCATACTTTGTATATTAGCATAAAAAGCATGCATAAGAAAGTATTACTCATTTACTCATTTAATTTATTACTCATTATTACTCATTTTGGCAGGAGAAAGGTCTCCCTTGGGAGGTGGTGAACTCTCCTTCCTTGTGAAGGGAGTAGGCAGGGAGTGTATTAACAGTTGGAAGGCAAAGCCCGGAGAGAAGGAGGAGGAATGCATCTGGAGCAAACAAGATATGCAGGCTGATAAGCGAAAGGAGTGCACTGGCGAAATGTTTTAGCAACACCCAATAAGGCAAATTGGGCAAATTGGGGAATATGATATTGTAGGGAGCTGTTTACTTATAGAGCTATCTTAACTATAACGTTTTTCAACAGTTTGTGAAGACTGGCCATTGCTTTGGCAATACTGAGCGAGTTACAGCAATCTGGAGGGGAAGTTTCTATTCTCCTGAAACTGAAAGGGAGAACTTTAAGAAATACTTCCCTCGCCCTATTTGCCCTTATAAGGAAATAAGGCTTTGGCCAAACTGTCAAACTGTAGAGGAAGCACCTGCATAGCCCCCTCCTTTTGTCACACCACATCACGCCACCCCTGAGACAGCATAGCACGAGTTTCTGAACCTATCTGGCAGAAGGCCACGAGGAGCCCATGCCCCCCTTAGACCAATCAGAAATAGACACACAAGCTGATCTCGAGCCATATGCAACAATGTATGGACTGCCAGGGTGGGGTGTAAGTGTAAATGTTGTTGCCTGAAGCTATGTGACGCAGCCAGTTTTCAGAAGTTATTCTGCTGGTTGCCCCTGCATGCAGTTTTGAATATATCTCTTTTCTTTGAACCTTCGTCTCCCTGGAACTTTTGTTTCCCTCCGCGGCCCGGGGTTGGCGGGCCTCTGGATCCCTGAGGTAAATAAGGCTTCATTTCGATGAGTTACTGGTGGGGGGTGGTCGGGAGGTGCTGCAGGGGTATAAATATTGCTTGCTTACGTGTATTAGGGGCCGCCAGCCTTTGGAAGCAATTCCGCTGGTTGCCTCTGCACAGATCACAATAAACTTTTTTCTCCGAAGGAACTGAATCCCTGGTGCTTTTTTTTTTTGCTCCTCTACGTCCTGGGTAAGCGGGCAAATGGATCCCAAGTAATTAAGGCTTCACTTGGAGGTTTCTAAGCAGAGATCGGAGGGCCATCTGCCATGAATGCTTTAGCTGAGATTCCTGCATTGCTGGGGGTTGGACTAGATGACCCTGGGATCCCCTCCTATCTCTCCACTCCGGAATTCAAGGAGGAGCTTCCTTGCCTCCTGCAAAGCCCCTTTCCCTGCAGGCTCTTCCTCTGGTTTCTGGCCAAGGGAGGGAGATGCTCAGAGTCCAGCCAAGAGCCTCACCCCCAAAAGGATACCTGGGCATGGGCCTAGCCAGGGGGGCAGCTGTCCCCCTAAATTCATAAAAAATAATAGAAATCTGAGGTTCTGCCAAGCGAGAGAGGGCTGAGCTGGAGGGACTCGGCTTGGCAAGGGTTAAAGGGAAGTGAGCTGCCTTCCTAGAGAGGCCAGGAAGCACGGGGGGGGGGCAGGTCCTCCAGAGCCAAGGCCCCTCCCTTCCCAGTCCTTTCCTTGCTTTGGGGTCTCTCCTGCAAGGGCTGCCTCGCTGTCCCCTCCTGGGATCTGGTGAGTCTCCTCTCTCTCCCCCCAGAGGGTGCAGTGGGGAGACGTGGGGGTCCCAGGGCTGCAGCAGGGGAGGATGCCTGGGGGGCCTGATCAGGGAGGGGCCAGGTCTGCCACGCTCTCCTTCCTGCAGATCAGAGGATCCCAAACTCACTTGGACCTCCGCCCCCCCTTTCAGAAAAAATATCCCTTCTTTAAACAAAGGAGTTCCTGGGACTTTAATTCTGTGTGACATCGCTCAGCCACATTGCACAACAGAGGAAACGTGCAAATGGTTTTCCAAAGCTGGACGAGGAGGTGGACTAGCCCCCCCCAAAGAAAACCGCATGTGGAGGAAGGAAGGAAAGGTGGGAGAGAAAGGCCAGGAATAAAGAGAGGGATCCCAGCCCATATTCTGGCTGCTGCATTCGGACCAGTTTCCCAGTCGTCTCCAAGGGCAGCTCCACATGGAGGCCACTGCAGCAATCCCCTCGTACCCAGAGCATGGCATCCCAGGACCACATCCTCTCTGTCCCAAAGGGATTGTTGCTGGAATAGAAGCTGGAAATGGGCGCTGCTACTCACCAAGCCTCCAGGGACTTTGGCATGAATGGCTCTGTGTGTGTTAAGCTATCTTACAGAATAATAATAATAATAATAGTAATAATAATATTAAAATAAAAAATTACCCACCTAAATTTCAATGGAGATGTCTTTGGCCCTGCCCACTTGGCCCTCAGGGGGTTGGTCAGATACATACCTGGCCCTCAGAGCAAATAAAAAGGGACCCCACCCCAGGAGTCTGTCTGGAGAGCGGCAGAGAGTCCAAATGCAAGAAAAGGAGACAGAAGCAGGGGAGTGGGGGTGGGGAGCAACTCCTGAGGACCCCAGGGTGAGGACCCCCACTAGAGCCAAGCATCCATTTTCACAAGATACAAACGATTCTCTTGTCAGTTGGTTCTGACTTCATGCATTGACTGGAAGGCTGCAGAAACCAGGTTGATTAATCTCCCATAAATCCCTTCAGTTGCCTCCACATTTTGCATTGCTAGAAGGCGAGAGACTTAGTTCTTCTCCTCTTCCTGCTCTTTCTTTTCAAAAAGATAGCTCATGGTCTGGGATGCGGTGCAGTCCAGCCCTGGTTCCCAGCAAGACTCATCCATGCTTGCTCAGGGAACCATTTTTCCCCGTCCTACAAATTCTGTAACAGAATAATGTATTTGCTTTGTAGGATTTGCTAGAGCCTCTCATTAAGACGGACAGAACTTGTCAGAAGACCAAAGGGTTCCTTCCGATCTCTCAGAGGCTTCCTGAGAGCACAGATGGATGAGCGAGACTCAGCTGGCCCTGAGGCACGAAGAGGCCATGCCAGCCAAACGGAGAGCAATGGGGGATTCTGGGAAAACCCAGTGCAGAAGATCCTGGGTGAGGAGGACACTCTATGCTCAGAGGTGCAGAGCCAGCAGTTGAGGCAGTTCTGCTGCCAGGAGGCCAAAGGACCCCGAGAGGTTTGCAGTCGACTCTACCACTTTTGCCGCCAGTGGCTGAAGCCGGAAAGGCACACGAAAGCTGAGATGCTGGACCTGGTGATCTTGGAGCAGTTCCTGGCTGTCCTTCCCCCGGAGATGGAGAGCTGGGTGAGGGAATGCGGAGCAGAGACCAGTTCCCAGGCGGTGGCCCTGGCCGAAGGTTTCCTCCTGAGTCAGGCAGAGGAGAGAAAGCAGGTGAGAGAGACTTTCCTCTGGATACTCCCAAGGGGCTCCAAACAGGACAGAGAACATCCCATAATGGTCTGCTGATGGCCCATCCGTTTTCTGGGAAAGCATCCATGGAATGAGATCTCGCAGTCTTTCTCCCCATTCTCTGTTTTGAATCCTTGTTTCTTTTTCAGGGAAAGGATCTCTTTGCAGAAATGGACCTGGATTCCTGTGAGGCAGAGAGGCCTCCGTTGGACACCAGAGAGAGGCCACTGGGTAAGGAGGAAGGTGGCTTTTGCCCTGTTTGGCCTCATTCTGTTGGTTTTCCAACTCATCTGAGGGTTCTTTTCATCTTGCTTTGGGGGGAGACAGTTGGGAACAAGGGTCCAGAGGAGGGGAGATGTATTTCTGCACAACAAACATATGAAATGGCCACAAACATCCAAATGCTCTCAGCAGGTAAGGCTTTCTCAAAGGCCCATCTGTAGTTAGAGATGCCCTGTTTCACCTGTGAGAGAAGCCGGCACTCCTGGCGTCGTTTACCTTTTTTCTCGTGCAGGTGACAGAAGGATGCCGGCAAGACCTCCTGATCTGTCTTTTCATGGGGGCAGAAGGGAAGCAGCGGCTGTGGAACCAGATCAGGTCAGGGGAAGCTGCCTTGTGGGGACAGAGGCCGGGGGATGGAGCAATGTCATGGACTGGTTGGGCACAGAGGAATGGTGGGAGGAAGCAGCTGGGGAACCAGGAAGGGGAGACGGCTCAGAGCCCAAGAAGTGGAGGTGGAGGAAGGATGGGTGGTCAGAGGGGCAAGATGGAGAAACCTGGGAAGAGGAGGTGTCAGAAGCTGAAGGGCTTACAGGGCTTAGTGAGCTGGGAGACTCTGTGGCAGAATGCAGTGCAGAATCAGAGGCAGAAGAGGAAAGAGGCGAGTGGGAGAGGAAGGTCGAGAGGCAGAGGTGAGTCAGGATAAGGAAGAGCCACAGGTGGCTCCCTCTCCTTTTGCCAGAAGCCACCCTCCCTGCTTGTCTCTCCGAGCCAGGAGACCCCGTGCAATGCAGGAATCTCTGCTAGATCATCCAAGACAGATGGCCATTTAAAATAGGCTTATTTTATTTCTAGATTGATCACTGAATGCTAAAATCGGTTTCTAAGCAGTGGACAAATGAGAACAAATAGTGGCCTGGATTCACCTAACAAGCCCCATCTACTGCAAAATGGGGCTTGCTCCACATTCCTCCCCCTCTCCATGCCCCCATGAACTCCTGGAATTTGGCTCTAGGGCATTGGGAGGGAACTCCCCAGAACAGCTCACGAGGAGAGGAGAAAGTGGACCCTTCCATTGGGGAAACTGGAATGCTTGCGTAGGCAGAATGACTTGGAAAACACAAGGTGGAGTACCACCGATTTGCACAAAGACGAATACCCATTATTAGAACGCAGAATAAAATAAGCATCCATATTTAAAATGTGAAGCAAAGCAATCCTATTGAAACAACACCGCAATGTACAGGAAGGAAACAACAGAGCATTGTGTAGCAGATCATATTTCTGCTGTCTCAAAAAAGGACATTTCCCTTTTTCTTTTAGGGTCCAGTGTGCTTTGAAGATGTCGTTGTTCATTTCACGGAGGAGGAGTGGGCGATGCTGGATCCTGACCAGAGAGCTCTGCATAAGGACGTCATGGAGGAGAATCGTGGGATCGTGGCCTCTCTTGGTAAGCCTCCCTGTGGGATCGTCATATCTGCCTGGAAATTCAAAAAATACCTCTATGGGACCAACCTCATCTATTTTTACAGAGCTCAACAGCGCCCCCTATAACACCTGGGAAATTAACACCCCCACAATAAAGAGTAAATTACAGTTTTTTCTTTGAACAATCTTCCTCAAATTATTCCTTTTTCTACCACAATTGGGCTGGTCTGAACTTCTTCTTCTTATTAGTTAGGGTTATTAGTTAATCACATAGAGCAAAAAAAATAAAAAGTCATTTCCCCCCCCCCCTTTCAGTTCCGTTGCATTCCATTCCACATACCATGTCTGTAGTACTTTGATGTAATCTTCCGTCTCAGTCTTCTTCATTTCAGTGGTAAAATTGTTAGCAGATAAAAATATCCTGCCTCTCTTGAAGCCTGTGCGTTATCTTTCACCAATTTTTTTCCTTTTAAGTAACGCAACTAGTTTCGCACCTGGAAGTAGCTTCGGAGGAGTTCCGAGGCCCGCCGAGTGTTGTGCACCCAGTGCCTCACCCCCTCCTTCTTCCGAACTCGGGGGTGATTTATGGCAACAGCGGGTGAAAACTGCATCTCTCCCCATAATCAGCCTCTAATTACCTCTTGCGAGCTGGATAGATGTTAATATCCACCATCTTCCAAGGCGCCCCAGCGGCCCCCAGGCTGCTCTGAACTTCCGAGGCCATCTTAAATGCCAGCTTCAGAATTGTTAGGAAAGATAAGTAGCTTCAGGTTTTTGTTTTGTCAGTCTTGGGTTGACCAAAGCGACGACTGGCAGCGAAGCTCAGGTGCTGCCAGCCAGAGAAGAAGCAGGCCTAGGGAGAGGAGAGTTAGCAGCGGAAGGCAGAGAGGAGGGGGAGAGGAACTGTCATCTGAGCTCTGAACAAGGGGGAGAAGAAAAAGAGAGACAGAGTGACAGACAGCTGTGTGAGAGCTACAGGAGTGAGTCAGACGCTGGAATGCAGGAAGCATTCTCTGCCTAATTTAAAGATACTGGAAGAGAAGGTGGGGGCTTCCATGCTGGGGAAGGGGGAGGAGCTCAGTCTGGGCAACTCCATCTTGTGGGGAGGACGGTGAGTAGAGGAGCTCCGTCCAAGTTTGTTGTTTTAGCAATAAATCTGAAATTATTAACAGCCAGAGTCCTCCCACGTTTGTGGGAGAGACCAAGGATTGGCATTGGAGATGGAGGGGATGACATGACTGGGCCAAACAAAATCCATCCCAGAGAAGAGCTAGGCTTATGGAATCTCAGGTAGCAGTAGCAGTGATGAGGATGATACAATGGTACCTCGGTTTACAAACTTAATTTTTTCCAGAACAGGTAGCACTGTAGTAATAATAATAATTTTTTGTAATGGCTTGGCTCTCCCACAGAAGTGAGACACCGGCAGTAATTATCTCAGGTTTATTGCTCAAAAACATAAATCACTCTGGAGCTCTTTCACTCCGTGTCTGACTTCAAGTTTGCAGTTGCCAAGTCTAAACTCCGCCCCTTCCTCTTCTTCCAACAGGGGAAAAAACCCTTTCGCTTCTGCTCTTTCCCCTCCTCTCACTGACCTTTTTGCACCTTCGAGTTTTTGGGCTAGCTATTCCTGGCCTCTCCCCTTCTGTCTCTGAGCTAAGATTGGTATTTTGTGGATCTTTGCTATCTGCTGCCTGCTCTCTGTTCTCTGAAGCTCTGCCACTCGGCTGCCCCTCCTCCCTCTCACATTCCAGCTCACATTCCAGTGTCCTTATTTCTCTTTGCCTGCTTTCATACATTCCAGCCTCTGTCAGCTCCGGAACAAAGCTGACATTTTTATTTCTATCCTGCCCGTCTGGCTGGGTTGCCCCAGCCACTCTGGGCGGCTTCCAACACATATATAAACATGAAACATCAATAATAATATTCTGATCCCATATAAAGAGAACATTAACTTAAAATGAGCAACTTATACTGGTGGCCAAAATTGTGGAAACCTTTTGTGGAAAGTGTATTTCTGAGGTTTGATGGCTCATAACACCACTTTTCTGTGGAGTAATGTCGTTGTTGTTGTTTAATCGCTTAGTCGTGTCCGACTCTTCATGATCCCAGGGATCAGAGCACGCCAGGCACTCCTGTCTACCACTGTCTCCCGCAGTTTGGTAAAAATCATGCTCATAGCTTCGAGAACACTGTCCAACCATCTTGTCCTCTGTCATCCCCTTCTCCTTGTGCCCTCCATCTTTCCCAACATCAGGGTCTTTTCCAGGGAGTCTTCTCTTCTCATGAGGTGGCCAAAGTATTGGAGCCTCAGCTTCAGGGTCTGTCCTTCCAGTGAGCACTCAGGGCTGATTTCCTTAAGATTGGATAGGTTTGATCTTCTTGCAGTCCATGGGACTCTCAAGTGTCTCCTCCAGCACCATAATTCAAAAGCATCCATTCTTCTGCGATCAGCCTTCTTTATGGTCCAGCTTTCACTTCCATACATCACTACTGGGAAAACCGTAGCTTTAACTGTACGGACCTTTGTTGTCAAGGTGATGTCTCTACTTTTTAAGATGCTGTCTAGGTTTGTCATTGCTTTTCTCCCAAGAAGCAGGCATCTTTATATTTCGTGACTGCTATCACCATCTGCAGTGATCATGGAGCCCAAGGAAGTAAAATCTCTCACTGCCTCCATTTCTTCCCCTTCTATTTGCCAGGAGGTGATGGGACCAGTGGCCATGATCTTCGTTTTTTTGATGTTGAGCATCAGACCATATTTTGCGCTCTCCTCTTTCACCCTCAATAAAAGGTTCTTTAATTCCTCCTCACTTTCTGCCATCAAGGTTGTGTCATCTGCATATCTGGGGTTGTTGATATTTCTTCCAGCAATCTTAATTCCGGCTTGGGATTCATTCAGCCCAGCCTTCCGCATGATGAATTCTGCATATAAGTTAAATATGCAGGCAGACAATATACAGCCTTGCCATACTCCTTTCCCAATTTTGAACCAGTCAGTTGTTCCATATCTAGTTCTAACTGTAGCTTCTTGTCCCGCATAGAGATTTCTCAGGAGACAGATGAGGTGATCAGGCACTCCCATTTCTTTAAGAACTTGCCATAGTTTGCTGTGGTCGACACAGTCAAAGGCTTTTGCATAGTCAATGAAGCAGAAGTAGATGTCTTTCTGGAACTCTCTAGTTCCTCCATAATCCAGCGCATGTTTGCAATTTGGTCTTTGGTTCCTCTGCCCCTCCTAAATCCAGCTTGCACTTCTGGGAGTTCTCGGTCCACATACTGCTTAAGCCTGCCTTGTAGGATTTTAAGCATAACCTTGCTAGCGTGTGAAATGAGTGCAATTGTGTGGTAGTTGGAGCATTCTTTGGCACTGCCCTTCTTTGGGATTGGGATGTAGACCGATCTTCTCCAATCCTCTGGCCACTGCTGAGTTTTCCAAATTTGCTGGCATATTGAGTGTAGCATCTTAACAGCATCATCTTTTAAAATGTTAAATAGTTCAGCTGGAATATCATCACTTCCACTGGCCTTGTTATTAGCAGTGCTTTCTAAGGCCCATTTGACTTCACTCTCCAGGATCAAGCCATAAGTCAGAGCCTCCAGCTTAGCTCTTAGTCCAGAGGAATTTGGCCACCCTCCAGGTGCCCGGCTTGATTCCTTATGACCTCCCGTCTGCGACTCCCGGCAAGATCAAAGGAGGTCTCCAATCGGCGATTCTCCTCAACGTGAAGGAGAACACACCACTCCCCCTCACTCCTCTCCCAGGGAGGGGGAGAGAGACAGACAGAAATATATTTACATGTCTTTATTCCTGTCGTTCACCAGTACAGAGAAAACATGTCTGCACACTCTGCTTCCCAGTTGCAGAGAGAGAATAAACTCCACCCATGTACTTCCAGTACAGGGTCATGTGCTGCTCTGAGGTAACATCCGGCTCTCAGAGCACTTTACAAACAGTCCCAGTTTCCCACGGGACAATCCAATATCACCCACATCCTGTTTACCATTCCAGCCACCTGGTGCTTGCTTCTGCATTGCTCCTTTTTCGTAACAGTCTGGCTCAAGGTCAGCAACCACACTACTTGGGGTATACGAAGCATCCATTTCTTTCTGGTATAGTTCCTCTGTGTATTCTTGCCACCTCTTCTTGATGTCTTCTGCTTCTGTTAGGTCCTTTCCACTTTTGTCTTTTATTATGGTAATCTTTGTACGAAATGTTCCTTTCATATCTCCAATTTTCTTGAACAGATCTCTGGTTATTCCCATTCTATTGTTTTCCTCCATTTCTTTGCATTGCTCGTTTAAGAAGGCCTTCTTGTCTCTCCTTGCTATTTTTTGGAAATTTGCATTCAATTTCCTGTATCTTTCACTATCTCCCTCACATTTTGCTTGCCTTCTCTCCCCCGCTATTTGTAAGGCCTCATTGGACAGCCACTTTGCTTTCTTGCATTTCCTTTTCATTGGGATGGTTTTAGTTGCTGCCTCCTGTATAATGTTATGAGCCTCCATCCATAGTTCTTCAGGCACTCTGTCCACCAAATCTAAATCCTTAAACCTGTTCCTCACTTCCACTGTGTATTCATAAGGGATTTGACTTAGATTGTATCTTACCAGCCCAGTGGTTTTTCCTACTTTCTTCAGTTTAAGCTTGAATTTTGCTATAAGAAGCTGATGATCTGAGCCACAGTCAGCTCCAGGCCTTGTTTTTGCTGACTCTCCATCTTTGGCTGCAGAGAATATAATCAATCTGATTTCAATGCTGCCCATCTGGTGATGTCCATGTGTAGAGTCATCTCTTGTGTTGTTGGAAAAGAGTGTTTGTGATGACCAGCTTGTTCTCTTGGCAGAACTCTATTAGCCTTTGCCCTGCTTCGTTTTGAATTCCAAGGCCAAAGTTGCCAGTTGTTCCTTTTATCTCTTGACTCCCTACTTTAGCATTCTAATCCCCTATAATGAGAAGAACATCCTTCTTTGGTGTCACTTCTATAAGGTGTTGTAAGTCTTCATAGAATTGGTCAATTTCAGTTTCTTCAGCACCAGTGGTTGGTGCATAAACTTGGATTACTGTGATGTTAAAAGGTCTGCCAGGATGTCAATATTCTTGCCATCTCATTTTTGACCACATCCAACTTACCCAGGTTCATGGTTCTTACATTCCAGGTTCCTATGCAATATTTTTCTTTACAGCATTGGACTTTCCTTTCGCTTCCAGGCATATCCGCAACTCAGCGTCCTTTCGGCTTTGGCCCAGCCGCTTCATCAGCTCTGAATCTACTTGTACTTGTCCTCCGCTCTTCCTCAGTAGCATGTTGGATGTCTTCCGACCTGAGGGGCTCATCTTCCAGCGTCATAACTTTTATATACCTGTTGTCTTTGTCCATGGAGTTTTCTTGGCAGGGATACTGGAGTGGCTTGCCGGTTCCTGCTCCAGGTGGATCACGTTTGGTCAAAACTCTCCACTATGACCTGTCCGTCATATGCATGGCATATGCATGGCATAGCTCATAGCTTCTCTGAGTTATTCAAGCCCCTTCGCCACGGCAAGGCAGTGATCCATGAAGGGGTTTTAATTAATTAAAATTAATTAATTAATTTAATTAATTTAATTAATTACTTTAATTAATTAATTAGCTTTAATTACAGCCTTACAACGCCTTCCCATGAAGTTTTTAGTTCTGCAGCTGTGAGAATGTGAAACCAAGACTGAATTATTGCCTCTGTTAATTGGGCTTTATTGCTGGGTTGCCTTTGATTAACAAGTTTCTTTAGGCGGCCCCATAGATTTCCGATTGGGTTAAAATCTGAGCAATTCCCAGGACATTCTGGCAGTGGAATAGTATTATCTTGAAAGCACCGTTTGCACACAGCAGCAACATGACATGGAGCTGAATCTTGTTGAAATAGAAAGAAAAATAAATAAATAAATAAATAATATATATATATATATGCTTTAGTATCAGGGAAAAGATCACCTCCGGAAGGCTTCAGTTTGGGCTAAAGTATTTCCTTTATGTATTTGGGGCCATTTAGTCTTTCAAGCTTTGCTTGATAGATAACAATGGCTTTTTCCTTAGAATTCTAACATTTCGACCAATCCTTGCACTCAACTTCACATTACATTGCACCATGTCATCTTGTATACACCCAGATGATATTCTTCTGTCATGTTTGTGCCATTTCTTTAATTTTATTATGTTTTTCAACCTGACTAAATGAAAGAAGACAGAAAACCAACCAACTTGTTAGCAATCACGTAACACACTGAAAAAAGTCAACCTAAGCAAGTTGTGGTTCCTTTTTCTGTTTTTTTGGCTATAATGTTTGATAGAATACAGATAATTAAACAAACTTTGTTGAATTGCATTCTTGATTAAATTATCTTTCCATTGATATATAATTTTAGAATATTACTCCAAAAGAAGCAGAGTTTTGAGCCATCAAGCCTCTGAAATACATTTTTCTCCAAAAGGCTTCCGCAATTTTGACCACTACTGTATATCAAACAAAGCAACATTCAACAACACATCAGAATCTCATAATAAATATGTTGGTTAATGACAAACAACAGAGGTAATGAACACCCCCCCCCCCCGAGCTCCCTTCAGTTCTTCTCCATTTGTTCATGAGTGTCTAACCCCTTTTTGTCTGCATTGCAGATTGTGATGAATCGGAAATTGAGAACAAAGGTGACCACGATAAAATCCCCAGAGAGGAGAAGCCACGTAAAAATTTAGAGTGTGGAGAAAACTGCAATCAGAGCTCCCATTCCACTTCCCATCAACAAAATCTGATTGGAAATAAACCATATCGGTGTGTGGAATGTGGAAAGAGTTTCAGGAAGAGCTGCGATCTCACTTGCCATCAAAGAATTCATACAGGGGAGAAACCCTATCAGTGTGTGGAATGTGGAAAGAGCTTCACTGATAGCTCCGCTCTCACCTCCCATCAAAGAATTCATACAGGCGAGAAACCCTATGAGTGTGTGGAATGTGGAAAGAGCTTCAGGAAGAGCTACTCTCTCACTTCCCATCAAAGAATTCATACAGGGGAGAAACCCTATGAGTGTGTGGAATGTGGAAAATGGTTCAGTCAGAGCTCCCATCTCACTTCCCATCAAAGAATTCATACAGGGGAGAAACCCTATCAGTGTGTGGAATGTGGAAAGAGCTTCAGGAAGAGCTGCGATCTCACTTGCCATCAAAGAATTCATACAGGGGAGAAACCCTATCAGTGTGTGGAATGTGGAAAGAGCTTCATGAAGAGCTCCCATCTCACTTCCCATCAAAAAATTCATACAGGTGAGAAACCTTATCAGTGTGTAGAATGTGGAAAGAGCTTCAGTCAGAACTCCGATCTCACTTCCCATAAGCGAATTCATACAGGTGAGAAACCCTATCAGTGTGTGGAATGTGGAAAGAGCTTCAGGAAGAACTACCATCTCACTTCCCATCAAAGAATACATACAGGGGAGAAACCCTATCAGTGTGTGGAATGTGGAAAGAGCTTCAGGAAGAAGTACATGCTCACTTCTCATCAAAGAATTCATACAGGGGAGAAACCCTATCAGTGCATGGATTGCGGAAAGAGCTTTAGTCACAGCAATAGTCTCACTTCTCATCAAAGAATTCATACAGGGGAGAAACCCTATCAGTGCATGGAATGTGGAAAGAGCTTTAGTCAGAGCTCCTCTCTCACTTGTCATCACATAATTCATACACGGGAGAAACCCTATCAGTGTGTAGAATGTGGAAAGAGCTTCACTCATAGCTCCAGTCTCACTTTCCATCAAAGAATTCATACAGGGGAGAAACCCTATCAGTGTGTGGAATGTGGAAAGAGCTTCAGGAAGAACTCCCATCTCACTTCCCATAAAAGAATCCATTCAAAGATTGGAAAAACCATTTTATAGCTTTAGGAGCTAAGAAATCCGCACCTTTATTACCTGGCGTTTGGCTGATTGACATCTAATGCCTTTTGAACATGTGGTGTTTTGTGTTTTTATGTTGTAACCATCCTGAGACCTGTGGGTGTAGGAATAGGTACCAATGTTTAAAGACCTAGGCGTCTCCCCCCCCCCGTATAAAATATTTAAGGAGGCCTGTGGCGTTTGCTTTCCTAGGTGTATGACATCATACTGGGTCATAAGGAAAGGGTTAACTAAGTGTAAAATGATTAACCAGTAGGAACCCAAGGGGAGGAGTTAGAGTTGTTAAGAAGTGAGTCTGGAGTTAGAGAAGGGAGAGGGAGGATAAGTCTGTGGGTTGGGCTAGTTTGATGCGAGAGAGTGAGAGAATCTGTTAAGAGGAGTCAGTTAAACAGCTGGGATAATCAGTTAGAAGGTATTAGGAAGGTATAGGCCGGTAATGAAACTAAGGTTAAGAAACTGACAAGAAAAATTATCTGAAACCATAAACTTGTTAATGCTTATAAAATAAAGTTGTTTATTTGGTTTAATGTTAACAACTGTCTAGATGTAGTGTGTACCTGAGAGAAACGGGTTGGTGGCAGCGGGGAAGCGATCCAGTGGTGGCACAGGGATCAATAGACCGTCAAACGTCCAGGGACCCTGTGTGAACGCCACGAAAGTGTCGGCAGCTGTGGGATAACATCAATACGCCTGTGAAATCCATTCAGTACCCTGTGGTGGGATATTTAGATTGTTGCGCCTAGTCACCAAAAAAGCGACGGCAGCAGTGAAAAATTACAAATGAACATAAATACTAAGGCAGTTTTAATATTTCTATATGCGGAGAAAGCTTTCGACAACATTTCCTGGAGTTTTATGAAGAAAAATCTTCAGGGGATGGGGGTTGGTCAAGGTTTTGGAAATGGTATAGGTGCAATTTATTCAGAACAAAAGGCTAAACTAATTGTTAACAATGTGGTGACGGAGGAATTTAAGATAGAGAAAGGGACACGACAAGGTTGCCCAATTTCCCCATTGCTCTTTATTTCGGTCCTGGAGGTTCTCCTAAATATGATCAGAAGGGACCAACTGGTCAAAGGTATACAAGTCGGAGCCAAACAGTATAAATTGAAAGCATTTGCAGACGATCTAGTACTGATATTACAGGAGCCAGAATCTAGCACTAAAAGAGTATTGGAATTGATTCAAGAATTTGGTCAGGTTGCAGGATTTAAGTTGAATAAGTTAAAAACTAAGGTTCTAGAGAAAAATCTAACACCGATTGAGAAAGAGAGGTTTCAGACGGATACAGGTTTAACATTGGTCAAGAAAGTAAAATACCTGGGGGTTAATATGACCGCTAAGAACTTGAATTTATTTAAAGATAACTATGAAAAATGTTGGTCAGAAGTGAAAAAGGATTTAGAAATATGGTCAAATTTGAAGCTTTCCTTGCTAGGCCGTATTGCTGCTATAAAAATGAATGTATTGCCAAGAATGTTGTTTTTGTTTCAATCATTGCAAATTTTGGACAAAATGGACTGATTCAAGAATTGGCAGAGAGATATTTCTAGATTTGTCTGGCAGGGCAAGAAGCCCAGAATAAAATTTAAAATACTAACTGATGCAAAAGAAAGAGGTGGATTTGCCCTGCCAGACCTTAAACTTTACTATGAATCAGCTGCATTTTGCTGGCTGAAAGAATGGCTGCTTCTTGAGAACACAGACATTTTGGATTTAGAAGGTTTCAATAATGTATTTGGGTGGCATGCATATTTGTGGTATGACAAGGTCAAAGCACATAAAGCATTTAAAAACCATATTGTCAGGAAAGCATTGTTCAATGTCTGGATAAGATATAAAGACTTACTTGAAAATAAAACCCCAAGGTGGCTATCACTGATGGAAGCGAAGGCTCAGAAAAAGCTCAATATGGAGGCCAAATGGCCGAAATATTGGGAGATTTTGGAACAAGAAGGAGATAAATTGAAATTGCAAAGCTTTGAGAAACTAAAAGACAAAGTGCGAGATTGGCTTCATTATTATCAAATAAAGGAGGCTTACAATCTAGACAAGAAAATTGGCTTCCAGGTGGAAAAATCAAAATTGGAAACAGAACTGTTAGATCCCAATACCAAGATATTATCAAGAATGTATAACTTGCTGCTGAAATGGAATACTCAGGATGAAACGGTGAAATCTGCTATGATAAAATGGGCACAAGATGTCGGACATAACATTTGTTGGCTGACTGAGAACAGTTATGGACCACAGGTATGAAATTTACGGCATGTAATGCCCTAAGAGAGAATATTATGAAAATGATATACAGGTGGTACATGACACCAGTCAAGCTTGCAAAAATCTACCATTTGCCCGACAATAAATGTTGGAAATGTAAAGAAAATGAAGGTACATTCTTTCACCTCTGGTGGACGTGCCCAAAGATTAAGGCTTTCTGGGAGATGATATATAATGAAATGAAAGGGGTATTTAAATATACCTTCCTGAAGAAACCAGAGGCCTTTCTCTTGGGCATGGTCGGCCAATTGGTGTTAAAGAAGGATAGAACTTTTTTTAGGTATGCTACAACAGCAGCAAGAATACTCATTGCAAAGTATTGGAAGACACAAGATCTACCCACCCTGGAAGAATGGCAGATGAAAGTTATGGACGATATGGAACTGGCGGAAATGACTGGCAGAATCCGAGACCAGGGAGAAGAGTTGGTGGAAGAAGATTGGAAGAAATTTAAAGACTATTTACATAAATACTGCAAAATTAATGAATGTTAGAATGATGTTGGCATGAAGTTAAGTGGTTCTAGCAGTAATGTTATAAAGGAGTATGCAAAAATGGATTGTTATCAGGTGAGAATGTAAAGTTATAAATACATTAAGGTAGAGGAATAAGATAAAAATAAGGAGGGAAAGGATTTGCTGAATTAACTAATTGAACTGGAATACAAAAAAGGGAGGTGTGAGGAGGTCAAGGAAATATGTAAATGAAAGATAAGTTAGGAAAAGATTGATTTGTTTTTAACTGTTTTTCATTTTTCTGTACTTTGTATTTTTTCTTTTTCTCTTGTTTTTCTTATTTTGTAACCTTTTTTGTAACCTTTTTTGAAACTTTAATAAATATCTTTAAAAAACATGGGATTTGAGGCGGGATCAGATAGATACGCCTGTGTTGGGGAAAACAATACACTTGGAGGGGGAAGGGTGAATCTTTGAAGTGATTACCTAGCCTGAGTGTGTAGTTGTAAAATACCCAAGGTAAGCCGCAAAGCCAAAATAACAAGGAAAAAGAGAGCTCAAAATCTGTTCTGGCAGAGGGTTTAGGCTCGTGGTCAGAGGAAGTAAGCTTAAAGGGTTAGAGAGAAAACCCATAGCAGAACTTTGGGACCAGAGTCTTGAGAGAAGCCTAGCCAGAGGGAACGGTACTGAGAGGAAAGTTCTCTTATTTTGTTAATTTACTGACAATTCTCGCTCACACATTATGCTGCCCAAAAAGATAAGAAACCCCGTGAGGGAAACAACTTATGAAAGTTCTTAAGGAGAGGAGAATGGAAATCCTCAGAGGGAAGAACAGTGTTTAGAAAATGTAACTAACATTCAACCTGAGGCAGGAGGTCCAAAATTCTCTGAAGACTTTGTAAATTGGAACTTAGAACAAGAATATAAATTGGAATTAGAAAAGATTAGATCTGTACTAGAAATAGAAAGAATTAAAGCTGAAAGTGAGAGCGAAAGAATTAGGGCTGAGCAGGAGAGCGAAAGAATGAGAGCTGAGCAGGAGAGGGAAAGTGAGAGTGAAAGAATGCAATTTCAGCTGGAGATGAGGAAACTGGAATTAGCAGCTATGGAAAATCAAAATAATAGTAATAACACCAGTAGTCAAACTCAAGTGAAGGTAGATTTAAAGCGTTTTCCTGTGTTTAAGGAAAAAGATAGCCCTGAGGCTTTTATTATATCATTTGAAAGAGCTTGTCAAGATTTTCAAGTGAAAGATGAAGATAAGATGAAGATACTTAGAGCCAAAATAAGTGGTGCATTAGCTGAAATCTCTGCCCAAATGACTGAGGACCAATCCAAAAATGTTGATATGTTTAAGCAACTAATATACACCAGGTTTGGGATTATCCCAGAACAACTGAGAAAGAAATTTAGAAGTGTGACTGAAGTGAGGGAGGAAACATACGCTCAGCTTGGGGCTAAAATCTCAAACTACCTCACAAAATGGTTAGAACAGGAGAGGGCAGACTCCGTTCCAAAAATCAGAGAAGTGTTTGCTCTGGAACAATTTTATGAAATGATAAACGGCCAATTAAAATATCTTATAAAGGAAAGGCACCCTTGATCGCTTCAAGAAGCCGCTAACTTAGCTGACCAAATAAATGAAATAAGGGACCATAGGTTTGATGAACCAAGTTTTGGCGGGAAAGTGTGGGGGACTGCCAGAAATAGATTCCAACAGGCAAAGGGAAACCCATCTTCAGAGACAGACAAGGGAAATAGGCCATTGTCAAAAGGGCAAAATGACAAGGCCCAAGCAAACACCAGTCTCACTGAGGAGAAAGGGTGGAAAACAAATTATACAAATCCCAAAGAACTGAAATGCTGGGGATGTGGAAAATTTGGCCACAAAAATTTTAATTGTAGAGCTGGAGGGGGAAAGTCTGTCAATATTAGCCCTCCAAAAAAAAAAACATTGTATCAAAGCAGCTGAGGAGAGCCAAGCTAGTCAGGATAGGCCGAAGCCTGCTGAAGTGGTGGAGGCTAAAGTGGCACATTGCTATGCCATTAAACAAGACAATCTTCTTTTGAAAAACGCTGGGGAAATTATTTGGATTGAAGGGAAGAGATTTCTAGGGTTAAAAGATACAGGCTCGCAAGTCACTATTGTCCACCCAGAGATAATCTGTCCCACCAAAATAATTCCAGGGAAAGTTATGCGATTAAAAGGAATTTCAAAGCAGCCTGAGGTATTACCTGTTGCAGAGATCCATGTTAAGTTCCAAGATTGGTCAGGACAGTGGCAGGTTGCCATTTCTGAGGAGATTCCCACTGCTGTGCTGATCGGATGGGATCTCTTAGAGCATGAACAGAGTTCTTTTGTAGTACTCACTCCAAGGGGCGTTAACAGTCACCCAATGCTGAGGGGAATGCTACTGTTGCCAAAGGAGACAGAGCTGAGGAACAGATCTCTGAGGGGAGAAATGAAGCCCTGCTGGTTCCTTTTACAAAAAACCAAAAACCTAGTTTTGCCCAAGAACAGAAAGAAGATGCTGATTTAATTAATTGTTTTGAGGCAGCCCAAACAAAGCAGAAAACCTGGTACGACAAAAAGGCCAGAGTAAGAACTTTTGAACCCAATAGTGAAGTGTTGCTACTGAGACCAACCAAAGGAAATAAAATGCAACTAGCAAGGAAGGAACCATACAAAATCGTGTCCAAAATGAGTGATGTAAATTACGTAATCCAACAAGGGGAAGAAGGGCATCAGGTGGTTCGTGTGAACATGTTAAAGCCTTATCTTAGACCAGAAGGCTGGACAATGTATGCAATACGTGAAGATCCAGACGAAGCCGATAGAACATGCTGGGAAGGGAGAGGGGAGCAATTGTGCAATCTACAAGAAATTAAGATAGCTCCTACATTAACCCTTAATCAGCAGGTGGAGGTTAAACAGATCCTACAAGATTATAAGGAAATTTTCAGTAATACTCCAGGTAGAGCTAAGGGAGTTGTACATCATATCGACACCGGGGATGCCGAGCCCATTGCTGTAACCCCCTATAGAATAACTAAGGGAGTTGTACATCATATCGACACCGGGTATGCCGAGCCCATTGCTGTAACCCCCTATAGGATAACAGGAGAATATGTGGGGAAAGTTAGCAATGAGGTAAGGGAGATCTTGAAGGCAGGGATCATAACCCCTTCGGAAAGCCCCTGGGTAGCATCCAAAGTGTTGTTAGACAAACCTGAGGGATCTATCAGATTTTGCCTGGATTATAGGAAGCTGAACCATGTCACTAAAGCAGATGCATATCCAATGCCACATTTAGATAACCTGATCGAAGCTATAGGCCAGGGTCATTACATCACCTGCCTAGACTTAACAAAGGGATACTATCAAGTAAAAATGGACCCTAGGAACCAGGAGAAAACTGTGTTTAGAAGTCGCATAGGGCTGTTTGAGTTTAAAGAATGCGCCAGCCACTTTTCAGCGACTGGTGGACAAAATCCTGAACGGATTATGAGGGTTCACAGTTGCTTATTTAGACAATATTGCTGTGTACAGTCCAACTTGGGATAAACACAAAGAGCACTTAGGGATAGTGCTACAGCGAATTAAAGAGGCGGGCTTAACCATCAAAGCTAGCAAATGCCAGATAGGGGGCTCGATTATTCAATACCTGGGACACATGTTGGGAGGAGGAGTGATGAAACCTTTAGAGACAAAGGTAGAAGCCATTTCAAAATGGCCTACCCCTACCTCCAAGAAGAAAGAGCTTTCCTAGGACTAGCCGGTTATTATCGAATATTTATTCCAAAATTTAGTGAGTTAGCAGCGCCTTTATCTGACCTAACTCGGAAGAAGGAGCCAGATATGGTTAAATGGACAGCAGCGTGTCAGCAGGCCTTTGATGCCTTAAAAAGCGCCTTGACGTCAGGACCAGTCCTTGTTGCTCCTAATTATGATCGTGAGTTCACCGTCTTCACCGATGCCTCTAATGCCAGGATCGGGGCCATACTGTGTCAACACTTAGAGAAGGACGACCTGCGTCCGATCACCTTCATAAGCAAGAAATTACTTCCGAAGGAAAGACATTTTCGACCATCGAGAAGGAATGCCTTGCCATCGTGTGGGCATTATAGAAACATCTGGGGCCGAACAGCAAGGGTGAATGGTCAGTACATAAGATAAGGGCCGAACTTTTATCTTATGTACTGACCATTCACCCTTGCTGTGGCTGAGAACAATGAAAAACAGTAAGTTGATGAGGTGGGCCCTATCGCTGCAAGACTTTAATTTTACAATTAAAAATGTGAAAGGGTCCCTGAACACCATTGCAGATGCCTTATCAAAAAGACCTGCGGTTGAAAGTTAACCAGTGCACAGTTATAATTTTTCTGTAGTTAACTGAATACCTAAGATATATCAGGTTTTATGTATAAGTGTATATTTTGCCAGAACAAAGTAATTGATGTACCAATGTTATGTGGGATGTGAAGGGTGTAATAACAGATTAGTAAATGTTTATTTGCATTAGATATGTAATGCTGTGGAAACAGTATAGGTGCAATATATTCTGAACAAAAGGCCAAACTAATTGTTAATAATGTGGTGACGGAGGAATTTAAGATAGAGAAAGGGACACGACAAGGTTGCCCAATTTCCCCATTGCTTTTTATATAGGTCCTGGAGGTCCTCTTAAATATGATTAGAAGGGACCAATTGGTTAAGGGTATACAAGTCGGAGCCAAATAGTACAAATTGAAAGCATTTGCAGATGATCTCGTATTGACATTACAGGAGCCAGAATCTAGCACCAAAAGAGTATTGGAACTGATTCAAGAATTTGGTCAGGTTGCAGGATTTAAGTTGAATAAGCTAAAAACTAAGGTTTTAGAGAAAAATCTAACAGTGATTGAGAGAGAGAGGTTTCAGAAGGAGACAAGTTTAACATTGGTCAAGAAAGTGAAATACCTGGGGGTTAATATGACAGCTAAGAATGTGAATTTATTCAAAGATAACTATGAAAAATGTTGGATGGAAGTCAAAAAAGATTTAGAAATATGGTCAAATTTGAAGCTTTCATTGCTAGGCCGTATTGCCGCGATAAAAATGTATCGCCAAGAATGTTGTTTTTGTTTCAAACACTGCAAATTTTGGACAAAATGGACTGTTTCAAGAAGTGGCAGAGAGATATTTCTAGATTTGTCTGACAGGGCAAGAAGCCCAGAATAAAATTTAAAATACTAACTGATGCAAAAGAAAGAGGTGGATTTGCCCTGCCAGACCTTAAACTTTACTATGAATCAGCTGCATTTTGCTGGCTGAAAGAATGGCTGCTTCTTGAGAACACAGACATTTTGGACTTAGAAGGTTTCAATAATGTATTTGGGTGGCATGCATATTTGTGGTATGATAAGGTCAAAGCACAAAAGCGTTTAAAAACCATATTGTCAGGAAAGCATTCTTTAATGTCTGGATAAGATATAAAGACCTACTTGAAAATATAACCCCAATGTGGTTGTCACCGATGGAAGCGAAGGCTCAGAAAAAGCTCAATATGGAGGCCAAATGGCCGAAATATTGGGAAATTTTGGAACAAGAAGGAGATAAATTGAAATTGCAGAGCTTTGAGAAACTAAAAGACAAAGTGCGAGATTGGCTTCATTATTATCAAATAATAGAGGCATACAATTTGGACAAGAAAATTGGCTTCCAGGTGGAAAAATCAAAATTGGAAACAGAACTGTTAGACCCCAAAACTAAGATTTTATCAAGAATGTATAACTTGCTGCTGAAATGGAACACTCAGGATGAAACGGTGAAATCTGCTATGATTAAATGGGCACAAGATGTTGGACATAACATTATGTTGGCTGACTGGGAACAGTTATGGAGCACAGGTATGAAATTTACGGCATGTAATGCCTTAAGATAGAATATTATGAAAATGATATACAGGTGGTACATGACACCAGTCAAGCTTGCAAAAATATATCATTTGCCCGAAAATAAATGCTGGAAATGTAAAGAAACTGAAGGTACATTCTTTCACCTTTGGTGGACGTGCCCAAGGATTAAGGCTTTCTGGGAGATGATCTATAATGAAATGAAAAAGGTATTTAAATATACCTTCCTGAAGAAACCAGAGGCCTTTCTCCTGGGCATGGTCGGCCAATTGGTGTTAAAGAAGGATAGAACTTTTTTTATGTATGCCACAACAGCAGCAAGAATACTTATCGCAAAGTATTGGAAGACACAAGATCTACCCACCCGGGAAGAATGGCAGATGAAGGTGATGGAGTACATGGAACTGGCGGAAATGACTGGCAGAATCCGAGACCAGGGAGAAGAGTCGGTAGAAGAAGATTGGAAGAAATTTAAAGACTATCTACAGAAATACTGTAAAATTAAGGAATGTTAGAAGGATGCTTGAATGAAGTTATGTGGTTTTAGCAGTAATGTTACAAAGGGGTATGTAAAAATGGATTGTTAACAGGTGAGAATGTAAAGTTAAAATATATTAAGATAAATTATTAAGATAAAAGCAAAAATGGAAAGGATTTGCTGAAATAACTAATTGAACTAGAATACAAAGAAGGGAGGTGTGAGGAGGTCAGGGAAACAAGTAAATGAAAGACAAGACATGGAAAGACCGGCTTGTTTTTAATTGTTTTTATTTTTCTGTATTTTGTATTTTTTGTTTCTTTTTCTTTCTTTTTTCATTTTTGTAACTTTTTTGAAACTTTAATAAATATTATTATTATTTTTTTTTTAAAAAGATATGTAATGCTGATTGATCAGGAGAATAACTACCGTAATTTTCGCTCCATAACACACACTTTTTTGCTCCTAGAAAGTAAGGGGAAATGCCTGTGTGTGTTACGGAGCGAATGCACTGGACTGGAGCCCTGGCTGCCGTCAGTCAAGCAAAGCGTCTGTCCCGCTTTGCGCGGCTCTCGCTTTGCTTGCTTTAAAGCAACCTACGGAGGAGCCGGGGAGGAGGGAGTGAAGGAGAGCCATGGCAGCAAAGCGGGAAGCAGCCGCTTACACGGGAGGAGGGACAGACGGGAGCCATAGCGAGCCGGAAGGAGGCAGGCGGTTAAACGCCAGCAGGCGCTTTTAAAAGCGTTGCGTAGTCAGCAACAGCTGCTGCAGCCTCAGCTAGCAAAGGTCTCTCTCTAAACGGAGCAACGTTTGCTCTAAACGGAGCAATGAGGCTGCAGAGGGACGGCAGGGCACAGGAGGGGTTGGATTGGGAAGGGAAAAGATTAAGCAACCAGCAGCAAAAAAAAACCCAACCTCGAGCTCTGAGCCACGCAGTGAAAACCAGGAAGTAAAAAAGAAGGCTGGGGAAGGCAAGGGATGAGGGAGAGGGGAAAACTATGCAAATCCCCCCCCCTCAGCTGATCCGCTGGGGACGGGAGCTGGAGTGTGCTTTTTTACTTCTGCAGCTTGTTTTCAGGCAGGATAGATTTGAGCATTGTCTGGGTCCTAGTTCCCCTACCGCTTTTTTGTGCTCCATTCTATTGCTGCTGGTGGCTGCTTATCTCTCAAACTGAACCTGATACCAGTAGCCACGTGTACAAACAAAGTAGAAGGCTGCAAGGAGGAGCGCTTTTACACAGCTAATGGCGAATCCCCTGCAATCCAAGTCCTCCTCACTTGCTCAAATCTATTCTGCCTCAAAACAAGGAGCGGAAGGAAGAGGCGGCAAACTGTTAAATGGAAAAAACCCCAGGCACAGGGCAGATACCTTAAGTATACCTTTAAAGCAACAGTGCTCTTTCCCTCCCTCCTCCCCGCTCAGCTCGCCGAAAGGATCCTTCTCCACCCACCCCACGCGTGTTCCTTGTCCCTTGAGTGCTTTTCATTCCCTCCCCACTTAAAACGTGGTTACAAAGCACGATCCACATGGATCCTCAGGATTTTTGCACTGGGTCACCCCAAATTCACCATCAGATCACATGTCTGTGGCCACAGCATGAACCACAAAAATCATACATCCACTGTTTCGTTTAGAATATTTTTTTCTTCTTTTCCTCCTCTAAAAACTACGTGCGTCTTATGGTCAGGTGCGTGTTATAGGGCAAAAAATACGGTAGGTTAAGTTATCCCTCCTGAGTCAATCTTCTTAAGGGGGGAGGTATGTGGCGTTAGCCCTCCTAGGTGTGTGACATCATACTGGGTCATAAGTGTTGTGACGTGGGGTTTGTGATTTCAGCTCTCTTGACATAATATGCTGGAGACAGTTCTGTAGTAACACTTCTTTATTTAAGCAAACAAGACTGGGAACTGAGGAGGGGAGAGCTACATTTATAGGGACAGGGAACTAGCTAGAAAGGATACATTTTGGAGGGAACAATATCAGGCAATCACAGTCCTGCCTTTTGGAGGAAACCAATAAGACAGAGGATCCAAATACAGCAGCTTAAATGAACCAATAGTAGCTGTACCCTCTGGAACCAAAAGGCAGTTACTTTACCCTAATGCAAATACAGACAATAATAATACAGATATAAAATCCTTTGACTCAATACACAACACCCCTCCCCCCCTAGTGAGCACCGCAGACGTAATCTCTCAGGTACTGTGGGGTCCTACAACTTCTGCTTGATCTCCTGACAACAGGTGTTGCCGGTTCTGGATTGGATGTTACCTGTGGTGGTGGGGGGGTGCTATAGGGGTTTCGTCAGGAACAGATGGAGTCCCAGACATGGCAGGGTCCCCTACCTGTACCTCGTCATCCTGAGGACTAGCAGACCCTGGTTCATTTGCTGAAGCCCCTGGTGACTGCACCTCTGGGCCATTTTCACTCTGGTCTTGCAGCTCTGCGTCGTTAGCCAGGGATGAATTATCTGACCCCTCCCTGCTGAGCACCCGGCGCCTCAGCTGATCTATATGTCTCTTCCAAACTTGCCCATTTTCCAAGGTCACATAATAGGACACAGATCCACTAGTCCGGGTGACCACACCAGCCACCCACCGCGAACCTCGTGAATAGTTCCTCACCCAGACCAGATCTTCAGGGGCGAGATGCCTTGTTGTGTCAGTCTCAGCCTGGGGGGTTGCTCTTGAATTACGGTTTGGCATTTTATCGGGGTGGACATAATCCAGCACCGTTACCAGTCTTCTACCCAAGAGCAGCTCAGCTGGCGACTTGCCCGTCGCAGTACACGGCGTCGCATGCTGCTAAAATAACATTCGCGCGATGCGAGCTGACCAGTTACCCTCCATTAAGCACGCAATGGATTCTTTGGCTGTTCTTACCATGCGCTCAGCCTGCCCATTGGAGGATGGGTGAAAGGGCGCGGATGTGACCCCTCTTATGAAGTTATCAGCCAAGAATGCCCTGAATTATTGGGATACAAAAGCTGCCCCATTATCTGATACAATGGTCTCAGGTAACCCGTGGGTTGCAAACAGCTGCCTCAACACCTTGATTACGGCAGCTGATGCCATGCTAGGGACCATCGCCACTTCTAACCATTTGGAATATGCATTGACGATAACCAAAAAGACCTTCCCCTGGAATGGCCCAGCAAAATCTAAGTGCAGCCGGCTCCAGGGAGATCTGGACTGCTCCCACCAGTGAACTGGTGCTCTGGCCACCTCTGGCCGCACCTCTTGGCATGCCTTGCATGTTCGTACCCATTGTTCTATGTTCTGGTCCATTCCAGGCCACCACACATAGCATCGGGCTAGCGACTTCATCCTGACCATTCCCGGGTGTCCCATGTGAAGCGTCTCAAGAACCCTGTTTCTCAGTGGTGCTGGGATGATCACCCTATCTCCCCACAGGAGACAACCCTTATGCATGGACAACTCGTGCTGCCTTGTCGCATAAGGCCTGAATTTGTCTTCATGCGGACCACCTGGCCACCCCCTCCCCACCCAAGTGAGCACACGGGAGAGAACAGCATCTTTCCTCGTTTTCTCAGCTATATCAGTAGCCGTTACAGGAGCCCCCGGAAGTGTTTCCAGCATCATTATGTGCTCCGCTGAAGCAGGATCCACATTGCTCCCGCCAGGAAGAGGCAATCGACTCAGCGCATCAGCGTGGCACAACCGTTTCCCCGGCACATGGGTCAAGGTGTACTGGAACCCGTTCAGGAATATAGACCAATGCAACATTCTGGGGGAGAGAATTTGTGGCGTTTGTTTGTTCGGGTTGAACAACCCTAACAGTGGTTTGTGGTCCGTTTCAATGGAGAAATGGCGACCATACACATAATCATGGAACTTTTTGATTCCTGCCACAATTGCAAGCGCCTCTTTGTCAATTTGAGCATAGTTGCGCTCCGTGGGCGACAACGTACGGGAATAGAAAGAGATGGGCTTTTCCGACCCATCTGGTTCCCTATGACTCAGCACCGCCCCCAGGCCGTATTGAGAGGCATCACATGCCAGGACCAGCGGCTTCGACTCATCATAATGAGCAAGGACGCTCCTGCTACTCAGCATTCCTCGCAAGGAGTCAAAAGCCTTCTGCTGCCCCTGCCCCCATCGCCACACATTCTTTTTCTGCAACAGTCGATGTAATGGTTCAGCTACCGAAGCTTTCTGGGGTAAGAACGAATGATAAAAGTTAATAAGTCCCAGGAATGACTGCAACTGCGTCTTGTTCTGTGGTCGTGGTGCCTCGATGATGGCCTTAATCTTAGCATCTGTGGGGTGGATGCCTGATGCATCAATTTTAAACCCCAAGAAATCCACAGTTGGCACCCCAAAACTGCATTTTTCCTTTTTCAGTTGCAACCCCACCTCCTTGAACTTGAGCAACACTGCACGGACACACGCAACCAGTTCCTGTGGGTCTTTTCCAGCAATCAAAACGTCATCAAAAAATGGCAAGACCCCCGGCAGACCTCTTAACAGGCGTTCCATGAGCCCTTGAAAAATCCCTGGGGCCACACAAACTCCAAATTGTAATCTGTTAACTCTGAACGCCCCTTTATGTGTGACAATAGTCTGTGCTTCCGCTGATTGTGGGGTTACTGGCAGCTGTTGGTAAGCTTGTGCCAGGTCAATTTTGGCGAACACCTTGCCCCCAGCCAGTTTAGCCAACAGATGTGATACGACTGGAATGGGGTATGAGTTTCCCCTGAGTGCCTTATTGATAGTACATTTGTAATCTGCACAGATCCTGACTTCCCCATTTGCTTTAAGGGGCGTGACGATTGGAGTCTCCCACTGAGCAGAGTCCACGGGTGAGAGAACTCCCTGCTTGACCAATTTATCCAGCTCTGCTTCGATCTTGGGTTGCAGTGCAAATGGCACTCGCCTTGGTTTGAGTCGGATTGGGGCCACCCCAGGGTCCAATTCGAAGTCAACTGGGGGCCCTTTATAACGACCCAGTTTTCCATTGAAGAGACCAGCAAATTCTTTGCATAATGCCTCGCTCATCTCAGGGCAGGTTTGGATTGAATTAAGCCCTGATATACTCAGTCCCAGGGCGGGGAACCAGTCAGTGCCCAGGAGACTGGGGCGACTGCCCTTCGCAACCACCAGTTTGAGTACCGCCTGTTTGTCCCGGAACTGTACCCTCACGGCACACATTCCCATGACATGGATGCGGCCCGCTGAGTATGACTGCAAGTTTGCCGGGAAGGGCTCCAGAGGGGGCAACTTACCCCTGGGGAAGAATGCCCTCGCGGTCTGGTCCGACACGATAGTGAATCCAGATCCGGAGTCCACCTCCATGTCGCACAGCTGACCCTCAATCTTCACCTTGACGTGTGCCTTGCCTTGCGCTAGAAACTGCACGACCCTCCCGTTGATCTCCGTTATGTAGTGGCAGTCCTTTAGAACATGGTTTGCCGTGGACGGTCTGCGATGCTCCAGTCTAGTTGCTCCTGTCGCTCCCAACGCCGCCGATCTACAGACCCTGGCGATGTGACCTGTCTTCCCGCACGTCCGGCACATAGCATCCCGGAAACAACAACTCTTCCGCTCATGGTTTCCGCCACAACCAGGGCACCTGCCTCGGTGATCTTTGTGCACTGTGCAGGCCTGACGCACTGACTCGACCCCACAGACTGGGCTTTGGCTCGGAGTAGCCTCTAGCTCGTCCATGGCATGCGCAACTTCAATCTGTGGCTTAGGGGCCTTGCGACTGGCATCAAGCTCCTCTCTTTCATAATTCTCCGTGGCGGTGGCCTCCTTCAAGGCTGAAGCAAGGGTAACCTCTTCTTTAGCCACGATGCGTCTTCTGGCTTTCTTGCTGCTCAGACCACCGATAAACTGATCCAGGAGAGTCTCTTCCAGATCTTGGAAGTCGCAGTGCTGAGCGAGCTTCCGCAGTTCAGCTAGGAATGCAGATACAGACTCCCCAGCACGCTGCTGCCTCTTATGAAACTCCAACCGCAGGGCCATCTTGGTCTCAGTAGGCGCCAAATGGCTTGTCAGGCAGGCAAGGATATCTTTGAGAGGTGTCTCACTTAGCTTCGCTGGAGCAAGCAATGCCTTGGCCAGCTTGAAGGTCTCAGGCCCACAGTAGCTCAGGAATGTGGCCCTTCTTTTGCTGGCATCGGTGATCCCTTGAGCCACTGCGAAGAACTCAAAGTGTTTGACGTAGTCTTCCCACGGGTGGGGCTCTGATGCCTGGAAGGGCTCCAATACCCTTGGACTCTCCATTGTCCTGTGGGCAGGGTCGTCTTCTCAGCCAGTCAGTGAGTCTTGTTCTTAGCTACAATCCGGACTCTGAGGCAGGGCTGCGTTTAACCGCTCCTCAGCATTCCGGATCCCACCTTCGTCGCCAGTTGTTGTGACGTGGGGTTTGTGATTTCAGCTCTCTTGACATAATATGCTGGAGACAGTTCTGTAGTAACACTTCTTTATTTAAGCAAACAAGACTGGGAACTGAGGAGGGGAGAGCTACATTTATAGGGACAGGGAACTAGCTAGAAAGGATACATTTTGGAGGGAACAATATCAGGCAATCACAGTCCTGCCTTTTGGAGGAAACCAATAAGACAGAGGATCCAAATACAGCAGCTTAAATGAACCAATAGTAGCTGTACCCTCTGGAACCAAAAGGCAGTTACTTTACCCTAATGCAAATACAGACAATAATAATACAGATATAAAATCCTTTGACTCAATACACAACAATAAGGAAAGGGTTAACTAAGTGTAAAATGATTACAAGGCTACCCCCCAGGTTGGTTTGTTATTTTCAAACGCAACCTTTTATTATTCCGCAACTTACCACACAATTTCTCTTTCAATTTGCCCTCTTAAAAAATAAAATAAATAAACACACAAAGGAGGAAAACAAAATACAAGAAAATACAAATGTGGACCGGTCCGATCCTTACGGGCCAAACTTGTGTCCCCAGCAGCTCCCGGACTACAATTCCCATCATCCCTCCCCATTGGTCCTGCTAGTTAGGGATGATGGGAGTTGTAATCCAAAACCAGCTGGAGACCCAATTTGCTTTAAAGGGAAAGTAGGCTGGCCCTGTGACACCCTCTGCTGGCCAAAAGCACTGCCCCAGAATCTGAACCACCCCCAGTACTGCTAATTGAAATTTAGAGAGCCCTCTGCCTGGTTCCCTGTAGCTTTGCTTCTCGCAATGAGGGAACCGCCAGAAGGCCCTCAGAACTGGACCTCCGTGTCCAGGCAGAATGATGGGGGTGGAGACACTCCTTCACGTATACTGGGCTGAGGCCATTTAGGGCTTTAAAGGTCAGCACCTTTGAATTGTGCTTGGAAACATACTGGGAGCCAATGTAGGTCGTTCAAGACACGGGGACTGACTGAGCGGATGGCGAGATGCTTTCAGCCTAAGACACTTGCCAGGTTCTAAAATGGCCGTGCAGGTTAGATTCACGACCCTGGCAGGCTGGATTCATCCCGCGGAACATAGTTTGAGGACCCCTGGCCTACAATGACTGGCAGCTGCTCCCCAGTTTCAGGCAGGGATTTCGTCCAGCCCTTGCAGGAGATGTCAGGGGTTGACGCTGGGACATTCTGCATGCCAAGCAGATGCTCTAGGGCTCCCCATGTTTCCCTAGCCTTTCAACGTTATGCTATTAGCAACCCTGGAGATTCCACCTGCCTCTTTCGAAAGGAGAACACTCTCCTGATCAAATAATAATAATAATTTAATAATCAATTTAATAAATAATAATAATAATAATAATAATAATAATAATAGTAATAGTAATATATTTATACCCTGCCCACCTGGCTGGGTTCCCAAGCCACTCTGGGCGGCTTCCAACAAAATATTAAAATACAATAGTCCATCAAATATTAAAAGCTTCCCTAAACATAATAACAACAACCATCCATTTTCAGTCCTTTGAATTAGCAATTAAGCATTTCTGGAAAGGGAAATAGCATACTTTTGTATATTAGCATAAAAAGCGTGCATAAGAAATTCTCATAAATTTCTAGCATAAATTCTCATTTATGATGAGATTGGGATTTATTTATTTTGAACTTCGCTGGGTTCCTCCTTGGCAGCCAGTGCAATTGTTTCAGCAGGGCTAGAACTCAGGACCCGCTGCCTTGAGGGACATCTAAGAGTCGTTTGGCAGGGGAAGGGTCTCCCTTGGGAGGTGGTGGACTCTCCTTCCTTGGAGGTTTCTAAGCAGGGATCGGAGGGCCATCTGCCATGGATGCTTTAGGGAGATTCCTGCATTGCTGGGGGTTGGACTAGATGACCCTGGGATCCCCTCCTATCTCTCCACTCCGGAATTCTAGGAGGAGCTTCCTTGCCTCCTGCAAAGCCCTTTTCCCTGCAAGTTCTTCCTCTGGTTTCTGGCCAAGGGAGGGAGATGCTCAGAGTCCAGCCAAGAGCCTCACCCCCAAAAGGATATCTGGGCATTGGCGTAGCCAGGGGGGCAGTTGCCCCCCAAAATCCATTAAAAATAATAAGAATCTCAGGTTCTGCGGAGCGAGAGAGGGCTGAGCTGGAGGGACTCGGCTTGGCAAGGGTTAAAGGGAAGTGAGCTGCCTTCCTAGAGAGGCCAGGAAGCAAGAGGGGGCCAGGTCCTCCATAGCCAAGGCCCCTCCCTCCCCAGGCCTTTCCTTGCTTTGGTGTCTCTCCTGCAAGGGCTGCCTCGCTGTCCCCTCCTGGGATCTGGTGAGTCTCCTCTCTCTCCCCCCAGAGGGTGCAGTGGGGAGACGGGGGGGGGGTCCCAGGGCTGCAGCAGGAGAGGGTGCCTGGGGGGCCTGATCAGGGAGGGGCCAGGTCTGCCACGCTCTCCTTCCTGGAGATCAGAGGATCCCAAACTCATTTGGCCCTCCGCCCCCCCTTTCGGAAAAAAATCTCCCTTCTTTAAACAAAGGAGTCCCTGGGACTTTAACTCTGTGTGACATCGCTCAGCCTCATTGCACAACAGAGGAAACATGTGCAAATGGTTTTCCAAAGCTGGACGAGGAGGTGAACTAGCCCCCCCCCCAAGAAAACCTCACGTGGAGGGAGGAAGGAAAGGTGGGAGAGAAAGGCCAGGAACAAAGAGAGGGATCCCAGCCCATTTTCTGGCTGCTGCACTGCGGACCAGTTTCCCAGTCGTCTCCAAGGGCAGCTCCCCACGGAGGCCACTGCAGCAATCCCCTCGTACCCAGAGCATGGCATCCCAGGACCACATCCTCTCTGTGCCAAAGGGATTGTTGCTGGCAAAGAAGCCGGAAATGGGCGCTGCTACTCACCAAGCCTCCAGGGACCTTGGCATGAATGGCTGTGTGTGTGTGTGTGTGTGTGTGTGTGTGAAGCTATCTAACAGAATAATAATAATAAATTACCCGCCTAAATTTCAAGGGAGATGTCTTTGGCTTTGCCCACTTGGCCCTCAGGGGGTTGGTCAGATACATACCTGGCCCTCAGAGCAAAGAAAAAGAGACCCCACCCCAGGAGTCTGTCTGGAGAGCGGCAGAGAGTCCAAGTGCAAGAAAAGGAGACAGAAGCAGGGGAGTGGGGGTGGGGGTGGGGAGCAACTCCTGAGGACCCCCACTAGAGCCAAGTATCCATTTTCACAAGATACAAACGATTCTCTTGTCAGTTGGTTCTGACTTCATGCATTGACTGGAAGGCTGCAGAAACCAGGTTGATTAATCTCCCATAAATCCCTTCAGTTGCCTCCACATTTTGCATTGCTAGAAGGCTAGAGACTTAGTTCTTCTCCTCTTTCTTTTCAAAAAGATAGCTCATGGTCTGGGATGCAGTACAGTCCAGCCCTGGTTCCCAGCAAGACTCATCCATGCTTCCTCAGGGAACCATTCCCCACCTTCAGTTGCCTCCAACAACATTTTGCATTGCAATCTTCTTTCTAGGAGAGCTTCCTCTCCTCCTCCTCCTCCTCCTCCTCCTCCTTCTTCTTCAGAAAATAGCTCATGGTTTGCTTGCTAAGGGAAGCTTTTTCTTCCTCTGACCTGCAAATTCTGTAACAAAACAATGTATTTGCTTTGTAGGATTTCCTTGAGCTTTTCAGTACGACAGACAGAACTTGGCAGAAGTCCAAAGGGTTCCTTGCGATCTCTCAGAGGCTTCCTGAGAGCACACATGGATGAGCAAGACTTAGCTGGCCCTGTAACAGGAAGAGGCCATGGCAGCCAAACTGGGAGCAGTGGGGGATTCTGGGAAAACCCAGTGCAGAAGATCCTGGGTGAGGAGGACACCCTCCGCTCAGAGGTGCAGAGCCAGCAGTTGAGGCAGTTCTGCTGCCAGGAGGCCAAAGGACCCCGAGAGGTTTGCAGCCGACTCTACCACTTTTGCCACCAGTGGCTGAAGCCAGAAAGGCACACGAAAGCTGAGATGCTGGACCTGGTGATCTTGGAGCAGTTCCTGGCTGTCCTTCCCCCGGAGATGGAGAGCTGGGTGAGGGACTGCGGAGCGGAGACCAGTTCCCAGGCGGTGGCCCTGGCCGAAGGTTTCCTCCTGAGTCAGGCAGAGGAGAGAAAGCAGGTGAGAGAGACTTTACTCTGGATACTCCCAAGGGGCTCCAAACAGGATGGAGAACATCCCATAATGATCTGCTGATGGCCCATCCATTTTCTGAGAAAGCATCCATGGAATGAGATCTCACACCCTTCAAGTCTTTGTCATTCTCTGTCTAATATTTCTCACCATTCTCTGTTTTAAATCCTTGTTTTTTTTTCAGGGAAAGGATCTCTTTGCAGAAATGGACCTGGATTCCTGTGAGGCAGAGAGGCCTCCATTGGACACAAGAGAGAGGCCACTGGGTAAGGAGGAAGGTGGTTTTTCTCAGTTTGGTCTCATTCTGTTGGTTTTCCAACTCATCTGAGGGTTCTTTTCATCTTGCTTTGGGGGGAGACAGTTGGGAAGAAGGGTCCAGAGGAGGGGAGATGTATTTCTGCACAACTAACATATAAAATGGGCACAAACGTCCAAATGCTCTCAGCAGGTAAGGATTTCTCAAAGGCCCATCTGCAGTTAGAGATGCCCTGTTTCACCTGTGAGAGAATCAGGCACTCCTGGCATCATGCTTACCTATTTTCTCTTGCAGGTGACAGAAGGATGCCGGCAAGACCTCCTGATCCGTCTTTTCATGGGGGCAGAAGGGAAGCAGCAGCTGTGGAACCAGATCAGGTCAGGGGAAGCTGCCTTGTGGGGACAGAGGCTGAGGGATGGAGCAATGTCATGGACTGGTTGGGGACAGAGGAATGGTGGGAGGATACAGCTGGGGAACCAGGAAGGAAGATGGCTGAGAGCCAAAGAAGTGGAGGTAGAAGAAGGATGGGCGGTCAGAGGGGGAAGAGGGGGAAGCCTGGGAAGAGGAGGTGTCAGAAGCTGAAGGGGTTACAGGGCTTAGTGAGCTGGGAGACTCTGTGGCAGAATGCAGTGCAGAATCAGAGGCAGAAGAGGAAGGAGGCGAGTGGGAGAGGAAGGTCGGGAGGCAGAGGTGAGTCAGGATAAGGAAGTGCCACCGGTGGATCCCTCTTCTTTTTCCAGAAGCCACCCTCCCTGCTTGTCTCTCAGAGCCAGGAGACCCTGTGCATTGCAGGAATCTCTGCTAGATCATGCTAGAGACAGATGGCCATTCAAAACAGTCTTATTTTTTTTCTTGACTAGGGTTACCAGACGTCCCCTTTTCGCAGGGACTGTCCTCAGATTTGTGAATAATTCTGCGGACAAATACCATCCCTGGAATGTCCCCAGATTTCATCTAATGTCCCCGGGAAATGCAGCAGTGGCAGTCTCAGCAGCCAAGAGCTGCCTGAGAGATCCCTGCCCCCTCCTGCTTGCACGCAAGTAGCAGTTGGGATGGGGCTGCTCCGAAAGGCAGTGTAAAGCCTCGCTTCGCAGCTAAGGGATCTACGCTCCCTCCTGCTAGCATGCAAGTAGGAATGGAATTGGGGCTGCTCCGATGAGAAGGGAGGCATCGCGCTGCCCGAGCCTTGCCGCTGCTCTTGGCCTTCCTTCTTCGCCTTCCATGCCTGACCCACCGTGCAGCGCTTCCCCACCACCACCACCGAAGAACCAACAATTCAGGGGCTACCCAGGCTCATGGAGAAAGGAGATAGAAGCCTCGGAGGAAGGGGAACCGTGGCGGTTGAGGTCAAGGTGGTGGCCGCCCCTCTGCCACCTCCATCGCTGCAGCATCAACGTACCACACATATAGTATTATTTATTTATATATTTATACTTAGTGTCCCCGGATTCATTGAAAAAAATCTGGTAACCTTTTACAAGATTCATCAATGAATGCTAAAATTGGTTTCTAAGTGGTGGACAAATGTGAACAAATAGTGGCCTGGATTCACCTAACCAGCCCCATCGGCTGCAAAATGGGGCCTGCCCCCCATTGCTCCCCCCTCCATGCCCCCATGAACCCCTTGAATTTGGCTCTAGGGCATTGGGAGGGAACTCCCTAGAACAGCTCAGGAGGAGAGGAGAAAGTGGATCCTTCCATCAGGCAAACTGGAATGCTTGCGTAGGCAAAATGACTTGGAAAACACAATGTGGAGAACCACGTATTTGCACAAAGACAAATACGCATAATTAAAACGCAGAATAAAATAAGCATCCATATTTGAAATGTGCAGCAAAGCAACCCTATTGAAACAACACCACAATATACAGGAAGGAAACAACAGAGCATTGTGTAGCAGATCATATTTCTGCTGTCTCAGAGGAGGACATTTCCATTTTCATTTAGGGTTCATTGTGCTTTGAAGATGTCGCTGTTCGTTTCACGGACGAGGAGTGGGCGTTGCTGGATCCTGACCAGAGAGCTCTGCATAAGGATGTCATGGAGGAGAATCGTGGGATCGTGGCCTCTCTTGGTAAGGCTCCCTGTGGGATCGCCATATCAGACTGGAACTTCAAAAACTACCTCTATGGGACCAACCTCATCTATTTTCACAAAGCTCAACAGTGCCCCCTATAACACCTGGGAACCTAACACCCCCACAATAAAGAGTAAATTACAGTTTTTTCTTTGAACAATCTTTCTCAAATTATTCCTTTTTCTAGCAGGATTGGGCTGGTCTGAACTTCTGAGGCACAAATACAAGATGGGTGACACCTGGCTTGAGAGCAGTACATGTGAAAAGGATCTAGGAGTCTTGGTTGACCACAAACTTGACATGAGCCAACAGTGTGACGCGGCAGCTAAAAAAGCCAATGCAATTCTGGGCTGCATCAATAGGAGTATAGCATCTAGATCAAGGGAAGTAATAGTGCCACTGTATTCTGCTCTGGTCAGACCTCACCTGGAGTACTGTGTCCAGTTCTGGGCACCACAGTTCAAGAAGGACATTGACAAACTGGAACGTGTCCAGAGGAGGGCAACCAAAATGGTCAAAGGCCTGGAAACGATGCCTTATGAGGAACGGCTAAGGGAGCTGGGCATGTTTAGCCTGGAGAAGATGAGGTTAAGGGGTGATATGATAGCCATGTTCAAATATATAAAAGGATGTCACATAGAGGAGGGAGAAAGGTTGTTTTCTGCTGCTCCAGAGAAGCGGACATGGAGCAATGGATCCAAACTACAAGAAAGAAGATTCCACCTAAACATTAGGAAGAACTTCCTGACAGTAAGAGCTGTTCGACAGTGGAATTTGCTGCCAAGGAGTGTGGTGGAGTCTCCTTCTTTGGAGGTCTTTAAGCAGAGGCTTGACAACCATATGTCAGGAGTGCTCTGATGGTGTTTCCTGCTTGGCAGGAGGTTGGACTCGATGGCCCTTGTGGTCTCTTCCAACTCTATGATTCTGTGATTCTGTGATCTTAAATGTCAGCTTCAGAATTGTTAGGAAAGATAAGTGGCTTCAGGTTTTTGTTTTTGCTCCTGTCAGTCTTGGGTTGACCAAAGAGACGACTGACATTGGAGATGGCACCACTGTGATAATAATAGTAATTTTTATTTCTATCCTGCCCATCTCTCTGGGTTGCCTCAGCCACTCTGAGCGGCACAACACATATATAATCATGAAACATAAATAATAATAATCTGAACCCATATAAAAAGAACATTAACTTTAAAATTAACAACTTATACTAGAGGCCAAACTTGTGTAAATCTTTTGTGAAACGTGTATTTCTGAGGTTTGATGTCTCATAACACCACTTTTGTGTGGAGTAATACCATAAAATTATAGAGCAATGGAAAGACAATTTAATGAAGAATGTAATGCAATGACTTTTATGAAGGAGTATTTATTAGAACAGCAATCATAAAGAAAAAAACGTGAAACCTTTGGTAACCATTGGTAACCTTTAGCTTTCATTACGGCCTTACAACGCCTTTCCATGAAGTGAACCAAGTTTTTAGTTCTGCAGCTGTAAGAATGCCAAACCAAGACTGAATTATTGTCTCTGTTAATTGGGCTTTATTGCTGGGTTGCTTCTGACTAATAAGTTTCTTTAGTCGGCTCTATAGATTTCTGATTGGGTTAATGTTTGGGCTATTCCCAGGCCATTCCGGCAGTGAAATAAGATTATCTTGAAAGCACCTTTTGCACTCAGCAGCAACATGACATGGAGCTGAATCTTGTTGAAATAGAAAACAAACAAACAAACAAACAAACAAACAAATATAAATGCTTCCGTATCTGGGTAAAGATCACCTGTGGAACACTTCAGTTTGGGCTCAAGTATTTCATTGATGCGTTTTGTTGTTGTTTAGTCGTTTAGTCGTGTCCTACTCTTCGTGACCCCATGGACCAGAGCACGCCAGGCACTCCTGTCTTCCACTGCCTCCCGTAGTTTGGTCAGACTCATGTTTGTAGCTTCGAGAACACTGTCCAACCATCTCGTCCTCTGTCGTTCCCTTCTCCTTGTGCCCTCCATCTTTCCCAACATCAGGGTCTTTTCCAGGGAGTCTTCTCTTCTCATGAGGTGGCCAAAGTATTGGAGCCTCACCTTCACGATCTGTCCTTCCAGTGAGCACTCAGGGCTGATTTCCTTCAGAATGGATAGGTTTGATCTTCTTGCAGTCCATGGGACTCTCAAGAGTCTCCTCCAGCACCATAATTCAAAAGCATCAATTCTTCAGCGATCAGCCTTCTTTATGGTGATGCGTTTTACATTCCCATTAATGACGCATATTCTGCCCACACCTTTTGCTGCCATGCAACCCCAGATCATCACACTATCTGCGTGTTTCACGGTCGGTGTAATGCAAGTAGGATGTAAATCTCTGATTCTCGCATATTTCATGCCATCAATACCAAGCAAGGAGATTTGGGTCTCAGTGCTCCAAATAACACTGTCCCATTGTTCCACTGTCCAGTTAACATGGGTTTAATCATGAGAGATAACAATGGCTTTTTTAAAAAATTCTAACATTTAGACCAGTCCTAGCACTCAACTTCACAGTACATTGCTCCATGTCATCTTGTATACACCCATATGATTTTCTTCTGTCATGTAGGGACAGTCTCTCCATTCTTTGATCGTTATCTGCCCTTGTGCACTTTTTCCTGCCTTTACCAGTCTGATTTTATAGTGATTGAGTCTCTTTATACCTCTTCAAAAATATAGAAAGGCCATCTTTGGTTAAGTTTTTCCCAATCTTTCATCTAATTTCTTCATAACAGTAGCCTTGTTCACTTAATACTACAATTTTACATCTCTTTCTGGGTGACCAGTCAACTTTTTGTGCCATTTCTATAATTTTATAATGTTTTACAACCTAAGCAAATTGTGCTTTCTTTCTCTGGTTACTTGGCTATAACATTTGCTAGAATGCGGATAATTAAATGAACTTTGTTGAATTGCATTCTTGATTAAATTATCTTCCCATTGATATATAATTTTATGATATTACTCCAAAAGAAGTGGTGTTATGAGCCATCAAACCTCTGAAATACACTTTTTTCCAAAAAGCTTCAATAATTTTGACCACTACTGTATATCAAACAAAGCAACATTCAACAACACATCACAATCTCATAATTAATATGTTGGTTAATGACAAACAACACAGGTAATGAGCACACACCCTTCAGTTCTTCTCCATTTGTTCCTGAGGCTCTAACCCCTTTTTGTCTCCATTGCAGATTGTGATGAAACGGAAATAGGGAACAAAGGTGACCATGACAAAATCCCCAGAGAGGACAAGCCATGTAAAAATTTGGAGTGTGCAGAAATGTGTAGTCAGAGCTCCCATTCCACTTCCCATCAACAAAATCTCATTGGAAAGAAACTCTATCAGTGCATGGAATGTGGAAAAAGCTTCCGTCACAGCTCCAAACTCACTACCCATCGAAGAATTCATACAGGGGAGAAACCCTATCAGTGTGTGGAATGTGGAAAGAGCTTCAGTCAGAACTCCCATCTCACTTGCCATCAAAGAATTCATACAGGGGAGAAACCCTATCAGTGTGTGGAATGTGGAAAGAGCTTCAGATTCAGCAACGATCTCACTTCCCATAAGAGAATTCATACAGGAGAGAATCCCTATCAGTGCGTAGTATGTGGAAAGAGCTTGAAGAATAACTCCAGTCTCACTTCCCATCAGAGAATTCATACAGGGGAGAAACCCTATCAGTGTGTAGAATGTGGAAAGAGCTTCAGGAAGAGCTGCGATCTCACTTGCCATCAAAGAATTCATACAGGGGAGAAACCCTATCAGTGTGTGGAATGTGGAAAGAGCTTCAGTCAGAGCACCCATCTCACTTCCCATCAAAGAATTCATACAGGGGAGAAACCCTATCAGTGTGTGGAATGTGGAAAGAGCTTCAGTCAGAGCTCCGATCTCACTTCCCATCAAAGAATTCATACAGGAGCGAAACCCTATCAGTGTGTGGAATGTGGAAAGAGCTTCAGTCACAGCCACCGTCTCACTTCCCATAAAAGAATTCATACAGGAGCGAAACCCTATCAGTGTGTGGAATGTGGAAAGAGCTTCAGTCACAGCCACAGTCTCACTTCCCATAAAATAATTCATACAGGGGAGAAACCCTATCAGTGTGTGGAATGTGGAAAGAGCTTCAGGAAGAAGGACATTCTCACTTCTCATCAAAGAATTCATACAGGGGAGAAACCCTATCAGTGCATGGAATGCGGAAAGAGCTTTAGTCACAGCAATAGTCTCACTTCTCATCAAAGAATTCATACAGGGGAGAAACCCTATCAGTGCATGGAATGCGGAAAGAGCTTTAGTCACAGCAATAGTCTCACTTCTCATCAAAGAATTCATACAGGGGAGAAACCCTATCAGTGCATGGAATGTGGAAAGAGCTTCACTCAGACATCCAGTCTCACTTCCCATCAAAGAATTCATACAGGGGAGAAACCCTATCAGTGTGTGGAATGTGGATGGAGCTTCAGTCAAAGCTCCAAACTCACTTCCCATAAAAGAATCCATTCAAAGGTGGGAAAAACCATTTTACAGCTTTAGGAGCTAAGAAATCCGCACCTTTATTACCTGGCATTTGGCTGATTGACATTTAATGCCTTTTGAACATGTGGTGTTTTGTGTTTTTATTTTGTAACCATCCTGAGACCTGTGGGTGTAGGAATAGGTACCAATGTTTAAAGACCTAGGCGTCTCCCCCCCCCCATAAAATATTTAAGGAGGCCTGTGGCGTCTGCTTTCCTAGGTTTATGACATCATACTGGGTCATAAGGAAAGGGTTAAATGTGTAAAATGAAAGTGTAAAATGATTAACCAGTAGGAACCCAAGGGGAGGAGTTAGAGTTGTTAAGAGGTGAGTCTGGAGTTAGAGAAGGAGGGAGCATAAGTCTGTGGGTTGGGCTAGTTTGATGCGAGAAAGTGAGAGAATCTGTTAAGAGGAGTCAGTTAAACAGCTGGGATAATCAGTTAGAAGGTATTAGGAAGGTATAGGCTGGTAATAAAACTAAGGTTAAGGAACTGACAAGAAAAAAATGCGGAAAGAGCTTTAGTCACAGCAATAGTCTCACTTCTCATCAAATAATTCATACAGGGGAGAAACCATATCAGTGTGTGGAATGTGGAAAGAGCTTCAGTCACAGTCAGAATCACACTTCCCATCAAAGAATCCATACAAAGGTTGGAAAAACCATTATACAGATTTAGGAGCCAGGCAAATCCACACTTTTTAAACCAGTCCTTGGCTGATTGACATTTAATGCCCTTTTAAAATGTGGTGTTTTGTGTTGTTGTTTTTTTAATGTTGTAACCATCCTTAGACCTGTGGGTGTAGGGAATAGCTGCCAACTTTCTGCACCACCTAGAGTACCCACAGAATTGTGGCTTCTACTGGCAACACACATAGGAGAACAAATGAAAGACAAACACAAGGGGCAGGAAAAAACCTGGAAAGGGCCATACCAAATGGACATCCGGTGTGAAGAGGTCACTGTCCCCACTGCTGAACAATGCCACAGGTAGAGGATTTGAAATGCTAGAAGTGTTCTCGTGGGCAAGGGGAGCTGCTGGGAAATTGAACTACGGGCTCAAAATATTACTTTTTTAAAAAGTTGCTGCCATTATAGGCATTACAGGCAAAAAGATGGAAAAAACTGCGACCAGGGCTACGTGCTGAGCTGGGTGATTGACAGTGGGGCCAGTCACCACCTCATGCCATCGCCATCTAGTGTTTTTTTGTGGAACTGCAAGGCTGTGAAAACTGGAAGAAGTGTAACTCTTGCAGATGGTTCCAAGCACCAAATAACTATGTCTGGCTCTGTTTATTGTTTTTTTTTTACAGGCGGAGATTGAGGCCTATGTCGTTCCAGAGATGCAGTGCTGTTTGCTTTCTGTTTCCTCTCTTGTCCATGATGGATTCAAAGTGTGTTTTGAAAATAATGTTTATTCCATTTCCAGAGGTGGGCAACAACTGGTCAGTGTTGAGTGCAAAGACAGGCTGTTTGTGCTAGAAACGCCTATTGCAGGTAAAGGTCCCACTGAGGATGCACAAGCACAGTGTGCTAAGGTTCCCATTCATGATGGGTGCCATCATGGCATTTGGCACCAGAGAATGTCATATGTCAACTGGGGGTACGTGAAGAAGGTCCCAGGGTGCACTGAGGGATGCAAGATGAAGGCATGTGACAAATACCTGGAATGCAGGGCCTTCAAGAAAGCCAAGGTTCAGACGTGCTCTTATCCTAGGTGTGACAGGGTAACCACAAAACTTTTTGAGCTAGTCAATGCAGACCTTTGGAGCCATATGCCAGTTGCCAGGTGGGGTGGGGCCAAATTTGTGTTATCTCTGGTGGATGATTATTCCAGAAATGGGTGGATTTTCTCTCTGAAGCACAAGTGAGAGGCCGCTGCTTTGGTGAAAGACAGGATAATGGCAGTAGATCAACAGATCTCACTGCAGGTCAAGAGCTTTCAATCAGATTGCGGTGGAGAGTTCACCAGGTCTGTGTTGCAGAACTTCTGCCAGAAAGGCATATGTCACAGGTTGACTAGCAAATTCTCCTCAGGAGAATGGAGTTGCAGAATGCAGGGAGAGAACGCTGCAGGAGGCAACCGGAGCCATGCTCTTTGACACAGGGTTGCCCCAGCAGTTTTGGGTGGAAGCGTGGAAATCTGTGTCCTTCACTCAGAACCCTTCTTACAGTTCTGTAGTAGGGGACACGCCCTATTTTCTGCTGCCCAAGGTGCATTTCTTCTTCTTTTCCTACAATCCCTAACAATAATGCTTCAGGCTTTTTTACAAAAGTTAATTGGAACATTTTCTTCAACTTATTGTATATCATTTCCCAGAATTTTTTTATTTTATTACAATCCCACCGCATATGGTAAAAAGTCCCTTCTTTTTCTTACCTTTCCAACATATATTTGAGCTGGTTTTATACATTCTTCCTATCTGCACTGGTGATATATAGCATCTATACATCATTTTCATGTAATTTTCTTTCAGCAAAGAGCAGTCTTTAAATTTTAAATCAGTTTTCCACAATCTTCCCCAATCTTCAAACATTATATTACGACCTATATCTTGTGCTCATTTAATCATGACTGATTTCACCTCTTCATCTTTTGTTTCCCATTCTAGCAGAATACTATATGCACCTTTCAGCAACTTCCCTTTCCCTTCTACGACTTCCTTTTGAAATCTAGATGTCGTGTAGCTAAATCCTTTCTTATTGTCTTCTTTGTATATTTCATGTAGTTGCCGATAGCGTAACCAACTCTGAAAGTGGTCTTTTATTTCCTTGTAATCTCTTTGTTTGCATTTTCCTTCTTGATCCTTTAACAAGTCAGCATACGTAAGCCACTTTCCTTTCTTTCCAAGTGGTTTGAGCAGTAAAGCTTCATGTGGTGAAAGCCACCAAGGGGTCTTCTGTTCTAACCTATCTTTATACAGTAGTACCTCGGGTTACATACACTTCAGGTTACACACTCCGCTAACCCAGAAATAGTGCTTCAGGTTAAGAACTTTGCTTCAGGATGAGAACAGAAATCGCGCGGCGGCAGCAGGAGCCCCATTAGCTAAAGTGGTGCTTCAGGTTAAGAACAGTTTCAGGTTAAGAACGGACCTCCGGAACAAATTAAGTACTTAACCTGGGGTACCACTGTATCTCTCCCATATGCTCATTAGTGATTTCCTAATAATATGGTTATACAAACTTTTTTTATATACCTTCCCTTTCCCATGCCATAAATATGCGTGAAACCCCCCTCCCCTGATAAACCTGAAAATTTATTTCTGCCATTTTTTGAAACATTTTGAAAAATCTTTCACAATTACTGGGACTGATTGAAAGAGGAATAGCATTTTTGGCAGAACATTCATTTTAACCACTTAAATTCATCTAATCTAAATACTGGACTACACAATAGCCCGATCTATTTGAAACCTTAAAATGCATGAGAATCCTCCATAGGGCTGTAGGTAATAAGACACTATACATTGAACATAAAAGCAATTATACACAAAAATTGGGTGTCCCCCCCCCTTGTGGAAATAACATACTGTCAGACACATGTTAGCATTCCTACATAATATCACACAATACACCATATACTAATTAAATATCAGTTGCATATCTTGAGGCAATTGTGATCTTTTACATATCTTTTCAATCCTGGGGCACAGAGTCTTGAGGTTTAAAAGGTGAGAGAATGTGCTTGCAATTCAACTTTCCCCCCTTTGTCAGCCCCCCCCCCGTCAGTCTATATCCTTTGGAAAGAGATAGCTGTGGTCACTCTGGTGTCTTTTGTTGTTGCTACTGCAGGTAATGAATAGTCTTGTGGTCACGAGGTCTGCGTTGGCATCTGTAGAAGGGATATCCTGTAGGTGGGGGGCAGGACTTTTGGGACTTAATGACACAGTTATAAAGGGAAGAGGTAAAAGCCAAAAAGGCGAGAATCTTCTTGAGTTTTCTTGGGAAGCTGCAAGCATTTTATTCATTTCACTATTATTATCTTAGCGAGTTAAGCATTTTATTCATTTCAATATTATGATCACATTTCCATATACCGGTATTTACTACTGTTATTATATGCTAAAAATACAAAAAAAGTAAAAATATAAAAAGAAAACAAAAGTAAAAAAGATAGATTACCAGTTAAACATTTTCTTCCAGATGAAAAATTAATGGACTTGATTCAAAGATAGCAGATTTTTAAAAAAGTTATTATTAAATATTAAATAATACAAAGATATTATCAAAACCACACAGATTGTTACTGGACTGGAACCTTAAGGACTAGGAGGTGAAGGAGGTGATGGTGAAATGGGCACACGATTGTAGCTATCCAATCAAGATGAAAAATGGGGGGAATTATGGAAAAAGACATAAAATTCACCATGTGCTATCTGATTTTTAGATGGTACCTGACCCCATCCAAATCAGTCAAAATAAATAAGTATCAGCAATAAGTGCTGCAGATGCAGACAAAATGAGGGAACCTTATTCCACAAGTGGTGGACATGTCCCCAAAGGGAAAATAAAATAAAGTAAAAAAAAAGCTATTTATTTTAAAGAAAACCAAAGCTTTCCTATTTGATATTCTAACAATAAGCATACCAAATGAAAATAAAAGAGTGTTTCTTTACACAACAACAGCGGCTAGGATGTTAATAGCAAAATACTGGGAAATGAGTTAATATCAACAAAAGATGAGTGGCAATTAAAGTTGTGCTAGTACCTTGAACTAGCCACAATGCCAGAACTTCCAAGAGACTGAGATCTACTCCCAGTAATAAAAATCCTGCTAGTGATCTACCCATTGTCTTTGCCCAGAGTTCTTGAGCTTTTCTCAGGGAGCAGTGACCAGAGCTGTGGACCGAACACTAGATCATTTAACAAATTAAAATTATATAAACAATTGTGCTATAAAAGTACATGCCATATATGAAGTATCACGATAATAGAACTTTTAACACAGTGGTTTCTTCGGTGAACAACAACTCTTGCAGTGTATATAGACAGGCGCAGCATTGATTTTAGCTACAGGTGACAGAAATCTGCAGCTGTAAGGTTCTCTTCTTTAAGTGACCCCTTTAAAACAACAAATGTAAAACAAACTTTATCCATCACAGGTTTGTTAATTTGTTAAAATATGTTGAATTACAACATTATATTCATTTATATTACTTAGAATATGTACAACGGATGGAGCCCATGAGAGCAAAACAGGGCATTATTCCGGAAATCCTTGTCAACACTGTGGAACTGTAATAGGCTCCAATTTGGACTTTATGAACGTATGTGGAACAGCAACTAGCAGACATTTGGTCTTTCGAATGAACTGATTTACTGGGGACTTCCATCTATATTATTGCAATTTATGTGTTGTTTATGTGCAAGATATTGTGATAAGAATGTATAGAAGAGTATTGTTTATGTGAATGCACAGCCGATTACATCTTGTGTGTTTGTCAATTCCGGGAACAGCATTCCTGACCCAGATTTTCACAGGAAGTCCCTAAGATGATTCCCCTTTCAAACAGGATACGTGAACCTAGGACAGTAGGGTCCTCCTCTCTGGCAGATGGAGAAACCCTTCCTCAAAGCCCCCCTCCCCCACTTCCCCATGGGGTCTCCCACACCACCCATCACTCACCAGGATGGCTTTGGCCGTCTCCTGCTTGGAGCACTTCTGGGTTCGGAGCCCCCTGGGCTGAGCTGCCTGGCAGTTCTGAATCACCTCCGGCAGGTACAGCTGATCTTCCTCCAGCAGCTGAAAGGCAAAAGTCAGTTCCTCACGAAGGGAGGGCTTCTCCACATTCGAGAGGGCAGAGTGGGGGGCAAGGAGGGCAGGTCTGAGTCCCTGCTCTGGTTCTCTCCAATACTCACCTCTGGGGGAGGGATGTGCAACCGCACATCTGCAAAGAGAAGGACATGGGGACAGGTGAGTCCGTCTCTGAGCTCCTGGCAAGGCTATTCCAAGAGTTTTCTCCTGGATTCCAAGTCCTACTGCAGGGGATGAGGGACACCCCAGGCCTTAGGGGCCAATCCTGGTCTCCTTCAAGCAGAATGTGGCTCCCCAGGCCAGGGGTAGGTAAACTAATCCGGCCCGTCTTCTCAATCTGGCCCGTGGATAATTCGGGAATCAGTGTGTTTTTACATGAGTAGAATGTGTCCTTTTATTTAAAATTTATTTAAAATGCCTCTCTGGGTTATTTGTGGGGCATAGGAATTCATTCATCCCCCCCCCATATAGTCTGGCCCCCTACATAATAATAATAATAATAATAATAATAATAATAATAATAATAATAATTTATTATTTATACTGAAGGGAGGGTGTTCCACAGGGTGGGCGCCACTACCGAGAAGGCCCTCTGTCTGGTTCCCTGTAACCTCGCTTCTCGCAATGAGGGAACCTCCAGAAGGCTCTCGGAGTTGGACCTCAGTGTCCAGGCTGGACGAGGGGGTGGAGACGCTCCTTGGTCTGAGGAACGGTGGACCGGCCCACGGCTGAAAAAGGATGCTGACCCCCTCCCCAGGCTAACAAGATGATCAATATTCGGTTCCACTCCACCCTTTCAAAATTTAAATATCAAAACAGATCCCAACTTTCAGAGCATGTAAATCACAGGAGTGGAAAACCGCTGCGCCACTCACAGAAATAGGACTGTACTTCCTTCTCCCATCTTTAAAGTATACGTAAGGAACCTCAACTCCTCTCTTCAAGCCAAAAGGCAACACTTCTCCGTCCCCGAGTAAAACCCCTGGGCTTTCATTGGTAGAGCCGCCATCATGTCAGTGGCGTTTACCTCAGCGCGACGCAAGGACTGACTGAGCGGGCGGCGAGATGCTTTCAGCCTCGGACACTTGGCGGGTTCTGAAATGGCCGTGCAGGCCAGATTCAGGACCCTGGCAGGCTGGATTTGGCCCACGGGACATGGTTTGAGGACCCCTGGCCTACACTGACTGGGACATTCTGCATGCCAAGCAGATTCTCTAGGGCTCCCCATAGTTCACTAACCTTTCAATGTTATGCTATTAGCAACCGTGGAGATTCCACCTCCCTCTTTCGAAAGGAGAAAACTCACCTGATCAATTAATAATAATAATAATAATAATAATAATAATAATAATAATAATATATTTATACCCACCCACCTGGCTGGCTTCCCCAGCCACTCTGGGCAGCTTCCAACAAAATATTAAAATACAATAGTCCATCAAATATTAAAAGCTTCCCTAGACATAAAAATAACAACCATCCATTTTCAGTCAATTGAATTAGCAATTAATCATTTCTGGAAAGGGAAATGGCATACTTTTTTATTAGCCTAAAAAGCATGCATGAGAAAGTATTACTCATTTATGATGAGAATAGGATTAATTTATTTTGAAATTTGCTTGGTCCCTCCTTGGTAGCCAGTGTGATTGTTTCAGCAGGGCTAGAACTCAGGACCCGCTGCCTTGAGGGACATCTAAGAGCAGTTGGGCAGGGGAAAGGTCTCCCTTGGGAGGTGATGGACTCTCCTTCCTTGGAGGTTTCTAAGCAGAGATCGGACGGCCATCTGCCATGGATGCTTTAGCTGAGATTCCTGCATTGCTGGGGGTTGGACTAGATGACCCTGGGATCCCCTCCTATCTCTCCACTCCGGAATTCTAGGAAGAGCTTCCTTGCCTCCTGCAAAGCCCTTTTCCCTGCAAGCTTTTCCTCTGGTTTCTGGCCAAGGGAGGGAGATGCTCAGAGTCCAGCCAAGAGCCTCACCCCCAAAAGGATATCTGGGCATTGGCATAGCCAGGGTGGCAGCTGCCCCCCTAAATCCATAAAAAATAATAAGAATCTGAGGTTCTGCCAAGCGAGAGAGGGCTGAGCTGGAGGGACTCGGCTTGGCAAGGGTTAAAGAGAAGTGAGCTGCCTTCCTAGAGAGGCCAGGAAGCAAGAGGGGGCAGGTCCTCCAGAGCCAAGGCCCCTCCCTCCCCAGTCCTTTCCTTGCTTTGGGGTCTCTCCTGCAAGGGCTGCCTCGCTGTCCCCTCCTGGGATCTGGTGAGTCTCCTCTCTCTCCCCCCAGAGGGTGCAGTGGGGAGACAGTGGGGGTCCCAGGGCTGCAGCAGGGGAGGATGCCTGGGGGGCCTGATCAGGGAGGGGCCAGGTCTGCCACGCTCTCCTTCCTGGAGATCAGAGGATCCCAAACTCATTTGGCCCTCCGCCCCCCCCTTTCTGAAAAAATCTCCCTTCTTTAAACAAAGGAGTCCCTGGAAGGAGTCTGTGTGACATCGCTCAGCCTCATTGCACAACAGAGAAAACATATGCAAGTGGTTTTCCAAAACTGGACTAGGAGGTGGACTAGCCGCCCCCCCCCCCAGAACAACGGGGAGGAAGGAAGGAAAGGTGGGAGAGGAAGGCCAGGAACAAAGAGAGGGATCCCAGCCCATAGTCTGGCTGCTGCATTGCGGACCTGTTTCCCAGTCGTCTCCCAGGGCAGCTCCACATGGAGGCCACTGCAGCAATCCCCTCGCACCCAGAGCATGGCATCCCAGGACCATATCCTCTCTGTGCCAAAGGGATTGTTGCTGGCAAAGCAGCCGGAAATGGGCGCTGCTACTCACCGAGCCTCCAGGGACCTTGGCATCAATGGCTGTGTGTTTGTTAAGCTATCTATCAGAATGATAATAATAAAGTAATAATAAATTACCCACCTAAATTTCAAGGAAGATGTTTTGGCCCTGCCCACTTGGCCCTTAAGGGGTTGGTCAGATACATGCCTGTCCCTCAGAGCAAAGAAAAGGGCTTCTTGCTTCCCCGAATAAAATTTAAGATATTAACTGATGCTAAAGAAAGAGGTGGATTTGTCCTGCCAGACCTTAAACTTTACTATGAATCAGCTGCTTTTTGCTGGCTGAGAGAATGGCTGCTTCTTGAAAACACAGATGTGTTGGATTTAGAAGGTTTCAACAATGTATTTGGTTGGCATGCATACTTGTGGTATGATAAGGTAAAAGCACATAAAGCGTTTAAAAATCATATTGTTAGAAAAGCACTGTTTAATGTTTGGATAAGATATAAGGATTTGTTAGAAAATAAAACCCCAAGATGGTTGTCTCCAATGGAAGCGAAGGCTCAGAAAAAACTCAATATGGAGGCCAAATGGCTGAAATATTGGGAAATTTTAGAACAAGATGGAGACAGAATAAAACTACAGAGTTTTGAGAAATTGAAAAACAGAGTGCGAGATTGGCTTCATTATTACCAAATAATGGAGGCATATAATTCGGACAAAAAAGTTGGTTTCCAGGTGGAAAGGTCAAAATTGGAAACAGAATTGTTAGATCCCAAAATTAAGAACTTGTCAAGAATGTATAACTTGCTGTTGAAATGGAACACTCAGGATGAAATGGTAAAATCTGCTATGATTAAATGGGCACAAGATGTTGGACATAACATTATGATGGCTGACTGGGAACTGTTATGGACCACAGGTATGAAATTTACGGCATGTAATGCTCTAAGAGAGAATTTAATGAAAATGATTTACAGGTGGTACATGACACCAGTCAAGCTTGCAAAAATTTATAATTTACCTGACAATAAATGTTGGAAATGTAATGAGACTGAAGGTACATTCTTTCACCTTTCGTGGACATGCCCAAGGATTAAGACATTCTGGGAGATGATTTATAATGAAATGAAAAAGATATTTAAATATACCTTCCTGAAGAAACCAGAGGCCTTTCTCCTGGGCATGGTTGGCCAATTGGTGCCAAAGAAGGACAGAACTTTTTTAATGTATGCAACAACAGCAGCAAGAATACTTATCGCGAAGTATTGGAAGACACAAGATTTACCCACCCGGGAAGAATGGCAGATGAAGTTGATGGACTATATGGAACTAGCGGAAATGACTGGCAGAATCCGAGACCAGGGAGAAGAGTCGGTGGAAGAAGAGTGGAAAAAATTCAAAGATTATTTACAGAAATACTGTAAAATTAATGAATGCTAGAAAAATGTTGGAATGAAGTTATATGGCTTTAGCAGAAAGGTTATAAGGAATTAAGTATAAATGGATTTTTAATGTATCAAAGAGAAAAAAATAAGGTTAAAATAAGTTAAGATAAATTACAGGACAGAAAACTGAGGAAGATGGAAAGGATTTGCTGAAACAGTTAATTGAAGTGGAATACAAAAAGGGAGGTGTGAGGAAGTCGTGGAAATAAGTGAATGAAAGATAAGATACTGAAATTATGGATGTGTTTTAAATTGTGCATGTTGTATTTTATTAATTTAATGTTTTTAATGTCAGTGTTATGTAGTGTTTTTGTATTGTATTGTATTGTTTTGTTGAATTATTTTTCTTTTTTTATAGTCTTTAAACTGTTAATAAATATTATTTTTTTAAAAAAAAGAAAAGAGACCCCACCCCAGGAGTCTGTCTGGAGAGCGGCAGAGAGTCCAAGGGCAAGAAAAGGAGACAGAAGCAGGGGAGTGGGGGTGGGGGTGGGGAGCAACTCCTGAGGACCCCGGGGTGAGGACCCCCACTAGAGCCAAGCATCCATTTTTCACAAGATACAAACGATTCCCTTGTCTGTTGGTTCTGACTTCATGCATTGACTGGAAGGCAGCAGAAACCAGGTTGTTTAATCTCCCAGAAATCCCTTCAGTTGCCTCCACATTTTGCGTGGCTAGAAGGCTAGAGACATATTTCTTCTCCTCTTCCTCCTCTTTCTTTTCAAAAAGATAGCTCATGGTCTGGGATGCGGTGCAGTCCAGCCCTGGTTCCCAGCAAGACTCATCCATGCTTGCTCAGGGGACCATTTTCCCCGCTGTCCTACAAATTCTGTAACAGATCAATGTATTTGCTTTGTAGAATTTCCTAGAGCTTTTCATTACGACAAACAGAAGGTTGCCTCCTGAATCAGGCAGAAGGAGAGAAAGCAGGTGAGAGAGACTTTCCTCTGGATACTCCAAAGGGGCTCCAAACAGGACAAAGAACATCCCACAATGATCCGTTTTCTGAGAAAGCATCTATGGAATGAGATCTCACACCCTTCAAGTCTTTGCCATTCTCTTTCTAATATTTCTCACCATTCTGTGTTTTGAATCCTTGTTTCTTTTTCAGGGAAAAGATCTCTTTGCAGAAATGGACCTGGATTCCTGTGAGGCAGAGAGGCCTCCGTTGGACACCAGAGAGAGGCCACTGGGTAGGGAGGAAGGTGGTTTTTCCCCATTTGGTCTCATTCTTTTGGTTTTCCAACTCATCTGAGGGTTCTTTTCATCTTGTTTTGGTGGGAGACAGTTGGGAAGAAGGGTCCAGAGGAGGGGAGATGTATTTCTGCACCACAAACATATGAAATGGGCACAAACGTCCAAATGCTCTCAGCAGGTAAGGCTTTCTCAAAGGCCCATCTGCAGTTAGAGATGCCCTGTTTCACCTGTGAAAGAAGCCGGCACTCCTGGCATCCTGCTTACCTATTTTCTCTTGCAGGTGGCAGAAGGATGCCAGCAAGACCTCCTGATCTGTCTTTTCATGGGGGCAGAAGGGAAGCAGCAGCTGTGGAACCAGATCAGGTCAGGGGAAGCTGCCTTGTGGGGACAGAGGCTGAGAGATGGAGCAATGTCATGGACTGGTTGGGCACAGAGGAATGGTGGGAGGAAGCAGCCGGGGAACCAGGAAGGGAAGATGGCTCAGAGCCCAAGGAGTGGAGGTGGAACAAGGATGAACGGTCAGAGGAAGAAGAGAGAGAAGCCTGGGAAGAGGAGGTGTCAGAAGCTGAAGGGGTTACAGGGCTTAGTGAGCTGGGAGACTCTGTGGCAGAATGCAGTGCAGAATCAGAGGAAGACGAGGAAGGAGGCGAGTGGGAGAGGAAGGTCGGGAGGCAGAGGTGAGTCAGGATAAGGAAAAGCCACCAGTGTCTCCCTCTCCTTTTTCCAGAAGCCCCCCCTCCCTGCTCGTCTCTCAGAGCCAGGAGACCCCCTGCAATGCAGGAATCTCTGCTAGATCATCCAAGACAGATGGCCATCCAAAACAGGCTTATTTTATTTCTAGTTTGATCACTGAATGCTAAAATCGGTTTCTAAGCAGTGAACAAATCAGAACAAATAGTGGCCTGGATGCACCTAACCAGCCCCATTGGCTGCAAAATGGGGCCTGCCCACCATTCCTCCCCCTCTCCATGCCCCCATGAACTCCTGGAATTTGGCTCTAGGGCATTGGGAGGGAACTCCCCAGAACAGCTCAGGAGGAGAGGAGAAAGTGGATCCTTCCATTGGGGAAACTGGAATGCTTGTGTAGGCAGAATGACTTGGAAAACACAAGGTGGAGTACCACCTATTTGCACAAAGATGAACACCCATAATTAAAACGGAAAATAAAATAAGCATCCAGAATTAATATGTGCAGCAAAGCAATCCTGTTGAAACAACACCACAATTAACAGGAAGGACACAACAGAGCATTGTGTAGCAGATCATATTTCTGCTGTCTCAGAGGAGGACATTTCCCTTTTTCTTTTAGGGTCCATTGTGCTTTGAAAATGTCGCTGTTGGTTTCACAGACAAGGAGTGGGCGTTCCTGGATCCTGACCAGAGAGCTCTGCAAAAGGACGTCATGGAGGAGAATCCTGGGATTGTGACCTCTCTTGGTAAGGCTCCCTGTGGGATCGTCGTATTTGCTGGAACTTCAAAAAATACCTCTATGTGAACAACCTCATATATTTTCACAGAGCTCAACAGCACCCCCTCTAACACCTGGGAACCTAACATCCCTACAATAAAGAGTCAATTAGAGTTTTTTCTTTGAACAATCTTCCTCAGATTATTCCTTTTTCTACCATGATTGAGCTGCTGTGAACTTCCCAGGCCATCTAAAATGTCAGCTTCAGAATTGTTAGGAAAGATAAGTAGCGTCAGGTTTTCTGTTTTTGTTTTTGCTCCTGTCAGTCTTGGGTTGACCAAAGAGACGACTGGCAGTGAAGCTCAGGTGCTGCCAGCAAGAGAAGAAGCAGGCCTAGGGAGAGGAGAGTTAGCAGCGGAAGCCAGAGAGGAGGGGGAGAGCAACTGTAATCTGAGCTCTGAACAAAGGGGAGAAGAAAAAGAGAGACAGAGTGACAGACAGCTGTGTGAGAGCAATAGGAGTGAGTCAGACATTGGAATGCAGGAAGCATTCTCTGCCAAATCTCGTAGGATCTGAGCGCAAAAGATACTGGAAGAGAAGGTGGGGGCTTCCGTGCTGGGGAAGGGGGTGGAGCTCAGTCTGGGCAACTCCATCTTGTGGGGAGGACGATGAGTAGAGGAGCTCCGTCCAAGTTTGTTGTTTTAGCAATAAATCTGAAATAATTAACAGCCAGAGTCGTCTCACGTTTGTGGGAGAGACCAAGCCATAAGAAGGACTGACATTGGAGATGGAGGGGATGCCATGACTGGGCCAAACAAAATCCATCCCAGAGAAGAGCTAGGCTTATGGAATCTCAGGTACAGTGGTGCCTCGCAAGACGAAATTAATTCGTTCCGCGAGTCTTTTCGTCTTGCGATGCTTTTCGTCTTGCGGAGCACGGTCAGTCGCAACTGCACCTCTTCAAGCGGTTTTAAGAAAAAGGAAACAAACTCGCAAGACATTTTCGTCTTGCGAAGCAAGCCCATAGGGAAAATGGTCTTGCGAAGCAACTCAAAAAACGAAAAACTCTTTCGACTTGCGAGTTTTTCGTCTTCCGAGGCATTCGTCTTGCGAGGTAGCACTGTAGTAGTAGCAGTGATGATGATGATGATGATGATGATGATGATGATACAGTGGTACCTCGGTTTACAAAATTAAGCTTTTCCAGAACGGGTACCACTGTAGTAATAATAATAATTTTTATTTCTACGCTGCCCATAATAATAATAATAATAATAATAATCTGATTCCAGATAAAAAGAACATTAACTTTAAAATGAACAACTTCTACTAGTGGCCAAAATTGTGGAAACCTTTTATGAAAAGTGTATTTCTGAGGTTTGATGGCTCATAACTCCACCTTTGTGTGGAATAATGCCATAAAATTATATAGCAATGGAAAGATAATTTAATGAAGAATGTAATGCAATGACTTTTATGAAGGAGTATTTATTAGAACAGCAGTCATAAAGAAAAAACATGAAACCTTTGGTAACCATTGGTAACCTTTAGCTTTCATTACGGCCTTACAACACCTTCCCATGAAGTGAATCAAGTTTTTAGTTCTGCAGTTGTAATAATGTGAAACAAAGACTGAATTATTGCCTCTGTTGATTGGGCTTTATTGCTGGGTTGCCTCTGTTTAAAATGTTTCTTTAGTCGACTGCATAGATTTCCAATTGGGTTAAAGTTTTGGCTATTCCCAGGCCATTCTGGCAGTGGAATGGGATTATCTTGAAAGCACTTTTTCAACACAGCAGCAACATGACATGGAGCTGAATCTTGTTGAAGTAGAAAACAAACAAACAAACAAACAAACAAACAAACAAATATAAATGCTTCAGTATCTGGGTAAAGATCACCTGCGGAACACTTCAGTTTGGGCTCAAGCTTTTCGTTTATGTATTTGGGGGGTGTTTAAAGTCCAGTCGCGAACAACTCTTGGGTTGTGGCGCTGCAGTATTGGTGTTAAATAAGTAATGATCAGACGAAAGGCATCCTGGAAAAAGGAGATTGATCTGTGTGTGCAGCTGGTCTCCTGGCCCTGAAAGGCTGATGCAATGTAAGAACCTAAGAATGCAAGAGTCTTGCTGGATCCATATAGGTCCATATAAGGTCCATATAGTTCAGCATCCTGGTCTCATCTCAGGGACCAACCAGATGCCCCAATGGGATGCCCATTTGAGATTCCCAGCAAGTGGCATTCGGAAGCATATTGCCTCATGCAGCGGAGGTCCAACACTGTAGTCCTACAACAGCCATGCAAGGTGGGCCAGAGCCCTTGGTCTGGATAGAGGCAGAGGCTTAAAGCCCCCAGCCCTTCACACTAGCTTCTGTGATAAGAATTTTAAGGTCTTAAAGGTAAAGGGAACCCTGACCATTAGGTCCAGTCGTGACCGACTCTGGGGTTGTGGCACTCATCTCACTTTATTGGCCAAGGGAGCCGGCGTGCAGCTTCCGGGTCACGTGGCCAGCATGACTAAGCCGCTTCTGGCGAACCAGAGCAGGGCACCAAAACACCGTTTACCTTCCCGCTGGAGCGGTACCTATTTATCTACTTGCACTTTTACGTGCTTTCGAACTCCTAGGTTGGCAGGAGCTGGGACCGAGCAACGGGAGCTCACTCCGTCGTGGGGATTCGAACCGCTGACCTACTGATTGGCAAGTCCTAGGCTCTGTAGTTTAGACCACAGCGCCACCCGCTTCCCATTTTGGGGGCATTTACATTCCCATTAATGACGCAAATTCTGCCCACATCTTTTGCTGCCATACAACCCCAGATCATCACACTATCTGGGTGTTTCACGGTTGGTGTAATGCAAGTAGCATGTAAATCTTCTCTGATTCTTCTCCTCACGTATTTCATGCCATCACTACCAAGCAAGGAGATTTGGGTCTCATCCCTCCAAATAACACTGTCCCATTGTTCCGCTGTCCAGTTAACATGGGTTTAATGTTTTCAAGCTTCGCTTGAGAGATAACAATGGCTTTTTCCTTTGAATTCTAGCCTTAGACCAGTCCTTGCACTCAGCTTCACATTACATTGCGCCATGTCATCTTGTATACACCCAGATGATATTCTTCTGTCATGTAGGGACAGTCTCTCCATTCTTTGATCGTCACTTGCCTTTGTGCACCTTTTCCTGCCTTAACCAGTCTGATTTTGTAGTGACTGAGTCTCCTTATACCTCTTCAAAAATATAGAAATGCCAGCTTTGGTTAAGTTTTTCCGAATCTTTCATCCAATTTCTTCATAACTGTAGCCTTGTTCACTTAATAGTACTATTTTACATTGCTTTCTGGGTGACCAGTCAACTCTTTCTGCAATTTCTATAATTTTATTATGTTTTTCAACCTCACTAAATGAAAGAAGACAGAAAACCAACCAATTTGTTAGCAATCACGTAACACACTGACAAAAGTCAACCTAAGCAAGTTGTGCTTCCTTTTTCTGGTTATTGTTCTATAATGTTTTATAGAATATGGATAATTGAACAAACTTTGTAGAATTGCATTCTTGATTAAATTATCTTTCCATTGATATTTAATTTTATAATATTACTCCAAAAAAAAAAAAAAGGTCTGTTATGAGCCATCAATCCTCTGAAATACACTTTTTTCCAAAAGGCTTCCACAATTTTGACCACTACTGTATATAAAACAAAGCAACATTCAACAACTCATCAGAATCTAATAATAAATATGTTGGTTAACGACAAGCAACACAGGTAATGAACACACACCCAACTTGAAGCGCAGCATAAATTAATAATGCAGAGTTTTTAAGTGAAAGAATAAGAGCTTTACTGAGTTAAAATGAACTTCTTCATAAAAACATGGTTCCAAACAGTTTGACTGAGATTACATACTGACTCTGCTCACAACTGAGGCAGACAGACTCTGACTGAAATCTTACAGAGAACACAGAGAGAAAATGGCTGCTAAGTCACATGTCAGAGTGACTCAACAGTTAGCAGTTAGGCCTGAATGACTTTAGCAGGCCCAAATGATTGTGCAGTCCTAGCACTTCCCAGCCTGCTTTGCTGCTTCTGCTCTCATGTGTCTTTGTCACATGACACTCCCCCAAAGACCTAGAGAGCAGAAGCATAAACATGAAAAATTAACTTATTCATATACTTTGTCCACAAGATTCAGCTTTGCAATCAATTCAACATGTTGCACCCTAGGGAACATGTTTTGTAAATAAATCAGACAAATTATCCTGTGATTGACAATAAACCAACTTAATCACATTACATTGTATATAGTCTTTAACATTGCAAAATTTGGTGGCCATGTGTTTTGCACGTGCTGAAGTGTTCCCTGAATTAGCGATTGTGATACCAGCTTGATTATCCTCATAGATTGTCACAGGCTGTTGCACTTCATATCCCAAATCATTTAATACCTGGATGTACCATGTGACTTCGTCACACGCTTCAGATAATGCAGAAAATTCTGCCTCACACGTAGATGTGGCAACAAAACCTTGCTTTTTGGATTTCCAACCAATTAGTGAATTTCTAAACATGACCACTAGACTGCTGGTTGATTTTCTCGTGGGTGGACAATTTGCGAAGTCACTGTCCACAAACACCTGCAAATCACTTGAATTAGATGCAGATAATTTTATACACTTACTCTGTGTACCCTTCAGGTATCTCAGTATTCGCTTCACAGCAGCCCAATCATTTACACTACGCTTACTCACTTTTCTGCTTAGAATACCTACACAAAATGAAATATCAGGCCTTGACCATTGGCTCAGGTACAGAAGAGATCTCATTACCGATTGGTATAAATCTGGTTGATCAAACAAAACATCACTTTCAGTCTTTTGAAAATCTACAGTCATAGGGGTTTGCACAGTATTACAATCCTGCATTTCTAGCTGTTCAAGCAGACCTTTAATCTTTTCTCTTGGCATATTAAGAAACTTCCATCTGCTTCTCTGCATATTTGGACCCCTAAATAGTGACTTATTGGTCCTAGGTCTTTCAGTTTGAAATGTTTTTCTAACTGATTTGCTATCTTTGGAATTTTACCTGTGGAACTACCTGCCACCATCAAGTTATCTACAAAGATCAAAACCAATATGTAATTGTCGACTGATCCTCTTGTATATAAGCAAGGGTCAGCAATACTTTTAAATCCAAGATTTGAGTTGTGTGTTTATACAATCGTTCCAGCATTTAGCACTTTGCTTAAGACCATAGACAGCTTTGTCTAATTTCACACCAAATCATTCTCCTCCTCAAACCCTGGGGGTTGTCCCATGTATATCATCTAGTCCAGAGGAGCATTTAGATATGCAGAAGTAATATCATAATGACTCACTTCCAATTTCTTGTCGGCTGCAACAGACAAAACAAGCCTCACTGATTCTGCCTTGGCAGTGGGCGCAAAAAGCTCACCATAGTGAATTCCTGGTTTTTGTGCAAAACCTTTTGCTAGCAGTCTAGCTTTAAAACTTGTGTCACCAGACACCTGAATCTTCCTTTTAAAGACCCACCTGCTAGAAATTCACTTTTCACCTGGTGGCAATTTGGTTAATGTGTAAACCTTATTTTCTTTGAATGATCTCAACTCTTCTTTCATGGCGTCAAACCATTGGGTTTGTTCCTTAGAAGGTAGTTTCAGAACTTGAGCAAAGTCCTGCAGCTCTGTACAATTAACATGACACCCTTTTGTTGCACCAAAAGTCAATTTATCTGGAGGGATACCCTTGGTAGTCCGTGTGGACCTCCTAGGAATAATCACTGGGCTTTCCTTCTCTTGTTGCTCCTCCAGTTCATCATTTTGTTGTTCCTCTCATTCACTGCTTGTGCCACTTTCCAAAGTGTCAGTGTCTGAGGGCAAATTTCCCCCACTTTCTAGCCTTTCCTCAGCAACTGGCTGCCTGAGAGGCTCCTGTGGCTGTACTGAGAGAGGAATTAAAATACTAGGATTGGCATGAACCTGTTCCCACCTATCCTGTTCAGCAAATTCAGCAATTTGTGAAATGACTACTCAGCCACGTCCCAAAGCAAAACGATAATGCCTGCTAGAATAGCCCTGATAGCCAATGAAACGTAGCTTTCTGGTTTTAGGCTCACCTTTGCGTCTCAGAGACTTGGGGATATGAACAAAAGCCCAACTCCCCCACACGTGTCAACCTCTGTAATCCGGTTCCTTCCCAAAAAGCATTCTGTAGGGAATATCACCAGTGGCAGTAGTGAAAGTATGGTTCACTAGAAAATTTGCAGGCAGGAGAGCTTCTCTCCAGAGCTTTGCATCATTTTGATGCAATCCAGCATCAGTTAGCAAGCTGTCCTTTACAATTTGTTGTCAGCATCGCCCTTGAGCCAGTGTCACCAACTGGACTCATCCACTTCAGCCCCGACTGGGCTAGGCGAGCTGGGTAGCACTTCCAGAGACCACCTTCTGCACAGGAACAGGTCAAAGTGCTGTGGACTCACAGCTTAGAGTTGTGAGCACCGGATTCACTTCCACAAGAAGATAGTTGTCACACAGCAGAGTCTAGCAGAGCATATAAACGACTCGGAGAGCAGCTCTGTAGAATATCTTCTTTATTCTATAACTACAACTATAATACACAACTATATACAGAGCTAAATAGGTCTAAGCATAAATGAATGCTGCACTGCACTGAGTGTCTGCAGCTGCTCTTAGCAGCAACCTTATCTATACACACGATCTCTAACACTCATTCTCTCTCTCTCTCCGACACTGACTGACTGACACTTTGATGTGGTGCTGGAGCGGAATAAGTAGAGAGGAGAAAACCGCCCCTCCTCTCTGGAGAATCAGCAGAGAACATCAGCAGATTCTTGGATATGGGAGGGGTGAAATCTCCTCATCCTCCCCCATTTCATCCGACCATTCAAGAATCTAAACATAACTGTAATTTACACACACACTCCAAAAGTTGTTCTCTGCTTACAACCTTTGTTAACATATCTGCAGGTATCTCTCTCCCCCTTTATCTAAGACACTTTTACCACATCCTTAAACAGTTACTGCAACCACTCTGTGTCTATCAGGAAAGAGTTGAAACACAAACCTCAATCTGTAATTCACACAAAATACACATTGTGAATATACAAACGAATAAGCAGCTTCTAGAAAAATTCTTCCTACATGTTTCTTCCTCTCAGATACAAATTGACATTATTAATTGGGCAGATTTGAACAAACCACTTTTGTACTCAAACACACGCTTTCCTTCAAATACCAGGTAAGGAAATAAATGCAGCGTTTTGTGCTATTACTGCTCTCAGCACACTTCATGCTTGGTTTAAAAACCACATCAGAGTTGCTCGTGACTGCAGCCTTTGCAAACTCTTCAGAAAACCTTTTTGGTGGCACACCTTTGGTTGTTCTTTCGGATCTGCGCAAAACTCTCTGATCCTCTTGTTCTGGTGCTTCCTCCTCTTTGGGAGAATGGGGAGCTAAAGTATATGAAACTGCTAAGTCTGAATCTGCGTCAGACTCACCTGAGGCTTTTGGGCTCTGATAATCAGTGCCACCATCAGAAACTACACCGGCATCAGAATTATCATCAATTACAACAGCACTTGCCTCTCTCTTAACTGTCTTTGCCCCTTTTGCACCATCATCACAAATGGGATGGCTTTGAAAAATGCCAACTCTGTCCCATTGTGGAATGTCCTCAATACTCCTTGTCAACTTGATTGTTTTCGTGACTGTGATCAGGACACGATAAGACCCTTTCTCATATCCTAGGAAAACACCATGTTCTCCACGCTTGCTCAGTTTGTCACCCTGCACCCATACCTCCGAACCAAAAATTTTAAAGTGCTTTACACATGGCTTTCTTTTGTGAGGCATCTCATATGGGGTGCAATTTACAGCAGACTGGTACCTCCTGTTATACGTGACAGAAAAACGAAAGAGCTTCGGCCCAATAGAGATTGGGCAGCCCCGAATCATGTAACAGCATTCTGATTCCTTGCTGCAGGGTCTGGTTTACTCTCTCACATAAACCATTCTGCCAGGGTGATTTGGGCGTGGCAGTCCTATGCTCAATGCTCTGTTCAGAAAGAAAAGTCTCAAACTCTTCTGAACAAAATTCACCTCCCCTGTCACTGAAAAGACAATGTACATTCTCACTATGTACATTCCTAAGCCATTTACAAAACTGGCGAAACTTAGTAAAGGCTTCAGACTTTTTCTGCAACATATAGACCCATACATATCTTGAATAGGAGTCTATCAACACCATGAAAAACCTCGAATTGCCTCTAGAGAGCGCTAGAGGCCCCACTAGGTCTGCATGAATGACTTCGTATGGTTTCTTGGCTTCTCTCCCAGACTCTGTACCTTTGGGAGCTTGCCTTGCCTTACTCTCAGCGCAAGAAACACATTTCATATGATAGGGACATTCCTTCAATTTCATACCCTCAACCATATCATGCATTTTTGCCATAGCCTGAAAATTCAAATGACGATAAACGCGGTGGTAATAATGAATACATTGGTCATGCAACTTCTCATTCTTATCAACAGAGATATTGCAACACTCTTTCTCAGTTGCTTTTGCAGTACCTGTAACAAAAGGCAATTGGTACAAACCATTTACACATTTTGCATACAGAATGAGCTTGCCATCTCGACAAATTTCACAACGAGATTTAGCAAACACCACCTTAAACCCTTGACGATCAAGCTGGGAAACACTCAAAAGATTGTCCTGAAGATGAGGAGCATACAGGACATTCTTAATTGTAGCATTCAGGCTCCTTAAAAACACAGTTCCCTTAGCCAAACTCCTGAGAACAGTCCCATCTGCTTGATGAATTTCTATCTTGCTTCTCAAGCTGAACAAAGAGACTTTCATTTTTGGCCACATGGTTGGAGCAGCCAGAGTCGACCACGAAGAAACTCCGTCCACGTTGATTGGAACAGCGAGAGATCGAAGCTTTTGAAGTAGCAGGTGCTTGGGAATTTCGTCCTCCTCCCCCTCTGCCTCTGAAGTTTCCCTTCTTCTTTGAAGATTTCTTGCAGCACTGGAAACTCAAATGGCCTTGTGCTCCACACGAAAAGCACCGCCTCAACTTTAGAGCTTTAACAGCAGCAGTTTCACTTTCACTTTCCCCTGCTACTGGAGACTCAGGCACATTTTCAAGCACATTTTTAACAGCACAGTCCCAGCTTTCTCTAACAGCCTGTCTGCGATCCCACTCATTCAAGAGCACGCTAGGCACATAATCTTCTGTTAGCCGGTCAGAAGGCATCGTAGAAATCTGGGCAGCTACTCCATCATAAGACTCATCTAGGCTATTTATCATCAGCATTGCAAACACAGCCTCTGAAATAGCCAGGTCTCGCTGAACAAGGTCCTGTCTGAGACGCTTTATTATTATTATTTTTTATAAGATATTTATTGAGGTTTTACAAAAAGAAAAGTTTACATAAATAAAACAAAAAATCGTGTAATAAAAAAGATACAAAAAGATACATGACAAAAGAAAAAATAAAAATACAGAATTCAAAAGACAAATAGATACAAAAAGAAATTAAAAACAAATCCGTTTTTGTAACTTTAAATTCATTTGACTTGTTTCCTTGACTCCCTCACACCTCCCCTTTTTGTATTCCCATTTAAATAATCAAATCAGCAAATCCTTACCCTCTTTCATTTATCTTAACTCTATATCTTAACATATTATAACTCTATATTTTCATCCATTTATCAATTCATTTTTGCATATTCTTATTAACTTTTGTTGCTAAATACCACTTATTTCCAATCCAAACATCATTTTAACATTCATTAATTTTACAATATTTCTGAAGGTAGTCTTTAAATTTCTTCCAGTCTTCCTCCACCAACTCTTCTCCCAAGTCTCGGATTCTGCCAGTCATTTCCGCCAATTCCATAAAGTCAATCAACTTCATCTGCCACTCTTCCAGGGTAGCTCTTGTGTCTTCCAATACTTTGCAATAAGTATTCTTGCTGCTGTTGTTGCATACATAAAGAAAGTTCTATCCTTCTTTGGCACCAATTGGCCGACTATGTCCAGGAGAAAGGCCTCTGGCTTCTTCAGGAAGGTATATTTAAATACCTTTTTCATTTCATTATATATCATCTCCCAGAAAGCCTTAATCTTTGGGCACGTCCACCAAAGGTGAAAGAATGTACCTTCATTTTCTTTACATTTCCAACATTTATTATCGGGCAAATGATAGATTTTTGCAAGCTTGACTGGTGTCATGTACCACCTATATATCATTTTCATAATATTCTCTCTTAAGGCATTACATGCCGTAAATTTCATACCTGTGGTCCACAACTGTTCCCAGTCAGCAAACATAATGTTATGACCAATATCTTGTGCCCATTTAATCATTGCAGATTTAACCGTTTCATCCTGTGTATTCCATTTTAACAGCAAGTTATACATTCTTGAAAGTGTCTTAGTTTTGGGATCTAACAGTTCAGTTTCCAATTTTGATTTTTCCACCTGGAAGCCAATTTTTTTGTCCAAATTGTAGGCCTCTCTTATTTGATAGTAATGAAGCCAATCTCGCACTTTATCTTTTAATTTCTCAAAACTCTGCAATTTCAACTTCTCTCCTTCTTGTTCCAATATTTCCCAATATTTCGGCCATTTGGCCTCCATATTGAGCTTTTTCTGAGCCTTTGCTTCCATTGGTGACAACCACCTTGGGGTTTTATTTTCCAATAAGTCTTTGTATCTTATCCAAACATTAAACAATGCTTTTCTGACAATATGGTTTTTAAATGCTTTGTGTGCTTTAACCTTGTCGTACCACAAATATGCATGCCACCCAAAAACATTATTAAAACCTTCTAAGTCCAAAATGTCTGTGTTCTCAAGAAGCAGCCAATCTTTCTTTTTTTTATATATAAATTTTTATTAATTTTCCAACATAAATTAAAACACAATACAACTGACAATACATAAACAAACAAACATATAAACACGTATAATTTCATAACCTCTTTTTCCTAAACCTTATTTCAACGACTTCCCCATACCTCCCTTTTCTGCATCCCTATTTTAAACTTTTTCAGCAACCCCTAATTTCAATAACTTATAATTCACTTTCTTTAATCTTTTTTCTCTTACCCAATTATTTATCACTGCAATTCTGTTTTACATTACCCATGACATTTTAGCACTCATTAATTTTACAACAGTTCTTAAGATAAACTTTAAATTTCTTCCAATCTTCTTCCACCGTCTCTTTTCCTTGGTCGCGGATTCTGCCAGTCATCTCAGCCAGTCCCATATAGTCTATCACCTTCGTCTGCCACTCTTCCAGCGTGGGTAGTTCTTGTGTCTTCCAATACTTTGCTAAAAGGACTCTTGCTGCTGTTGTAGCATACATAAAGAACGTTCTATCTTTCCTTAACACCAATTGGCCTACCATGCCCAGGAGAAAGGCCTCTGGTTTCTTCATGAATGTGCATTTGAGCACCTTTTTCATTTCATTATAGATCATTTCCCAGAAGACCTTAATCCTTGGGCACGTCCACCAAAGGTGGTAAAAAGTACCTTCAGTTTCATTACATTTCCAGCATTTATTATTAGGCAAATGATAGATTTTTGCAAGCTTGACTGGGGTCATGTACCACCTATAAATCATTTTCATAATATTCTCTCTTAAGGCATTACATGCCGTAAACTTTATACCGGTGGTCCATAACTGTTCCCAGTCAGCAAACATGATGTCATGACCAATGTCTTGTGCCCATTTAATCATAACTGATTTAACCATCTCATCCTGTGTATTCCATTTCAACAGCAAGTTGTACATTCTTGACAAATTCTTAGTATTGGGTTCTAACAATTCTGTTTCTAATTTTGATCTCTCCACCTGGAAGCCAATTTTCCTGTCCTGTAAGAAGCAGCCAATCTTTCAACCAGCAGAATGCTGCTGATTCATAGTAAAGTTTGAGGTCTGGCAGGGCAAATCCGCCTCTTTCCTTTGAAGAATCTGAAGAAATGTGCATGCACACGAAAGCTCATACCAAGAACTAACTTAGTTGGTCTTTAAGGTGCTACTGGAAGGGAAAAAAAATTTTTGTTTTGACTATGGCAGACCAACACGGCTACCTATCTGTAACTCTTTCCTTTGCGTCAGTTAATATTTTAAATTTTATTCTGGGCTTCTTGCCCTGCCAGACAAATCTAGAAATGTCTCTCTGCCACTTCTTGAAACAGTCCATCTTGTCCAGAATTTGCAATGATTGAAACAAAAATAACATTTTTGGCAGTACATTCATCTTTATAGCTGCAATTCGGCCCAACAAGGAAAGCTTCAAATTTGACCATATTTCTAAGTCTTTTTTCACTTCTGTCCAACATTTCTCATAGTTATCTTTAAATAAGTTTAAGTTCTTAGCAGTCATATTAACCCCCAAATATTTAACTTTCTTAACTAATGTTAAACCTGTCTCCTTCTGAAACCTCTCTTTTTCAATCGGTGTTAAATTTTTCTCGAGAACTTTAGTTTTTAACTTGTTCAACTTAAATCCTGCCACATGACCAAATTCTTGAATCAGTTCTAATACTCTTTTCGTACTAGATTCTGGCTCCTGTAACGTTAAAACTAGGTCATCTGCAAAAGCTTTCAATTTGTATTGTTTGGCTCCGACCTGAATACCTTTAATCAGACGGTCCCTTCTAATCATATTTAATAAAACCTCCAGGACCGAAACAAAAAGCAATGGGGAAATTGGGCAGCCTTGTCGTGTACCTTTCTCTATCTTGAATTCCTCTGTCACCACGTTATTAACAATTAGTTTAGCCTTTTGTTCTGAGTAAATTGCACTTATACCATTTTCAAACCCTTGACCAACCCCCATCCCCTGAAGATTTTTCTTCATAAAACTCCAAGAAATATTATCAAAGGCTTTCTCCGCATCTATAAAAATTAAAACTGCTTTAGTATTTATGTTCACTTGCAACTTCTCCAAAATGTTAATTATATTCCTCGTGTTGTCAGACAAGTGTCTGCCTGGGAGAAAGCCGGCTTGGTCCTTATGAATCTCTTCCACTTTTTTTAATCTATTAGCCAAAATGTCAGCAAATATTTTGTAATCCACATTAAGCAGGGATATGGGGCGGTAGTTCTTAAGTTGCGTCTTTTCAGACTCAGTTTTTGGTATAAGTGTAATGTAAGCTTCCTTCCACGACTCCGGTGCCTTTTTCCCCTCTAAAATTTCATTGCAAACCTCCTTTAGTGGCCGAATTAACCAATCTTTCAAGGATCTGTAGTATTTGGAGGTTAAACCATCTGGCCCTGGAGATTTACCCAGCTGCATATTCTGGATGGCACCTTCCACCTCCTGTTCTGTAATTTTGTGATTCAACATTGTCTTATTTTCTTGAGAGATTTTTTGTAATCCATTTGTTCTTAGAAATTGGTCTAAATCAGTCTCTTTCTGTGGCCCTTGTGTATATAGTTGTTTGAAATATCTCTGGAAGCACTTTCTAATCTCCAATGGATTCTGTATGTTCTTTCCTTCTACATCCAAATTTGTAATGGTATTTAATTTTTGTCTTTTCTTCATCTGCCAAGCTAGCAGTTTCCCACATTTATTAGCCGATTCAAATGTCTTTTGTCTCATCTGCTTGATTTTCCATTCTACTTCCTGATTTATCATTTTCATGTATTGTACTTGATATAACTTAATTTCTCTCAGAATCTCTTGCGACTTTGGTTTCGCTCTTAGTTTCTTCTCTCCTTCTTTTATTTTTTCCAAGATTTTATCTTTTTTCTCATTTTGAGTTCTCTTCTTTATTGCATTCTGTTGAATCAGAAACCCTCTCATGACCGCTTTGCTTGCGTCCCAGATTGTTCTTTTTTCAACCGTAGTATTCAAATTTATCTCAAAATAGTCTCTCAAGATTTTTTGGGCCTTCTTGGTAACCTCTTGATCTCTGAATAAGGTGTCATTCATCCTCCATCTGAAGGAACCGATTGGTGTTAGTTTCATCTCCATCTTCACCACATTATGGTCGGAGCAAGTTTTTGGGCAAATTTCCACTTTTCGAGTCTTAGGTGCCAGTCCTCTAGTTATCCATATTTGGTCAATTCTTGTCCATGTCATGTTGGCTTCAGAAAAGAATGTTCCCTCTCTTCCAAGGGGGTTCTTGGTTCTCCAAATGTCAATCAAGTCCATATTGTCAGTCAGTTCAAAAAAGGTTTTTGGTAGTCTGCCGTCTTTAGTTACCACCTGTCTCTGCGACTTGTCCATGTTTGTGGATACCACTCCATTCATATCTCCCATCATAATAATGTTATAGTCCATATAGTCAAACAATGTCTCATGCAATTTCTTGAAGAATTCAGATTTCCCCTCACTGTCTGAGACGCTTTAACTGAGATAGATGGCTAGGCAAATCACCACCTTTCTCCAACTGCAGCCTGCACAGCTTCTTGAAGAAAATCACATTGGAACCAGCATTCTGCCTCAAATGCATATCCCTCAGTTTATGCCAAACAGCTCGTGCAGTCTCTTGACCCTCTAAGTTCACCAACAAGTGGTCTGCAACACTCAAAACAATTGTCCCACGGGCTTTCATGTCTGCAGCATGCCACTCAGGCCAATCATCATCATCCTTATCGGGAGGGTCATCTTCTATAGTGAATAATAGCTTTTCCCTCTGTAAAAGCGCTTTCATCTTGACCTGCCAAACTGCATAGGTCTCAGGCATGAGGAGAGGAAAGGACAGAGCCATCTGGCCAAATGTGCATAGGCCATGTCTGCTATTACTTAGAGCAAGACACTTCCCTCGTGCAAACACAGATAAATAAAGCCTTGGACTCCTTCAGCCACTCTCTCTCCCACTCAGAGCGCAATTAACAGGCAAACAGGGACACTATCTTCTTCTCTTGGCAGTCAGCAACATACCTTCATAAATCAAGCAGCAGCAACAGCGGCAGCTTGAACACTCTGCTCCAAAACAGCTCTGCTTTTGGGCACCGCAAATTAGTCCAGCATGCAGCCTCCGTTCCACCGTCCGGCAATCAGCAACAGAAGCCTCTGGCGACTGGGATGACTGGGACGACAGGGATGACTGGAACAATGACTGGTCAGACGACTGGGCCCATAACCGATGTCAGCATCGCCCTTGAGCCAGTGTCACCAACTGGACTCATCCACTTCAGCCCCGACTGGGCTAGGCGAGCTGGGTAGCACTTCCAGAGACCACCTTCTGCACAGGAACAGGTCAACGTGCTGTGGACTCACAGCTTGGAGTTGTGAGCACCGGATTCACTTCCACAAGAAGATAGTCGTCACACAGCAGAGTCTAGCAGAGCATATAAACGACTCGGAGAGCAGCTCTGTAGAATATCTTCTTTATTCTATAACTACAACTATAATACACAACTATATACAGAGCTAAATAGGTCTAAGCATAAATGAATGCTGCACTGCACTGAGTGTCTGTAGCTGCTCTTAGCAGCAACCTTATCTATACACATGATCTCTAACACTCAGTCTCTCTCTCTCTCCGACACTGACTGACTGACACTTTGATGTGGTGCTGGAGCGGAATAAGTAGAGAGGAGAAAACCGCCCCTCCTCTCTAGAGAATCAGCAGAGAACATCTGCAGATTCTTGGATATGGGAGGGGTGAAATCTCCTCATCTGTATGATTCCTACACGTCTCTCTGCAACTCCATTTTTCCAGGGACTATTTGGACATGTAAGACGATGCGTTATTCCATGGCGATAAGCCATACCTGGAATGATTACTTAAATATTCACCTCCTCGGTCAGTTTGGAGTTGAATAACTGGCCTTTGAAAACGTCCTTCTGCCCATACCTTCCAGGACTTAAAAGTATCAGCACATTCTGATTTGTTTCTCAATAGATATAGCCACGAATACCTTGTTTTATCATCCACAATAATTAGGCAATATCTAGATCCTCCCTCACTCTCTGGAAAAGGACCAGTTAAGTCAGAATGAACAAGTTGCAAAGCATGTATAGAAATTCTATCACTTTAACCTGTTATTGGTTGCAACTTTGATTTTGCTTGCTTGCAAATAGCACAATCAAGGTATGTGCTGCTCTGGTTAACATATAAATCTTTACATATTTTTTGCATGTTCTCCAGATATTTGAAACTTGCATGCCCCATTTTTCTATGCAAAGCATGGATGCAGTTTTTATGGGGGCAATTAGAGTTTTGCTGACATAGTTCAGTTATTAACACATCCCTTTTTCCAGCTTTAGGTCTCTCTGTGACCCCATCACTGGGCGGAGAATGCTGTAAAGAATACAAGCCATGTACCATTTTTGTAGAAGCAATTACCCTGCCCTGCTTCTTAATAAAACACTCATCACCCTCAAAAATAAATTCAAAACCAACATTTGTAAGGCATGAAATTGACAATAAAGAAAATTCTAGTTCTTCAACAAACAATACATCCCTCAATTCTGCATCTAGGCATGGCAAATAGCATGTACCTATACCTGAGATTGGGCAATGCCGCCCATCAGCAAGACAAATGCTGTCCTTGCCTTTTGGCAATTTGCTGAGTGTTGTAAAGCAGTCAGGGTTGTTCATTATGATTCTGGCAGAGCCAGTCCAAAATGTAGCCGTCTGGAAAAAAAATCTTTTCTTGCGGTGGCCGAGACGAAATGCATCCACTTTTCTGTCTCACATGGATCGCTCACTTTTCCTGGGATTTTCACACAGCAATTTTTCTTCATGTGCCCGAGCTTGCCACACCGATAGCATTTCTTTGCCAACATGGCACGATCTGTGGAGCGTTCTTTGGTCCCATCTCCTCCTGAGAATCTGGGTCTCTGGTTAGCAGGGTGACTCAAACTCCACCAGTCTGCCTTCTCACTCAGCTTTTCCACGCGCTTTTCAGATTCCTCCTGTAGACAGGTTGTGACATACGCCATCGATAAATCTTCTTGCCTCATGCTTTCAAGAGAGGCTATCACAATATTAAAGCTTGGTGGGAGACTGGATAGCAGGATATAGATTTGATCCAGGTCCAGAAATCTTTTACCTCTCCTTTGCAACTAGAGGAATAATGTGCAAAGTCTGGAGGTTTGTGACTAAACATCCACCTTCAGGTAGCACAGTTCTGTACAGTCTCCTGTTGTTGTTGTTTAGTCATTTAGTCATGTCCAGCTCTTCGTGACTCCATAGACCAGAGGACGCCAGGCACTCCTGTCTTCCACTACCTCCCGCAGTTAGTCCAATTATTGAACAAGCACTGTCAGACAGGTGTATCTAACGTAGACGATCCCAATATTGTTTGGCAGAGTACAAATCTGCAATGTGCAGGACCTGTGGTTCCTCTAGAGCCAACAAAATGTGCGCTCTGGCTCTATCATCTTCTTCACCTTCCTGCTCAGAGGGTTGTGGCTTCAAACCAGTTTCCACATAGTGCCAAAGTCTATCACGTTTTAGAACCAGTTCAAGCTTGAGAGCCCAAGTCAGGTAGTTCTTACCATTCAGACATTCCATCTGGGCAGTGTTGCAAAGATTAATAAACTGCGTAGGTTACTGAGCTGGCATGGCTTCCGCTCTTGCTGCATCGAGTCTGCTTCTTTGGTACGCAGTCACACCACTGGACATTCAGTCCCTTTGAGGTCCTCAGCGACAGTACCCTGATTCTCCAGCTTTAGCAATTCGCCATCCATAAAACACAAGGCCCATAACCTGACGCTCAGCGTAAATTAATAATGCAGAGTTTTTAAGTGAAAGAATAGGAGCTTTATTTGGTTAAAATAAACTTCTTCATAAACAACATGGTTCCAAACAGTTTGACTGAGATTACATACTGACTCTGCTGATCACAACTGAGGCATACTGACTCTGACTGAAATCTTACAGAGAACACAGAGAATGGCTGCTAAGTCACATGTCAGAGTGACCCAACAGTTAGCAGTTAGGCCTGAATAACTTGAGTAGGCCCAAATGATTGTGCAGTCCCAGCACTTCACAGCCTGCTTTGCTGCTTCTGCTCTCATGTGTCTTTGTCACGTGACACAACTCCCTTCAGTTCTTCTCCATTTATTCCTGAGGCTCTAATTTTGTCTTCATTGCAGATTGTGATGAATTGGAAATCGAGAACAAAGGTGACCACGATAAAGTCCCCATAGAGGAGAAGCCAGATAAAAATTTGGAGTGTGGAGAAAGCTGCAAACAGAACTCCCATTCCACTTCCCTTCAAAAAAATCTTATTGGAAATAAACCCTATCAGTGTGTGGAATGTGGAAAGAGCTTCAGTCAGAGCGTCAACCTTATTTCCCATCAAAGAATTCATACAGGGATGAAACCCTATCAGTGTGTTGAATGTGGAAAGAGCTTCAGTCAGGGCTCCTCTCTCACTTCTCATCAAAGAATTCATACAGGGGAGAAACCCTATCAGTGTGTGGAATGTGGAAAGAGCTTCAGTCACAGACAGAATCTCACTTCCCATCAAAGAATTCATAGAGGGGAGAAACCCTATCAATGTGTGGAATGTGGAAAGAGCTTCACTGATAGCTCCTCTCTCACCTCTCATCAAAGGATTCATACAGGGGAGAAACCCTATCAGTGTGTGGAATGTGGAAGGAGCTTCAGCCAGAGCTCCTCTCTCACTTCCCATCAAAGAATTCATTCAGGGGAGAAACCCTATCCTTGCTTTGAATGTGGAAAGAGCTTCAGTCAAAGACAGAATCTCACTTCCCATCAAAGAATTCATACAGGGGAGAAACCCTATCAGTGTGTGGAATGTGGAAAGAGCTTCACTGATAGCTCCTCTCTCACCTCCCATCAAAGGATTCATACAGGGGAGAAACCCTATCAGTGTGTGGAATGTGGAAAGAGCTTCAGTCAGAACTCCTCTCTCAGTTCCCATCAAAAAATTCATACAGGGGAGAAACCTTATCAGTGTGTGGAATGTGGAAAGAGCTTCAGTAATAAGGACAGTCTTACTTCCCATCAAAGAATTCATACAGGGGATAAACCCTATCAGTGTGTGGAATGTGGAAAGAGCTTCAGCCAGAGTTCCTCTCTCACTTCCCATCAACGAATTCATTCAGGGGAGAAACCCTATCATTGTTTTGAATGTGGAAAGAGCTTCAGTCACAGTCCGAATCTCACTTCCCATCAAAGAATTCATACAGGGGAGAAACCCTTTCAGTGTGTGAAATGTGGAAAGAGCTTCAGTCACAGTCAGAATCTCACTTCACATCAAAGAATTCATACAGGGGAGAAACCATATAAGTGTGAGGAATGTGGAAAGAGCTTCAGTCACAGTCAGAATCTCACTTCACATCAAAGAATTCATACAGGGGAGAAACCCTATCAGTGTGTGGAATGTGGAAAGAGCTTCACTGATAGCTCCTCTCTCACTTCCCATCAAAGAATTCATACAGGAGAGAAACCATATCAGTGCTTTGAATGTGGAAAGAGCTTCAGGAATAGCTCCTCTCTCACTTCCCATCATAGAATTCATAAAGGGGAGAAACCCTATCCATGTGCGGAATGTGGAAAGAGCTTCAGAAACAGCCGCAATCTCACTTCCCATCAAAGGATTCATACAGGGGAGAAACCCTATCAGTGCTTTGAATGTGGAAAGAGCTTCAGTCACAGCTGCAGTCTCACTTCACATCAAAGGATTCATACAGGGACGAAACCCTATCAGTGTGTGGAATGTGGAAAGAGCTTCAGTCGGCGCTCCTCTCTCACTTCCCATGAAAGAATTCATACAGGGGAGAAACCCTATCCGTGTGTGGAATGTGGAAAGAGCTTCAGAAACAGCCGCAATCTCACCTCCCATCAAAGAATTCATACAGGGTAGAAACTCTATCAGTGTGTGAAATGTGGAAAGAACTTCACTGATAGCTCTTCCCTCACCTCCCATCAAAGGATTCATACAGGGGCGAAACCCTACCATTGTGTGAAATGTGGAAATAGCTTCATTCAGAGCTCCTCTCTCACCTTCCATCAAAGGATTCATACAGGGGAGAAACCCTGTCAGTGTATGGAATGTGGAAAGAGCTTCAGTCACAGGCAGAATCTCACTTCCCATCAAAGGATTCATACAGAGGCGAAACCCTATCAGTGTGTGGAATGTGGAAAGAGCTTCACTGATAGCTCCAATCTCACTTCCCATTAAAGAATCCATACACAGGTGGGAAAAACCATTATACAGCTTTAGAATCCAGGCTTTGGCTAATTGATGTGTATGAAGATAAAAGTGTTATGGGCCTTAATTTATGATGAGTTAAAACAAATGTTTGGAATAACCTTTCTAAAAAGACCAGAAGGATTTCTGTTAAGTATTGTTGGCAGGGACATCCCAAATGCCTTTAGAGAGGTATTCTTATATGCAACGGCCGCAGCTTGGACTTTGGTGGGAAAGGGGTGGAAGGAAGAAGTCCCGACAGTAATGGACTGGCATAACAAGCTACAAGAATTTGCTGAAATGGTGAAGTTGACAAATAGCCTGAGAGGCAATTCAAAACAAAAAATTATTTAAAAGTGGGATAGATATATGTTCAAAAATACAGTAAAGGTTCGCTATCTATGCTATCATTCAATTGACGTTGGAAAGAGACTGAGTTGAGAAATAAGACCAAGGGTACATATTGATATAGGAATGTATTAGATAAAATGTAAAGAAATATACAGTAATAAGAGCACATTCTTTTGTGAAAAAGGAATATAGAATGGGATAGACAGGAAGTCCGAAGTGTTGGTACATATATGATTTTGGAATAATTTTTTGTCCTTGTTTTCTTTTTCTTTTAGCATATAAACTTTGTATACATGTTGAAAATTATAGTAAAATAAGCCTTGTGATGTAACATGATAATGTTTACCGATGTAACATAAGAACATTAATATTTTTTTTTAAAAAATACATCTAATGCCCTTTTAACATGTGATGTTTTGTGTTTTTATGTTGTGTTTTATGTTGTAACCATCCTGAGACCTGTGGGTGTAGGGAATAGGTGCCAACTCTTCACCCCCCCAATAAAATATTTGAGGAGGCCACCCCCCAGGTTTTTTTTTTTTTTTTTTGGATGGAGTTACAAACTTTGTTGATCAGGGGACTGCTGTGGAAATTGTGCATCTTGATTTCAGTGAGGCTTTTGACAAAGTCCTCTGTGAGATTTATTTGGGAAGGTGGTAAAATGTGGGCTGAATGAGATATATGTCTTAGGATATCAAACTGGGAAAGTGGATTTTAAACTGACTGAAGAGGTTTTATGCCCTTGGGAATTTGGTCTCTTAAATCTACCCCTTCGCCTTTTGTTTCCGTGCACTGCTCTGGTTCGCCAGAAGCGGCTTAGTCATGCTGGCCACATGACCTGGAAGCTGTTCGCCGGCTATGTCGGCCAATAAAGCAAGATGAGTGCCGCAACCCCAGAGTCGGCCACGACTGGACCTAATGGTCAGGAGTCCCTTTGCCTTTACCTATGCATTATAGCAGGGATGTCTAACTTCCAAGATGCTGAGATCTACTCCCAGTAATAAAAAACCTGCCAGTCATCTACCCATTGTCTTTGCCCAGAGTTGTTGAGCTTTTCTCCGGGAGCATTGACCAGAGTTGTGGATCGACCAGTAGATCGCGATTGACCTGTTGCACATGCCTCCATTCTAGGAATTTGCAAAACAGCATCAAACCTTGTGTTACATGAAATACATTCGACAAACACAAGACGTAACCGGCTGTGGATTCACATAAACAATACTCTTCTATATATTCTTATCACAATATCAAAGTTTATCTTGCACATAAACAACACATAAAATGCAATAATATAGATGGAAGTCCCAATAAATCAGTTCATTCATAAAGACCAAATGTCTGCTACGTTTCTGTTCCAAATATGTTCATAAAGTCCAAATTGGAGCCTACTACAGTTCCACAGTGTAGTAGTGTTGCACATGCCTCCATTGTAGGAACAGCATTCCTGAACCAGAATTTCACAGGAAGTCCCTACGATGATTCCCCTTTCAAACAGGATACGTGAACCTAGGCCAGCAGGGCTCTCCTCACCGGCAGACGGACAACCCCTTCCCCAAAGCCCCTCCCTCCCCCACCTCCCCATGGGGGTCCCTCCCCAGAACAGCCTCCACTGTCCGGTGCTTGGACACCTGAAGGGCGTGGAGGCCTCTCAGGGCAGCTGCCTGGCAGTTCTGCATCACCTGGAGCAAGAAATCTTGCTCTGGCTCCAGCAAAAGTCAGGCTGTCAGTTCCTCACTGCTGAGAGTGCAGATTGGGGGGCAAAGAGGCCTGGCAGTGGGAGGAAGGTCTGAGGGATCCTCTCCCTACTCTTGTTTCCTCCAATACTCACCATTGCTGGATGAAGAAAGCCTGTGGCACATCTTCAAGAAGAGAAAAACAATAAGTAGCGAAATAAGAAACTGAGACAATAAGAATCCACTGATTGCCCTGCCTTGTCCTCCGTCAACTGCCACCAACTGCTCTCTCCTCCACTCGCCTCACTGCTAACCCAAAATGGCCGCCTGCAAGTCTGTGGTCCTTGTCACCATGGCAACCCCCCTCCCCCTGGACCTGGGCCCACCTGGCTCCACCTATTGGGAGCTGATCTATAATGAAATGAAAAAAAATGTTTAAGATAACCTTTGTTAAAAGACCAGAAGCGTTTTTATTAGGTTTTTTAGGGCAGGATTTACCAAAACATAAGAAAAATCTATTCATGTATGCGACAACAGCAGCCAGAATTTTACTAGTTCAAAGATGGAAAGGCGATGAAATACCAGCGAAAGAACACTTAATTTTAATATATAAGGAATACAAATTTATAAGCAAAAGAAACAGAGGTGTTATAAACCAGTAAGGGAAGTTGGGGGAAGACACGGGGGGGGTGTTAATTGAAATTGTAAAATGTAATTTGAATGTTTGATTATGTTAAAATTTCTTTAATTCAGTTATTAAAAGTGGCTCCTCTTACTTAAGGGCCCCACAGACCTCATGGGACACCAGAGCAGATTCCCTTGTTGCTTTTTTGAGTCAACCAGCAATGGGGGTTGCATTTCCTTATTTACAGGAGGCCTGTTGCTAAAGCACATGACATGCTCTTCACACTTAGTTATCTATTAGGAACACAGGCACAAATTATTGTATGTGTGTTTGTATTTGCAAACTACCCCAGTCTGAGCGGTGAGATTCCAGGGGTCCCAGGCGCTTCAACATCTTCCCCTTGGAACGAAGGTCAGCGGAGACTGTGGCGTCTTTATGATATCATAGAATCATAGAATCATAGAATCATAGAGTTGGAAGAGACCACAAGGGCCATCGAGTCCAACCCCCTGCCAAGCAGGAAACACCACCAGAGCACTCCTGACATATGGTTGTCAAGCCTCTGCTTAAAGACCTCCAAAGAAGGAGACTCCACCACACTCCTTGGCAGCAAATTCCACTGTCGAACAGCTCTTACTGTCAGGAAGTTCTTCCTAATGTTTAGGTGTGTCAGGGGCTCAGGAGCAGGAGCCCGGGGGAGAGAGGAAATGGAGAGCGAAGGGGAAGAATCCGAGGGCAGCGTAGGGGAGTATGACAGTGGCCCGAGAGATTCCATGAGCTTCTCCAGCGAATCAGAAGATTCCCAGAAGGGGGCCCCAATGGTCAGGGCAAGGGGGGTCCCAGGGGGGACGCACCAGAAACAAGGAGCCAGAGGGGAACCCCAAAGCAGCAGTGGGGGATCAGGACCAGTTTCCCCACCAGAGCGTAGTGGGGGGGAAGAGTCACAAGTGTCAGGGCCAGCGTCTCCTCCAGCGGGGAGAGAGAGTGAGTCGGGGCTGACCACGCCTCCAACGGAGGGGAGGTCAGCTGCAGCTAGCCCCCCCAGAGGGGGAAGCAGTGACAGCAGCAGTGAAACGGTCAGGAGGAAAGTTACTGGCTGGGCGCGTGCGCCAAGTTCAAATGTACAGGCGCGGGGGACAGCAGGAGACCCGGATGGGGAACCAGCTCCTAAAGCCCGCCGGAGGGAGGGGGAAGTCTCAGGCGATTCAGCGTCAGAAGAGTCTAGAAAGGGCAAGACCCCAACGGACAGGCGGAACCAGAGGCGGAAGAAACAGAGGAAGAGGTGGAGTAAGGCTAGGGTCTTAAACTGGTGTCTGGGGGGAGGAGACTCAGACGGAGCATCAGCGGACTAAAGCCTGAGACGTAGGGCTGCGCGCTGCGGCTATGGAAGTGAAACTGAACTTCAATAAAGACTTTTGTATTTAACAACGGAGCCTTTGTGAGCTTGGATCGAGGGCAGCTCTGACAGTGTGGAATCTTCTTTCTTGTAGTTTGGATCCATTGCTCCGTGTCCGCTTCTCTGGAGCAGCAGAAAACAACCTTTCTCCCTCCTCTATGTGACATCCTTTTATATATTTGAACATGGCTATCATATCACCCCTTAACCTCCTCTTCTCCAGGCTAAACTATCTAGCTTTATTTACTCACATAAACAACCTGAGTGTAGTGACGGAAACCAGCCGTCAACGGGTGGTGCGCAGCATAGAAAAAACACAGAGACAGCGAGTATCTTCAGGGTGGAGGGCAGCTCACTTGAACGTTCCTCCTCTCCCGTATATTTTTTTATCTTCCCCTTTTTCTAACAGCCTACGTGGCCATCTGCCAATGTCCCACGTCACATTGCCCAATCATGGCTATACAACACTCATCACCATATATGGTATTACTGCACAGCGGGAACATAACTCCATATAAGGTCAATACACTTAATGCACTGCAAAGCACGAACATGCCGCGTCACCGAGGTCAGCGAGGCACCACATGGCACTACAAGCCTCTGCCATGGCTTCATGGTTCCCACATGCCCTCTTTCTTTATTTTATTAATCAGATTCATATATTTCATTACCAATACGTTTATACTGAGCACGATAGGCGACCCTTGTAAGGCCTGAAGCAGGCCGTTGATGGGAAAACCATGCAGTACATACAGAGATTAATGAAGGAATACATTGTATACAGCAACACAAAATAATGCAAATAACTACTATAAGGATCACTGAAATCAATAAATGTCAAAGCCAACTCCCATCCGGAAGCCAAGAATATAACCATGCCCATGGATCAACGGAAGGAGGGGGGGGGCAAGTGGATTGTGAGCTACCATGGTTTCCATATGATCAATCGTCGCAGATATGCTGACATTATTATCAGGAATAAACATACAACAATGAGAATGAACAAGTGTACATGCCCCTCCTTTTGAGGTCAAAATGACATCCAACACATAACGATTTTGTAATACCACTTCTCTCATTTCAGACACCTCCTGGTTGAGATTCTTCAATGCTTTTATGGTATCGTTGAATAATCCTTCAGTCCAATTTGCTAGCCGATGGAGGTCCCTATAGTTCATTGCTGCGGCCACTGGGGGCAGCAAGGCTCGAGAAATCTGGGTACCGGTATATTGATTTATGGGTGAATTAACCTCCCGGCGATTTCGTAGTCTAAGAGAAGATGGTAACTTATCAACCTTATACAACAACGGGACCACAATACCCAATGTACATGTGCCTGTGAGGTTTCGAGGAATGGCTTTGTATGCTTTTTCGCCACAAAGCAACCATAACTCTCTTTGGAGTAAATAGCTGATATTACTACTCTGTTGGGACCAATTAAAGGCTGCAGTAAATAAAGAACTGATATGAAATTGCTCACCAGTGGCATTTGCTAAGCCAGGGATAGAAGAATTCTGGTTCCAAGCCGCATAGTAGGCTTCCTTTCTAGTTTTTAGCCATGCACTGGTGTCACTCCTATAGCACTGAGATTGGTCACTGTATGTTCCTGTAAGAGAACAAGAGCTATTAAAAGTGAAATTCAATGTATATTGACAGTTTGGATATATGCCCCATGATTCTTCTCCCTCATCAATTTGAAAACAAATGGGGGCAGGCTCATGGAGGGTCAATTGTACTGGAGGCCAAAAAGTTTGGTTAGGGGATATATAAGAGTTTGGGTGTAATCGTTGACGCCTCCCTTTCCATGAAGGCGCAAGTTACAGCAACAGCCAAGGCGACATTTTTCCACCTTCGCCGCATCAAGCAGTTGGTCCCTTACCTTTCCCGCCCTGATCTGGCCACAGTGATCCATGCGACGGTCATCTCTAGGCTTGACTACTGTAATTCGCTCTACGCGGGGCTGCCCTTGAAGCTGTCCCAGAAACTCCAGCGGGTACAGAACGCTGCAGCGAGGCTCCTCACGGGGTCTCTGCCATGGGAGCATATTCACCCAGTGCTTTTCAAGCTGCACTGGCTCCCAGTGGAGTACAGGGTCAGATTTAAGGTGCTGCTTTTGACCTTTAAAGCCCTTCACGGCCTAGGACCCTCGTACCTACGGGACCGCCTCTCCTGGTATGCCCCACGGAGAGCCTCAAGGTCCATAAATAACAACACCCTAGTGGTCCCAGGCCCTAAGGAAGTTAGACTGGCTTCAACCAGAGCCAGGGCCTTTTCAACTCTGGCTCCGGCCTGGTGGAACACTCTGCCTTATGAGACCAGGGCCCTGCAGGATCTGATTTCTTTCCGCAGGGCCTGTAAGACAGAGTTGTTCCGCCTGGCCTTTGGCTTGGAGCCAATTTGATTCCCTCCCTCCCTCTCTTTCTTTTTTCTTTTCCTTCTCCTCCTGCGATGAGGCTACATTTTAATATTTTAATGTTCCATTATTTTAATGTTGTATTTTATTTTTGTTTTTAAGTTGTAATCATTCATCTTGTTTTTATTATTGCTTGTAAGCCGCTCTGAGCCCGGCCTTGGCAGGGGAGGGCGGGGTATAAATAAATAATAATAATAATAATAATAATAATAATTATTATTATTATTATTACATTTGTAAATTGAAAAGATCCATTAACACGCACACCATGAAGCATTAAGCCTGAACGATGGGCAAAAGGGGGCATATGCATACACAACCAACATTTAGAAGCATGTAATAAACTGGCAAACATAATCATATCTTGTACAAAAATATTATTCCTCCAAATCTTATGATAATTTTCTCCCCTAAAAGTCTTATTCAACAACGCTGTTCTTCTAGTTCGAGAGTGGCTGAGCCGTGCATACTGCCAGCCAGTCATTCATACCTTTAGGCCAAGTGCCTCGGAACCAGATAGATTGTTCTGGTGGGCAATATGAGTGACTGTGGTAAATGATTCCTATGGCCACCTCCGAACAACCCTCGTGATAATTTGAGGCTGCCCCATTCTCTTTTAGGAACATGTAACCCAATGTTGTTTGGCAGCCAGTGGCACAGATGCAACTTCCAACTTGTGTCAGATAGGCCATGTTGATGTCTTTGGAGCGGCGGTTGTACTTCAAAACTGCAGTCATGTTCCATCGCCACCCATATGTGGATACACAAATAGGCAGCGTGGCGCGTGGTGGCAATACCCAAGAAATGCCTGTGCGACGAGGACACCCTTCATAGCTTGGCATATTTCCCAGGCGATTGGCTGCAAAACTATATCCATAAGTGGTGGACCATGCATAGGTGGGTTTGCCTAACTTATATGGTGTGGCGTGGCCAGGTAACGCGGCAGGAAACACTGGTACCGCTGTAGATGGCACAGGTAACCAGGGCACCTGAATGGGGCGATGACGGTAGGTGCAATCAAAGAATTCTGACGGCAGCGGCTTGCCAGCTGATAAGGTGAAATATGGTGGTTTCAACTGGACTGGGTCGTCTGCTTCTCTTCCTTGTATAACGGTGCAGCAAAGGATGGCGAGGCAGATGGTGAGGAAGGCACTTCCGCAGTTGAAGGGACTCGCCATGGCCGTACGCATCGAGCTGGAGCCCACAAAGGCTTGTCCTCGACGTCCACTGCCGCGTACCCTCGTCCCACGTGATCAGCGGAACAGGTCCATGCCACGCGGGATCAGGCAAGCGTTGGTACACCACCAAGGGGCGGGGGAGTGCCTCCTCCTTCCTAAAATGCAATTCAGCGGGGGTATGGGTCCTATTATGTGGATATAAAGATGGTTAAGTACAAAAAGAACTTGGTGGACTGCCAAAGGGATATCTGCTGTTGGTATGCTTCGGCTGCCAAGCTGCTTAATCAACAGTGTTTTGAACGTCAGGTGCGCTCTTTCCACTATAGCTTGTCCTGTGGAGTTAAAGGGTATACCATGAGTTAATTTCACATTCCACAACATACAAAATTCAGAAAATGTTTTAGAAATATATGCTGGACCATTATCAGTTTTGATGCGCGCAGGTTTACCCATGACTGAGAAACAGCGAATAGTGTGCTGGATCACATGACGAGCTGTTTCCCCCCTCATGGGCGTAGCCCATATGAATCCAGAGTGGGTGTCCACCGTGAGGTGAATCTTGGAGAGTGGAGCCAACACAGGTGTGTGTGTGTGACATCCATCTGCCAACACGCCAATGCAGACGTGCCCCTAGGATTTACAGCATCAAAAGGAATGGCCAGCGGTGATTTAGAACAAGAAGCACATTGGGAAACAATATCCCTTGCTTGGGCCAAAGGAATAGAAAACTGCTTTGCCAATGCTTTCGCAGGGAGGTGAAAGGTGTTATGACATAGTACAGGATCAGAAAAGAGAGAAAAGGCAGAAATGTCCCTCAGCGCTGCATCTGCTCTTGCATTGCCCTCTGCTAAATACCCTGGGTGTGATGTGTGGGAGCGAAGATGTGCAACATAATAAGGGAACTCTCTGTGCTGAAGTAAGGCTTGCAGGGCAAGAAGCAAAGAAGACAAGTCAGAATCCAAGGAAGGAGTTACATAAGATATTGGTAAAACAGCAAAAAGGCGATATACATACTGAGTATCCACAATGAGATTGAAAGGTTGAGTAGAAAAGGATTGAAAGGCAAGAATCACAGCCGCTAGCTCAGCTCGCTGAGCAGAAGACTGTGGAGGGGTAAATAAATATTTCCATTTTCCTCCCTCCTCCCACGTCACCACCCCCTACTTTTTGTTCCATCCGTGAAGAGGGTCAATGCAGAGGGAAGAGGTGTGAGAGACAAGGGGGTGGCCAAAACATAGGTGACTTGTGTCAGAAAAGTCAAACGGTCATCCTTCGGAGGGTTGAAAATGATGACACCTACAAAATCAGCCAAGGCGATTTGCACGGCAGCATTAGTTATCAATAAGTGCTGCTGTTCAGTCTGTGAGAAAGGCAAATAAATTGATGCAACATCAAAACCGCTCAAGGCCATGGCGCGAGAACGTCCTTTAATGACAATGTCTGATGTGGATTCAATTACTGAATAAATGTTTGTTGGTGGGGTATGTGGCAAATGTAGCCATTCTATAATGCAGATAGTCTTCCTCTTGTCCGTCTGAGCATATAAAATTCCTGTTGGCAACAATGGTGTGGCAAACACTGCCAGATGCAGCTCGTGTGCAGAGGCTTCTGTGATCCTGTCCATGAGAGTAGATCGCAGGTGCTGATTAACGGTCTGTAATGCAGTGATCATTGCTGGGGTGACCTGGATTACATCTGCTGGATCCTTGTGTCCTGCGAGCGCCAAAAACAATGGTGATAATGTACTGGTGGGTAATGCAAGGAAAGAGTGAGCCCAATTCAAATGTCCAAGAAGTTGCTGTAATTCCACAAGCTTCATGCTTGAAGGGATAGTCAATTGGGGAACAATAGGCAGCGCTGCTTGTGTAGTGACTTTATGTCCCAAGTAGGTGGCGGGCAATGTCAATTGAATTTTTTCAGGCGCTACGCAGAGTCCCGCTTCCGCCTACGTGGCAGAAAGTTCTTGAAAAATGGCGGGTGGGATTTTCTTCGCAGCAATCAAAATGTCATCCATGTAATGATAACATATCACCTCTGGGTGGCCCATGGGGAAAGGTTTCAATGCTTCCCCCACAAAATGTTGACAAAGTGTAGGGGAGTTCCGCATGCCCTGAGGCAGGACAACCCACTGATATCGCTGGGTGGGCTGCAAATTGTTATATACTGGCAATGTAAAAGCAAACCGTTCCCTGTCTGCTGGGGCCAGTGGGATAGAAAAGAAACAGTCCTTTAAATCAATCACCGCCAACTGATATTCTCGCGGGAGCATATTTGGATTTGGCATGCCAGGTTGTAAAGTCCCCATTGGCTGCATTTGTTCATTGACTTTTCGCAGATCCTGCAAAAGGCGCCATTTCCCAGATTTCTTTTTAATGACGAAAATTGGGGTGTTCCAGGGGGATGAGGACGGTTCAATGTGGCCGAAAGTCAATTGTTCAGAAATAAGCTGGGCCGCCGCTGCGGATTTTTCTTTTGGTAGGGGCCACTGTTCTACCCACACCGGGGTATTGGTGATCCATCGTAACGGTAGTGCCTGTTGGGATACTGCCAGGGAGATAGAGTCCATCTGAGCCCCCAAGCTCGGTGCCGGACGATCCATCGACCTCCCGTAGTCACGCAGTATCAGCAATTTAGCGACACTAAGCCTCTGGCTTAGAGCACACTCTTAACAGCAGAATTCACACAGCAAAAGTTGCACAGCAGGACAGCATATTTACAGTTTATTTGGCGATGGTCAGAACAAAGAAAACATGACCGTCTGCTCCGACTGCTCAGGCAAAAACAGCCAGCAGAAAACGAAAGGAACAGACAGACATAAACATCCTGTGAACAGGAAATACGCAGGCTGTGACACAAACATCCTGCTCCCTTTTAAGGTGGAACGGAAATATCCTAACATCCTCCCCCTTTCCGTGTAACCTGTAGTACCTGTGGTTCAACCCAATTGCAACCTTTGTACGTAAACCTTAAGTTGTTCTCTGTTAACAACCTTAGACAACAGATCAGCAGGAATTTCATTTCCTGGCATGTAGGACACTTGAATGAGTCCTTTCTGAATACACTCTCTTGCACGATGTAGCTTAATCTGCAAGTACTTGGTCCTTTGCTTGCAACTCTCCGAGTTCAGCAAAGCCAAACAAGATCTATTGTCTTGATACACTTGTATAGGACATTTCACAGAAACCCCAATGTCCTTAAACAGTTGCATCAACCATTCACAATCCATGAGTGAAAATGACAGAGCATTGAGTTCTGCTTCACAGGAACTTAGGCTAACTGTCGTCTGCTTTTTGCACAACCAGTCAAACAGGCAGTGGTTGTACATGTAGCATACTCCAGAAGTGCTTGTACCATCCGTGGTGTCACTTCCAAAACTTGCATCTGCAAAGATTTCAAGACCTCCAGTCTTCTGACTGGTGAACCTCAGCCTGTAGTGCATAGTCCCTTTCAAATACCGGGCTATGCGCTTCAGAGCTTTCCAATCCTGAACAGTAGGATTGTTAGCATGTCTGCTAAGCAGGTTAGTGCTTACAGCAATGTCAGGTCTCGAACATCTAGCAATGAAATTCAACTTGCCTAGAATGCATCTGTACAGCGTTGTGTCAGAAAACGCTTCAGCAGTACTGTCTACCTGGTAACCTGTCACCATCGGTGTGTCTGCTGGGTTTGCATCAACCAAATTCAACCTGGTTAATACATCAGCAATTTTCTGTGTTTGGTGTACCAGAAAATTACATGCTTGGTCCCTCTCCACCTGCAGAGAAAGATAGTTGGATACCTCACCAAGATCCTTCATGTCAAAGTGCTCCTTCAGCTGAGCTAGGGTGCTTTGGTAGAAAGCCTGATTCTTCCAAAACATCAGAAGATCATCAACAAAACATAAACAATACAGTTTGTTTTGCCCCTCCTCCTTGACAAACACACACGGATCAGCTTTGCCCTGGTGAAAACCTAGAGAAAGCAACGTTTCAGTGAGTTTTGTGTTCCAACACCTGGCACTCTGCTTGAGACCATATAAGGATTTCCGCAGTTTACAGACCATTCCCTTCTGTATCTGCATGCCGTCAGGTGGAAGCATGTACAGCTCCTCCCCCAAAATCCCGTACAAAAAAGCTGTATTTATGTCATGATGGGAAACATGCAGTTTCTCCTCTGCAGCGATCTTGAGCATCAGCCGAATGCTCTCATATTTGACCGTGGGTGAGTAGGTCTCGTGGTAATCCTGCCCTGGTACCTGTGAAAAACCTCTGGCAACCAATCTGGCTTTGTGTCTGACAACCTTGCCATTCTGGTCTGTCTTGGCCTTGAAGACCCATTTGCTGCCAACCAGTCTCATCCCTGGGACTACCGGTACCAGTTCCCAAGTCTGGTTCCTGTTCAAGGAATCAACTTCAGCCTTCATGGCATTAAGCCAAGGCTCAGCATCTTTAGAGGTTAACTCCTGGACCTCTTTGAAGCTTGAAGGTTCCCACACCTTCTCTGAGCTACTAAGAACAGCAGTTGCCGTCTTAGCAAACTCATCAGCAAATCTCTTTGGAGGTTTGCCTTTGGTCGCCCTTTCAGACCTGCGAACTAGACGCAAGTCTTCTGGACTCATCTCCTCCTTCTTAGGAGAAAAGTGACCAATGGTGAACAGTGGTTCTTCCAGTTCATTGTCAGACGCATCAGACGGTCTGACTGAGGCCTTTGCGCTCTTGTAGTCTGCTGTGTCATCACTGTCACTGACAGCAGCAGCAGCGCCGCCCACTGAACTGGAATCCGAACTCTGATCATCATCATCATCATCATCATCATCATCATCATCATCCTCAGTTTCCTCAGCTTTCTCAGCATGATCTGCTTTCTTCACATCACCTTCATCCTCCTCTGGGTAACTCTGGAAAATTCCCACATTTTCCCCCCACTTAGGATTGTACTCAACACTCCTTGTGAACTTTATGGATTTAGAGTTAGTCATCCATACTCTGTATGCACCTTTTTCGTACCCCATGAACAAACCATGTGCCCCACGCTTCCCAAGCTTGTTGCTTTGTGGGGTGTGTACCCACATGTCAGAACCAAAGATTCTCAAGTGCTTGGTGTTAGGTTTCTTACCAAACATTTTCTCATAGGGAGTGCAGCCAATAGGTGATGACAGTCTGCGATTAAAAGAGTAAACAAAATTCGAGAGAGCCTCCCCCCAAAACTTCTCAGGGAGGTTGGCATCATGCAACAAGGTTTTTATTCCTTGCAGCAACGTTTGATTTGCTCTCTCCGCAAGCCCATTCATCCATGGCGATCTAGGCGTCGACAAGTCATGCTGGATTCCCTTCTCAGTCAGGAAAGCTTCAAACTGCTGAGAAGTGAACTCCCCGCCTCGATCAGTAAACAGACAGCCAATACGTTTACCATGAGCATTCTCCAACCAAGCACAGAATGCCTTGAACCTAGGAAACGCTTGCGATTTCTGCTTGAGCATAAACACATGAATGTACCTGGAAAAAGAATCAATTAGAACCATGAAGTACCTTGCTCCTCCCAAAGAGGGCACTAGAGGCCCAACCAGGTCTGCGTGAACTAGCTGGTAGGGTTTGGAAGCCTGCCTGCTAGACTCCTTGCCTTTTGGAGCAACCTTCACCTTGTTCTCTGCACAAGATACACATTTCATGTGAAATTTACAAGGTTTGATGTCCAAACCTTCAACCAACTCAGGCATCTTGGCTAGCGCTTGCCAAGAGAGGTGACAAAATCTTCTATGTGCATCGTGAATGCATCCTGCATGAAGAACCTTGTTAGTTTGTGCAACACAACAAGAATCAGCATTAGATATAACAGCATTGTCCTCATAAGTTAGACAGAACAAACCATCCAACAACTTTGCATGCAAAAAGTCCTCTTTGCCTTTTCTGATGACACAGACAGTCCTCTTGAAGGTAATTTCAAAACCACGCCGATTTAGCTGTGGGACACTAAGCAAATTGTCCGCAGCTCCTGGAACAAAAAGTACATCTCTGATGGTAGTATGCAGACTTGCAAGTTTCACAGTCCCAACTCCTGCAGCTTGCAAAGTCCTTCCATCAGCCAGGTGGATCTCTCCATCTTGAGGTGTGAAGGAGATGAACAGATGGCGGTCTTTGGTGAGATGGCGCGTGCACCCTGAATCCACAATAAACCTCGCCTTGGCCTTCGGTGAAGCAGTGCCAGCAAACAAAACCTTGTTTTCCACTGGCGTGGGCTTTTGCTGCTTGCCCCCCTGCTCCTGGCCATCAGACGTGCCTTTAGCCTTTGGTGGAGCTGTGCCAGCAAACATAGCCTTGTTTTTCCCTGGCCTTCCACTCCCCTTCTGCTTCGGGCCATCTGCAGGCTTTTTCCTTTGTTTATTTCCAGTCTTTCGACAAAACTTCTGAGTATGACCTTGGTTCCCACAGTTCCAGCACTTCACAGCTGCCAACGCTTTGGCTCCCCCTGGAGGCTGGAATGCTGTCCCACATTGCTCCCCCTGAAGCGCACAAGCCGATTCAGCTGCATTTCTCCTGTCGTATTCGTTTTGCAAAGTCGCCAAGACCTTTGTAGCAGTGAGGTCTTGCGCAGGGAGGGTCGCCAGCTGACTTGACACGGCATGATAGCTTTCATCCAGGGAGTCCAGGATGAGAATTGCAAACAGTGACTCAGGCATATTGAAACCTCTCTGAGTCAATTCCTGTCGGAGATGCTGCAAATGTAAAACGTGGGCTCTAAGGTCTTCCCCTGGCTCCAAACGCTTCCTGTGCAGCTTTCTGAAATAAAGCAACACAGACCCAGCCTCTTGTCGGAGATGACAGGCTCTAAGCCCGTCCCACATCTCACGGGCACTGGCCTTGCCAGCCAGGGTGATTAACTCTTCAGGAGCTACTGAGAGCAAAATTACCCCCATGGCTTTCGAGTCCCATGCCCTCCATTCATCTGTCACAGGGGCTGGGGGGTCCTCAGAAATAGTATTCCACACACCAAGCCTTCTCATCTGGCCCTCACAGTACCTTGCCCAGGTCTGATAGTTGTGGCCATTTAGCTTCAGTGGACACGGAGCAGCTTCAGAGGATTGTAAAAGATCCATCTCAGCTATTTGCTTCAGCCGGGAGCCTTTATGCCTTCAAAGACTCCTTATCTTGGCTCTCATAAATCACGAAGCCTGCTTGGCTCGGCTCCCAGGCCAATTAGGCCAGCCGGACATCAGAGACTCTTGCCGCGGCAAACAGAAAAGCCTTTGCTTTTGCTTTTCCCACACATACCTCAGCAGTCTGTCGCAGTCTTACTCTCCTGCAAGTGCCGTGAATCTGGGCCCATAACCTGTTGTTGGGATACTGCCAGGGAGATAGAGTCCATCTGAGCCCCCAAGCTCGGTGCCGGACGATCCATCGACCTCCCGTAGTCACGCAGTATCAGCAATTTAGCGACACTAAGCCTCTGGCTTAGAGCACACTCTTAACAGCAGAATTCACACAGCAAAAGTTGCACAGCAGGACAGCATATTTACAGTTTATTTGGCGATGGTCAGAACAAAGAAAACATGACCGTCTGCTCCGACTGCTCAGGCAAAAACAGCCAGCAGAAAACGAAAGGAACAGACAGACATAAACATCCTGTGAACAGGAAATACGCAGGCTGTGACACAAACATCCTGCTCCCTTTTAAGGTGGAACGGAAATATCCTAACAGTGCCGTGCGAGGAAGTAAAAAATTAGAATAAATTTGACTCCAATTTGGTGTCTGCAATGGCCAAAATATCGTGCCCCCATAAGGAAACTGGAATGTCCATTATCAAGGGATGAAGGGTGATCTGAACCCCGCTATTGCTTTGGATGAAAATTGGGTGGACACTGCGCCGTGCCGGTGATTCACCTCCCACACCAATAACTTGTGTGGCTGGACAAGTGGGCCAACTGGATGGCCAAGCAGATTTGGCCACAACTGTTACATCTGCCCCTGTGTCCACCACCCCCACAATGCGCCGACCTCCCACTGTCAGAGACACAGAAGGGCGCGAGGCTGTAATGTCCATGGCTGCTGCAATCAGGGGTGGTTGTTCAGATGGGGGGAAGGTGATAATCTTTGCCACTGGAGTATTTGACTGTATCCTGCATGGACGATCCGCGTATAGCGTGATCTCAGGGAAATTCACGTATGGTCCGTGTGTTAACATCGGTACCGCATGAATTCCTGCTGCTTGCGCGGATAATAAAGGCAATACCAGGCAAGTGGCATGATTGTCCAACCCTGCTTCAGCGAGGACATGATTCTTTAAAGGGCAGAAAGGCAAATGGAATTCCACGTCCTGGGTCAGGCGAAGCCGTGGTGCTGTTTCCCTGGACTCCGGGGGATCCCCTATTGGTTTGTCTGGGCCCGGGGTGGGCCCGGCTGCCGGTTTCCCTGCTGTTGTCCTTGCTGATTTTGGGCAGTGTGCTGACCCTGCTGTTGGTTTTGGGGAAGCGATCTGCATTGATTGGCCCAATGAAAGCCTTTTTTGCAGATTGGACATTTGGTAGAAGGACGCCAGGGCTGTTGCGTGGATCTGCATTGCGCCTTAAAGTGTCCTGGTTTGCCACACTGGAAACAAGTTTTATCGGTGGCTACAGGCTGGTCTTTATTTAGCGCCGCCGCCAGCAGATGAGCCTTGTGGGTGACTGTACCCACAGACTGACAAATGCGAAGCATGGCTGCTGCTGCGTCTGTAGTAGGATTGTGTATTATTGGTCGTAATGCAACTTTACAATCCTCATTTGCATTTTCAAAGGCCAATTGTTTGATAATTATTTGTTTGGCTTCAGGATTATCAACTTGGCGACTCACTGCTGTAATCAGCCTGTCCATAAAGGAAGAATATGACTCTTTTGGCTCTTGCCTGATTGAACCCCATCGAGACTGAATACTGGTGGGTTCTGGAATTTTTCTCATTGCTTCTTTAGCAGCAAGGGCGGTATCCCTCAATAAGATCTGCAGCAGTGTGGCTTGCACCGAAGCCACAACAAAAGGACCACGCCCCATCATGGCATCTATGACATCTCCGAGGGTAACGTTAGGGTTATTCCCTCTGGTTTGTTGTAATAAAGCCGGAGCATAAGCACAGCAGGCGGTTTCCCATTTGTGGGCAAACAATATGCCCACTGATGGAGGTAACACCGTACAGGCCAGAAGCTTTATGTCATCAGGAACCAAAAGCTGGGCGAATGTGGCTTCCAAAAGCGCCTGCGTATATGGAGCTTGGAGTCCATTGGTCTTTACTGACTGCTGCAACTCTTTCAAGATCTTAAAGTCAAAAGGTTCATGTTGGGCTTGGGTGCCTGCCGGGGCGCCAGCGGGGGGCAATATAACGGGAAATGCCACAGTATCCTGAGATAAGGAACAGGCAAGAACCGCACGTTGAAAAGGAGTAGCCGGTTCCGCTGACGCCGTAACAGGATCATTGTGTGAGGAGAACCTGAGCTTACAGGGTTAAACAGCTCAGAGTGTACGCCCTGCCTACAAGTTGGGAGGGGGGAGATTATGCGTCATTATGCGTCATTTCCGAGAGTCTCCAGCCTTTGTTTTTTCTCCCTCTACTTTCGCTTTTGAGGAGAGAGGACGTGTTTTCATGATGCTGTTCGCTGTGATAGACAATGGATAGTCTGCTGTAAATAAAAAACTGCTTCTAGCTGCTAAGATCCTGAGTGGACTTTATTTAAGCACACTGAAGAAAGCACTTGACCTCAGCTTTCTCTTGCCGCTGCTTAATCTCTGCGTTTGCTCAGAGCCTTTAGAATGTGGCCTTTGAAGTCTGGAGGCCTGACTCGTAACTGCGCAGCCGAAGCGGGCTGGACGCCAAGGCTTATCTGAGCAATAAACATTCTTCACATTGCCTACTAGGCCGTGGTATTTCTGAATAATGGGGTCCCCCGGCGATGAGCTGTAATCTGGAGGCTTAGGGTCCGGTGGTGCCGGCAGGGCGAGTGCCAGAGCAGACGGCAACACGGCAGGCTGGATTAAAGAGGCCAGAGGTGATGTTGGCAATGCGGCCATGGAGATATTTTTGGTGATAAAGAGCCCATGGCGTAACGAACCTTGCACCATGCATTCAGAACTTGAACGCCGATGCTAGGGTGTCCATGAAAATGGATCCCGATTTTGTCCCAGTCCTTTAATTCCCAAGTTCCATCCTGGGGATACCAGGGACAATGTTCATCGATGGCCAGAATAAGCTGTATCAAATCGCACTCAGGAACTTCCAATTTGTTGGAGGAGAGGAGAAATTTTAAGTCTTTTAAAAATTTCTGTTGTGGAATAGACAAGGAGCTGCCCATTTTTCCAAAATCAAGATGAAAGGGATCGACTCACCGGGATCCGAAGATGCGTGGCGCCTGTAACCCTTGCCGGACGTGGAGAGTGGATGGTGTCCGTAGCGTGGATTGGGAAGCCTCACACGGGGCACCACTTGATGGAAACCAGCCGTCAACGGGTGGTGCGCAGCATAGAAAAAACACAGAGACAGCGAGTATCTTCAGGGTTGAGGGCAGCTCACTTGAACGTTCCTCCTCTCCCGTATATTTTTTTATCTTCCCCTTTTTCTAACAGCCTACATGGCCATCTGCCAATGTCCCACGTCACATCGCCCGATCATGGCTATACAACACTCATCACCATATATGGTATTACTGCACAGCGGGAACATAACTCCATATAAGGTCAATACACTTAATACACTGCAAAGCACGGACATGCCGCGTCACTGAGGTCAGAGAGGCACCACGCGGCACTACAAGCCTCTGCCATGGCTTCATGGCCCCCACAGTGTAGGACGGAGGGGCTCACAGCATCAAGACCCAAACAGATCTTGCTTCTCTATTAGTCGCAGCTTTGGCTCCAGCACAGAGCAAGCTGGTTTCGGGGTTTCCCAAAACTTTCTATGGGTCTTGCTTTCCTACCTAGTAGTCAGGTGAGATGGGAGGGGGGAGGACAGGCCTCCGCCATTAGCTGCAGCTCTTGCAACCCAGCTCCTTCTTTGGGGTTGCTGAGGAGGACACTCTATGGCCAGCGAAGGCCCTTGTCTTGCCAAGAAACTTGTCTGTGGGAATCGTGCATCCATACTGCTATGGAAAGCATGAATGTATTCTAGAATTCTCTGGTGTCACCAGAAGAGGAAGCCGTTCTTTTCAGTTAGGTCTGTTCTCAACTGCAGAGGATGAGTAGCCTTGGGAGCATCTTGGGGAGATGGAAGTGATGAAAGGACTGAATCCATGAGGGAGAGCTACTTGCTCTGAGATGGGGGAAACTTTGGGCAAAGGCCAGCTGAGTAGAGATGCTGTTGGCCGCTAGTTTCCGCTCTTCCCCATTGTCACAGAGGGCGTAACATCGGAGGTCCTGCGGGAGGAAAGATGCCTCAGAGTCAGGGGCCAGTCTGGGCCAAAGCGGCCCCCACTGCCCTCACCACAGAGTCCCTGGCACTCCTGGACCATGAGGGTTGCAGATTTTGGTCTTGGACCAAATTGGGGGGCAAACTGTCAGTATTTCATTCTCCCATTGCTAGTGTAAAATGATATCCATGTTTACACCTTCTGTACTGTCTGTGTAAGAATGGAAGTCAGTCTGTAAATCACTTCCATCCTTTGTTTTCTTTTACTCTGACCGAGGAGGAGACGGCTGTGGAAGACAGCTCACGCCATGTTTCTTTGTTATCTTCTGCTGTAAATAAAGCTTGATGTCACATTCCAACACAGTTTGCAGCACATCTGCAAAGAGAAGGACATGGGGACAGGTCAGTCCCTCCCTGAGCACCTGGCAAGGGTATTCCAAGAGTTTTCTCCTGGATTCCAAGTCCTACTGCAGGGGAGGAGAGACACCCCAGGCCTTGGGGGCTAATCCTGGTCTCCTTCTACCAGAATGTGGCTCCCCAGGCTAACAAGATGGTCAATATCTGGTTCCACTCCACCCTTTTAAAATTTAAATATCAAAATAGATCCCAACTTTCAGAGCATGTAAATCACAGGAGTGGAAAGACCGCTGCGCCACTCACAAAAATAGGACTATACTTCCTTCTCCCACCTTCAAAGTAAACGTAAAGAAACCGAATTGATCCAAGTCTGCCTTCCTCCACCAACCTCAAGCTTCGCTCTTCATGCCAAAAGACAACACTTTCCCGTCCCCGGGTGTTATGTACTGAGTTGAATAGGATCCAAACTGCAGCAGTCTGATTGGTCCTAGAACAATAGGATTCAGAATGCAGCAGTCTGATTGGTCCTAGAACAATGCAGCAGTATGATTGGTTGGCAGGAACCACCCAATCATGCTCCAGATAGAAGTGAATCCACAACTTGATTGGCTTACAGTAGAATTCTGGAATTAGCCAATCATGTGCAGCCCATTGTGTAAATAATGTATATAAAGCAGATACTTTGAGGGGACTTTCATTCATTCATTCCTCCTCACCACTATGAGCTGAATAAAGAGCATGAAATCACTTTGCGACTCTGAGTATATTTCACCGGGTGAAACTCCCTGGCCTTTCATTGGTAGAGCCGCTACCATGCTTGTGGCGTTTACCTCAGCGGGACGCAAGGACTGACTGAGCGGGCGGCGAGATGCTTTGAGCCTTGGACACTTGGCGGGTTCTGAAATGGCCGTGCAGGCCAGATTCACGGCCCTGGCAGGCTGGATTCGGCCCAGGGAACATAATTTGAGGACCCCTGGTCTAAACTCACTGGGACATTCTGCATGCCAAGCAGATGCTCTAGGGCTCCCCATATTTCACTAGCCTTTCAATGTTATGCTATTAGCAACCGTGGAGATTCCACCTCCCTCTTTTGAAAGGAGAAAACTCACCTGATCAATAAAAAATAATAATAGTAGTAGTAGTAGTAGTAGTAGTAGTAATATATTTATACGCCACCCATCTGGCTGGATTTCCCCAGCCACTCTGGGCGGCTTCCAACAAAATATTAAAATACAATAGTCCATCAAATATTAAAAGCTTCCCTAAACATAAAAATAACAATAATCCATTTTCAGTCCGTTGAATTAGCAATTAAGCATTTCTGGAAAGGGAAATGGCATACTTTTTTATTAGCATAAAAAGCATGCATGAGAAAGTATTACTCATTTATGATGATAATAGGATTAATTTATTTTGAACTTTGCTTGGTTCCTCCTTGGTACCCAGTGTGATTGTTTCAGGAGGGCTAGAACTCAGGACTCGCTGCCTTGAGGGACATCTAAGAGTCGTTTGGCAGGGGAAAGGTCTCCCTTGGGAGATGGTGGACTCTCCTTCCTTGGAGGTTTCTAAGCAGAGATCGGACGGCCATCTGCCATGGATGCTTTAGCGGAGATTCCTGCATTGCTGGGGGTTGGACTAGATGACCCTGGGATCCCCTCCTATCTCTCCGCTCCTGAATTCTAGGAGGAGCTTCCTTGCCTCCTGCAAAGCCCTTTTCCCTGCAAGCTCTTCCTCTGGTTTCTGGCCAAGGGAGGGAGATGCTCAGAGTCCAGCCAAGAGCCTCACCCCCAAAAGGATATCTGGGCATTGGCGTAGCCAGGGGGGCAGCTGTCCCCCTAAATTCATGAAAAATAATAGAAATCTGAGGTTCTGCCAAGCGAGAGAGGGCTGAGCTGGAGGGACTCGGCTTGGCAAGGGTTAAAGGGAAGTGAGCTGCCTTCCTAGAGAGGCCAGGAAGCAAGAGGGGGCCAGGTCCTCCAGAGCCAAGGCCCCTCCCTCCCCAGTCCTTTCCTTGCTTTGGGGTCTCTCCTGCAAGGGCTGCCTCGCTGTCCCCTCCTGGGATCTGGTGAGTCTCCTCTCTCTCCCCCCAGAGGGTGCAGTGGGGAGACGGGGGGGGGGGTCCCAGGGCTGCAGCAGGAGAGGGTGCCTGGGGGGCCTGATCAGGGAGGGGCCAGGTCTGCCACGCTCGCCTTCCTGGAGATCAGAGGATCCCAAACTCATTTGGCCCTCTGCCCCCCCTTTCTGAAAAAATCTCCCTTCTTTAAACAAAGGAGTCCCTGGGACTTTAACTCTGTGTGACATCGCTCAGCCTCATTGTACAACAGAGGAAACATGTGCAAATGGTTTTCCAAAGCTGGACGAGGAGGTGGACTAGCCTCCCCCCCAAAAAAGAAAACCCCACATGGAGAAAGGAAGGAAGGAAAGGTGGGAGAGAAAGGCCAGGAATAAAGAGAGGTATCCCAGCCCATATTCTGGCTGCTGCATTGCAAACCAGTTTCCCAGTCGTCTCCAAGGGCAGCTCCCCACGGAGGCCACTGCAGCAATCCCCTCGCACCCAGAGCATGGCATCCCAGGACCACATCCTCTCTGTCCCAAAGGGATTGTTGCTGGCAAAGCAGCCGGAAATGGGCTCTGCTACTCACCGAGCCTCCACGGACCTTGGCATCAATGGCTGTGTGAGTGTTAAGTTACCTAGCAAAATAATTATAATAAATTACCCGCCTAAATTTCAAGGGAGATGTCTTTGGCCCTGCCCACTTGGACCTTAGGGGATTGATCAGATACATACCTGGCCCTCAGAGCAAATAAAAAGGGACCCCACCCCAGGAGTCTGTCTGGAGAGCGGCAGAGAGTCCACGTGCAATAAAAGGAGACAGAAGCGGGGGGGGGAGCAACTCCTGAGGACCCCCACTAGAGCCAAGTATCCATTTTCACAAGATACAAACGATTTGCTTGTCAGTCGGTTCTGACTTCATGCATTGACTGGAAGGCAGCAGAAACCAGGTTGATTAATCTCCCAGAAATCCCTTCAGTTGCCTCCACATTTTGCGTGGCTAGGAGGCTAGAGATTTATTTCTCCTCCTCTTCCTCCTCTTTCTTTACAAAAAGATAGCTCATGGTCTGGGATGCAGTGCAGTCCAGCCCTGGTTCCCAGCAAGACTCATCCATGCTTGCTCAGGGAAATATTTCTTTTCCTGTCCTACAAATTTTGTAACAGAACAATGTATTTGCTTTGTAGGATTTGCTACAGCTTCTCATTTAGAAGGGCAGAACTTGTCAGAAGACTAAAGGGTTCCTTCCGATCTCTCAAAGGCTTCCTGAGAGCACAGATGGATGAGCAAGATTCAGCTGGCCCTGAGGCAGGAAGCAGCTGTGCCAGCCAAACTGGGAGCAGTGGGGGATTCTGGGAAAACCCAGTGCAGAAGATCCTGGGTGAGGAGGACACCCTCCGCTCAGAGGTGCAGAGCCAGCAGTTGAGGCAGTTCTGCTGCCAGGAGGCCAAAGGACCCCGAGAGGTTGGCAGCCGACTCTACCACTTTTGCCACCAATGGCTGAAGCCAGAAAGGCACACGAAAGCTGAGATGCTGGACCTGGTGATCTTGGAGCAGTTCCTGGCTGTCCTTCCCCCGGAGATGGAGAGCTGGGTGAGGGAATGCGGAGCGGAGACCAGTTCCCAGGCGGTGGCCCTGGCCGAAGGTTTCCTCCTGAGTCAGGCAGAGGAGAGAAAGCAGGTGAGAGAGACTTTCCTCTGGATACTCCCAAGGGGCTCCAAACAGGATGGAGAACATCCCATAATGGTCTGCTGATGGCCCATCCGTTTTCTGGGAAAGCATCCATGGAATGAGATCTCACAGCCTTTCTCACCATTCTCTGTTTTGAATCCTTGTTTCTTTCTCAGGGAAAGGATCTGTTTGCAGAAATGGACCTGGATTCCTGTGAGGCAGAGAGGTCTCCGTTGGACACCAGAGAGAGGCCACTGGGTAGGGAGGAAGGTGGTTTTTCTCAGTTTGATCTCATTCTGTTGGTTTTCCAACTCATCTGAGGGTTCTTTTCATCTTGTTTTGGAGGGAGACAGTTGGGAAGAAGGGTCCAGAGGAGGGGAGATGTATTTCTGCACCACAAACATATGAAATGGGAACAAACCTCTAACTGCACTCAGCAGGTAAGGCTTTCTCAAAGGCCCATCTGCAGTTAGAGATGCCCTGTTTCACCTGTGAGAGAAGCAGACACTCCTGGCATCCTGCTTACCTATTTTCTCTTGCAGGTGGCAGAAGGATGCCAGCAAGACCTCCTGATCTGTCTTTTCATGGGGGCAGAAGGGAAGCAGCGGCTGTGGAACCAGATCAGGTCAGGGGAAGGTGCCTTGTGGGGACAGAGGCCGAGGGATGGAGCAATGTCATGGACTGGTTGGGCATAGAGGAATGGTGGGAGGAAGCAGCCGGGGAACCAGGAAGGGAAGACAGCTCAGAGCCGAAGGAGTGGAGGTAGAAGAAGGATGGGTGGTCAGAGGGGGAAGAGGGAGAAGCCTGGGAAGAGGAGGTGTCAGAAGCTGAAGGGGTTACAGGGCTTAGTGAGCTGGGAGACTCTGTGGCAGAATGCAGTGCAGAATCAGAGGCAGAAGAGGAAGGAGGCGAGTGGAAGAGGAAGGTCAGGAGGCAGAGGTGAGTCAGGATAAGGAAGAGCCACATGTGGCTCCCTCTCCTTTTGCCAGAAGCCACCCTCCCTGCTTGTCTCTCAGAGCCAGGAGACCCCTTGCATTGCAGGAATCTCTGCTAGATCATCCAAGACATATGGCCATCCAAAACAGGCTTATTTTATTTCTAGATTGATCACTGAATGCTAAAATCGGTTTCTAAGCAGTGGCCAAATGAGAACAAATAGTGGCCTGGATTCACCTAACCAGCCCCATTGGCTGCAAAATGGGGCCTGCCCCCCATTCCTCCCCCTCTCCATGCCCCCATGAACCCCTGGATTTTGGCTCTAGGGCATTGGGAGGGAACTCCCCAGAACAGCTCACGAGGAGAGGAGAAAGTGGGTCCTTCCCTTGGGGAAACTGGAATGCTTGCGTAGGCAGAATGACTTGGAAAACAAAAGGTGGAGTACCACCTATTTGCACAAAGACGAATACCCATAAGTAAAACTTAGAATAAAATAGGTATCCAAAAATAAAATGTGCAGCAAAGCAATCCTATTGAAACAACTCCCCTGCGTGAGTGTGTGAGGGCCCTGCTCCTGCCACTCACCACCTGGCCCAAGGTGGGGCCTGACAGGCCTCATAAGGACAGTTGCTGCTGCTGCTGCTGCTCCTGCTGGCCAGGAGGACTCGGAGTGGTGCAATGTTCTTTTTAAAATGTTTTTAAAATTTTCTTTTTTCCCTTTTGATTACTTTTTTTTGTGGGGGGTGGCATGGATGTTTGGTTGGGTTCAGGAATTAGATTTTTTTTTAATAAGGGTTTTATTTGGTTCTTAAGGGGAGGGGTCAGGGCTGCCAGGTAGTGGGTCCCAGCCCACAAAATAGCTGGGGCATGTTCCACAAGGGGGATGCACTGGGACAACCGATCTCAGTGATCACGGGTAGGAGGAGGAGGTACGCTAAGACCAGACCATGTCATTACAGAGGAGGCAGGTTTAGTCATTGTTTAAGGACTATCCCTGCCTCTGGGTCTGGTCCTGACTGGACGGATACTAGAATCAGCAAGGGATACCCACATGACCTGAAGGTGCTGCTGTTCAATGCCAAGTCACTGATTCAAAAAACCACTGCCATCCATGACTTGATCATGGATGGAGGACTTGACCTGGCATGTGTAACAGAGACTTGATTGGCTGAAGCAGATGGGCCCTCTTTGATTGCATGGAGCCCACTCAGCCCCGTGGTTTTCCACGGATCTGAGGGCAATAAAACAATTGCTGAGACGGCTAGAGCGCCGGTGGCGGATAACTCATTCTGAAGCTGACTGGACACGGGTTAGAGCTCAATGTCGAACCTACCAAGTGGCGGTAGTGACGGCGAAGAAGACTTTCTTTGCTGCCTTTATTGCATCTGCAGAAAACAGCAGCAGGAGACTTTTTCAGGTGGTTTGCAATTTAGCGGAACCACCTGCTACATCGGGGCCCAGTATGGGCCACATGATCTCCTGCAATGATTTTGCAAAGTTTTTTGCAGATAAAGTTGCTCAGATTCAGGAAGAGGTAGACTCCACCATGGAGCAGGGCTGGGGCGGGAGAGTGCTAGTGTCCTGTCTAGTCAAGTTGCGTGGGATCACTTCCAATCTGTTACCTCTGAGGATGTGGACAGGCTGCTTGGACGAGTGAAACCAACCACCTGTCTCCTTGATCCTTGCCCATCCTGGCTTATAAAAGCTAGCCGGGAAGGGCTGGGCGATGGGCTTTGAGGGGTCGTGAATGCTTCTCTCTGTGAGGGAGCCTTCCCAGACCCGCTGAAAGAGGCGGTTATCAAACCGCTTATTAAAAAACCATCTTTAGCTGCTGCCAATATGGCTAACTATTGCCCAGTCTCAAATCTTCCATTCTTGGGCAAGGTGATTGAGCGAGTGGTTTCTGAACAATCATAACATCCTTCTGGACCGTCTTGAGGGGCTGGGAGCTGGGGGCACTGTCATACAGTGGTTCCGCTCCTTCCTCCTGGGCCGTGTTCAGAAAGTGGTGGTGGGGGATGAGTGTTCAGACCCCTGGACTCTCACTTGTGGGGTGCCTCAGGGTTCTGTCCTCTCCCCCATGCTTTTCAACATCTACATGCAGCTGCTGGGAGAGATCATCAGGGGGTTTGGGCTGGGTGCTCATCAGTATGCGGATGATAGCCAGCTGTACCTCTCTTTCAAATAGGAACCAGTGAAGGAGGTGAAAGTCCTGTGTGAGTGTCTGGAGGCTGTTGGAGGATGGATGGCAGCTAACAGATTGAGATTGAATCCTGACAAGAGAGAAGTACTGTATTTGGGGGACAGGAGGTGGGCAGGTGTGGGGGATTCACTGGTCCTGAATGGGGTAACTGTGCCCCTGAAGGACCAGGTGCGCAGCCTGGGAGTCATTCTGGACTCGCAGCTGTCCATGGAGGCACAAGTCAATTGTGTGTCCAGGGCAGGTGTTTATCAGCTCCATCTGTTACGCAGGCTGAGACCCTACCTGCCCGCAGACTGTCTCACCAGAGTGGTGCATGCTCTGGTTATCTCTCGCTTGGAGTACTGCAATGCGCTCTATGTGGGGCTACTTTTTAAGGTGACCCGGAAACTACAACTAATCCAGAATGCGGCAGCTAGACTGGTGACTGTGAGCGACCGTCGAGACCATATAAACCGGTCTTGAAAGACCTACACTGTCTCCCAGTACGTTTCCGAGCACAATTCAAAGTGTTGGTGCTGACCTTTAAAGCCCTAAACGGCCTCGGTCCAGTATACCTGAAGGAGCGTCATCACCTCCATCGTTCTGCCCAGACACTGAGGTCCAGCGCCGAGGGCCTTCTCGCGGTTCCCTCGCTGCGAGAAGCCAAGTTACAGGGAACCAGGCAGAGGGCCTTATTGGTAGTGGCACGCGCCCTGTGGAACGACCTCCCACCAGATGTCAAAGAGAAAAATAACTACCAAACTTTTAGAAGACATCTAAAGGCAGCCCTGTTTAGGGAAGCTTTTAATGTTTAATAGATTATTGTATTTTAGTGTTCTGTTGGAAGCCGCCCACAAAGACAAATACCCATAATTAAAACGCAGAATAAAATAAGCACCCATAATTAAAATGTGCAGCAAAGCAATCCTATTGAAACAAAACCGCAATTAACAGGAAGGAAACAACAGAGCATTGTGTAGCAGATCATATTTCTGCTGTCTCAGAGGAGGACATTTCCCTTTTTCTTTTAGGGTCCAGTGTGCTTTGAAGATGTTGCTGTTCGTTTTACGGACGAGGAGTGGGCGTTGCTGGATCCTGACCAGAGAGCTCTGCATAAGGACGTCATGGAGGAGAATCGTGGGATCGTGGCCTCTCTTGGTAAGGCTCCCTGTGGGATCGTCATATCTGCCTGGAAATTCAAAAAATACCTCAATGTGACCAACCTCATCTATTTTCACAGAGCTCAACAGCGCCCCCATAACACCTGGGAACCTAACACCCCCACAATAAAGAGTAAATTACAGTTTTTTCTTTGAACAATCTTCCTCAAATTATTCCTTTTTCTACCAGGATTGGGCTGGTCTGAACTTCGGAGGTCATCTTAAATGTCAGCTTCAGAATTGTTAGGAAAGCTGAGTAGCTTCAGGTTTTTGTTTTTGCTCCTGTCAGTCTTGGGTTGACCAAAGAGACGACTGGCAGCGAAGCTCAGGTGCTGCCAGCCAGAGAAGAAGCAGGCCTAGGGAGAGGAGAGTTAGCAGCGGAAGGCAGAGAGGAGGGGGAGAGCAACTGTCATCTGAGCTCTGAACAAAGGGGAGAAGAAAAAGAGAGACAGAGTGACAGACAGCTGTGTGAGAGCTACAGGAGTGAGTCAGATGCTGGAATGCAGGAAGCATTCCATGCCAAATCTCGTAGGATCTGAAAAGTGGTCAAGACAGGCGAAAGATACTGGAAGAGAAGGTGGGGGCTTCCGTGCTGGGGAAGGGGGAGGAGCTCAGTCTGGGCAACTCCATCTTGTGGGGAGGACGATGAGTAGAGGAGCTCCGTCCAAGTTTGTTGTTTTAGCAATAAATCTGAAATTATTAACAGCCAGAGTCCTCCCACGTTTGTGGGAGAGACCAAGGATTGGCATTGGAGATGGAGGGGATGACATGACTGGGCCAAACAAAATCCATCCCAGAGAAGAGCTAGGCTTATGGAATCTCAGGTAGCAGTAGCAGTGATGAGGATGATACAATGGTACCTCGGTTTACAAACTTAATTTTTTCCAGAACAGGTACCACTGTAGTAATAATAATAATTTTTTGTAATGGCTTGGCTCTCCCACAGAAGCGAGACACCGGCAGTAATTATCTCAGGTTTATTGCTCAAACACATAAATCACTCCGGAGCTCCTTCACTCCGTGTCTGACTTCAAGTTTGCAGTTGCCAAGTCTAAACTCCGCCCCTTCCTCTTCCAAGAGGGGAAAAAACCCTTTCGCTTCTGCTCTTTCCCCTCCTCTCACTGACCTTTTCGCGCCTTCGAGTTTTTGGCCTAGCTATTCCTGGCCTCTCCCCTTCTGTCTCTGAGCTAAGATTGGTATTTTGTAGATTTTTCCTATCTGCTATCTGCTCTCTGTTCTCTAAAGCTCTGCCACTCGGCTGCCCCTCCTCCCTCTCACATTCCAGCCCACATTCCAGTTTCCTTATCTCTCTTTGCCTGCTTTCATACATTCCAGCCTCTGTCAGCTCCGGAACAAACCTGATATTTTTATTTCTACCCTGCCCATCTGGCTGGGTTGTCCCAGCCACTCTGGGCGGCTTCCAACACATATATAAACATGAAACATCAATAATAATATTCTGATGCCATAGAGAAAGAACATTAACTTAAAATGAACAACTTATACTGGTGGTCAAAATTGTGGAAACCTTTTGTGGAAAGTGTATTTCTGAGGTTTGATGGCTCATAACACCACTTTTCTGTGGAGTAATGTCGTTGTTGTTGTTTAATCGCTTAGTCGTGTCCGACTCTTCGTGACCCCAGGGATCAGAGTACGCCAGGCACTCCTGTCTTCCACTGTCTCCCACAGTGAGGGTCAAACTCAATGCTCGTAGCTTCGAGAACACTGTCCAACCATCTCGTCCTCTGTCATCCCCTTCTCCTTGTGCCCTCCATCTTTCTTGCAGTCCATGGGACTCTTGAGAGTCTCCTCCAGCACCATAATTCAAAAGCATCAATTCTTCGGCGATCAGCCTTCTTTATGGTCCAGCTCTCACTTCCATACATCACTACTTGGAAAACCATGGCTTTAACTATACGGACCTTTGTTGGCAAGGTGATGTCTCTGCTTTTTAAGACGCTGTCTAGGTTTGCCATCGCCTTTCTCCCAAGGAGCAGGCGTCTTTTAATTTCGTGACTGCTGTCACCATCTGCAGTGATCGTGGAGCCGAAGAAAATAAAATCTCTCACTGCCTCCATTTCTTCCCCTTCTATTTGCCAAGAGGTGATGGGACCAGTGGCCATGATCTTCGTTTTTTTGATGTTGAGCTTCAGACCATATTTTGCGCTCTCCTCTTTCACCCTCATTAAAAGGTTCTTTAATTCCTCCTCACTTTCTGCCATCAAGGTTATGTCATCTGCATATCTGAGGTTGTTGATATTTCTTCCGGCGATCTTAATTCCGGCTTGGGATTCATCCAGCCCAGCCTTTTGCATGATGAATTCTGCATATAAGTTAAATATGCAGGGAGACAATATACAGCCTTGCCGTACTCCTTTCCCAATTTTGAACCAGTCAGTTGTACCATATCCAGTTCTAACTGTAGCTTCTTGTCCCACATAGAGATTTCTCAGGAGACAGATGAGGTGATCAGGCACTCCCATTTCTTTAAGAACTTGCCATAGTTTGCTGTGGTTGACACAGTCAAAGGCTTTTGCATAGTCAATGAAACAGAAGTAGATGTCTTTCTGGAACTCTCTAGCTTTCTCCATAATCCAGCGCATGTTTGCAATTTGGTCTCTGGTTCCTCTGCCCCTTCTAAATCCAGCTTGCACTTCTGGGAGTTCTCGGTCCACATACTGCTTAAGCCTGCCTTGTAGGATTTTAAGCATAACCTTCTAGCGTGTGAAATGAGTGCAATTGTGCGGTAGTTGGAACATTCTTTGGCACTGCCCTTCTTTGGGATTGGGATGTAGACTGATCTTCTCCAATCCTCTGGCCACTGCTGAGTTTTCCAAATTTGCTGGCATATTGAGTGTAGCACCTTAACAGCATCATATTTTAAAATTTTAAATAGTTCAGCTGGAATATCATCACTTCCACTGGCCTTGTTATTAGCAGTGCTTTCTAAGGCCCATTTGACTTCACTCTCCAGGATGTCTGGCTCAAGGTCAGCAACCACACTACCTGGGCTGTATGAGACATCCATATATTTCTGGTATAATTCCTCTGTGTATTCTTGCCACCTCTTCTTGATGTCTTCTGCTTCTGTTAGGTCCTTACCACTTTTGTCCTTTATTATGGTAATCTGTGTACAAAGTGTTCCTTTCATATCTCCAATTTTCTTGAACAGATCTCTGCTTTTTCCCATTCTATTGTTTTCCTCTATTTCTTTGCATAGCTTCTCTGAGGTATTCAAGTCCCTTCGCAACAGCAAGGCAGTGATCTATGAAGGGGATTTTGATCACTACTGTGTATCAAAGAAAGCAACATTCAACAATTCATCAGAATCCAATAATAAATATGTTGGTTAATGACAAACAACACAGGTAATGAACACATACCCAATTTGACGCGCAGTGTAAATTAATAATCCTGAGTTTCTAAGTGAAAGAATAAGAGCTTTACTGAGTTAAAATAAACTTCTTCATAAAAACATGGTTCCAAACAGTTTGACTGAGATTATATACTGACTCTGCTCACAACTGAGGCAGACTGACTCTGACTGAAATCTTACAGAGAACACAGAGAGAAAATGGCTGCCAAGTCACATGTCAGAGTGACTCAACAGTTAGCAGTTAGGCCTGAATGACTTTAGTATACCCAAATGATTATGCAGTCCCAGCACCTCCCAGCCTGTTTCCTGCTTCTGCTCTCATGTGTCATATGACACAACTCCCTTCAGTTCTTCTCCATTTATTCCGGAGGCTCTAATCCCTTTTTGTCTCCTTTGCAGATTCTGATGAATTGGAAATAGAGAACAAAGGTGACCGTGAAAAAATCCCCAGAGAGGAGAAGCCACGTAAAAATGTGGAGTGTGGAGAAAGCTGCAGTGAGAGCTCCCATTACACTTACCATCAACAAAATCTTATTGGAAATAAACTCTATGAATGCATGGAATGTGGAAAAAGCTTCAGTCACAGCCAGAATCTTGCTTCCCATCAAAGAATTCATACAGGGGAGAAACCCTATCAGTGTGTGGAATGTGGAAAGAGCTTCACTGATAGCTCCTCCCTCACCTCCCATCAAAGGATTCATACAGGGAAGAAACCCTATCAGTGTGTGGTATGTGGAAAGAGCTTCAGTCAGAGCTCCCATCTCACTTCCCATCAAAGAATTCATACAGGGGAGAAACCCTATCAGTGTGTGGAATGTGGAAAGAGCTTCACTGATAGCTCCTCTCTCACCTCCCATCAAAGGATTCATACAGGGGAGAAACCTTATCAGTGCATGAAATGTGGAAAGAGCTTCAGTCACAGCCACAATCTCACTTCCCATCAAAGAATTCATACAGGTGAGAAACCCTATCAGTGTGTGGAATGTGGAAAGAGCTTCAATCAGAGCTCCGCTCTCACTTCCCATAAAAGAATTCATACAGGGGAGAAACCTTATCAGTGTGTGGAATGTGGAAAGAGCTTCAGTCACAGCCACCATCTCACTTCCCATCAAAGAATTCATACAGTGGCCAAACCCTATCAGTGTGTGGAATGTGGAAAGAGCTTCAGTCAGAGCTCCCATCTCAGTTCCCATCAAAGAATTCATACAGTGGGGAAACCCTATCAGTGTGTGGAATGTGGAAAGAGCTTCACTGATAGCTCCTTTCTCACTTCCCATCAAAGAATTCATATAGGGGCAAAACCCTATCAGTGTGTGGAATGTGGAAAGAGCTTCAGAAACAGCCGCAATCTCACTTCCCATCAAAGAATTCATACAGGGGAGAAACCCTATCAGTGTGTAGAATGTGGAAAGAGCTTCATTCAGAGCTCCTCTCTCACTTCCCATCAAAGAATTCATACAGGGGAGAAACCCTATCAGTGTGTGGAATGTGGAAAGAGCTTCACTGATAGCTCCTCTCTCACTTCCCATCAAAGAATTCATACAGGGGCAAAACCTTATCAGTGTGTGGAATGTGGAAAGAGCTTCCGTCAGAGCTCCCATCTCACTTCCCATCAAAGAATTCATACAGGGGAGAAACCCTATCAGTGTGTGGAATGTGGAAAGAGCTTCAGTCAGACCTTCTCTCTCACTTCCCATCAAAAAATTCATACAGGCTTGAAACCCTATCAGTGTGTGGAATGTGGAAAGAGCTTCACTCATACCTCCTCTCTCACTACCCATCAAAGGATTCATACAGGGGAGAAACCTTATCAGTGTGTGGAATGTGGAAAGAGCTTCAGTCAGAGCTCCCATCTCACTACCCATCAAAGAATTCACACAGGGGAGACACCTTATCAGTGTGTGGAATGTTGAAAGAGCTTCAGTAACAGCCGGAATCTCACTTCCCATCAAAGAATCCATACAAAGGTGGGAAAAACCATTATACAGCTTTAGAATCCAGGCTTTGGCTAATTGACGTGTATGAAGATCAAAGTGTTATGGGCCTTAATTTATGATGAGTTAAAAAAAGTGTTTGGAATAACCTTTCTAAAAAGACCAGAGGGATTTCTGTTAAGTATTGTTGGCAGGGACATCCCAAATGCCTTTAGAGAGGTATTCTTATATGCAACGGCCGCAGCTCGGACTTTGGTGGGAAAGGGGTGGAAGGAAGAAGAAGTCCCGACAGTAATGGACTGGCATAACAAGCTACAAGAATTTGCTGAAATGGTGCAGTTGACAAATAGCCTGAGAGGCAATTCAAAACAAAAAATTATTTAAAAGTGGGATAGATATATGTTCAAAAATACAGTAATGGTTCGCTATCTATGCTAGCATTCAATTGACGTTGGAAAGAGACTGAGTTGAGAAATAAGACCAAGGGTACATATTGATATAGGAATGTATTAGAAAAAAATGTAAAGAAATATACAATAATAAGAATACATTCATTTGTGAAAAAGGAATATACAACGGGATAGACAGGAAGTCCAAAGTGTTGGTACATATATGATTTTGGAATAATTTTTTGTCCTTGTTTTTTTTTCTTTTAGCATGTCAACTTTGTATACATGTTGAAAATTATAGTAAAATAAGCCTTGTGATGTAACATGATCATGTTTACCGATGTAACATAAGAACATTAATAAATAATTAAAAAAAATACATCTAATGCCCTTTTAACATGTGATGTTTTGTGTTTTTATGTGGTGTTTTTATGTTGTAACCATCCTGAGACCTGTGGGTGTAGGGAATAGGCGCCAACCCTTAAAGGCCTAGGGGTCTTTGACCCATCCCCCAATAAAATATTTGAGGATGCCACCCCCCCCCAGTTTTTGGTGTCCCCCCCCCCAAAACACAACCTTTTATCCTTCTCTTAAAAAATAAATAAATAAACTCACAAAGGTCATGAGGAAAACAAAATACAAGAAAATACAAACGTGGACAGGTCCCATCTTTCCGGGCAAAACGCAAAAGTTTCTTTAAAAGAGGCTTTCCCAAACTTGGGTCCCCAGCAGCTCCCGGATACAGCTCCCATCATCCCTCCCCATTGGTCCTGCTAGCTAGGGGTGATGGGAGCCGTAGTCCAAAACCAGCTGGAGACCCAAGTTTGCTTTAAAGGGAAAGTAGGCTGGCTCTGTGACACCCTCTGCTGGCCAAAAGCACTGCCCCAGAATCTGAACCACCCCCAGTACTGCTAATTGAAATTAATAGAGCGCAAAACAGAAGTTTGATCGGCACTTCAACCTTTAGGGAGCTTCTAGGTGCTTTCTGCGCCACCTAGAGTACCCACACATAGGAGAACAAATGAAAGACAAACACAAGGGGCAGAAAAAAAACCTAGAAAGGGCCATACCAAATGGACATCCGGTGTGAAGAGGTCACTTTCCCCACTGCTGAACAATGCCACAGGTAGAGGAGATGGAATGCTAGAAGTGTCTCTGGGGCAAGGGGAGCTGCTGGGAAATTGAAGTACGGGCTCAAAGTATTACTTTTTAAAAAAGTTGCCGCCTTTATAGGCATTGCCATTGAAATGGCATGCATGCATCATGTGATTGATTGTGCAAGGCGGGCCTTACCTGGCTTTGCTCTTTGGTAGAAAAGGATGGAAGGATTGGTTTTCAGAGTTTGGAATAGAGAGTGTTAAGAAGTGGGAGGTGAAAGCGATGATGTTTTGAAGCAGAGCTGGCGATATCAAGCATTTGAGTGATTATCTGGGGATTTTCATCACTTTGTCTGTTATTCAAATTGGACTTCAAATAGGCTAAAGTCCAGCCAAGGTTTAAAGCAATACAAATTCATAATTAGGTGAAATGTGCCTTGACCAAACTTTTATTACTGGCTTTTGGTGGGAAAGTTGAGTTGTTGGGTTGTCTGAATGTTGAAGTTCTGATCTATTTAAAGTTTCAGATCTATAAGCCTGCTTGCTAAGCAAAAAGAAACAGGAAAGCATATGTATCAGAAATGTCTTAGGACATCAAACTGGGAAAGTGGATTTTAAACTAACTGAAAAGGTTTTATGCCCTTGGGAATTTGGTCTCTTAAATCTTAAATCTACCCATTCGCCTTCCTTGAGTCCCTGGTAGGACAAGCCAATTATGGCTTTATTCAAATGGTAATTTAGTCAGGTGATGCAACACTTCAAATGGTATAATAGATTGCTGAATCATGTACCCTGTACATGTACAGTGGCTACGTTAGTTTTAAAAAAGAAGAAAAGAAAAAGTAGGTTTAAACCAAGAGGTGACAAAGCTATGCTCTGCACATGAAACTTGATTCAAATTTCTTTTTGTAAAATTGGGAGCCATTGAGGGAACGGCAGTGAGAAGGACCCCTTTTGTGTGTTTGTGTAAAATGGTTGGTTGCCCAAATCTTTGCCCCAGGGGGTCCCAAAGGGGAAATAATGGTGAAGTACTGAACCATCAGCAATGGAAGAAAGGTTGCCAAGGTCCAAATATAACATGCAAGATTCTTTCCACAGGTAAATTTCAGAGTTCTCCCACTCTGAATTGTCTCTGAGTAGTTGTTTTATTTAATGGATTTTTATCGATTTTATCAGGTTTTGTTTTGTGTGTATATACCTATGCATTATAGCAGGGACTGAAGGGGGACAGTTAGGGGGAACAGTTAGGTTACCCTAAAACTGTTTGTGAATTTCCTCCCCCAGCCAGGCCTCAAAGCCTCAAGCACTTTTCAAACTGCACTTTTCAAAGTTTCTCTCTCTCTAAGGCTAAAAGCTTTTAGCTCAGCATCTTTCTATGTAACAAAGGTAGCTGAATTAGAACAAAGCCTTTTCGCTTCTCAGGCCTAGCTGACCTTGTCAAACAGTACATCTAGATTGTTGCAAACTTTTCCGGGAACAGAGCCAGGGAACAAGAGAAACATTTCTATGCAATCCTGTGAAGGGGGAGAGGGGAAAAGGGGGTTTGGGAAAAAGGATAAAAACCTGCTGTAAAATGTTTTTTTCTGCGGCCTGTTTTGTGAATCCATCACACAGGTGCCTCTGTGCCCCCCCCCCACGGCAGAATAAAGCTCTTTCTCTGGATTTAACCCCTTGGTGTCGATTGACCCTTTTCGTCTCTGCCCGGGTGCAACGTTTTCCTACCCATGGTTAAAAGGCCTAGAAAGGCTACAGGACGTCCAACTTCCAAGATGCTGAGATCTACTCCCAGTAATAAAAAACCTGCCAGTGATCTACCCATTGTCTTTGCCCAGAGTTGTTGAGCTTTTCTCAGGGAGCAGTGACCAGAGTTGTGGATCCACCAGTAGATCGCGACTGACCTGTTGCACATGCCTCCATTCTAGGAACAGCATCCCTGACGCAGAATTTCACAGGAAGTCCCTAAGATGATTCCCCTTTCAGACAGGATACCTGAACGTAAGCCAGCAGGGTCCTCCTCTCCAGCAGCCCCAGAATGGCCTCCACTGTCCGGTGCTTGGACACCTGAAGGGCATGGAGGCCTCTCAGGGCAGCTGCCTGGCAGCTCTGTCACCTGGAGCAAGAGATCTTGTTCTGCCTCCAGCAAAAGTCAGGCTGTCAGTTCCTCACAACTGAGAGTCCTGGCAGTGGGGAGCAGGTCTTTGGGATCCTCTCCCTCATTCATAGCTGTCAACTTTTCCCTTTTCATGCGAGGAATCCTGTTCGGAATAAGGGAATTTCCCTTCAAAAAAGGGAAACGTTGACAGCTATGCTCTCCCTACTCTTGTTTCCTCCAATACTCACCATTGCTGGATGAAGAAAGCCTGTGGCACATCTTCAAGAAGAGAAAAACAAGTAATCGACCATAACATCCTTCTGGACCGTCTAGAGGGGCTGGGAGCTGGGGGCACTGTTATGCAGTGGTTTCGCTCCTTCCTCCTGGGCCGTGTTCAGAAAGTGGTGGTGGGGGATGAGTGTTCAGACCCCTGGGCCCTCACTTGCGGGGTGCCTCAGGGTTCCGTCCTCTCCCCCATGCTTTTTAACATCTATATGAAGCCACTGGGAGAGATCATCAGGGGGTTTGGACTGGGTGTCCATCAATATGCAGATGATACCCAGCTCTACCTCTCTTTCAAATCAGAACCAGTGAAGGCGGTGAAGGTCCTGTGTGAGTGCCTGGAGGCAGTTGGAGGATGGATGGCGGCTAATGGATTGAGGTTGAATCCTGACAAGACAGAAGTACTGTTTTTGGGGGACAGGGGGCGGGCTGGTGTGGAGGACTCCCTGGTCCTGAATGGGGTAACTGTGCCCCTGAAGGACCAGGTGCGCAGCCTGGGAGTCATTTTGGACTCACAGCTGTCCATGGAGGCGCAGGTCAATTCTGTGTCCAGGGCAGCTGTCTACCAACTCCACCTGGTACGCAGGCTGAGACCCTACCTGCCCGCGGACTGTCTCGCCAGAGTGGTGCATGCTCTGGTTATCTCCCGCTTGGACTACTGCAATGCGCTCTACGTGGGGCTACCTTTGAAGGTGACTCGGAAACTACAACTAATCCAGAATGCGGCAGCTAGACTGGTGACTGGGGGCGGCCGCCGAGACCATATAACACCGGTCTTGAAAGACCTACATTGGCTCCCAGTACGTTTCCGAGCACAATTCAAAGTGCTGGTGTTGACCTTTAAAGCCCTAAACGGCCTCGGCCCAGTATACCTGAAGGAGCGTCTCCACCCCCATCGTTCTGCCCGGATGCTGAGGTCCAGCGCCGAGGGCCTTCTGGCGGTTCCCTCATTGCGAGAAGCAAAGCTACAGGGAACCAGGCAGAGGGCCTTCTCGGTAGTGGCGCCTGCCCTATGGAACGCCCTCCCATCAGATGTCAAAGCGATAAATAACTACCTGACATTCAGAAGGCATCTTAAGGCAGCCCTGTTCAGGGAAGTTTTTAATCTGTGATATTTTAGTGTATTTTTGGTTTCTATGGAAGCCGCCCAGAGTGGCTGGGGAAACCCAGCCAGATGGGCGGGGTACAAATAATAAATTATTATTATTATTATTATTATTATTATTATTATTATTATTATAAATGAAATAAGAAACTGAGAAAAAAAGAATCCACTGATTGCCTCGCCTTGTCCTCCGTCAACTGCCACCAACTGCTCTCTCCTCCACTCGCCTCACTGCTAACCCAAAATGGCCGCCTGCAAGTCTATGGCTTTTACCGGTCCTTGTCACCATGGCAACCCCCCTCCCCCTGGACCTGGGCCCACCTGGCTCCACCTATTGGGAGATGATCTATAATGAAATGAAAAAAATGTTTTAAGATAACCTTTGTTAAAAGATCAGAAGCGTTTTTATTAGGTATTTTGGGGCAGGATTTACCAAAAGATAAGGAAAATCTCTTCATGTATGTGACAACAGTGGCCAGAATTTTACTAGCTCAAAGATGGAAAAGTGACGAAATACCAGCGAAAGAACACTGGCAAGAAAAGTTGATGGAATAGGCTGAAATGGCGAAGCTAACTGAGAGACTTAAAGATAAGGACAATAATGACTTTAAAAAGGATTGGGAACCTTTTAAGATGTATATACAGAAACAATGCATAGAAATGAACTCACTGGCAGGATTTGAGTGATACACTTACAGTGGACTAATACAAACAGAAAATGCAGTTATGAGGTAAAAATGAGAAGGAAGAGACAAATGTTATAACCTTCATTTTAATATATAAGGAATACAAATTTATAAGCAAAAGAAACAGATGTTATAAACCAGGAAGGGAAGTTGGGGGAATTCGCATGGCGGGGGGATGTTAATTGAAATTGTAAAATGAAATTTGAATATTTGATTGTGTTAAAATTTCTTTAATTAACTTATTTTTTAAAAAAAGAAAAGAAAGAAAAGCAATGGCTCCTCTTACTTAAGGGCCCCACAGACCTCATGGGACACCAGAGCAGATTCCTTTGTTTCTTTTTTGAGTCGACCAGCAATGGGGGTTGCATTTCCTTATTTTCAGGAGGGCTTTTGCTGAAGCACATGACATGCTCTTCACACTTAGTTATCTATTAGGAACACAGGCACAAATTATTGTATGTGTGTTTGTATTTGCAAACTACCCCAGGCTCTGAGCGGTGAGATTCCAGGGGTCCCAGGCGCTTCCCCATCTTCGGTTTCCTTGGAACGAAAGTCAGCGGAGACTGTGGTGTCTTTATGATATCTAGTTTTATTTACTCACATACACAACCGGAGTGTAGGACGGAGGGGCTCACAGCATCAAGACCCGAACAGATCTTGCTTCTCTATTAGTGGCAGCTTTGGCTCCAGCACAGAGCAAGCTGGTTTTGGGGTTTCCCACAACTCTCTCTGGGTCTTGCTTTCCTACCTAGCAGCCAGGTGAGATGGGAGGGGGGAGGACAGCCCCCCCATTAGCTGCAGCTCTTGCAACCCAGCTCCTTCGTTGGGGATGCTGAGGAGGACACTCTATGGCCAGCGAAGGCCCTTGTCTTGCCAAGAAACTTGTCTGTGGGAATCGTGCATCCATAATGCTATGGAAAGGGTGAATGTCTTCTAGAATTCTCTGGTGTCACCAGAAGAGGAAGCCGTTCTTTTCAGTTAGGTCTGTTATCAACTGCAGAGGATGAGTAGCCTTGGGAGCCTCTTGGGGAGATGGAAGTGATGAAAGGACTGAATCCATGAGGGAGAGCTACTTGCTCTGAGATGGGGGAACTTCGGGCAAAGACCAGCTGAGTAGAGATGCTGTTGGCTGTTGGTTTCTATTCCTCCCCACTTTCCCAAAGGGCGTAACATCAGAGGTCCTGTGGGAGGAAAGAGCGTCTCAGAGTCAGGGGCCAATCTGGGCCAAAGCGGCCCCCACCGCCCCCACCACGAAGTCCCTGGCACTCCTGGACCATGAGGATTGCCAACTTTAGTCTTGGACCAAATTGGTGGCCAAACTGTCAGTATTTCATTCTCCCATTGCTAGTGTAACATGATATCCATGTTTACACCTTCTGTACTGTCTGTGTAAGAATGGAAGTCAGTCTGTAAATCACTTCTAGCCTTTGTTCTCTTTTACTCTGACCGAGGAGGAGACGGCTGTGGAAGACAGCTCACGCCATGTTTCTTTGTTATCTTCTGCTGTAAATAAAGCTTGATGTCACATTCCAACACAGTTTGCAGCACATCTGCAAAGAGAAGGACATGGGGACAGGTCAGTCCCTCCCTGAGCACCTGGCAAGGGTATTCCAAGAGTTTTCTCCTGGATTCCAAGTCCTACTGCAGGGGAGGAGGGACACCCCAGGCCTTGGGGGCTAATCCTGGCCTCCTTCTACCAGAATGTGGCTCCCCAGGCTAACAAGATGGTCAATATCTGGTTCCACTCCACCCTTTTAAAATTTAAATATCAAAACAGATCCCAACTTTCAGAGCATGTAAATCATAGCTGATTTGACCGTCTCATCCTGTGTATTCCATTTCAACAGCAAGTTATACATTCTTGACAAATTTTTAGTACTGGGTTCCAGAAGCTCTGTTTCTAATTTTGACTTCTCCACCTGGAAGCCAATTTTCCTGTCCTGTTTAAAAACTTCATTTATCTGGTAGTAATGTAGCCAGTCTCTTACTTTAGATTTCAACTTCTCATAACTCTGCAATTTCACTTTTCCCTCCTCATGTTCTATAATTTCCCAATACTTTGGCCATTTGGATTCCATATTAAGTTTTTTCACTTCCTTAGCTTCCATTGGTGACAACCACCTAGGGGTTTTGTTTTCTAACAAATCTTTATACCGAATCCAAACATTGTATAATGCTTTCCTGACAATATGGTTTTTAAAACCTTGATGAATTTTGACCTTGTCATACCATATATATGCATGCCAGCCGAATCTATTATTAAACCCTTCCAAATCCAAAATGTCTGTGTTTTCAAGAAGCAGCCAGTTTTTCAGCCAGCAAAAGGCCGCTGATTCATAATACAGCTTTAAGTCCGGCAGGGCAAACCCCCCTCTTTCTTTTGCATCAGTTAATATCTTAAATTTTATTCTGGGCTTTTTGCCCTGCCAGACAAATCTAGATATATCTTTTTGCCACCTCTTGAAACAATCCATTTTGTCCAAAATCTGCAATGTTTGAAACAAAAACAGCATTCTCGGCAAGACATTCATCTTAATAACAGCGATTCTACCCAACAAGGAAAGTCTCAAATTTGACCATATTTCTAGATCTTTCTTAACTTCTGTCCAACATTTCTCATAATTATCTTTAACTAAGTTCACATTCTTAGATGTCAAATTAATCCCTAGGTATTTCACCTTCTTTGCTACCGTCAAACCAGTTTCACTCTGAAACTTCTCCCTTTCAACAGCTGTTAAGTTTTTATCCAGTACTTTCGTTTTCTGTTTGTTCAGCTTAAAGCCTGCTACTTGACCAAATACTTGTATTAGTTCTAAAACTCTTTTCGTACTAGTGTCTGGCTCTTGCAAGGTTAAAACTAGATCATCTGCAAATGCTCTCAGTTTATACTGTTTAGCTCCGACCTGAATCCCTTTAACCAGCTGGTCCTCTCTAATCATATTTAATAAGACCTCCAGGACCGATATAAAAAGTAGTGGGGATATTGGGCATCCCTGTCGTGTCCCTTTCTCAATAGCAAATTCTTCTGTAACCACATTATTTACAATCAATTTTGCTTTTTGTTCAGAGTAAATTGCACTTATACCATTTTCAAAACCTTGGCCTACCCCCATCCCTTGGAGATTCTTTTTCATAAAATTCCAAGAAATATTGTCAAAGGCTTTCTCCGCATCCACAAATATTAAAACTGCCTTAGTGTTGATATTAACTTCCAGTAACTCCATAATGTCTATTATGTTTCTCACATTGTCTGACAAATGTCTTCCTGGAAGAAAGCCCGCTTGGTCTTTATGAATCTCCCCCACCAAAACTCTTTTCAGTCTTTTTGCCAAAATGTTTGCAAAAATTTTGTAATCCACATTGAGTAATGATATAGGGCGGTAGTTCTTAACCTGGTTCTTTTCAGCCTCTGTCTTTGGTATAAGTGTAATATAGGCTTCTTTCCACGATTCAGGTGCCTTCTTCCCCTCTAAAATTTCGTTACAGACCTCCTTCAACGGTTGCATAAGCCATTCTTTCAAAGCTTTGTAGTATCTGGAGGTCAGTCCATCAGGTCCTGGAGATTTTCCCAATTGCATATTTTGAATGGCTCCCTCAATTTCTTGATCAGTTATCTTCTGGTTCAAGATCACTCTACTTTGTTCAGAAATTTTTTGTAATCCATATTTTTTAAGAAATTCTTCTATTTCTTTTTCATTCACCGGCCCTTGTGCATAAAGTCTCCTGAAATAGCTCTGCAAACAGTTTCTAATCTCATTTGGTTTATAAATGTTCTTTCCCTCCACTTCTAAGTTTGTAATCGTATTCTGTTTTTGTCTCTTCTTCAGTTGCCATGCCAAAAATTTCCCACATTTATCTGCCGATTCAAATGTCTTTTGTCTCATTTGTTTTATTTTCCATTCTATCTCTTGGTTCATCAGTTCCATATATTGTCTCTGGTAAAACTTAATTTCTCTCAAAATTTCATGTGACTTTGGTTTAGATCTCAATCTTTTTTCTCCTTCTTTTATCTTTTCCAAGATCTTATCCTTTTGCTCATTCTGTCTCTTCCTTTTTATGGCATTCTGTTGTATTAAAAATCCTCGCATGATGGCTTTACTTGCGTCCCAAATTACTCTTTTTTCCACTTCTGTTCTCAGATTTATCTCAAAATAGTCCTTTACCACTTTCTGGGCCTTTTTATACACCTCTTCATCTCTAAACAGGGAGTCATTCATCCTCCATCTAAAGGAACCAGCTGTTGTTGGGTTCATCTCCATCTTTACAGCATTATGGTCAGAACAAGTATTTGGGCAGATTTCCACTTTCTTAATCTTTGGTGCCATCCCACTAGTTACCCATATTTGGTCAATTCTAGTCCAAGTCATTTTTGCCTCAGAAAAGAAAGTTCCCTCTCTCTCAAGAGGGTTCCTTGTTCTCCAAATGTCAATCAAATTCATATTATCAGTCATTTCAAAAAAGGTCTTAGGTAGTCTCCCATCCTTGGAGACCACCTGTCTTTGTGCTTTGTCCATATTTGTAGAGACCACTCCATTCATATCTCCCATTAAAATTACATTGTAATCCAAATAGTCCATTAATGTCTCATGCAATTTCTTAAAAAATTCTGACTTCCCTTCATTCGGTGCATAAACTCCTATTATTAATAATTTTTCTCCTTGAACTTGAATTTCAATTGCCAAATATCTTCCTTGTTCATCTTTAAATATTAATTTGGGGGCCAACTTTTCCTTTGCATAGATCACCACTCCTCTTTTCTTCACTTTATCAGATGAAATAAATTCTTGTCCTAATCTTTTATTAATGAGTAGTTTTCGATGTACTCTGGTCACGTGAGTTTCTTGTAAACAAATCAAGTCCAATTGTTCTTTTTTTAAAATATGAAACACCTCCCTCCTTTTTCTGGGAAGATTCAGTCCATTACAATTCCAGCTTAAAATTTGCAGAGACATCTTGTTATTTACTTGGTTACTCCTCCAACTGCTCCGAGCAGACCTTCTTCTGTTGGTGTTTTAATTCCAAAAGATAAGTTTGAAATATCTGGTATTTCTGCTGGGTCTGTAGTGTCCACCGTTTCCTTCCAAAGGTCCTCCTCATTCCTTGCCAAAAATTGTTCTTTATCTTGCACTGTTTTTATCTTAATTTTCTTTCCTTTGTAATTGAAAGACAGGCCTTGCGGGAACTCCCATCTGAATGGTATGTTGTTCTTTCTCAGTAAGGTGACCAAATCCTTGTAGTAAGTCCTCACTTCCAAGATATATTTAGGGATATCTTTAAAAGTCTGCACACGAAAGTCTTCAATCTCAAGAGCTCTTTGAAAATGTAAATTTAATATCTTATCTCTCTCCTCCTGAGATCTCAGAGTTATTAAACAGTCTCTAGGGCTCTTTCTGTTTTGTTTCCTGCCCAGTCTGAAAGCAGTTATTATCTTAAATTCCTCTTCTTTCAAGCTGTCCTGCCAAAATTCCAAAAATTCTTTTGTAAGGTAGTCTATCAAATTGTCCTTTTCATTTTCTGGAATCAATCTTAATCTTAAATTTCTACTTTTCCTCTGTAATTCCAGTAGAGACAGGGCAGCATCATGTTCTTCTAGCTTTTTACAGACTGGCACCAACTTTTCCTGTGCATTTCCTGCAGAAACTTTTGCTTCCTCTGCAGAGATTTTCGCTTCCTCTGCAATCTTTCTAGTTGCCTCTCTTTCTTGGACTAATTTGTTTATTGTCTCTGTGTTTTTGTCTAGTTTTGTTGACAGTTCAGTCAGCTGTTTAGAGTTTTCAGTGCTCTGCTTTGTGAGCGCTTCCAGAGATTCATTTATTCTAACTAATGCATTGGCCACTGCCACAGTATCCATGGGAGAAGTTGTAGCAGGTGCAATTGGATTTGTTACTGAGGCCCTTCTCTTGTGGTCAACTTTACTCTTAGCTCTCGTTACTCTTGCTTCTATTGGGCCACTCATATCCCAAGGTCATTCCCACGGGAATTGCTTTCAAATGGGAAATTCCACAAGCCTGTTTCTCACAATAAGAGTTGTAACTATTTTCCTGCAGCCTCTAGAGGGAGCCGCTCAAAGTTCCAAGTACCCAGAACAAAAGGTTCCCTTCAAAAGTAACAAAAATAACAGCCTATTCCGATATTTTCCAAATGGTATCAAATTGTATCTTTCCAGAGTGCCCAATTTGTATCCAATAAGGTCTTTACTTGTTGCAAAAATGTAAGAGACCAACTTTGTTGCAAGTCTCTAATGACAGCTCTCCGTCCCGGTGGCTCACTTTCCAGGCAGTCCTCCCCAAGGGTTCAAAACGGCAGAAATTTCCCCTTCTATGCTTCTTCCATGCAGGTACAGCAATTCACAAATCTTCCCCCCCTGCCCCTGCCTGCTACGGGGGGGAAATTAAGTCCAATGTCTGAGTCCGTTAATTTTAAAGCTGCTTCCTGTCAAATTGCAGCTTCCTATTTCATTGCTTTGGTTGCATGCAGTCCGAGGAAGGCAGACTTCCTTATTTTTTGCCTTCTCCGTTTTCAGCCAATTTCTGAATATTTTCTTTTAAAATTGTCGTTCAGTCTTACTCACGGATAATCCAATTAAGTTCCGAATGTTAGGAAGGAATCGGCGCTCTCCGTCAATGGCAACGCGGCTTCTCTCCACGGGCTGGGTAGTGGCTCTCAGCACCGCACTCCCCGATGCCGCTCCGGAGCCTTTAAAAAGGCTCCTTTGCAGTGAGGGGGGGCGCTTCAGGTGCCCACCGAGCCTACTTGCTCTCAGGCTTCTGCGCCTGAGATTTAAGGGGTCCCCGCTTCGCCGTAGCGGTAGACCCGAACTCGTGAAGTAGCCTCCCTGAGCAGAGCTCAGCGGGAGGCGGCCATTAAAACGCTGGCGCCGACCGGAACAGCTGTTGGCTGTTGGTTTCTATTCCTCCCCACTTTCCCAAAGGGCGTAACATCAGAGGTCCTGTGGGAGGAAAGAGCGTCTCAGAGTCAGGGGCCAATCTGGGCCAAAGCGGCCCCCACCGCCCCCACCACGGAGTCCCTGGCACTCCTGGACCATGAGGATTGCCAACTTTAGTCTTGGACCAAATTGGTGGCCAAACTGTCAGTATTTCATTCTCCCATTGCTAGTGTAACATGATATCCATGTTTACACCTTCTGTACTGTCTGTGTAAGAATGGAAGTCAGTCTGTAAATCACTTCTAGCCTTTGTTCTCTTTTACTCTGACCGAGGAGGAGACGGCTGTGGAAGACAGCTCACGCCATGTTTCTTTGTTAACTTCTGCTGTAAATAAAGCTTGATGTCACATTCCAACACAGTTTGCAGCACATCTGCAAAGAGAAGGACATGGGGACAGGTCAGTCCCTCCCTGAGCACCTGGCAAGGGTATTCCAAGAGTTTTCTCCTGGATTCCAAGTCCTACTGCAGGGGAGGAGGGACATCCCAGGCCTTGGGGGCTAATCCTGGCCTCCTTCTACCAGAATGTGGCTCCCCAGGCTAACAAGATGGTCAATATCTGGTTCCACTCCACCCTTTTAAAATTTAAATATCAAAACAGATCCCAACTTTCAGAGCATGTAAATCACAGGAGTGGAAAACCGCTGCGCCACTGACAGAAATAGGACTATACTTCCTTCTCCCACCTTTAAAGTAAATGTCTACGTAAGGAAACCAAATCGACCCAAGTCTGTCCTCCTCCTCCAACCGCAGTTTTGCTCTTCAAGCCAAAGACAACACTTCCCTGTCCCTGGGCAAAACCCCCTGGCCTTTCATTGCTGGAGCCGCCACCACGCTTGTGGCATTTACTTCAGCGCAGGGACTGACTGAGCGGGGCTGCAAGATGCTTTCAGCCTCAGACACTTGGCGGGTTCTGAAATGGCCGTGCAGGCCAGATTCACGACCCTGGCAGGCTGGATTCATCCTGTGAAACATACCGTATTTTTTGCTCTGTAAGACTTTTTCCCTCCTAAAAAGTAAGGGGATTTGCGTGTGCATCTTATGGAGCGAATGCAGGCTGCGCAGCTATCCCAGAAGCCAGAACAGCAAGAGGGATTGCTGCTTTCACTGCACAGTGATCCCTCTTGCTGTTCTGGCTTCTGAGATTCAGAATTCTTTTTTCTTGTTTTCCTCCTCCAAAAACTAGGTGCGTCTTGTGGTCTGGTGCGTCTTATAGAGTGAAAAATACGGTAGTTTGAGGACCCCTGGCCTACACTGACTAGCAGCTGCTCCCCAGAGTTTCAGGCAGGGATTTCGTCCAGCCCTTGCAGGAGTGTCAGGGGTTGACCCTGGGACATTCTGCATGCCAAGCAGATGCTCTAGGGCTCCACCCTATTACAGTGGGTGTCTCCGGTTATATGGACTCTGTTCTGAAACCATATGCCATCAGTGCTCCCAGCTATGTACGTGACACCACAGATTTTCTGAGGAAAATACAATCTTTAAATAATCTTCCCAACAACACTATACTAGCTACTATGGATGTGGAATCTCTGTATACCAACATCCCACACAACGATGGTTTACAAGCTATAAGGAACACCATTTCAGATAAAACCACAGCGGACTTTGCCACCAAACTCTGCCCATTTGTCCTTACCCACAACAACTTCAAATTCGGTGATGACCTGTTCCTTCAGATCAGCGGCACAGCAATGGGCACCCGCATGGCCCCACAGTATGCCAACATCTTCATGGCAGATTTAGAACAACGTTTCCTAAACTCCTACCCACTCAAACCTCTCTTGTACCTGCGATACATTGACGATATTTTTATCATCTGGACACATGGTCAACAGACCCTGGACACCTTCCACCAGAAATTCAATGATTTTCACCCCACAATCAACCTAACAATGAATCAATCTATGCAAGAAATACATTTTTTGGACACTACTATAAAAATACAGGATGGACGCATAGACACCACCTTATACCGTAAACCAACTGACCGACAAACATATCTACATGCCTCTAGCTACCATCCCAAACATACCAAACAGTCCATTGTATATAGCCAGGCACTACGTTACAGCCATATCTGTTCCAATTCTACAGACAGAGACTCTCACCTAAGAGATCTACAGCAAACCTTTTTAGAACTAAAATACCCAGCAGATGAAGTTAGACAACAGATCAACAGAGCCAGACAGATACCCAGAGAGAACTTGCTGCAAGACAGACCCAAAAAAGAAAATAACAGAACACCTCTAGTCATCACATACAGCTCCCAAGTTAAAACAGTACAACGCATCATCAGAGATCTACAACCTCTCCTGGACAATGACAGTTCTCTTTCTCAAGCTCTGGGAGGAAGACCTTTCATTGCCTACAGACAGCTACCCAATCTTAAACAACTCCTAACCCACAATAATACTACAACCAGACGTAACACGGACACTGGCACCAGAGCCTGCAATAAACCCAGATGCCAACTTTGCTGCCACATACACCCGGACAACACCATTACTGGCCCCAACAACATCACACATACCATCTCGGGACTATTTAATTGCTCATCGTCTAACATTGTATATGCCATCAAATGCCAACAGTGTCCTTCAGCTCTCTATATTGGACAAACAGGCCAAACCTTACGCCAAAGAATAAACGGACATAAATCGGACATCAAGAATCACAAGACAGAGAAACCAGTAGGAGAACACTTCAGTCTCCCAGGACATTCTATACAAGATCTCAAAGTAGCTGTATTACTACAAAGGAATTTCAGAAATAGACTGGAAAGAGAAGCTGCTGAATTGCAACTCATTACCAAACTTAAAACCATGGAGAGACCTGGTCTGAACAAAGACATTGGATTCTTATCTGATTATACATGACAAAGCCATTTTTCACCTTCTCACCCCTTGCTTTTTCCTGTAAGACCTATTGCAGTCGTTAAAAGTCGTCAACAGGCTCATCACAGCTATCTGCCAATCACCCATTCCCACCACCCTTCTGAGTAATACCCCTCCCCACCTTCTCACTATATAGAAGGATCTGGCAACTTCTGTTTCAGTGTATCTGAAGAAGTGTGCATGCACACGAAAGCTCATACCAAGAACTAACTTAGTTGGTCTTTAAGGTGCTACTGGAAGGAAAAAAATTTTTTTTGTTCATCCATTTTCAGTCCATTGAATTAGCGATTAAGCATTTCTGGATAGGTAAATGGCATACTTTGTATATTAGCATAAAAAGCATGCATAAGAAAGTATTACTCATTTACTCATTTAATTTATTACTCATTATTACTCATTTTGGCAGGAGAAAGGTCTCCCTTGGGAGGTGGTGAACTCTCCTTCCTTGTGAAGGGAGTAGGCAGGGAGTGTATTAACAGTTGGAAGGCAAAGCCCGGAGAGAAGGAGGAGGAATGCATCTGGAGCAAACAAGATATGCAGGCTGATAAGCGAAAGGAGTGCACTGGCGAAATGTTTTAGCAACACCCAATAAGGCAAATTGGGCAAATTGGGGAATATGATATTGTAGGGAGCTGTTTACTTATAGAGCTATCTTAACCATAACGTTTTTCAACAGTTTGTGAAGACTGGCCATTGCTTTGGCAATACTGAGCGAGTTACAGCAATCTGGAGGGGAAGTTTCTATTCTCCTGAAACTGAAAGGGAGAACTTTAAGAAATACTTCCCTCGCCCTATTTGCCCTTATAAGGAAATAAGGCTTTGGCCAAACTGTCAAACTGTAGAGGAAGCACCTGCATAGCCCCCTCCTTTTGTCACACCACATCACGCCACCCCTGAGACAGCATAGCACGAGTTTCTGAACCTATCTGGCAGAAGGCCACGAGGAGCCCATGCCCCCCTTAGACCAATCAGAAATAGACACACAAGCTGATCTCGAGCCATATGCAACAATGTATGGACTGCCAGGGTGGGGTGTAAGTGTAAATGTTGTTGCCTGAAGCTATGTGACGCAGCCAGTTTTCAGAAGTTATTCTGCTGGTTGCCCCTGCATGCAGTTTTGAATATATCTCTTTTCTTTGAACCTTCGTCTCCCTGGAACTTTTGTTTCCCTCCGCGGCCCGCAGTTGGCGGGCCTCTGGATCCCTGAGGTAAATAAGGCTTCATTTCGATGAGTTACTGGTGGGGGGTGGTCGGGAGGTGCTGCAGGGGTATAAATATTGCTTGCTTACGTGTATTAGGGGCCGCCAGCCTTTGGAAGCAATTCCGCTGGTTGCCTCTGCACAGATCACAATAAACTTTTTTCTCCGAAGGAACTGAATCCCTGGTGCTTTTTTTTTGGCTCCTCTACGTCCTGGGTAAGCGGGCAAATGGATCCCAAGTAATTAAGGCTTCACTTGGAGGTTTCTAAGCAGAGATCGGAGGGCCATCTGCCATGAATGCTTCAGCTGAGATTCCTGCATTGCTGGGGGTTGGACTAGATGACCCTGGGATCCCCTCCTATCTCTCCACTCCAGAATTCAAGGAGGAGCTTCCTTGCCTCCTGCAAAGCCCTTTTCCCTGCAAGCTCTTCCTCTGGTTTCTGGCCAAGGGAGGGAGATGCTCAGAGTCCAGCCAAGAGCCTCACCCCCAAAAGGATATCTGGGCATGGGCCTAGCCAGGGGGGCAGCTGCCCCCCTTAATCCATAAAAAATAATAGAAATCTGAGGTTCTGCCAAGCGAGAGAGGGCTGAGCTGGAGGGACTCGGCTTGGCAAGGGTTAAAGGGAAGTGAGCTGCCTTCCTAGAGAGGCCAGGAAGCAAGAGGGGGCCAGGTCCTCCAGAGCCAAGCCCCCTCCCTCCCCAGTCCTTTCCTTGCTTTGGGGTCTCTCCTGCAAGGGCTGCCTCGCTGTCCCCTCCTGGGATCTGGTGAGTCTCCTCTCTCTCCCCCCAGAGGGTGCAGTGGGGAGACGGTGGGGGTACCAGGGCTGCAGCAGGGGAGGATGCCTGGGGGGCCTGATCAGGGAGGGGCCAGGTCTGCAACGCTCTCCTTCCTGGAGATCACAGGATCCCAAACTCACTTGGACCTCCGCCCCCCCTTCAGAAAAAATATCCCTTCTTTAAACAAAGGAGTCCCTGGGACTTTAACTCTGTGTGACATTCCTCAGCCTCATTGCACAACAGAGGAAACATGTGCAAATGGTTTTCCAAAGCTGGACTAGGAGGTGGACTAGCCTCCCCCCCCCCAAAGAAAACCCCACATGGAGAAAGGAAGGAAGGAAAGGTGGGAGAGAAAGGCCAGGAACAAAGAGAGGGATCCCAGCCCATATTCTGGCTGCTGCATTCGGACCAGTTTCCCAGTCGTCTCCAAGGGCAGCTCCACATGGAGGCCACTGCAGCAATCCCCTCGCACCCAGAGCATGGCATCCCAGGACCACATCCTCTCTGTGCCAAAGGGATTGTTGCTGGCAAAGAAGCCGGAAATGGGCGCTGCTACTCACTGAGCCTCCAGGGACTTTGGCATGAATGGCTCTGTGTGTGTTAAGCTATCTTACAGAATAATAATAATAATAATAGTAATAATAATATTAAAATAAAAAATTACCCACCTAAATTTCAATGGAGATGTCTTTGGCCCTGCCCACTTGGCCCTCAGGGGGTTGGTCAGATACATACCTGGCCCTCAGAGCAAATAAAAAGGGACCCCACCCCAGGAGTCTGTCTGGAGAGCGGCAGAGAGTCCAAATGCAAGAAAAGGAGACAGAAGCAGGGGAGTGGGAGTGGGGAGCAACTCCTGAGGACCCCAGGGTGAGGACCCCCACTAGAGCCAAGCATCCATTTTCACAAGATACAAACGATTCTCTTGTCAGTTGGTTCTGACTTCATGCATTGACTGGAAGGCAGCAGAAACCAGGTTGATTAAACTCCCAGAAATCCCTTCAGTGGCCTCCACATTTTGCATTGCTAGAAGGCGAGAGACTTAGTTCTTCTCCTCTTCCTGCTCTTTCTTTTCAAAAAGATAGCTCATGGTCTGGGATGCGGTGCAGTCCAGCCCTGGTTCCCAGCAAGACTCATCCATGCTTGCTCAGGGAACCATTTTTCCCCGTCCTACAAATTCTGTAACAGAATAATGTATTTGCTTTGTAGGATTTGCTAGAGCCTCTCATTAAGACGGACAGAACTTGTCAGAAGACCAAAGGGTTCCTTCCGATCTCTCAGAGGCTTCCTGAGAGCACAGATGGATGAGCGAGACTCAGCTGGCCCTGAGGCACGAAGAGGCCATGCCAGCCAAACGGAGAGCAATGGGGGATTCTGGGAAAACCCAGTGCAGAAGATCCTGGGTGAGGAGGACACTCTATGCTCAGAGGTGCAGAGCCAGCAGTTGAGGCAGTTCTGCTGCCAGGAGGCCAAAGGACCCCGAGAGGTTTGCAGTCGACTCTACCACTTTTGCCGCCAGTGGCTGAAGCCGGAAAGGCACACGAAAGCTGAGATGCTGGACCTGGTGATCTTGGAGCAGTTCCTGGCTGTCCTTCCCCCGGAGATGGAGAGCTGGGTGAGGGAATGCGGAGCAGAGACCAGTTCCCAGGCGGTGGCCCTGGCCGAAGGTTTCCTCCTGAGTCAGGCAGAGGAGAGAAAGCAGGTGAGAGAGACTTCCCTCTGGATACTCCCAAGGGGCTCCAAACAGGACAGAGAACATCCCATAATGGTCTGCTGATGGCCCATCCATTTTCTGGGAAAGCATCCATGGAATGAGATCTCACAGCCTTTCTCACCATTCTGTGTTTTGAATCCTTGTTTCTTTTTCAGGGAAAGGATCTCTTTGCAGAAATGGACCTGGATTCCTGTGAGGCAGAGAGGCCTCCCTTGGACACCAGAGAGAGGCCACTGGGTAAGGAGGAAGGTGGCTTTTGCCCTGTTTGGCCTCATTCTGTTGGTTTTCCAACTCATCTGAGGGTTCTTTTCATCTTGCTTTGGGGGGAGACAGTTGGGAACAAGGGTCCAGAGGAGGGGAGATGTATTTCTGCACAACAAACATATGAAATGGCCACAAACATCCAAATGCTCTCAGCAGGTAAGGCTTTCTCAAAGGCCCATCTGTAGTTAGAGATGCCCTGTTTCACCTGTGAGAGAAGCCGGCACTCCTGGCGTCGTTTACCTTTTTTCTCGTGCAGGTGACAGAAGGATGCCGGCAAGACCTCCTGATCCGTCTTTTCATGGGGGCAGAAGGGAAGCAGCGGCTGTGGAACCAGATCAGGTCAGGGGAAGCTGCCTTGTGGGGACAGAGGCCGAGGGATGGAGCAATGTCATGGACTGGTTGGGCACAGAGGAATGGCGGGAGGAAGCAGCTGGGGAACCAGGAAGGGGAGACGGCTCAGAGCCCAAGAAGTGGAGGTGGAGGAAGGATGGGTGGTCAGAGGGGCAAGATGGAGAAACCTGGGAAGAGGAGGTGTCAGAAGCTGAAGGGCTTACAGGGCTTAGTGAGCTGGGAGACTCTGTGGCAGAATGCAGTGCAGAATCAGAGGCAGAAGAGGAAAGAGGCGAGTGGGAGAGGAAGGTCGAGAGGCAGAGGTGAGTCAGGATAAGGAAGAGCCACAGGTGGCTCCCTCTCCTTTTGCCAGAAGCCACCCTCCCTGCTTGTCTCTCAGAGCCAGGAGACCCCGTGCAATGCAGGAATCTCTGCTAGATCATCCAAGACAGATGGCCATTTAAAATAGGCTTATTTTATTTCTAGATTGATCACTGAATGCTAAAATCGGTTTCTAAGCAGTGGACAAATGAGAACAAATAGTGGCCTGGATTCACCTAACCAGCCCCATCTACTGCAAAATGGGGCTTGCTCCACATTCCTCCCCCTCTCCATGCCCCCATGAACTCCTGGAATTTGGCTCTAGGGCATTGGGAGGGAACTCCCCAGAACAGCTCACGAGGAGAGGAGAAAGTGGACCCTTCCATTGGGGAAACTGGAATGCTTGCGTAGGCAGAATGACTTGGAAAACACAAGGTGGAGTACCACCGATTTGCACAAAGACGAATACCCATTATTAGAACGCAGAATAAAATAAGCATCCATATTTAAAATGTGAAGCAAAGCAATCCTATTGAAACAACACCGCAATGTACAGGAAGGAAACAACAGAGCATTGTGTAGCAGATCATATTTCTGCTGTCTCAAAAAAGGACATTTCCCTTTTTCTTTTAGGGTCCAGTGTGCTTTGAAGATGTCGTTGTTCATTTCACGGAGGAGGAGTGGGCGATGCTGGATCCTGACCAGAGAGCTCTGCATAAGGACGTCATGGAGGAGAATCGTGGGATCGTGGCCTCTCTTGGTAAGCCTCCCTGTGGGATCGTCATATCTGCCTGGAAATTCAAAAAATACCTCTATGGGACCAACCTCATCTATTTTTACAGAGCTCAACAGCGCCCCCTATAACACCTGGGAAATTAACACCCCCACAATAAAGAGTAAATTACAGTTTTTTCTTTGAACAATCTTCCTCAAATTATTCCTTTTTCTACCACAATTGGGCTGGTCTGAACTTCTTCTTCTTATTAGTTAGGGTTATTAGTTAATCACATAGAGCAAAAAAAATAAAAAGTCATTTCCCCCCCCCCTTTCAGTTCCGTTGCATTCCATTCCACATACCATGTCTGTAGTACTTTGATGTAATCTTCCGTCTCAGTCTTCTTCATTTCAGTGGTAAAATTGTTAGCAGATAAAAATATCCTGCCTCTCTTGAAGCCTGTGCGTTATCTTTCACCAATTTTTTTCCTTTTAAGTAACGCAACTAGTTTCGCACCTGGAAGTAGCTTCGGAGGAGTTCCGAGGCCCGCCGAGTGTTGTGCACCCAGTGCCTCACCCCCTCCTTCTTCCGAACTCGGGGGTGATTTATGGCAACAGCGGGTGAAAACTGCATCTCTCCCCATAATCAGCCTCTAATTACCTCTTGCGAGCTGGATAGATGTTAATATCCACCATCTTCCAAGGCGCCCCAGCGGCCCCCAGGCTGCTCTGAACTTCCGAGGCCATCTTAAATGCCAGCTTCAGAATTGTTAGGAAAGATAAGTAGCTTCAGGTTTTTGTTTTGTCAGTCTTGGGTTGACCAAAGCGACGACTGGCAGCGAAGCTCAGGTGCTGCCAGCCAGAGAAGAAGCAGGCCTAGGGAGAGGAGAGTTAGCAGCGGAAGGCAGAGAGGAGGGGGAGAGGAACTGTCATCTGAGCTCTGAACAAGGGGGAGAAGAAAAAGAGAGACAGAGTGACAGACAGCTGTGTGAGAGCTACAGGAGTGAGTCAGACGCTGGAATGCAGGAAGCATTCTCTGCCTAATTTAAAGATACTGGAAGAGAAGGTGGGGGCTTCCATGCTGGGGAAGGGGGAGGAGCTCAGTCTGGGCAACTCCATCTTGTGGGGAGGACGGTGAGTAGAGGAGCTCCGTCCAAGTTTGTTGTTTTAGCAATAAATCTGAAATTATTAACAGCCAGAGTCCTCCCACGTTTGTGGGAGAGACCAAGGATTGGCATTGGAGATGGAGGGGATGACATGACTGGGCCAAACAAAATCCATCCCAGAGAAGAGCTAGGCTTATGGAATCTCAGGTAGCAGTAGCAGTGATGAGGATGATACAATGGTACCTCGGTTTACAAACTTAATTTTTTCCAGAACAGGTAGCACTGTAGTAATAATAATAATTTTTTGTAATGGCTTGGCTCTCCCACAGAAGTGAGACACCGGCAGTAATTATCTCAGGTTTATTGCTCAAAAACATAAATCACTCTGGAGCTCTTTCACTCCGTGTCTGACTTCAAGTTTGCAGTTGCCAAGTCTAAACTCCGCCCCTTCCTCTTCTTCCAACAGGGGAAAAAACCCTTTCGCTTCTGCTCTTTCCCCTCCTCTCACTGACCTTTTTGCACCTTCGAGTTTTTGGGCTAGCTATTCCTGGCCTCTCCCCTTCTGTCTCTGAGCTAAGATTGGTATTTTGTGGATCTTTGCTATCTGCTGCCTGCTCTCTGTTCTCTGAAGCTCTGCCACTCGGCTGCCCCTCCTCCCTCTCACATTCCAGCTCACATTCCAGTGTCCTTATTTCTCTTTGCCTGCTTTCATACATTCCAGCCTCTGTCAGCTCCGGAACAAAGCTGACATTTTTATTTCTATCCTGCCCGTCTGGCTGGGTTGCCCCAGCCACTCTGGGCGGCTTCCAACACATATATAAACATGAAACATCAATAATAATATTCTGATCCCATATAAAGAGAACATTAACTTAAAATGAGCAACTTATACTGGTGGCCAAAATTGTGGAAACCTTTTGTGGAAAGTGTATTTCTGAGGTTTGATGGCTCATAACACCACTTTTCTGTGGAGTAATGTCGTTGTTGTTGTTTAATCGCTTAGTCGTGTCCGACTCTTCATGATCCCAGGGATCAGAGCACGCCAGGCACTCCTGTCTACCACTGTCTCCCGCAGTTTGGTAAAAATCATGCTCATAGCTTCGAGAACACTGTCCAACCATCTTGTCCTCTGTCATCCCCTTCTCCTTGTGCCCTCCATCTTTCCCAACATCAGGGTCTTTTCCAGGGAGTCTTCTCTTCTCATGAGGTGGCCAAAGTATTGGAGCCTCAGCTTCAGGGTCTGTCCTTCCAGTGAGCACTCAGGGCTGATTTCCTTAAGATTGGATAGGTTTGATCTTCTTGCAGTCCATGGGACTCTCAAGTGTCTCCTCCAGCACCATAATTCAAAAGCATCCATTCTTCTGCGATCAGCCTTCTTTATGGTCCAGCTTTCACTTCCATACATCACTACTGGGAAAACCGTAGCTTTAACTGTACGGACCTTTGTTGTCAAGGTGATGTCTCTACTTTTTAAGATGCTGTCTAGGTTTGTCATTGCTTTTCTCCCAAGAAGCAGGCATCTTTATATTTCGTGACTGCTATCACCATCTGCAGTGATCATGGAGCCCAAGGAAGTAAAATCTCTCACTGCCTCCATTTCTTCCCCTTCTATTTGCCAGGAGGTGATGGGACCAGTGGCCATGATCTTCGTTTTTTTGATGTTGAGCATCAGACCATATTTTGCGCTCTCCTCTTTCACCCTCAATAAAAGGTTCTTTAATTCCTCCTCACTTTCTGCCATCAAGGTTGTGTCATCTGCATATCTGGGGTTGTTGATATTTCTTCCAGCAATCTTAATTCCGGCTTGGGATTCATTCAGCCCAGCCTTCCGCATGATGAATTCTGCATATAAGTTAAATATGCAGGCAGACAATATACAGCCTTGCCATACTCCTTTCCCAATTTTGAACCAGTCAGTTGTTCCATATCTAGTTCTAACTGTAGCTTCTTGTCCCGCATAGAGATTTCTCAGGAGACAGATGAGGTGATCAGGCACTCCCATTTCTTTAAGAACTTGCCATAGTTTGCTGTGGTCGACACAGTCAAAGGCTTTTGCATAGTCAATGAAGCAGAAGTAGATGTCTTTCTGGAACTCTCTAGTTCCTCCATAATCCAGCGCATGTTTGCAATTTGGTCTTTGGTTCCTCTGCCCCTCCTAAATCCAGCTTGCACTTCTGGGAGTTCTCGGTCCACATACTGCTTAAGCCTGCCTTGTAGGATTTTAAGCATAACCTTGCTAGCGTGTGAAATGAGTGCAATTGTGTGGTAGTTGGAGCATTCTTTGGCACTGCCCTTCTTTGGGATTGGGATGTAGACCGATCTTCTCCAATCCTCTGGCCACTGCTGAGTTTTCCAAATTTGCTGGCATATTGAGTGTAGCATCTTAACAGCATCATCTTTTAAAATGTTAAATAGTTCAGCTGGAATATCATCACTTCCACTGGCCTTGTTATTAGCAGTGCTTTCTAAGGCCCATTTGACTTCACTCTCCAGGATCAAGCCATAAGTCAGAGCCTCCAGCTTAGCTCTTAGTCCAGAGGAATTTGGCCACCCTCCAGGTGCCCGGCTTGATTCCTTATGACCTCCCGTCTGCGACTCCCGGCAAGATCAAAGGAGGTCTCCAATCGGCGATTCTCCTCAACGTGAAGGAGAACACACCACTCCCCCTCACTCCTCTCCCAGGGAGGGGGAGAGAGACAGACAGAAATATATTTACATGTCTTTATTCCTGTCGTTCACCAGTACAGAGAAAACATGTCTGCACACTCTGCTTCCCAGTTGCAGAGAGAGAATAAACTCCACCCATGTACTTCCAGTACAGGGTCATGTGCTGCTCTGAGGTAACATCCGGCTCTCAGAGCACTTTACAAACAGTCCCAGTTTCCCACGGGACAATCCAATATCACCCACATCCTGTTTACCATTCCAGCCACCTGGTGCTTGCTTCTGCATTGCTCCTTTTTCGTAACAGTCTGGCTCAAGGTCAGCAACCACACTACTTGGGGTATACGAGGCATCCATTTCTTTCTGGTATAGTTCCTCTGTGTATTCTTGCCACCTCTTCTTGATGTCTTCTGCTTCTGTTAGGTCCTTTCCACTTTTGTCTTTTATTATGGTAATCTTTGTACGAAATGTTCCTTTCATATCTCCAATTTTCTTGAACAGATCTCTGGTTATTCCCATTCTATTGTTTTCCTCCATTTCTTTGCATTGCTCGTTTAAGAAGGCCTTCTTGTCTCTCCTTGCTATTTTTTGGAAATTTGCATTCAATTTCCTGTATCTTTCACTATCTCCCTCACATTTTGCTTGCCTTCTCTCCCCCGCTATTTGTAAGGCCTCATTGGACAGCCACTTTGCTTTCTTGCATTTCCTTTTCATTGGGATGGTTTTAGTTGCTGCCTCCTGTATAATGTTATGAGCCTCCATCCATAGTTCTTCAGGCACTCTGTCCACCAAATCTAAATCCTTAAACCTGTTCCTCACTTCCACTGTGTATTCATAAGGGATTTGACTTAGATTGTATCTTACCAGCCCAGTGGTTTTTCCTACTTTCTTCAGTTTAAGCTTGAATTTTGCTATAAGAAGCTGATGATCTGAGCCACAGTCAGCTCCAGGCCTTGTTTTTGCTGACTCTCCATCTTTGGCTGCAGAGAATATAATCAATCTGATTTCAATGCTGCCCATCTGGTGATGTCCATGTGTAGAGTCATCTCTTGTGTTGTTGGAAAAGAGTGTTTGTGATGACCAGCTTGTTCTCTTGGCAGAACTCTATTAGCCTTTGCCCTGCTTCGTTTTGAATTCCAAGGCCAAAGTTGCCAGTTGTTCCTTTTATCTCTTGACTCCCTACTTTAGCATTCTAATCCCCTATAATGAGAAGAACATCCTTCTTTGGTGTCACTTCTATAAGGTGTTGTAAGTCTTCATAGAATTGGTCAATTTCAGTTTCTTCAGCACCAGTGGTTGGTGCATAAACTTGGATTACTGTGATGTTAAAAGGTCTGCCAGGATGTCAATATTCTTGCCATCTCATTTTTGACCACATCCAACTTACCCAGGTTCATGGTTCTTACATTCCAGGTTCCTATGCAATATTTTTCTTTACAGCATTGGACTTTCCTTTCGCTTCCAGGCATATCCGCAACTCAGCGTCCTTTCGGCTTTGGCCCAGCCGCTTCATCAGCTCTGAATCTACTTGTACTTGTCCTCCGCTCTTCCTCAGTAGCACGTTGGATGTCTTCCGACCTGAGGGGCTCATCTTCCAGCGTCATAACTTTTATATACCTGTTGTCTTTGTCCATGGAGTTTTCTTGGCAGGGATACTGGAGTGGCTTGCCGGTTCCTGCTCCAGGTGGATCACGTTTGGTCAAAACTCTCCACTATGACCTGTCCGTCATATGCATGGCATATGCATGGCATAGCTCATAGCTTCTCTGAGTTATTCAAGCCCCTTCGCCACGGCAAGGCAGTGATCCATGAAGGGGTTTTAATTAATTAAAATTAATTAATTAATTTAATTAATTTAATTAATTACTTTAATTAATTAATTAGCTTTAATTACAGCCTTACAACGCCTTCCCATGAAGTTTTTAGTTCTGCAGCTGTGAGAATGTGAAACCAAGACTGAATTATTGCCTCTGTTAATTGGGCTTTATTGCTGGGTTGCCTTTGATTAACAAGTTTCTTTAGGCGGCCCCATAGATTTCCGATTGGGTTAAAATCTGAGCAATTCCCAGGACATTCTGGCAGTGGAATAGTATTATCTTGAAAGCACCGTTTGCACACAGCAGCAACATGACATGGAGCTGAATCTTGTTGAAATAGAAAGAAAAATAAATAAATAAATAAATAATATATATATATATATGCTTTAGTATCAGGGAAAAGATCACCTCCGGAAGGCTTCAGTTTGGGCTAAAGTATTTCCTTTATGTATTTGGGGCCATTTAGTCTTTCAAGCTTTGCTTGATAGATAGCAATGGCTTTTTCCTTAGAATTCTAACATTTCGACCAATCCTTGCACTCAACTTCACATTACATTGCACCATGTCATCTTGTATACACCCAGATGATATTCTTCTGTCATGTTTGTGCCATTTCTTTAATTTTATTATGTTTTTCAACCTGACTAAATGAAAGAAGACAGAAAACCAACCAACTTGTTAGCAATCACGTAACACACTGAAAAAAGTCAACCTAAGCAAGTTGTGGTTCCTTTTTCTGTTTTTTTGGCTATAATGTTTGATAGAATACAGATAATTAAACAAACTTTGTTGAATTGCATTCTTGATTAAATTATCTTTCCATTGATATATAATTTTAGAATATTACTCCAAAAGAAGCAGAGTTTTGAGCCATCAAGCCTCTGAAATACATTTTTCTCCAAAAGGCTTCCGCAATTTTGACCACTACTGTATATCAAACAAAGCAACATTCAACAACACATCAGAATCTCATAATAAATATGTTGGTTAATGACAAACAACAGAGGTAATGAACACCCCCCCCCCGAGCTCCCTTCAGTTCTTCTCCATTTGTTCATGAGTGTCTAACCCCTTTTTGTCTGCATTGCAGATTGTGATGAATCGGAAATTGAGAACAAAGGTGACCACGATAAAATCCCCAGAGAGGAGAAGCCACGTAAAAATTTAGAGTGTGGAGAAAACTGCAATCAGAGCTCCCATTCCACTTCCCATCAACAAAATCTGATTGGAAATAAACCATATCGGTGTGTGGAATGTGGAAAGAGTTTCAGGAAGAGCTGCGATCTCACTTGCCATCAAAGAATTCATACAGGGGAGAAACCCTATCAGTGTGTGGAATGTGGAAAGAGCTTCACTGATAGCTCCGCTCTCACCTCCCATCAAAGAATTCATACAGGCGAGAAACCCTATGAGTGTGTGGAATGTGGAAAGAGCTTCAGGAAGAGCTACTCTCTCACTTCCCATCAAAGAATTCATACAGGGGAGAAACCCTATGAGTGTGTGGAATGTGGAAAATGGTTCAGTCAGAGCTCCCATCTCACTTCCCATCAAAGAATTCATACAGGGGAGAAACCCTATCAGTGTGTGGAATGTGGAAAGAGCTTCAGGAAGAGCTGCGATCTCACTTGCCATCAAAGAATTCATACAGGGGAGAAACCCTATCAGTGTGTGGAATGTGGAAAGAGCTTCATGAAGAGCTCCCATCTCACTTCCCATCAAAAAATTCATACAGGTGAGAAACCTTATCAGTGTGTAGAATGTGGAAAGAGCTTCAGTCAGAACTCCGATCTCACTTCCCATAAGCGAATTCATACAGGTGAGAAACCCTATCAGTGTGTGGAATGTGGAAAGAGCTTCAGGAAGAACTACCATCTCACTTCCCATCAAAGAATACATACAGGGGAGAAACCCTATCAGTGTGTGGAATGTGGAAAGAGCTTCAGGAAGAAGTACATGCTCACTTCTCATCAAAGAATTCATACAGGGGAGAAACCCTATCAGTGCATGGATTGCGGAAAGAGCTTTAGTCACAGCAATAGTCTCACTTCTCATCAAAGAATTCATACAGGGGAGAAACCCTATCAGTGCATGGAATGTGGAAAGAGCTTTAGTCAGAGCTCCTCTCTCACTTGTCATCACATAATTCATACACGGGAGAAACCCTATCAGTGTGTAGAATGTGGAAAGAGCTTCACTCATAGCTCCAGTCTCACTTTCCATCAAAGAATTCATACAGGGGAGAAACCCTATCAGTGTGTGGAATGTGGAAAGAGCTTCAGGAAGAACTCCCATCTCACTTCCCATAAAAGAATCCATTCAAAGATTGGAAAAACCATTTTATAGCTTTAGGAGCTAAGAAATCCGCACCTTTATTACCTGGCGTTTGGCTGATTGACATCTAATGCCTTTTGAACATGTGGTGTTTTGTGTTTTTATGTTGTAACCATCCTGAGACCTGTGGGTGTAGGAATAGGTACCAATGTTTAAAGACCTAGGCGTCTCCCCCCCCCCCGTATAAAATATTTAAGGAGGCCTGTGGCGTTTGCTTTCCTAGGTGTATGACATCATACTGGGTCATAAGGAAAGGGTTAACTAAGTGTAAAATGATTAACCAGTAGGAACCCAAGGGGAGGAGTTAGAGTTGTTAAGAAGTGAGTCTGGAGTTAGAGAAGGGAGAGGGAGGATAAGTCTGTGGGTTGGGCTAGTTTGATGCGAGAGAGTGAGAGAATCTGTTAAGAGGAGTCAGTTAAACAGCTGGGATAATCAGTTAGAAGGTATTAGGAAGGTATAGGCCGGTAATGAAACTAAGGTTAAGAAACTGACAAGAAAAATTATCTGAAACCATAAACTTGTTAATGCTTATAAAATAAAGTTGTTTATTTGGTTTAATGTTAACAACTGTCTAGATGTAGTGTGTACCCGAGAGAAACGGGTTGGTGGCAGCGGGGAAGCGATCCAGTGGTGGCACAGGGATCAATAGACCGTCAAACGTCCAGGGACCCTGTGTGAACGCCACGAAAGTGTCGGCAGCTGTGGGATAACATCAATACGCCTGTGAAATCCATTCAGTACCCTGTGGTGGGATATTTAGATTGTTGCGCCTAGTCACCAAAAAAGCGACGGCAGCAGTGAAAAATTACAAATGAACATAAATACTAAGGCAGTTTTAATATTTCTATATGCGGAGAAAGCTTTCGACAACATTTCCTGGAGTTTTATGAAGAAAAATCTTCAGGGGATGGGGGTTGGTCAAGGTTTTGGAAATGGTATAGGTGCAATTTATTCAGAACAAAAGGCTAAACTAATTGTTAACAATGTGGTGACGGAGGAATTTAAGATAGAGAAAGGGACACGACAAGGTTGCCCAATTTCCCCATTGCTCTTTATTTCGGTCCTGGAGGTTCTCCTAAATATGATCAGAAGGGACCAACTGGTCAAAGGTATACAAGTCGGAGCCAAACAGTATAAATTGAAAGCATTTGCAGACGATCTAGTACTGATATTACAGGAGCCAGAATCTAGCACTAAAAGAGTATTGGAATTGATTCAAGAATTTGGTCAGGTTGCAGGATTTAAGTTGAATAAGTTAAAAACTAAGGTTCTAGAGAAAAATCTAACACCGATTGAGAAAGAGAGGTTTCAGACGGATACAGGTTTAACATTGGTCAAGAAAGTAAAATACCTGGGGGTTAATATGACCGCTAAGAACTTGAATTTATTTAAAGATAACTATGAAAAATGTTGGTCAGAAGTGAAAAAGGATTTAGAAATATGGTCAAATTTGAAGCTTTCCTTGCTAGGCCGTATTGCTGCTATAAAAATGAATGTATTGCCAAGAATGTTGTTTTTGTTTCAATCATTGCAAATTTTGGACAAAATGGACTGATTCAAGAATTGGCAGAGAGATATTTCTAGATTTGTCTGGCAGGGCAAGAAGCCCAGAATAAAATTTAAAATACTAACTGATGCAAAAGAAAGAGGTGGATTTGCCCTGCCAGACCTTAAACTTTACTATGAATCAGCTGCATTTTGCTGGCTGAAAGAATGGCTGCTTCTTGAGAACACAGACATTTTGGATTTAGAAGGTTTCAATAATGTATTTGGGTGGCATGCATATTTGTGGTATGACAAGGTCAAAGCACATAAAGCATTTAAAAACCATATTGTCAGGAAAGCATTGTTCAATGTCTGGATAAGATATAAAGACTTACTTGAAAATAAAACCCCAAGGTGGCTATCACTGATGGAAGCGAAGGCTCAGAAAAAGCTCAATATGGAGGCCAAATGGCCGAAATATTGGGAGATTTTGGAACAAGAAGGAGATAAATTGAAATTGCAAAGCTTTGAGAAACTAAAAGACAAAGTGCGAGATTGGCTTCATTATTATCAAATAAAGGAGGCTTACAATCTAGACAAGAAAATTGGCTTCCAGGTGGAAAAATCAAAATTGGAAACAGAACTGTTAGATCCCAATACCAAGATATTATCAAGAATGTATAACTTGCTGCTGAAATGGAATACTCAGGATGAAACGGTGAAATCTGCTATGATAAAATGGGCACAAGATGTCGGACATAACATTTGTTGGCTGACTGAGAACAGTTATGGACCACAGGTATGAAATTTACGGCATGTAATGCCCTAAGAGAGAATATTATGAAAATGATATACAGGTGGTACATGACACCAGTCAAGCTTGCAAAAATCTACCATTTGCCCGACAATAAATGTTGGAAATGTAAAGAAAATGAAGGTACATTCTTTCACCTCTGGTGGACGTGCCCAAAGATTAAGGCTTTCTGGGAGATGATATATAATGAAATGAAAGGGGTATTTAAATATACCTTCCTGAAGAAACCAGAGGCCTTTCTCTTGGGCATGGTCGGCCAATTGGTGTTAAAGAAGGATAGAACTTTTTTTAGGTATGCTACAACAGCAGCAAGAATACTCATTGCAAAGTATTGGAAGACACAAGATCTACCCACCCTGGAAGAATGGCAGATGAAAGTTATGGACGATATGGAACTGGCGGAAATGACTGGCAGAATCCGAGACCAGGGAGAAGAGTTGGTGGAAGAAGATTGGAAGAAATTTAAAGACTATTTACATAAATACTGCAAAATTAATGAATGTTAGAATGATGTTGGCATGAAGTTAAGTGGTTCTAGCAGTAATGTTATAAAGGAGTATGCAAAAATGGATTGTTATCAGGTGAGAATGTAAAGTTATAAATACATTAAGGTAGAGGAATAAGATAAAAATAAGGAGGGAAAGGATTTGCTGAATTAACTAATTGAACTGGAATACAAAAAAGGGAGGTGTGAGGAGGTCAAGGAAATATGTAAATGAAAGATAAGTTAGGAAAAGATTGATTTGTTTTTAACTGTTTTTCATTTTTCTGTACTTTGTATTTTTTCTTTTTCTCTTGTTTTTCTTATTTTGTAACCTTTTTTGTAACCTTTTTTGAAACTTTAATAAATATCTTTAAAAAACATGGGATTTGAGGCGGGATCAGATAGATACGCCTGTGTTGGGGAAAACAATACACTTGGAGGGGGAAGGGTGAATCTTTGAAGTGATTACCTAGCCTGAGTGTGTAGTTGTAAAATACCCAAGGTAAGCCGCAAAGCCAAAATAACAAGGAAAAAGAGAGCTCAAAATCTGTTCTGGCAGAGGGTTTAGGCTCGTGGTCAGAGGAAGTAAGCTTAAAGGGTTAGAGAGAAAACCCATAGCAGAACTTTGGGACCAGAGTCTTGAGAGAAGCCTAGCCAGAGGGAACGGTACTGAGAGGAAAGTTCTCTTATTTTGTTAATTTACTGACAATTCTCGCTCACACATTATGCTGCCCAAAAAGATAAGAAACCCCGTGAGGGAAACAACTTATGAAAGTTCTTAAGGAGAGGAGAATGGAAATCCTCAGAGGGAAGAACAGTGTTTAGAAAATGTAACTAACATTCAACCTGAGGCAGGAGGTCCAAAATTCTCTGAAGACTTTGTAAATTGGAACTTAGAACAAGAATATAAATTGGAATTAGAAAAGATTAGATCTGTACTAGAAATAGAAAGAATTAAAGCTGAAAGTGAGAGCGAAAGAATTAGGGCTGAGCAGGAGAGCGAAAGAATGAGAGCTGAGCAGGAGAGGGAAAGTGAGAGTGAAAGAATGCAATTTCAGCTGGAGATGAGGAAACTGGAATTAGCAGCTATGGAAAATCAAAATAATAGTAATAACACCAGTAGTCAAACTCAAGTGAAGGTAGATTTAAAGCGTTTTCCTGTGTTTAAGGAAAAAGATAGCCCTGAGGCTTTTATTATATCATTTGAAAGAGCTTGTCAAGATTTTCAAGTGAAAGATGAAGATAAGATGAAGATACTTAGAGCCAAAATAAGTGGTGCATTAGCTGAAATCTCTGCCCAAATGACTGAGGACCAATCCAAAAATGTTGATATGTTTAAGCAACTAATATACACCAGGTTTGGGATTATCCCAGAACAACTGAGAAAGAAATTTAGAAGTGTGACTGAAGTGAGGGAGGAAACATACGCTCAGCTTGGGGCTAAAATCTCAAACTACCTCACAAAATGGTTAGAACAGGAGAGGGCAGACTCCGTTCCAAAAATCAGAGAAGTGTTTGCTCTGGAACAATTTTATGAAATGATAAACGGCCAATTAAAATATCTTATAAAGGAAAGGCACCCTTGATCGCTTCAAGAAGCCGCTAACTTAGCTGACCAAATAAATGAAATAAGGGACCATAGGTTTGATGAACCAAGTTTTGGCGGGAAAGTGTGGGGGACTGCCAGAAATAGATTCCAACAGGCAAAGGGAAACCCATCTTCAGAGACAGACAAGGGAAATAGGCCATTGTCAAAAGGGCAAAATGACAAGGCCCAAGCAAACACCAGTCTCACTGAGGAGAAAGGGTGGAAAACAAATTATACAAATCCCAAAGAACTGAAATGCTGGGGATGTGGAAAATTTGGCCACAAAAATTTTAATTGTAGAGCTGGAGGGGGAAAGTCTGTCAATATTAGCCCTCCAAAAAAAAAAACATTGTATCAAAGCAGCTGAGGAGAGCCAAGCTAGTCAGGATAGGCCGAAGCCTGCTGAAGTGGTGGAGGCTAAAGTGGCACATTGCTATGCCATTAAACAAGACAATCTTCTTTTGAAAAACGCTGGGGAAATTATTTGGATTGAAGGGAAGAGATTTCTAGGGTTAAAAGATACAGGCTCGCAAGTCACTATTGTCCACCCAGAGATAATCTGTCCCACCAAAATAATTCCAGGGAAAGTTATGCGATTAAAAGGAATTTCAAAGCAGCCTGAGGTATTACCTGTTGCAGAGATCCATGTTAAGTTCCAAGATTGGTCAGGACAGTGGCAGGTTGCCATTTCTGAGGAGATTCCCACTGCTGTGCTGATCGGATGGGATCTCTTAGAGCATGAACAGAGTTCTTTTGTAGTTACTCACTCCAAGGGGGGGTCAACAGTCACCCGATGCTGAGGGGAATGCTACTGTTGCCAAAGGAGACAGAGCTGAGGAACAGATCTCTGAGGGGAGAAATGAAGCCCTGCTGGTTCCTTTTACAAAAAACCAAAAACCTAGTTTTGCCCAAGAACAGAAAGAAGATGCTGATTTAATTAATTGTTTTGAGGCAGCCCAAACAAAGCAGAAAACCTGGTACGACAAAAAGGCCAGAGTAAGAACTTTTGAACCCAATAGTGAAGTGTTGCTACTGAGACCAACCAAAGGAAATAAAATGCAACTAGCAAGGAAGGAACCATACAAAATCGTGTCCAAAATGAGTGATGTAAATTACGTAATCCAACAAGGGGAAGAAGGGCATCAGGTGGTTCGTGTGAACATGTTAAAGCCTTATCTTAGACCAGAAGGCTGGACAATGTATGCAATACGTGAAGATCCAGACGAAGCCGATAGAACATGCTGGGAAGGGAGAGGGGAGCAATTGTGCAATCTACAAGAAATTAAGATAGCTCCTACATTAACCCTTAATCAGCAGGTGGAGGTTAAACAGATCCTACAAGATTATAAGGAAATTTTCAGTAATACTCCAGGTAGAGCTAAGGGAGTTGTACATCATATCGACACCGGGGATGCCGAGCCCATTGCTGTAACCCCCTATAGAATAACTAAGGGAGTTGTACATCATATCGACACCGGGTATGCCGAGCCCATTGCTGTAACCCCCTATAGGATAACAGGAGAATATGTGGGGAAAGTTAGCAATGAGGTAAGGGAGATCTTGAAGGCAGGGATCATAACCCCTTCGGAAAGCCCCTGGGTAGCATCCAAAGTGTTGTTAGACAAACCTGAGGGATCTATCAGATTTTGCCTGGATTATAGGAAGCTGAACCATGTCACTAAAGCAGATGCATATCCAATGCCACATTTAGATAACCTGATCGAAGCTATAGGCCAGGGTCATTACATCACCTGCCTAGACTTAACAAAGGGATACTATCAAGTAAAAATGGACCCTAGGAACCAGGAGAAAACTGTGTTTAGAAGTCGCATAGGGCTGTTTGAGTTTAAAGAATGCGCCAGCCACTTTTCAGCGACTGGTGGACAAAATCCTGAACGGATTATGAGGGTTCACAGTTGCTTATTTAGACAATATTGCTGTGTACAGTCCAACTTGGGATAAACACAAAGAGCACTTAGGGATAGTGCTACAGCGAATTAAAGAGGCGGGCTTAACCATCAAAGCTAGCAAATGCCAGATAGGGGGCTCGATTATTCAATACCTGGGACACATGTTGGGAGGAGGAGTGATGAAACCTTTAGAGACAAAGGTAGAAGCCATTTCAAAATGGCCTACCCCTACCTCCAAGAAGAAAGAGCTTTCCTAGGACTAGCCGGTTATTATCGAATATTTATTCCAAAATTTAGTGAGTTAGCAGCGCCTTTATCTGACCTAACTCGGAAGAAGGAGCCAGATATGGTTAAATGGACAGCAGCGTGTCAGCAGGCCTTTGATGCCTTAAAAAGCGCCTTGACGTCAGGACCAGTCCTTGTTGCTCCTAATTATGATCGTGAGTTCACCGTCTTCACCGATGCCTCCAATGCCAGGATCGGGGCCGTACTGTGTCAACAGGGAGAGAAGGACGACCTGCATCCGATCACCTTCGTAAGCAAGAAATTACTTCCGAAGGAAAGACATTTTCGACCATCGAGAAGGAATGCCTTGCCATCGTGTGGGCATTATAGAAACATCTGGGGCCGAACAGCAAGGGTGAATGGTCAGTACATAAGATAAGGGCCGAACTTTTATCTTATGTACTGACCATTCACCCTTGCTGTGGTTGAGAACAATGAAAAACAGTAAGTTGATGAGGTGGGCCCTATCGCTGCAAGACTTTAATTTTACAATTAAAAATGTGAAAGGGTCCCTGAACACCATTGCAGATGCCTTATCAAAAAGACCTGCGGTTGAAAGTTAACCAGTGCACAGTTATAATTTTTCTGTAGTTAACTGAATACCTAAGATATATCAGGTTTTATGTATAAGTGTATATTTTGCCAGAACAAAGTAATTGATGTACCAATGTTATGTGGGATGTGAAGGGTGTAATAACAGATTAGTAAATGTTTATTTGCATTAGATATGTAATGCTGTGGAAACAGTATAGGTGCAATATATTCTGAACAAAAGGCCAAACTAATTGTTAATAATGTGGTGACGGAGGAATTTAAGATAGAGAAAGGGACACGACAAGGTTGCCCAATTTCCCCATTGCTTTTTATATAGGTCCTGGAGGTCCTCTTAAATATGATTAGAAGGGACCAATTGGTTAAGGGTATACAAGTCGGAGCCAAATAGTACAAATTGAAAGCATTTGCAGATGATCTCGTATTGACATTACAGGAGCCAGAATCTAGCACCAAAAGAGTATTGGAACTGATTCAAGAATTTGGTCAGGTTGCAGGATTTAAGTTGAATAAGCTAAAAACTAAGGTTTTAGAGAAAAATCTAACAGTGATTGAGAGAGAGAGGTTTCAGAAGGAGACAAGTTTAACATTGGTCAAGAAAGTGAAATACCTGGGGGTTAATATGACAGCTAAGAATGTGAATTTATTCAAAGATAACTATGAAAAATGTTGGATGGAAGTCAAAAAAGATTTAGAAATATGGTCAAATTTGAAGCTTTCATTGCTAGGCCGTATTGCCGCGATAAAAATGTATCGCCAAGAATGTTGTTTTTGTTTCAAACACTGCAAATTTTGGACAAAATGGACTGTTTCAAGAAGTGGCAGAGAGATATTTCTAGATTTGTCTGACAGGGCAAGAAGCCCAGAATAAAATTTAAAATACTAACTGATGCAAAAGAAAGAGGTGGATTTGCCCTGCCAGACCTTAAACTTTACTATGAATCAGCTGCATTTTGCTGGCTGAAAGAATGGCTGCTTCTTGAGAACACAGACATTTTGGACTTAGAAGGTTTCAATAATGTATTTGGGTGGCATGCATATTTGTGGTATGATAAGGTCAAAGCACAAAAGCGTTTAAAAACCATATTGTCAGGAAAGCATTCTTTAATGTCTGGATAAGATATAAAGACCTACTTGAAAATATAACCCCAATGTGGTTGTCACCGATGGAAGCGAAGGCTCAGAAAAAGCTCAATATGGAGGCCAAATGGCCGAAATATTGGGAAATTTTGGAACAAGAAGGAGATAAATTGAAATTGCAGAGCTTTGAGAAACTAAAAGACAAAGTGCGAGATTGGCTTCATTATTATCAAATAATAGAGGCATACAATTTGGACAAGAAAATTGGCTTCCAGGTGGAAAAATCAAAATTGGAAACAGAACTGTTAGACCCCAAAACTAAGATTTTATCAAGAATGTATAACTTGCTGCTGAAATGGAACACTCAGGATGAAACGGTGAAATCTGCTATGATTAAATGGGCACAAGATGTTGGACATAACATTATGTTGGCTGACTGGGAACAGTTATGGAGCACAGGTATGAAATTTACGGCATGTAATGCCTTAAGATAGAATATTATGAAAATGATATACAGGTGGTACATGACACCAGTCAAGCTTGCAAAAATATATCATTTGCCCGAAAATAAATGCTGGAAATGTAAAGAAACTGAAGGTACATTCTTTCACCTTTGGTGGATGTGCCCAAGGATTAAGGCTTTCTGGGAGATGATCTATAATGAAATGAAAAAGGTATTTAAATATACCTTCCTGAAGAAACCAGAGGCCTTTCTCCTGGGCATGGTCGGCCAATTGGTGTTAAAGAAGGATAGAACTTTTTTTATGTATGCCACAACAGCAGCAAGAATACTTATCGCAAAGTATTGGAAGACACAAGATCTACCCACCCGGGAAGAATGGCAGATGAAGGTGATGGAGTACATGGAACTGGCGGAAATGACTGGCAGAATCCGAGACCAGGGAGAAGAGTCGGTAGAAGAAGATTGGAAGAAATTTAAAGACTATCTACAGAAATACTGTAAAATTAAGGAATGTTAGAAGGATGCTTGAATGAAGTTATGTGGTTTTAGCAGTAATGTTACAAAGGGGTATGTAAAAATGGATTGTTAACAGGTGAGAATGTAAAGTTAAAATATATTAAGATAAATTATTAAGATAAAAGCAAAAATGGAAAGGATTTGCTGAAATAACTAATTGAACTAGAATACAAAGAAGGGAGGTGTGAGGAGGTCAGGGAAACAAGTAAATGAAAGACAAGACATGGAAAGACCGGCTTGTTTTTAATTGTTTTTATTTTTCTGTATTTTGTATTTTTTGTTTCTTTTTCTTTCTTTTTTCATTTTTGTAACTTTTTTGAAACTTTAATAAATATTATTATTATTTTTTTTTAAAAAAGATATGTAATGCTGATTGATCAGGAGAATAACTACCGTAATTTTCGCTCCATAACACACACTTTTTTGCTCCTAGAAAGTAAGGGGAAATGCCTGTGTGTGTTACGGAGCGAATGCACTGGACTGGAGCCCTGGCTGCCGTCAGTCAAGCAAAGCGTCTGTCCCGCTTTGTGCGGCTCTCGCTTTGCTTGCTTTAAAGCAACCTACGGAGGAGCCGGGGAGGAGGGAGTGAAGGAGAGCCATGGCAGCAAAGCGGGAAGCAGCCGCTTACACGGGAGGAGGGACAGACGGGAGCCATAGCGAGCCGGAAGGAGGCAGGCGGTTAAACGCCAGCAGGCGCTTTTAAAAGCGTTGCGTAGTCAGCAACAGCTGCTGCAGCCTCAGCTAGCAAAGGTCTCTCTCTAAACGGAGCAACGTTTGCTCTAAACGGAGCAATGAGGCTGCAGAGGGACGGCAGGGCACAGGAGGGGTTGGATTGGGAAGGGAAAAGATTAAGCAACCAGCAGCAAAAAAAAACCCAACCTCGAGCTCTGAGCCACGCAGTGAAAACCAGGAAGTAAAAAAGAAGGCTGGGGAAGGCAAGGGATGAGGGAGAGGGGAAAACTATGCAAATCCCCCCCCCCTCAGCTGATCCGCTGGGGACGGGAGCTGGAGTGTGCTTTTTTACTTCTGCAGCTTGTTTTCAGGCAGGATAGATTTGAGCATTGTCTGGGTCCTAGTTCCCCTACCGCTTTTTTGTGCTCCATTCTATTGCTGCTGGTGGCTGCTTATCTCTCAAACTGAACCTGATACCAGTAGCCACGTGTACAAACAAAGTAGAAGGCTGCAAGGAGGAGCGCTTTTACACAGCTAATGGCGAATCCCCTGCAATCCAAGTCCTCCTCACTTGCTCAAATCTATTCTGCCTCAAAACAAGGAGCGGAAGGAAGAGGCGGCAAACTGTTAAATGGAAAAAACCCCAGGCACAGGGCAGATACCTTAAGTATACCTTTAAAGCAACAGTGCTCTTTCCCTCCCTCCTCCCCGCTCAGCTCGCCGAAAGGATCCTTCTCCACCCACCCCACGCGTGTTCCTTGTCCCTTGAGTGCTTTTCATTCCCTCCCCACTTAAAACGTGGTTACAAAGCACGATCCACATGGATCCTCAGGATTTTTGCACTGGGTCACCCCAAATTCACCATCAGATCACATGTCTGTGGCCACAGCATGAACCACAAAAATCATACATCCACTGTTTCGTTTAGAATATTTTTTTCTTCTTTTCCTCCTCTAAAAACTACGTGCGTCTTATGGTCAGGTGCGTGTTATAGGGCAAAAAATACGGTAGGTTAAGTTATCCCTCCTGAGTCAATCTTCTTAAGGGGGGAGGTATGTGGCGTTAGCCCTCCTAGGTGTGTGACATCATACTGGGTCATAAGTGTTGTGACGTGGGGTTTGTGATTTCAGCTCTCTTGACATAATATGCTGGAGACAGTTCTGTAGTAACACTTCTTTATTTAAGCAAACAAGACTGGGAACTGAGGAGGGGAGAGCTACATTTATAGGGACAGGGAACTAGCTAGAAAGGATACATTTTGGAGGGAACAATATCAGGCAATCACAGTCCTGCCTTTTGGAGGAAACCAATAAGACAGAGGATCCAAATACAGCAGCTTAAATGAACCAATAGTAGCTGTACCCTCTGGAACCAAAAGGCAGTTACTTTACCCTAATGCAAATACAGACAATAATAATACAGATATAAAATCCTTTGACTCAATACACAACACCCCTCCCCCCCTAGTGAGCACCGCAGACGTAATCTCTCAGGTACTGTGGGGTCCTACAACTTCTGCTTGATCTCCTGACAACAGGTGTTGCCGGTTCTGGATTGGATGTTACCTGTGGTAGGGGGGGTGCTATAGGGGTTTCGTCAGGAACAGATGGAGTCCCAGACATGGCAGGGTCCCCTACCTGTACCTCGTCATCCTGAGGACTAGCAGACCCTGGTTCATTTGCTGAAGCCCCTGGTGACTGCACCTCTGGGCCATTTTCACTCTGGTCTTGCAGCTCTGCGTCGTTAGCCAGGGATGAATTATCTGACCCCTCCCTGCTGAGCACCCGGCGCCTCAGCTGATCTATATGTCTCTTCCAAACTTGCCCATTTTCCAAGGTCACATAATAGGACACAGATCCACTAGTCCGGGTGACCACACCAGCCACCCACCGCGGACCTCGTGAATAGTTCCTCACCCAGACCAGATCTTCAGGGGCGAGATGCCTTGTTGTGTCAGTCTCAGCCTGGGGGGTTGCTCTTGAATTACGGTTTGGCATTTTATCGGGGTGGACATAATCCAGCACCGTTACCAGTCTTCTACCCAAGAGCAGCTCAGCTGGCGACTTGCCCGTCGCAGTACACGGCGTCGCATGCTGCAAAAATAACATTCGCGCGATGCGAGCTGACCAGTTACCCTCCATTAAGCACGCAATGGATTCTTTGGCTGTTCTTACCATGCGCTCAGCCTGCCCATTGGAGGATGGGTGAAAGGGCGCGGATGTGACCCCTCTTATGAAGTTATCAGCCAAGAATGCCCTGAATTCTTGGGATACAAAAGCTGCCCCATTATCTGATACAATGGTCTCCGGTAACCCGTGGGTTGCAAACAGCTGCCTCAACACCTTGATTACGGCAGCTGATGCCATGCTAGGGACCATCGCCACTTCTAACCATTTGGAATATGCATTGACGATAACCAAAAAGACCTTCCCCTGGAATGGCCCAGCAAAATCTAAGTGCAGCCGGCTCCAGGGAGATCTGGACTGCTCCCACCAGTGAACTGGTGCTCTGGCCACCTCTGGCCGCACCTCTTGGCATGCCTTGCATGTTCGTACCCATTGTTCTATGTTCTGGTCCATTCCAGGCCACCACACATAGCATCGGGCTAGCGACTTCATCCTGACCATTCCCGGGTGTCCCATGTGAAGCGTCTCAAGAACCCTGTTTCTCAGTGGTGCTGGGATGATCACCCTATCTCCCCACAGGAGACAACCCTTATGCATGGACAACTCGTGCTGCCTTGTCGCATAAGGCCTGAATTTGTCTTCATGCGGACCACCTGGCCACCCCCTCCCCACCCAAGTGAGCACACGGGAGAGAACAGCATCTTTCCTCGTTTTCTCAGCTATATCAGTAGCCGTTACAGGAGCCCCCGGAAGTGTTTCCAGCATCATTATGTGCTCCGCTGAAGCAGGATCCACATTGCTCCCGCCAGGAAGAGGCAATCGACTCAGCGCATCAGCGTGGCACAACCGTTTCCCCGGCACATGGGTCAAGGTGTACTGGAACCCGTTCAGGAATATAGACCAACGCAACATTCTGGGGGAGAGAATTTGTGGTGTTTGTTTGTTCGGGTTGAACAACCCTAACAGTGGTTTGTGGTCCGTTTCAATGGAGAAATGGCGACCATACACATAATCATGGAACTTTTTGATTCCTGCCACAATTGCAAGCGCCTCTTTGTCAATTTGAGCATAGTTGCGCTCCGTGGGCGACAACGTACGGGAATAGAAAGAGATGGGCTTTTCCGACCCATCTGGTTCCCTATGACTCAGCACCGCCCCCAGGCCGTATTGAGAGGCATCACATGCCAGGACCAGCGGCTTCGACTCATCATAATGAGCAAGGACGCTCCTGCTACTCAGCATTCCTCGCAAGGAGTCAAAAGCCTTCTGCTGCCCCTGCCCCCATCGCCACACATTCTTTTTCTGCAACAGTCGATGTAATGGTTCAGCTACCGAAGCTTTCTGGGGTAAGAACGAATGATAAAAGTTAATAAGTCCCAGGAATGACTGCAACTGCGTCTTGTTCTGTGGTCGTGGTGCCTCGATGATGGCCTTAATCTTAGCATCTGTGGGGTGGATGCCTGATGCATCAATTTTAAACCCCAAGAAATCCACAGTTGGCACCCCAAAACTGCATTTTTCCTTTTTCAGTTGCAACCCCACCTCCTTGAACTTGAGCAACACTGCACGGACACACGCAACCAGTTCCTGTGGGTCTTTTCCAGCAATCAAAACGTCATCAAAAAATGGCAAGACCCCCGGCAGACCTCTTAACAGGCGTTCCATGAGCCCTTGAAAAATCCCTGGGGCCACACAAACTCCAAATTGTAATCTGTTAACTCTGAACGCCCCTTTATGTGTGACAATAGTCTGTGCTTCCGCTGATTGTGGGGTTACTGGCAGCTGTTGGTAAGCTTGTGCCAGGTCAATTTTGGCGAACACCTTGCCCCCAGCCAGTTTAGCCAACAGATGTGATACGACTGGAATGGGGTATGAGTTTCCCCTGAGTGCCTTATTGATAGTACATTTGTAATCTGCACAGATCCTGACTTCCCCATTTGCTTTAAGGGGCGTGACGATTGGAGTCTCCCACTGAGCAGAGTCCACGGGTGAGAGAACTCCCTGCTTGACCAATTTATCCAGCTCTGCTTCGATCTTGGGTTGCAGTGCAAATGGCACTCGCCTTGGTTTGAGTCGGATTGGGGCCACCCCAGGGTCCAATTCGAAGTCAACTGGGGGCCCTTTATAACGACCCAGTTTTCCATTGAAGAGACCAGCAAATTCTTTGCATAATGCCTCGCTCATCTCAGGGCAGGTTTGGATTGAATTAAGCCCTGATATACTCAGTCCCAGGGCGGGGAACCAGTCAGTGCCCAGGAGACTGGGGCGACTGCCCTTCGCAATCACCAGTTTGAGTACCGCCTGTTTGTCCCGGAACTGTACCCTCACGGCACACATTCCCATGACATGGATGCGGCCCGCTGAGTATGACTGCAAGTTTGCCGGGAAGGGCTCCAGAGGGGGCAACTTACCCCTGGGGAAGAATGCCCTCGCGGTCTGGTCCGACACGATAGTGAATCCAGATCCGGAGTCCACCTCCATGTCACACAGCTGACCCTCAATCTTCACCTTGACGTGTGCCTTGCCTTGCGCTAGAAACTGCACGACCCTCCCGTTGATCTCCGTTATGTAGTGGCAGTCCTTTAGAACATGGTTTGCCGTGGACGGTCTGCGATGCTCCAGTCTAGTTGCTCCTGTCGCTCCCAACGCCGCCGATCTACAGACCCTGGCGATGTGACCTGTCTTCCCGCACGTCCGGCACATAGCATCCCGGAAACAACAACTCTTCCGCTCATGGTTTCCGCCACAACCAGGGCACCTGCCTCGGTGATCTTTGTGCACTGTGCAGGCCTGACGCACTGACTCGACCCCACAGACTGGGCTTTGGCTCGGAGTAGCCTCTAGCTCGTCCATGGCATGCGCAACTTCAATCTGTGGCTTAGGGGCCTTGCGACTGGCATCAAGCTCCTCTCTTTCATAATTCTCCGTGGCGGTGGCCTCCTTCAAGGCTGAAGCAAGGGTAACCTCTTCTTTAGCCACGATGCGTCTTCTGGCTTTCTTGCTGCTCAGACCACCGATAAACTGATCCAGGAGAGTCTCTTCCAGATCTTGGAAGTCGCAGTGCTGAGCGAGCTTCCGCAGTTCAGCTAGGAATGCAGATACAGACTCCCCAGCACGCTGCTGCCTCTTATGAAACTCCAACCGCAGGGCCATCTTGGTCTCAGTAGGCGCCAAATGGCTTGTCAGGCAGGCAAGGATATCTTTGAGAGGTGTCTCACTTAGCTTCGCTGGAGCAAGCAATGCCTTGGCCAGCTTGAAGGTCTCAGGCCCACAGTAGCTCAGGAATGTGGCCCTTCTTTTGCTGGCATCGGTGATCCCTTGAGCCACTGCGAAGAACTCAAAGTGTTTGACGTAGTCTTCCCACGGGTGGGGCTCTGATGCCTGGAAGGGCTCCAATACCCTTGGACTCTCCATTGTCCTGTGGGCAGGGTCGTCTTCTCAGCCAGTCAGTGAGTCTTGTTCTTAGCTACAATCCGGACTCTGAGGCAGGGCTGCGTTTAACCGCTCCTCAGCATTCCGGATCCCACCTTCGTCGCCAGTTGTTGTGACGTGGGGTTTGTGATTTCAGCTCTCTTGACATAATATGCTGGAGACAGTTCTGTAGTAACACTTCTTTATTTAAGCAAACAAGACTGGGAACTGAGGAGGGGAGAGCTACATTTATAGGGACAGGGAACTAGCTAGAAAGGATACATTTTGGAGGGAACAATATCAGGCAATCACAGTCCTGCCTTTTGGAGGAAACCAATAAGACAGAGGATCCAAATACAGCAGCTTAAATGAACCAATAGTAGCTGTACCCTCTGGAACCAAAAGGCAGTTACTTTACCCTAATGCAAATACAGACAATAATAATACAGATATAAAATCCTTTGACTCAATACACAACAATAAGGAAAGGGTTAACTAAGTGTAAAATGATTACAAGGCTACCCCCCAGGTTGGTTTGTTATTTTCAAACGCAACCTTTTATTATTCCGCAACTTACCACACAATTTCTCTTTCAATTTGCCCTCTTAAAAAATAAAATAAATAAACACACAAAGGAGGAAAACAAAATACAAGAAAATACAAATGTGGACCGGTCCGATCCTTACGGGCCAAACTTGTGTCCCCAGCAGCTCCCGGACTACAATTCCCATCATCCCTCCCCATTGGTCCTGCTAGTTAGGGATGATGGGAGTTGTAATCCAAAACCAGCTGGAGACCCAATTTGCTTTAAAGGGAAAGTAGGCTGGCCCTGTGACACCCTCTGCTGGCCAAAAGCACTGCCCCAGAATCTGAACCACCCCCAGTACTGCTAATTGAAATTTAGAGAGCTCAAAACTGAAGTTTGATCGGCACTTCTACCTCTAGGGAGCTTCTAGGTGCTTTCTGCGCCACCTAGGGTACCCACAGAATTGTGGCTTCTACTGGCAACACACAGAGGAGAACAAATGAAAGACAAACACAAGGGGCAGGAAAAAACCTGGAAAGGGCCATACCAAATGGACATCCGGTGTGAAGAGGTCACTTTTCCCACTGCTGAACAATGCCACAGGTAGAGGAGATGAAATGCTAGAAGTGTCTCTGGGGCAAGGGGAGCTGCTGGGAAAGTGAACTACGGGCTCAAAGTATTACTTTTTTAAAAGGCAGCTGCCTGGCAGCTCTGCATCACCTGGAGCAAGAGGTCTTGTTCTGGCTCCAGCAAAGGTCAGACTGTCAGTTCTTCTCAACTTCTCAAAATTAAGGGGAAATGTGTGTGCGTCCTATGGAGCGAATGCAGGCTCCCTGGCTTCAGCGATAGCAACCCGAAGCCTCAGAAGCTTGCGCTCCGGAGGCTTCACGTTGCTTTCGCTGAAGCCAGGAGAGTCTGGTATTTGAGGCTGGCGGTGGGGGAAAGCAGCGCCAACACTGGTGGCGTTTACCTAATAATAATAATAATAATAATTTATTATTTGTACCCCGTCCATCTGGCTGGCTTTCCCCAGCCACTCTGGGCGGCTTCCACAGCGACCAAAAATGGACTAAAATATCACACATTAAAAACTTCCCTGAATACGGATGCCTTAAGATGTCTTCTGAATGTCAGGTAGTTGTTTATCGCTTTGACATCTGATGGGAGGGTGTTCCACAGGGCGGGCGCCACCACCGAGAAGGCCCTCTGCCTGGTTCCCTGTAGCTTTGCTTCTCGCAATGAGGGAACCGCCAGAAGGCCCTCAGAACTGGACCTCCGTGTCCAGGCAGAATGATGGGGGTGGAGACACTCCTTCACGTATACTGGGCTGAGGCCATTTAGGGCTTTAAAGGTCAGCACCTTTGAATTGTGCTTGGAAACATACTGGGAGCCAATGTAGGTCGTTCAAGACACGGGGACTGACTGAGCGGATGGCGAGATGCTTTCAGCCTAAGACACTTGCCAGGTTCTAAAATGGCCGTGCAGGTTAGATTCACGACCCTGGCAGGCTGGATTCATCCCGCGGAACATAGTTTGAGGACCCCTGGCCTACAATGACTGGCAGCTGCTCCCCAGTTTCAGGCAGGGATTTCGTCCAGCCCTTGCAGGAGATGTCAGGGGTTGACGCTGGGACATTCTGCATGCCAAGCAGATGCTCTAGGGCTCCCCATGTTTCCCTAGCCTTTCAACGTTATGCTATTAGCAACCCTGGAGATTCCACCTGCCTCTTTCGAAAGGAGAACACTCTCCTGATCAAATAATAATAATAATAATTTAATAATCAATTTAATAAATAATAATAATAATAATAATAATAATAGTAATAGTAATATATTTATACCCTGCCCACCTGGCTGGGTTCCCAAGCCACTCTGGGCGGCTTCCAACAAAATATTAAAATACAATAGTCCATCAAATATTAAAAGCTTCCCTAAACATAATAACAACAACCATCCATTTTCAGTCCTTTGAATTAGCAATTAAGCATTTCTGGAAAGGGAAATAGCATACTTTTGTATATTAGCATAAAAAGCGTGCATAAGAAATTCTCATAAATTTCTAGCATAAATTCTCATTTATGATGAGATTGGGATTTATTTATTTTGAACTTCGCTGGGTTCCTCCTTGGCAGCCAGTGCAATTGTTTCAGCAGGGCTAGAACTCAGGACCCGCTGCCTTGAGGGACATCTAAGAGTCGTTTGGCAGGGGAAGGGTCTCCCTTGGGAGGTGGTGGACTCTCCTTCCTTGGAGGTTTCTAAGCAGGGATCGGAGGGCCATCTGCCATGGATGCTTTAGGGAGATTCCTGCATTGCTGGGGGTTGGACTAGATGACCCTGGGATCCCCTCCTATCTCTCCACTCCGGAATTCTAGGAGGAGCTTCCTTGCCTCCTGCAAAGCCCTTTTCCCTGCAAGTTCTTCCTCTGGTTTCTGGCCAAGGGAGGGAGATGCTCAGAGTCCAGCCAAGAGCCTCACCCCCAAAAGGATATCTGGGCATTGGCGTAGCCAGGGGGGCAGTTGCCCCCCAAAATCCATTAAAAATAATAAGAATCTCAGGTTCTGCGGAGCGAGAGAGGGCTGAGCTGGAGGGACTCGGCTTGGCAAGGGTTAAAGGGAAGTGAGCTGCCTTCCTAGAGAGGCCAGGAAGCAAGAGGGGGCCAGGTCCTCCATAGCCAAGGCCCCTCCCTCCCCAGGCCTTTCCTTGCTTTGGTGTCTCTCCTGCAAGGGCTGCCTCGCTGTCCCCTCCTGGGATCTGGTGAGTCTCCTCTCTCTCCCCCCAGAGGGTGCAGTGGGGAGACGGGGGGGGGGGGTCCCAGGGCTGCAGCAGGAGAGGGTGCCTGGGGGGCCTGATCAGGGAGGGGCCAGGTCTGCCACGCTCTCCTTCCTGGAGATCAGAGGATCCCAAACTCATTTGGCCCTCCGCCCCCCCTTTCGGAAAAAAATCTCCCTTCTTTAAACAAAGGAGTCCCTGGGACTTTAACTCTGTGTGACATTGCTCAGCCTCATTGCACAACAGAGGAAACATGTGCAAATGGTTTTCCAAAGCTGGACGAGGAGGTGAACTAGCCCCCCCCCCAAGAAAACCTCACGTGGAGGGAGGAAGGAAAGGTGGGAGAGAAAGGCCAGGAACAAAGAGAGGGATCCCAGCCCATTTTCTGGCTGCTGCACTGCGGACCAGTTTCCCAGTCGTCTCCAAGGGCAGCTCCCCACGGAGGCCACTGCAGCAATCCCCTCGTACCCAGAGCATGGCATCCCAGGACCACATCCTCTCTGTGCCAAAGGGATTGTTGCTGGCAAAGAAGCCGGAAATGGGCGCTGCTACTCACCAAGCCTCCAGGGACCTTGGCATGAATGGCTGTGTGTGTGTGTGTGTGTGTGTGTGTGTGTGTGAAGCTATCTAACAGAATAATAATAATAAATTACCCGCCTAAATTTCAAGGGAGATGTCTTTGGCTTTGCCCACTTGGCCCTCAGGGGGTTGGTCAGATACATACCTGGCCCTCAGAGCAAAGAAAAAGAGACCCCACCCCAGGAGTCTGTCTGGAGAGCGGCAGAGAGTCCAAGTGCAAGAAAAGGAGACAGAAGCAGGGGAGTGGGGGTGGGGGTGGGGAGCAACTCCTGAGGACCCCCACTAGAGCCAAGTATCCATTTTCACAAGATACAAACGATTCTCTTGTCAGTTGGTTCTGACTTCATGCATTGACTGGAAGGCTGCAGAAACCAGGTTGATTAATCTCCCATAAATCCCTTCAGTTGCCTCCACATTTTGCATTGCTAGAAGGCTAGAGACTTAGTTCTTCTCCTCTTTCTTTTCAAAAAGATAGCTCATGGTCTGGGATGCAGTACAGTCCAGCCCTGGTTCCCAGCAAGACTCATCCATGCTTCCTCAGGGAACCATTCCCCACCTTCAGTTGCCTCCAACAACATTTTGCATTGCAATCTTCTTTCTAGGAGAGCTTCCTCTCCTCCTCCTCCTCCTCCTCCTCCTCCTCCTTCTTCTTCAGAAAATAGCTCATGGTTTGCTTGCTAAGGGAAGCTTTTTCTTCCTCTGACCTGCAAATTCTGTAACAAAACAATGTATTTGCTTTGTAGGATTTCCTTGAGCTTTTCAGTACGACAGACAGAACTTGGCAGAAGTCCAAAGGGTTCCTTGCGATCTCTCAGAGGCTTCCTGAGAGCACACATGGATGAGCAAGACTTAGCTGGCCCTGTAACAGGAAGAGGCCATGGCAGCCAAACTGGGAGCAGTGGGGGATTCTGGGAAAACCCAGTGCAGAAGATCCTGGGTGAGGAGGACACCCTCCGCTCAGAGGTGCAGAGCCAGCAGTTGAGGCAGTTCTGCTGCCAGGAGGCCAAAGGACCCCGAGAGGTTTGCAGCCGACTCTACCACTTTTGCCACCAGTGGCTGAAGCCAGAAAGGCACACGAAAGCTGAGATGCTGGACCTGGTGATCTTGGAGCAGTTCCTGGCTGTCCTTCCCCCGGAGATGGAGAGCTGGGTGAGGGACTGCGGAGCGGAGACCAGTTCCCAGGCGGTGGCCCTGGCCGAAGGTTTCCTCCTGAGTCAGGCAGAGGAGAGAAAGCAGGTGAGAGAGACTTTACTCTGGATACTCCCAAGGGGCTCCAAACAGGATGGAGAACATCCCATAATGATCTGCTGATGGCCCATCCATTTTCTGAGAAAGCATCCATGGAATGAGATCTCACACCCTTCAAGTCTTTGTCATTCTCTGTCTAATATTTCTCACCATTCTCTGTTTTAAATCCTTGTTTTTTTTTCAGGGAAAGGATCTCTTTGCAGAAATGGACCTGGATTCCTGTGAGGCAGAGAGGCCTCCATTGGACACAAGAGAGAGGCCACTGGGTAAGGAGGAAGGTGGTTTTTCTCAGTTTGGTCTCATTCTGTTGGTTTTCCAACTCATCTGAGGGTTCTTTTCATCTTGCTTTGGGGGGAGACAGTTGGGAAGAAGCGTCCAGAGGAGGGGAGATGTATTTCTGCACAACTAACATATAAAATGGGCACAAACGTCCAAATGCTCTCAGCAGGTAAGGCTTTCTCAAAGGCCCATCTGCAGTTAGAGATGCCCTGTTTCACCTGTGAGAGAAGCAGACACTCCTGGCATCATGCTTACCTATTTTCTCTTGCAGGTGACAGAAGGATGCCGGCAAGACCTCCTGATCTGTCTTTTCATGGGGGCAGAAGGGAAGCAGCAGCTGTGGAACCAGATCAGGTCAGGGGAAGCTGCCTTGTGGGGACAGAGGCTGAGGGATGGAGCAATGTCATGGGCTGGTTGGGCACAGCGGAATGGTGGGAGGAAGCAGCTGGGGAACCAGGAAGGGAAGACGGCTCAGAGCCGAAGGAGTGGAGGTAGAAGAAGGATGGGCGGTCAGAGGGGGAAGAGGGGGAAGCCTGGGAAGAGGAGGTGTCAGAAGCTGAAGGGGTTACAGGGCTTAGTGAGCTGGGAGACTCTGTGGCAGAATGCAGTGCAGAATCAGAGGCAGAAGAGGAAGGAGGCGAGTGGGAGAGGAAGGTCGGGAGGCAGAGGTGAGTCAGGATAAGGAAGTGCCACCGGTGGATCCCTCTTCTTTTTCCAGAAGCCACCCTCCCTGCTTGTCTCTCAGAGCCAGGAGACCCTGTGCATTGCAGGAATCTCTGCTAGATCATGCTAGAGACAGATGGCCATTCAAAACAGTCTTATTTTTTTTCTTGACTAGGGTTACCAGACGTCCCCTTTTCGCAGGGACTGTCCTCAGATTTGTGAATAATTCTGCGGACAAATACCATCCCTGGAATGTCCCCAGATTTCATCTAATGTCCTCGGGAAATGCAGCAGTGGCAGTCTCAGCAGCCAAGAGCTGCCTGAGAGATCCCTGCCCCCTCCTGCTTGCACGCAAGTAGCAGTTGGGATGGGGCTGCTCCGAAAGGCAGTGTAAAGCCTCGCTTCGCAGCTAAGGGATCTACGCTCCCTCCTGCTAGCATGCAAGTAGGAATGGAATTGGGGCTGCTCCGATGAGAAGGGAGGCATCGCGCTGCCCGAGCCTTGCCGCTGCTCTTGGCCTTCCTTCTTCGCCTTCCATGCCTGACCCACCGCGCAGCGCTTCCCCACCACCACCACCGAAGAACCAACAATTCAGGGGCTACCCAGGCTCATGGAGAAAGGAGATAGAAGCCTCGGAGGAAGGGGAACCGTGGCGGTTGAGGTCAAGGTGGTGGCCGCCCCTCTGCCACCTCCATCGCTGCAGCATCAACGTACCACACATATAGTATTATTTATTTATATATTTATACTTAGTGTCCCCGGATTCATTGAAAAAAATCTGGTAACCTTTTACAAGATTCATCAATGAATGCTAAAATTGGTTTCTAAGTGGTGGACAAATGTGAACAAATAGTGGCCTGGATTCACCTAACCAGCCCCATCGGCTGCAAAATGGGGCCTGCCCCCCATTGCTCCCCCCTCCATGCCCCCATGAACCCCTTGAATTTGGCTCTAGGGCATTGGGAGGGAACTCCCTAGAACAGCTCAGGAGGAGAGGAGAAAGTGGATCCTTCCATCAGGCAAACTGGAATGCTTGCGTAGGCAAAATGACTTGGAAAACACAATGTGGAGAACCACGTATTTGCACAAAGACAAATACGCATAATTAAAACGCAGAATAAAATAAGCATCCATATTTGAAATGTGCAGCAAAGCAACCCTATTGAAACAACACCGCAATATACAGGAAGGAAACAACAGAGCATTGTGTAGCAGATCATATTTCTGCTGTCTCAGAGGAGGACATTTCCATTTTCATTTAGGGTTCATTGTGCTTTGAAGATGTCGCTGTTCGTTTCACGGACGAGGAGTGGGCGTTGCTGGATCCTGACCAGAGAGCTCTGCATAAGGATGTCATGGAGGAGAATCGTGGGATCGTGGCCTCTCTTGGTAAGGCTCCCTGTGGGATCGCCATATCAGACTGGAACTTCAAAAACTACCTCTATGGGACCAACCTCATCTATTTTCACAAAGCTCAACAGTGCCCCCTATAACACCTGGGAACCTAACACCCCCACAATAAAGAGTAAATTACAGTTTTTTCTTTGAACAATCTTTCTCAAATTATTCCTTTTTCTAGCAGGATTGGGCTGGTCTGAACTTCTGAGGCACAAATACAAGATGGGTGACACCTGGCTTGAGAGCAGTACATGTGAAAAGGATCTAGGAGTCTTGGTTGACCACAAACTTGACATGAGCCAACAGTGTGACGCGGCAGCTAAAAAAGCCAATGCAATTCTGGGCTGCATCAATAGGAGTATAGCATCTAGATCAAGGGAAGTAATAGTGCCACTGTATTCTGCTCTGGTCAGACCTCACCTGGAGTACTGTGTCCAGTTCTGGGCACCACAGTTCAAGAAGGACATTGACAAACTGGAACGTGTCCAGAGGAGGGCAACCAAAATGGTCAAAGGCCTGGAAACGATGCCTTATGAGGAACGGCTAAGGGAGCTGGGCATGTTTAGCCTGGAGAAGATGAGGTTAAGGGGTGATATGATAGCCATGTTCAAATATATAAAAGGATGTCACATAGAGGAGGGAGAAAGGTTGTTTTCTGCTGCTCCAGAGAAGCGGACACGGAGCAATGGATCCAAACTACAAGAAAGAAGATTCCACCTAAACATTAGGAAGAACTTCCTGACAGTAAGAGCTGTTCGACAGTGGAATTTGCTGCCAAGGAGTGTGGTGGAGTCTCCTTCTTTGGAGGTCTTTAAGCAGAGGCTTGACAACCATATGTCAGGAGTGCTCTGATGGTGTTTCCTGCTTGGCAGGAGGTTGGACTCGATGGCCCTTGTGGTCTCTTCCAACTCTATGATTCTGTGATTCTGTGATCTTAAATGTCAGCTTCAGAATTGTTAGGAAAGATAAGTGGCTTCAGGTTTTTGTTTTTGCTCCTGTCAGTCTTGGGTTGACCAAAGAGACGACTGACATTGGAGATGGCACCACTGTGATAATAATAGTAATTTTTATTTCTATCCTGCCCATCTCTCTGGGTTGCCTCAGCCACTCTGAGCGGCACAACACATATATAATCATGAAACATAAATAATAATAATCTGAACCCATATAAAAAGAACATTAACTTTAAAATTAACAACTTATACTAGAGGCCAAACTTGTGTAAATCTTTTGTGAAACGTGTATTTCTGAGGTTTGATGTCTCATAACACCACTTTTGTGTGGAGTAATACCATAAAATTATAGAGCAATGGAAAGACAATTTAATGAAGAATGTAATGCAATGACTTTTATGAAGGAGTATTTATTAGAACAGCAATCATAAAGAAAAAAACGTGAAACCTTTGGTAACCATTGGTAACCTTTAGCTTTCATTACGGCCTTACAACGCCTTTCCATGAAGTGAACCAAGTTTTTAGTTCTGCAGCTGTAAGAATGCCAAACCAAGACTGAATTATTGTCTCTGTTAATTGGGCTTTATTGCTGGGTTGCTTCTGACTAATAAGTTTCTTTAGTCGGCTCTATAGATTTCTGATTGGGTTAATGTTTGGGCTATTCCCAGGCCATTCCGGCAGTGAAATAAGATTATCTTGAAAGCACCTTTTGCACTCAGCAGCAACATGACATGGAGCTGAATCTTGTTGAAATAGAAAACAAACAAACAAACAAACAAACAAACAAATATAAATGCTTCCGTATCTGGGTAAAGATCACCTGTGGAACACTTCAGTTTGGGCTCAAGTATTTCATTGATGCGTTTTGTTGTTGTTTAGTCGTTTAGTCGTGTCCTACTCTTCGTGACCCCCTGGACCAGAGCACGCCAGGCACTCCTGTCTTCCACTGCCTCCCGTAGTTTGGTCAGACTCATGTTTGTAGCTTCGAGAACACTGTCCAACCATCTCGTCCTCTGTCGTTCCCTTCTCCTTGTGCCCTCCATCTTTCCCAACATCAGGGTCTTTTCCAGGGAGTCTTCTCTTCTCATGAGGTGGCCAAAGTATTGGAGCCTCACCTTCACGATCTGTCCTTCCAGTGAGCACTCAGGGCTGATTTCCTTCAGAATGGATAGGTTTGATCTTCTTGCAGTCCATGGGACTCTCAAGAGTCTCCTCCAGCACCATAATTCAAAAGCATCAATTCTTCAGCGATCAGCCTTCTTTATGGTGATGCGTTTTACATTCCCATTAATGACGCATATTCTGCCCACACCTTTTGCTGCCATGCAACCCCAGATCATCACACTATCTGCGTGTTTCACGGTCGGTGTAATGCAAGTAGGATGTAAATCTCTGATTCTCGCATATTTCATGCCATCAATACCAAGCAAGGAGATTTGGGTCTCAGTGCTCCAAATAACACTGTCCCATTGTTCCACTGTCCAGTTAACATGGGTTTAATCATTTCAAGCTTTGCTTGAGAGATAACAATGGCTTTTTTAAAAAATTCTAACATTTAGACCAGTCCTAGCACTCAACTTCACAGTACATTGCTCCATGTCATCTTGTATACACCCATATGATTTTCTTCTGTCATGTAGGGACAGTCTCTCCATTCTTTGATCGTTATCTGCCCTTGTGCACTTTTTCCTGCCTTTACCAGTCTGATTTTATAGTGATTGAGTCTCCTTATACCTCTTCAAAAATATAGAAAGGCCATCTTTGGTTAAGTTTTTTCCATCTTTCATCTAATTTCTTCATAGCGGTAGCCTTGTTCACTTAATGCTACAATTTTACATCTCTTTCTGGGTGACCAGTCAACTTTTTGTGCCATTTCTATAATTTTATAATGTTTTACAACCTAAGCAAATTGTGCTTTCTTTCTCTGGTTACTTGGCTATAACATTTGCTAGAATGCGGATAATTAAATGAACTTTGTTGAATTGCATTCTTGATTAAATTATCTTCCCATTGATATATAATTTTATGATATTACTCCAAAAGAAGTGGTGTTATGAGCCATCAAACCTCTGAAATACACTTTTTTCCAAAAAGCTTCCATAATTTTGACCACTACTGTATATCAAACAAAGCAACATTCAACAACACATCACAATCTCATAATTAATATGTTGGTTAATGACAAACAACACAGGTAATGAGCACACTGTTGAATGGTTTATTTAAATGTAAAGGTTCATCATTGTTGCACCCGATGTGTATGTCTTTAAGGGGCCAGAGCAAGGGCCAGAGTAAGATAACGAGACCCAGCTTTACAGCTGTGAAGCGTAGCAGGTGCTGCTGAGTTGTATTTGATTAAGGTGTGTCAGCATTTGGGTGTAGTATATAAGGAGCAGCACCTAGCTCTCCCATTACCCTGGGGGATGGGTTGGTGGTTGGGTCTGGTTTGGTTGTTAATGTACTTAGTGTAAAAGGAGTTTTTGTTTTTCTTATTAAAACCTAGTTTAAGTTATTTTTGAGTCCTTTATCTTTTTAATGCATGGTCTCCCCAGCAAGCTCTCTGCAGCGTTACCATACTGCAAACAGCCAACATCTTTGGTTATGGGCCCAGCTGCTGAGTGGATGACTGCATATTTTTGGACTCTGAGAAAGGTTTGGAAACTCCTTCTCCTGTTAGCGTAGTTCTGTGGGTCTGGAAGAGTTCCAGAATGGTTGACCGGGTTCCTGAAGCTGAGAAGGCTCTGGTCTTCCCACAGCTAACAGATGAGAATTATAGTTTATGGTCTTTTCGGGTGGAGGCGCTTTTGACCTCTAGAGAAGTATGGACCTATGTAACTGATGACCCTCCTGACCCTGTGACTAATGCTTGGTCGAAAGGAGATGCAAAAGCCAGGGCGATAATTAATTTGGCAGTCAGCGACCAGCAAGTAGTCTATATAAGAAATAAGAAAACTGCCAAAGAAATGTGGGACAGTCTTGCAGCAGTGCATGTTAGAAAAGAGTCAGCATCTGCATTGACGTTTTTCAAGCAGTTGTACCAGACGAAGTTGCAGCCTGGTGGTGATTTGGCAGCACACTTGAGACGTCTGGAGGCAATACGCGGCGAATTAATTCGAAGGGACATGGACATACCTGATATTCAGTATGTTTTTATCATTCTATGTTCCCTTAATGAGGACTTTGATGGTATAGCTAGCCAGATATCTGCTGTTCCACCAGCACAATTAACTGTGGAAGGGGTAACAGCAAGATTAATGGGCGAGTTGGATAGAAGGGAGGCTTGTGCCATAAGCACTCCTATTTCCAGAAGTAATGAGGAACGCCATATGCAAACTTGTGGTGATACAACTGCATTTAAAGCTGCAAAGCGTTGTTGGTTCTGCAATAAACAAGGACATTTTGCAAAGGACTGCAGATCCAAAAGAAAGCAAAGTACTCCCAAGCCTGTTTCTGTTCGTCAGTCACGGTTGTCAGCCCAGCAGCGGACATCGTATAGTAGAGACAGAAACGAGCCCCGAGCTTTTCATGCTCGGACAACAGATCGTAAAAGACTTAAACGTGCCAAGTGGAAGTCTTTTGTTGTGGACTCAGGAGCATCTCAGCATATTTGCAACGATCGAAGCTTGTTTATTTCTTTCGAAGAGGAAATTGGTAATGTACATTTAGCTAATTCACAAGTCTTGCAGTCGCTTGGCAGGGGTACTGTTAAACTTGACTCTTTAAAGCTTGTTTATTTCTTTCGAAGAGGAAATTGGTAATGTACATTTAGCCAATTCACAAGTCTTGCAGTCGCTTGGCAGGGGTACTGTTAAACTTGACTCTTTAAACATTACAATAGTGAACTGCATTTACTGCCCGTCAGTGGACAATTTATTATCAGTAAGGTGTTTTGCTCGTCAAGGCATAACTGTGCGTTTCTTAAAGTCAATGTGTGAGTTTTTCGATGGGAACAAACGTCTATTATATGCCCGGGAATCTGATGGTTTATATAGACTGTATTTTCGCACCTACTCCCAATCGCCTATAAATTGCAGAGCAGCACAGTCAAGCCAGGGGTTGAGGAATGTAAGGCCACATTCCGGGTGTGTCCATGAGGCGCACAGAATTCTGGGACACCTGAATTTTGCTGATGTAATTAAGACAAGGAATATTGTTAATGGCCTCAACTTAAAACCATGTAAATTCTTTATGCAATGTCTATCCTGTTGCAAGAATAAGATTAAGGTTGCACGCAAGGGTAGGTGCTCAGATAGGAAAGTAACTGAGCCATTTGAGCGTGTACATTGTGATTTAGTTGGGCCACTCCCACCGTCATTAGGAGGTTCTAAGTACTGGCTCACTCTGATAGACCAGTATAGTAGATATTGTTGGACTTATGCAATAGTTGAGAAGTCCCAAGCATTTGAGAAGTACAAAGTTTTTTGCAACTGGGTAAAAACGCACTTTAACAAACCAATTAAGAACCTGTTTTCTGATCGGGGTGGGGAATTTGTTTCTGAGGATTTTGAGAAATTCCTGGAAATGGAAAAAGACAAAAAGTCTGTTGAATCTGATTTGTTTGGTGATTTAAAGTCAAAGGCACCCGAGGGGAGGTTAGATTCTCTTGAGTTTTCTGATCGTGAGCTTAGCCTACAGGCATCTCTTCAATCTGACAATGATTTACAACCTGAAACTAGTGGTTCACTTAGTCCCATTAAGTCTGAGGGGTCTGACTCTCCTTCCGGACTGAGACGTTCAGATAGAAAGAGACAGAAGCCACAACGTTTTGCAGATGAACATTTTAATACTGTGTATGCCAATAAGGCAGTTTTTGAGCCAAAAAGCTACAATGATGTTCAGAAATTACCTTAAACACACCAAACATTATAGGTTGCAGTTTACAACATGCATTGACAAAGGTTTTGAAATTTTCTGCGATGCATCTCATGCAGTGGAACAAAATAATTGCAGGGGTGTGTCTGGTATGGTGTTTTGTTATAACGGTTGTCCATTTGAATGGAAGTCCCAGACACAAACCATTATTTGTCTCTCCACAACAGAGAGTGAATTATGTGCATGCGTTCAAGCCACTCGTGATGTAGAATGGTATCTGCAAGTATTTGCAGACCTACAGATGCAAGTAACACTACCAGTAAAAGTTTACCTTGATTCCCAGAGCGGACTTGCTATCCTGTGTTCAGAGACCAATACGCAGCGCACTAGAGTCTTACGGTTACGTTTACAGTTTGTAAAGAAACTAATTGCTGACGAAATGATTGTATTTGAATATGTTCCAGGTGACAATCAAATTGCGGACATTTTTACTAAAGCACTTCCAAAGGTTACACATGAAAGACATGTACAAAGTATGCTTTATGTTTTTGTTCCACAATGATGAACCGCAGGGGAAATGTTGAATGGTTTATTTAAATGTAAAGGTTCATCATTGTTGCACCCGATGTGTATGTCTTTAAGGGGCCAGAGCAAGGGCCAGAGTAAGATAACGAGACCCAGCTTTACAGCTGTGAAGCGTAGCAGGTGCTGCTGAGTTGTATTTGATTAAGGTGTGTCAGCATTTGGGTGTAGTATATAAGGAGCAGCACCTAGCTCTCCCATTACCCTGGGGGATGGGTTGGTGGTTGGGTCTGGTTTGGTTGTTAATGTACTTAGTGTAAAAGGAGTTTTTGTTTTTCTTATTAAAACCTAGTTTAAGTTATTTTTGAGTCCTTTATCTTTTTAATGCATGGTCTCCCCAGCAAGCTCTCTGCAGCGTTACCATACTGCAAACAGCCAACACACACACCCTTCAGTTCTTCTCCATTTGTTCCTGAGGCTCTAACCCCTTTTTGTCTCCATTGCAGATTGTGATGAAACGGAAATAGGGAACAAAGGTGACCATGACAAAATCCCCAGAGAGGACAAGCCATGTAAAAATTTGGAGTGTGGAGAAATGTGTAGTCAGAGCTCCCATTCCACTTCCCATCAACAAAATCTCATTGGAAAGAAACTCTATCAGTGCATGGAATGTGGAAAAAGCTTCCGTCACAGCTCCAAACTCACTACCCATCGAAGAATTCATACAGGGGAGAAACCCTATCAGTGTGTGGAATGTGGAAAGAGCTTCAGTCAGAACTCCCATCTCACTTGCCATCAAAGAATTCATACAGGGGAGAAACCCTATCAGTGTGTGGAATGTGGAAAGAGCTTCAGATTCAGCAACGATCTCACTTCCCATAAGAGAATTCATACAGGAGAGAATCCCTATCAGTGCGTAGTATGTGGAAAGAGCTTGAAGAATAACTCCAGTCTCACTTCCCATCAGAGAATTCATACAGGGGAGAAACCCTATCAGTGTGTAGAATGTGGAAAGAGCTTCAGGAAGAGCTGCGATCTCACTTGCCATCAAAGAATTCATACAGGGGAGAAACCCTATCAGTGTGTGGAATGTGGAAAGAGCTTCAGTCAGAGCACCCATCTCACTTCCCATCAAAGAATTCATACAGGGGAGAAACCCTATCAGTGTGTGGAATGTGGAAAGAGCTTCAGTCAGAGCTCCGATCTCACTTCCCATCAAAGAATTCATACAGGAGCGAAACCCTATCAGTGTGTGGAATGTGGAAAGAGCTTCAGTCACAGCCACCGTCTCACTTCCCATAAAAGAATTCATACAGGAGCGAAACCCTATCAGTGTGTGGAATGTGGAAAGAGCTTCAGTCACAGCCACAGTCTCACTTCCCATAAAATAATTCATACAGGGGAGAAACCCTATCAGTGTGTGGAATGTGGAAAGAGCTTCAGGAAGAAGGACATTCTCACTTCTCATCAAAGAATTCATACAGGGGAGAAACCCTATCAGTGCATGGAATGCGGAAAGAGCTTTAGTCACAGCAATAGTCTCACTTCTCATCAAAGAATTCATACAGGGGAGAAACCCTATCAGTGCATGGAATGCGGAAAGAGCTTTAGTCACAGCAATAGTCTCACTTCTCATCAAAGAATTCATACAGGGGAGAAACCCTATCAGTGCATGGAATGTGGAAAGAGCTTCACTCAGACATCCAGTCTCACTTCCCATCAAAGAATTCATACAGGGGAGAAACCCTATCAGTGTGTGGAATGTGGATGGAGCTTCAGTCAAAGCTCCAAACTCACTTCCCATAAAAGAATCCATTCAAAGGTGGGAAAAACCATTTTACAGCTTTAGGAGCTAAGAAATCCGCACCTTTATTACCTGGCATTTGGCTGATTGACATTTAATGCCTTTTGAACATGTGGTGTTTTGTGTTTTTATTTTGTAACCATCCTGAGACCTGTGGGTGTAGGAATAGGTACCAATGTTTAAAGACCTAGGCGTCTCCCCCCCCCATAAAATATTTAAGGAGGCCTGTGGCGTCTGCTTTCCTAGGTTTATGACATCATACTGGGTCATAAGGAAAGGGTTAAATGTGTAAAATGAAAGTGTAAAATGATTAACCAGTAGGAACCCAAGGGGAGGAGTTAGAGTTGTTAAGAGGTGAGTCTGGAGTTAGAGAAGGAGGGAGCATAAGTCTGTGGGTTGGGCTAGTTTGATGCGAGAAAGTGAGAGAATCTGTTAAGAGGAGTCAGTTAAACAGCTGGGATAATCAGTTAGAAGGTATTAGGAAGGTATAGGCTGGTAATAAAACTAAGGTTAAGGAACTGACAAGAAAAAAATGCGGAAAGAGCTTTAGTCACAGCAATAGTCTCACTTCTCATCAAATAATTCATACAGGGGAGAAACCATATCAGTGTGTGGAATGTGGAAAGAGCTTCAGTCACAGTCAGAATCACACTTCCCATCAAAGAATCCATACAAAGGTTGGAAAAACCATTATACAGATTTAGGAGCCAGGCAAATCCACACTTTTTAAACCAGTCCTTGGCTGATTGACATTTAATGCCCTTTTAAAATGTGGTGTTTTGTGTTGTTGTTTTTTTAATGTTGTAACCATCCTTAGACCTGTGGGTGTAGGGAATAGCTGCCAACTTTCTGCACCACCTAGAGTACCCACAGAATTGTGGCTTCTACTGGCAACACACATAGGAGAACAAATGAAAGACAAACACAAGGGGCAGGAAAAAACCTGGAAAGGGCCATACCAAATGGACATCCGGTGTGAAGAGGTCACTGTCCCCACTGCTGAACAATGCCACAGGTAGAGGATTTGAAATGCTAGAAGTGTTCTCGTGGGCAAGGGGAGCTGCTGGGAAATTGAACTACGGGCTCAAAATATTACTTTTTTAAAAAGTTGCTGCCATTATAGGCATTACAGGCAAAAAGATGGAAAAAACTGCGACCAGGGCTACGTGCTGAGCTGGGTGATTGACAGTGGGGCCAGTCACCACCTCATGCCATCGCCATCTAGTGTTTTTTTGTGGAACTGCAAGGCTGTGAAAACTGGAAGAAGTGTAACTCTTGCAGATGGTTCCAAGCACCAAATAACTATGTCTGGCTCTGTTTATTGTTCTTTTTTTACAGGCGGAGATTGAGGCCTATGTCGTTCCAGAGATGCAGTGCTGTTTGCTTTCTGTTTCCTCTCTTGTCCATGATGGATTCAAAGTGTGTTTTGAAAATAATGTTTATTCCATTTCCAGAGGTGGGCAACAACTGGTCAGTGTTGAGTGCAAAGACAGGCTGTTTGTGCTAGAAACGCCTATTGCAGGTAAAGGTCCCACTGAGGATGCACAAGCACAGTGTGCTAAGGTTCCCATTCATGATGGGTGCCATCATGGCATTTGGCACCAGAGAATGTCATATGTCAACTGGGGGTACGTGAAGAAGGTCCCAGGGTGCACTGAGGGATGCAAGATGAAGGCATGTGACAAATACCTGGAATGCAGGGCCTTCAAGAAAGCCAAGGTTCAGACGTGCTCTTATCCTAGGTGTGACAGGGTAACCACAAAACTTTTTGAGCTAGTCAATGCAGACCTTTGGAGCCATATGCCAGTTGCCAGGTGGGGTGGGGCCAAATTTGTGTTATCTCTGGTGGATGATTATTCCAGAAATGGGTGGATTTTCTCTCTGAAGCACAAGTGAGAGGCCGCTGCTTTGGTGAAAGACAGGATAATGGCAGTAGATCAACAGATCTCACTGCAGGTCAAGAGCTTTCAATCAGATTGCGGTGGAGAGTTCACCAGGTCTGTGTTGCAGAACTTCTGCCAGAAAGGCATATGTCACAGGTTGACTAGCAAATTCTCCTCAGGAGAATGGAGTTGCAGAATGCAGGGAGAGAACGCTGCAGGAGGCAACCGGAGCCATGCTCTTTGACACAGGGTTGCCCCAGCAGTTTTGGGTGGAAGCGTGGAAATCTGTGTCCTTCACTCAGAACCCTTCTTACAGTTCTGTAGTAGGGGACACGCCCTATTTTCTGCTGCCCAAGGTGCATTTCTTCTTCTTTTCCTACAATCCCTAACAATAATGCTTCAGGCTTTTTTACAAAAGTTAATTGGAACATTTTCTTCAACTTATTGTATATCATTTCCCAGAATTTTTTTATTTTATTACAATCCCACCGCATATGGTAAAAAGTCCCTTCTTTTTCTTACCTTTCCAACATATATTTGAGCTGGTTTTATACATTCTTCCTATCTGCACTGGTGATATATAGCATCTATACATCATTTTCATGTAATTTTCTTTCAGCAAAGAGCAGTCTTTAAATTTTAAATCAGTTTTCCACAATCTTTCCCAATCTTCAAACATTATATTATGACCTATATCTTGTGCCCATTTAATCATGACTGATTTCACCTCTTCATCTTTTGTTTCCCATTCTAGCAGAATACTATATGCACTTTTCAGCAACTTCCCTTTCCCTTCTACGACTTCCTTTTGAAATCTAGATGTCGTGTAGCTAAATCCTTTCTTATTGTCTTCTTTGTATATTTCATGTAGTTGCCGATAGCGTAACCAACTCTGAAAGTGGTCTTTTATTTCCTTGTAATCTCTTTGTTTGCATTTTCCTTCTTGATCCTTTAACAAGTCAGCATACGTAAGCCACTTTCCTTTCTTTCCAAGTGGTTTGAGCAGTAAAGCTTCATGTGGTGAAAGCCACCAAGGGGTCTTCTGTTCTAACCTATCTTTATACAGTAGTACCTCGGGTTACATACGCTTCAGGTTACACACTCCGCTAACCCAGAAATAGTGCTTCAGATTAAGAACTTTGCTTCAGGATGAGAACAGAAATCGCGCGGCGGCAGCAGGAGCCCCATTAGCTAAAGTGGTGCTTCAGGTTAAGAACAGTTTCAGGTTAAGAACGGACCTCCGGAACAAATTAAGTACTTAACTTGGGGTACCACTGTATCTCTCCCATATGCTCATTAGTGATTTCCTAATAATATGGTTATACAAACTTTTTTTATATACCTTCCCTTTCCCATGCCATAAATATGCGTGAAACCCCCCTCCCCTGATAAACCTGAAAATTTATTTCTGCCATTTTTTGAAACATTTTGAAAAATCTTTCACAATTACTGGGACTGATTGAAAGAGGAATAGCATTTTTGGCAGAACATTCATTTTAACCACTTAAATTGATCTAATCTAAATACTGGACTACACAATAGCCCGATCTATTTGAAAGCTTAAAATGCATGAGAATCCTCCATAGGGCTGTAGGTAATAAGACACTATACATTGAACATAAAAGCAATTATACACAAAAATTGGGTGTCCCCCCCTTTGTGGAAATAACATACTGGCAGACACATGTTAGCATTCCTACATAATATCACACAATACACTATATACTAATTAAATATCAGTTGCATATCTTGAGGCAATTGTGATCTTTTACATATCTTTTCAATCCTGGGGCACAGAGTCTTGATGTTTAAAAGGTGAGAGAATGTGCTTGTAATTCAACTTTCCCCCCTTTGTCAGCCACCCCCCCCGTCAGTCTATATCCTTTGGAAAGAGATAGCTGTGGTCACTCTGGTGTCTTTTGTTGTTGCTACTGCAGGTAATGAATAGTCTTGTGGTCACGAGGTCTGCGTTGGCATCTGTAGAAGGGATATCCTGTAAGGGGGGGGGGCAGGACTTTTGGGACTTAATGACACAGTTATAAAGGGAAGAGGTAAAAGCCAAAAAGGCGAGAATCTTCTTGAGTTTTCTTGGGAAGCTGCAAGCATTTTATTCATTTCACTATTATTATCTTTGCGAGTTAAGCATTTTATTCATTTCAATATTATGATCACATTTCCATATACCGGTATTTACTACTGTTATTATATGCTAAAAATACAAAAAAAGTAAAAATATAAAAAGAAAACAAAAGTAAAAAAGATAGATTACCAGTTAAACATTTTCTTCCAGATTAAAAATTAATGGACTTGATTCAAAGATAGCAGATTTTTTAAAAAAGTTATTATTAAATATTAAATAACACAAAGATATTATCAAAACCACACAGATTGTTACTGGACTGGGACCTTAAGGACTAGGAGGTGAAGGAGGTGATGGTGAAATGGGCACACGATTGTGGCTATCCAATCAAGATGAAAAATGGGGGGAATTATGAAAAAAGACATAAAATTCACCACGTGCTATCTGATTTTTAGATGCTCCCTGACCCCATCCAAATCAGTCAAAATAAATAAATATCAGCAATAAGTGCTGGAGATGCAGACAAAATGAGGAAACCTTATTCCACATGTGGTGGACATGTCCCCAAAGGGAAAATAAAATAAAATAAAGTAAAAAAAATAAATGCTATTTACTTTAAAGAAAACCAAAGCTTTCCTATTTGATATTCTTACAATAAGCATACCAAATGAAAATAAAAGAGAGTTTCTTTACACGACAACAGCGGCTAGGATGTTAATAGCAAAATACTGGAAAATGAGTTAATATCAACAAAAGATGGGTGGCAATTAAAGTTGTGCTAGTACCTTGAACTAGCCACAATGCCAGAACTTCCAAGAGACTGAGATCTACTCCCAGTAATAAAAATCCTGCCAGTGATCTACCCATTGTCTTTGCCCAGAGTTCTTGAGCTTTTCTCAGGGAGCAGTGACCAGAGCTGTGGATCGACCACTAGATCATTTAACAAATTAAAATTATATAAACAATTGTGCTATAAAAGTACATGCCATATATGAAGTATCAAGATAATAGAACTTTTAACACAGTGGTTTCTTCCATGAACAACAAGTCTTACAATGTATATAGACAGGCGTAGCATTGATTTTAGCTACAGGTGACAGAAATCTACAGCTGTAAGGTTTTCTTCTTAAAGTGACCCCTTTAAAACAACAAATGTAAAACAAACTTTATCCATTCACAGGTTTGTTAATTTGTTAAAATATGTTGAATTACAACATTACATTCATTTATATTACTTAGAATATGTACAACGGATGGAGCCCATGAGAGCGAAACAAGGCATTATTCCGGAAATCCTTGTCAAGACTGTGGAACTGTAATAGGCTCCAATTTGGACTTTATGAACGTATGTGGAACAGAAACTAGCAGACATTTGGTCTTTGTGAATGAACTGATTTATTGGGGACTTCCGTCTATATTATTGCACTTTATGTGTTGTTTATGTGCAAGATAAACCTTTGATATTGTGATAAGAATGTATAGAAGAGTATTGTTTATGTGAATCCACAGCCGGTTACGTCTTGTGTGTTTGTACATTCAAGGAACAGCATTCCTGATTTTCACAGGAAGTCCCTAAGATGAGTCCCCTTTCAAACAGGATACGTGAACCTAGACCAACATGGTCCTCCTCTCTGGCAGACGGACAACCCCTTCTCCAAAGCCCCTCCCTCCCCCACTTCCCCATGAGGGTCCCCCACACCACCCATCACTCACCAGGATGGCTTTGGCCGTCTCCTGCTTGGAGCACTTCAGGGTTAGGAGCCCCCTGAGCTGAGCTGCCTGGCAGTGATGAATCACCTCCGGCAGGTACAGCTGATCTTCCTCCAGCAGCTGAAAGCCAAAAGTCAGTTCCTCAGGAAGGGAGGGCTTCTCCACCTCCGAGAGTGCAGATTGTGGGGCAAGGAGGGCAGGTGTGAGTCCCTGCTCTGGTTCTCCCCAATACTCACCTCTGAGCGACAGATGTGCAACCGCAGCACATCTGCAAAGAGAAGGACATGGGGACAGGTGACTCCGTCCCTGAGCACCTGGCAAGGCTATTCCAAGAGTTTTCTCCTGATTCCAAATTCCTACTGCAGGGGAGGAGGGACACCCCAGGCCTTGGGGGCAAATCCTGACCTCCTTCAATCAGAATATGGCTCCCCAGGCCAGGGGTAGGCAAACTAAGGCATGGGGGCCGAATGCGGCCCAATCGTCTTCTCAATCTCGCCTGCAGACAATTCGGGAATCAGCGTGTTTTTACATGAGTAGAATGTGTCCTTTTATTTAAAATGCCTCTCTGGCATTTGTGGGGCATAGCAATTTATTCATCCCCCCCCCCATATAGTCTGGCCCCCTACATGGTCTGGGGGACGGTGGACTGGCCCATGGCTGAAAAAGGTTGCCTGTGGCGTTTACCTCAGCGGGATGCAAGGACTGACTGAGCGGGCGGCGAGATGCTTTCAGCCTTGGAATCTTGGCGGGTTCTGAAATGGATGTGCAGGCCAGATTCACGACCGTGACAGGCTGGATTTGGCCCACGGGACATAGATTGAGGATCCCTGGTCTACATTGACTGGGACATTCTGCATGCCAAGCAGATGCTCTAGGGCTCCCCATATTTCACTTTCAATGTTATGCTATTAGCAACCCTGGAGATTCCACCTGCCTCTTTCATTTAAGAAACAACAACAACAAAAACAACAACAATATATTTATACCCCTCCGATCTGGCTGGGTTTCCCCTGCCACTCTGGGCGGCTTCCAACAAAATATTAAAATACAATAGTCCATTAAATATTAAAAGCTTCCCTAAACATCATAACAACAACCATCCATTTTCAGTCCTTTGAATTAGCAATTAAGCCTTTCTGGAAAGGGAAATGGCATACTTTTGTATATTAGCATAAAAAGCATGCATAAGAAAGTATTACTCATTTATAATGAGAATAGTATTAATTTATTTTGAACTTCGCTTGGTTCCTCCTTGGTAGCCAGTGTGATTGTTTCAGCAGGACTAGAACTCAGGACCCGCTGCCTTGAGGGACATCTAAGAGCAGTTGGGCAGGGGAAAGGTCTCCCTTGGGAGGTGGTGGACTCTCCTTCCTTGGAGGTTTCTGAGCAGAGATCGGACGGCCATCTGCCATGGATGCTTTAGCTGAGATTCCTGCATTGCTGGGGGTTGGACTAGATGACCCTGGGATCCCCTCCTACCTCTCCACTCCTGAATTCTAGGAGGAGCTTCCTTGCCTCCTGCAAAGCCCTTTTCCCTGCAAGCTCTTCCTCTGGTTTCTGGCCAAGGGAGGGAGATGCTCAGAGTCCAGCCAAGAGCCTCACCCCCAAAGGATATCTGGGCATGGGCGTAGCCAGGGGGGCAGCTGCCCCCTTAATCCATAAAAAATAATAAAAATCTGAGGTTCTGCCAAGCGAGAGAGGGCTGAGCTGGAGGGACTCGGCTTGGCAAGGGTTAAAGGGAAGTGAGCTGCCTTCCTAGAGAGGCCAGGAAGCAAGGGGGGCCAGGTCCTCCAGAGCCAAGGCCCCTCCCTCCCCAGTCCTTTCCTTGCTTTGGGGTCTCTCCTGCAAGGGCTGCCTCGCTGTCCCCTCCTGGGATCTGGTGAGTCTCCTCTCTCCCCCCAGAGGGTGCAGTGGGGAGACGGGGGGGGGGGGGGTCCCAGGGCTGCAGCAGGAGAGGGTGCCTGGGGGGCCTGATCCGGGAGGGGCCAGGTCCGCCACGCTCTCCTTCCTGCAGATCAGAGGATCCCAAACTCATCTGGCCCTCCGCCCCCCCTTCAGAAAAGATCTCCCTTCTTTAAAGAAAGGAGTCCCTGGGACTTTAACTCTGTGTGACATCGCTCAGCCTCATTGCACAACAGAGGAAACATGTGCAAATGGTTTTCCAAAGCTGGACGAGGAGGTGGACTAGCCCCCCCCCAAAGAAAACCCCACGTGGAGGAAGGAAGGAAGGAAGGAAGGAAGGAAAGGTGGGAGAGAACGGCCAGGAATAAAGAGAGGGATCCCAGCCCATAGTCTGGCTGCTGAATTGCGGACCAGTTTCCCAGTCGTCTCCCAGGGCAGCTCCCCACGGAGGCCACTGCAGCATTCCCCTCGCACCCAGAGCGTGGCATCCCAGGACCACGTCCTCTCTGTCCCAAAGGGATTGTTGCTGGCAAAGCAGCCGGAAATGGGCGCTGCTACTCACCGAACCTGCAGGGACCTTGGCATCAGTGGCTGTGTGTGTGTTAAGCTATCTAGCGGAATAATAATAAATTACCCGCCTAAATTTCAAGGGAGATGTTTTGGCCCTGCCCACTTGGACCTCAGGGGGTTGACCAGATACATACCTGGCATTCAGAGCAAAGAAAAAGGGACCCCACCCCAGGAGTCTGTCTGGAGAGCGGCAGAGAGTCCAAGTGCAAGATAAGGAGACAGAAGCAGGGGAGTGGGGGGAGGAACTCCTGAGGATCCCCGGGTGAGGACCCCCACTAGACCCACAAATGACTCCCTTGTCAGTCGGTTCTGATTTCATGCATTGACTGGAAGGGCAGCAGAAACCAGGTTGATTAATCTCCCAGAAATCCCTTCAGTTGCCTCCACATTTTGCATTGCTAGAAGGCTAGAGACTTATTTCTTCTCCTCTTCCTCCTCTTTCTTTTCAAAAAGATAGCTCACAGTTTGGGATGCAGTGCAGTCCAGCCCTGTTTCCCAGCAAGACTCATCCATGCTTGCTCAGGGAAATATTTCTTTTCCTGTCCCAAAAATTTTGTAACAGAACAATGTATTTGCTTTGTAGGATTTGCTACAGCTTCTCATTTAGAAGGGCAGAACTTGGCAGAAGACTAAAGGGTTCCTTCCGATCTCTCAGAGGCTTCCTGAGAGCACAGATGGATGAGCAAGACTCAGCTGGCCCCAAAGCAGGAAGAGGCCATGCCAGTCAAACTGGGAGCAGTGGGGGATTCTGGAAAAACCCAGTGCAGAAGATCCTGGATGAGGACACCCTCCGCTCAGAGGTGCAAAGCCAGCAGATGAGGCAGTTCTGCTGCCAGGAGGCCAAAGGACCCCGAGAGGTTTGCAGCCGACTCTACCACCTTGACCATCAGTGGCTGAAGCCAGAAAGGCACACGAAAGCTGAGATGCTGGACCTGGTGATCTTGGAGCAGTTCCTGGCTGTCCTTCCCCTGGAGATGGAGAGCTGGGTGAGGGAATGCGGAGCAGAGACCAGTTCCCAGGCAGTGGCCCTGGCCGAAGGTTTCCTCCTGAGTCAGGCAGAGGAGAGAAAGCAGGTGAGAGAGACTTCCCTCTGGATACTCCCAAGGGGCTCCAAACAGGACAGAGAACATCCCATAATGGTCTGCTGATGGCCCATCCATTTTCTGGGAAAGCATCCATGGAATGAGATCTCACAGCCTTTCTCACCATTCTGTGTTTTGAATCCTTGTTTCTTTTTCAGGGAAAGGATCTCTTTGCAGAAATGGACCTGGATTCCTGTGAGGCAGAGAGGCCTCCATTGGACATCAGAGAGAGGCCACTGGGTAAGGAGGAAGGTGGTTTTTCTCCGTTTGGTCTCATTCTGTTGGTTTTCCAACTCATCTGTGAGTTATTTTCATCTTGCTTTGGGGGGAGACAGTTGGGAAGAAGGGTCCAGAGGAGGGGAGATGTATTTCTGCACAACTAACATATGAAATGGACACAAACGTCCAAATGCTCTCAGCAGGTAAGGCTTTCTCAAAGGCCCATCTGTAGTTAGAGATGCCCTGTTTCACCTGTGAGAGAAGCAGGCATTCCTGGCGTCCTGCTTACCTTTTTTCTCTTGCAGGTGGCAGAAGGATGCCAGCAAGACCTCCTGATCCGCCTTTTCATGGGGGCAGAAGGGAAGCAGCGGCTGTGGAACCAGATCAGGTCAGGGGAAGCTGCCTTGTGGGGACAGAGGCCGAGGGATGGAGCAATGTCATGCACTGGTTGGGCACAGAGGAATGGTGGGAGGATGCAGCCATGGAACCAGGAAGGGAAGACGGCTCAGAGCCGAAGGAGTGGAGGTGGAAGAAGGATGGGTGGTCAGAGGGGGAAGAGGGGGAAGCCTGGGAAGAGGAGGTGTCAGAAGCTGAAGGGCAAAAGGGGCTTAGTGAGCTGGGAGACTTTGTGGCAGAATGCAGTGCAGAATCAGAGGCAGAAGAGGAAGGAAGCGAGTGGGAGGAGGGAGGTCGAGAGGCAGAGGTGAGTCAGGATAAGGAAGAGCCACAGGTGGCTCCCTCTCCTTTTGCCAGAAGCCACCCTCCCTGCTTGTCTCTCAGAGCCAGGAGACCCCCTGCAATGCAGGAATCTCACCCAAGACAGATGGCCATCCAAAACAGGCTTATTTTATTTCTAGATTGATCACTGAATGCTCAGATTGGTTTCTAAGCAGTGAACAGATCAGAACAAATAGTGGCCTGGATTCACCTAACCAGCCCCATCGGCTACAAAAAGGGGCCTGCCCTCCATTCCTCCCCCTCTCCATATCCCCATGAACCCCTGGATTTTGACTCTAGGGCATTGGGAGGGAACTCCCCAGAACAGCTCACAAGGAGAGGAGAAAGTGGACCCTTCCATCAGGCAAACTGGAATGCTTGTGTAGGCATTTGCACAAAGACGAATGCCCATAATTAAAACTTAGAATAAAATAAGCATCCAGAATTAAAATGTGCAGCAGAGTAATCCCATTGAAACAACTCCCCTGCGTGAGTGCCTGAGGGCCCTGCTCCTGCCACTCACCACCTGGCCCAGGGCGGGGCCTGACAGGCCTCATAAGGACGGTTGCTGCTGCTGCTGCTGCTGGCCAGGACTCGGAGCGGCACAATGTTCTGAAACCTGCTGGGATAAGTCCCACGATTGGAATGTAATAATGGAGGGATACAATCTATTTCAGAGAAACAGACCAGACAAGAAAGGAGGAGGAGTGGCGTTATATGTCAGGGATGTGTATACCTGTGAAGAGATCCTAGATTTAGAACCTCAAAGCCAAAGTGAGAGCATTTGGGTCAAAATTAAGGGAGAGAAGAATAACAGAGACCTCATTGTGGGAGTTTACTATAGATCCCCAAGCCAAACGGAGGACATAGATGATGCCTTCCTGGAACAGATGGCCAAGCATGCAAAAGGAAGGGAGATAGTAGTAATGGGGGACTTCAATTACCCGGATATTTGTTGGATGTCAAACTCAGCCAAGAGCATAAGGTCAAACAGATTCCTCACTGGCCTTGCAGACAACTTCATTGTCCAGAAAGTGGGAGAAGCAACAAGAGGAACAGCCACTTTAGATCTGGTCCTAACCAATGTTGATGACCTGGTTAGTGGGTAGAAGTGGAAGGATCATTAGGCGCGAGTGATCATGCTCTTCTGAAGTTTACTATACAGCGGAAAGGAGCAGCCAAGCATACTAGGACTCAATTTCTTGACTTTAAGAAAGCCGACTTCATAAAACTTAGGGAAGTGCTGGGTGAGATCCCATGGACAGTAATACTAAAAGGAAAGGGAGTTCATGATGGCTGGGAGTTTGTTAAGAGGGAGATAGTAAAAGCACAACTTCAGGCAATACCAATGAGACGGAAACATGGAAGGTGCCTAAAGAAGCCAGGGTGGCTATCTAAAGAACTTTTAACTGAGTTAAGATTAAAAAAGGATGTGTACAAAAAATGGAAAAGGGGGGAAACCACCAAAGAGGAATTCAAACAAATAGCCAGCACATGTAGACACAAAGTCAGAAAAGCTAAAGCACAGAATGAACTCGGGCTTGCTAGAGAGGTTAAAAGCAACAAAAAAGGCTTTTATGGGTATGTCCGTAGCAAAAGGAAGAACAAAGAAACAGTGGGGTCACTCAGAGGAGAAGATGGTGAAATGCAAACAGGGGACACAGAAAGGGCTGAACTCCTTTTTTTTTTTTTTAAAGATATTTATTAAAGTTTTCACAAATAAAACAAGGAATAATCATAACCAAAAAAAATGCATACAAAAACAGAAAAACCACAGAACATACATCAAAAAAAGAAAAAACACTCAATCACATAACAAAAGAAGAAAAAAAAATTAAGAACCAACTCAATTTTCTCATTTTTTCAAAATTCTCATTCGCTTATTTCTTTGACCTCCTCGCGCCTCCCTCTCCTGTATTCCCAGTCATAACATTGGTTCAGCATATCCTTTTTTTTTTTATAATGATTTTTTATTACAGATTTTTGCAACAACACAAACATATAACAAATACACAAACAAACAAAAAACAAAAACAGAACAAAAAACATGTACCATTTCATATCATAGTTTCTTATACCTTTCTTCCCCGACTTCCTCATGCCTCCCTTTTCTGTATTCCAAGTTCTTATCAATTACTCAGCAAATCTTCCCTTATTTTAATTAAAATTTAAACTAATCTTCCTTATTCTCCTTGTCTTAACCATTACTAATAGTAACCATTTACTTTCCAGTCCAACATCATTCTAACTTTCATTAATTTTGTAATATTTCTTTAAATAATCCTTGAACTTTTTCCATTCTTCTTGCGCTGCTTCTCTTCCCTGGTTTCGGATTCTGCTCGTCATTTCTGCCAAGCCCATGTAGTCTATCACCTTCATCTGCCATTCTTCCAGTGTGGGTAAATCTTGCATCTTCCAGTACTTCGCAATGAGTATTCTAGCTGCTGTTGTAGCATACATAAAGAAAGTTATATCTGTCTTTAACACCCCCTGGCCGACAATACCCAAGAGAAAGGCCTCTGGTTTCTTGGGGAAAGTATATTTAAATACCTTTTTAAGTTCATTATAGATATGGTTCAGCATATCCTTACCCCTTTTTCATTATAACATTTACGTTGATTTTCATCGAATTTACAACTTTATACCTTAACTAATTGTCCTACCATTTTTTCTTACTCTTACTGATCTTATTACCAAGTCCACTTAGGTCCATTCCAACATCATTTTAACATTCGTTAATTTTACAGTGTTTCTGTAAATAGTCTTTAAATTTCTTCCATTCTTCTTCCACCGACTCTTCTCCCTGGTCTCGGATTCTGCCAGTCATTTCCGCCAACTCCATGTAGTCCATCACTTTCATCTGCCATTCTTCCAGGGTGGGTAAGTCTTGTGTCTTCCAATACTTTGCGATGAGTATTCTTGCTGCTGTAGTAGCATACATAAAGAAAGTTCTATCCTTCTTTGACACCAATTGGCCGACTATGCCCAGGAGAAAGGCCTCTGGTTTCTTCAGGAAGGTATATTTAAATACCTTTTTCATTTCATTATAGATCATCTCCCAGAAAGCCTTAATCTTTGGGCACGTCCACCAAAGGTGAAAGAATGTACCTTCATTTTCTTTACATTTCCAACATTTGTTATCGGGCAAATGGTAGATTTTTGCTAGCTTGACTGGTGTCATGTACCACCTATATATCATTTTCATGATATTCTCTCTTAAGGCATTACATGCCGTAAATTTCATACTGGTGGTCCACAACTGTTCCCAGTCAGCAAACATAATGTTATGTCCAATGTCCTGTGGCCATTTAATCATAGCAGATTTAACCGTTTCATCTTGAGTATTCCATTTCAACAGCAAGTTATACATTCTCGAAATTATCTTTGTTTTTGGTTCTAATAATTCTGTTTCCAATTTTGATTTCTCCACCTGGAAGCCGGTTTTTTTGTCCAAAGTATAAACTTCCCTTATTTGATAATAATGAAGCCAATTTCGCACGTTATTTTTTAATTTATCAAAACTCTGCAATTTCAATTTATCTCCATCTTGTTCCAAAATTTCCCAATATTTTGGCCATTTGGCCTCCATATTGAGCTTTTTCTGAGCCTTTGCTTCCATCGGTGACAACCACCTTGGGGTTTTATTTTCCAATAGATCTTTGTATCTTATCCAGACATTAAACACTGCTTTTCTGACAATATGATTCTTAAATGCTTTATGAGCTTTAACCTTGTCATACCACAAATATGCATGCCACCCAAAAACATTATTAAAACCTTCCAAATCCAAAATGTCAGTGTTCTCAAGAAGCAGCCATTCTTTCAGCCAGCAAAATGCTGCCGATTCATAGTAAAGTTTCAAGTCTGGCAGGGCAAATCCACCTCTTTCCTTTGCATCAGTTAATATCTTAAATTTTATTCTAGGCTTCTTGCCCTGCCAGACAAATCTAGAAATATCTTTCTGCCACTTCTTGAAACAATCCATTTTGTCTAAAATCTGTAAAGATTGAAACAAAAATAACATTCTTGGCAATACATTCATCTTTATAGCTGCAATTCGGCCTAACAAGGAAAGCTTCAAATTTGACCATATTTCTAAATCTTTTTTGACTTCTGACCAACATTTCTCATAATTATCTTTAAATAAGTTCAAGTTTTTAGCGGTCATATTAACCCCCAAATATTTTACTTTCTTTACCAATGTTAACCCTGTCTCCTTCTGAAACCTTTCTTTCTCTATTGGTATTAGATTTTTCTCAAGAACTTTAGTTTTTGACTTGTTCAACTTAAATCCTGCCACATGACCAAATTCTTGGATCAATTCTAAAGCTCTTTTAACACTAGATTCTGGCTCCTGTACTGTCAATACCAAATCATCTGCAAATGCCTTCAATTTGTAATGTTTAGCTCCGACCTGTATTCCTTTAATCAAACCGTCCCTTCTAATCATGTTTAGCAAGACCTCCAGGACCGAAATAAAAAGTAGTGGGGAAATTGGGCAGCCTTGTCGTGTCCCTTTCTCTATCTTAAATTCTTCTGTAACCACATTATTAACTACTAGCTTAGCTTTTTGATCCTAATAAATTGCACCTATACCATTTTCGAACCCTTGACCAACCCCCAGCCCCTGAAGATTTTTCTTCATAAAACTCCAAGTTGTTGTCAAAGGCTTTCTCCGCATCAACAAAAATTAAAACTGCTTTAGTGTTAATGTTCACTTGCAACTTCTCCAAGATATTAATAATATTCCTTGTGTTGTCAGACAAGTGTCTACCCGGGAGAAAGCCAGCTTGGTCTTTATGTATTTCTTCAACTAATACCCTTTTTAACCTATTAGCCAAAATGTCAGCAAAAATTTTATAATCCACATTCAACAGGGATATGGGTCGGTAGTTCTAAAGTTGTGTCTTTTCAGACTCACTTTTCGGTATGAGTGTAATATAAGCTTCCTTCCACGACTCAGGCGCTTTTCCCCCCTCCATAATTTCATTGCAAACCTCCTTCAGTGGTTGAATTACACAGTCTTTCAAAGTTCTGTAGTATTTTGCAGTTATTCCATCCGGTCCTGGAGACTTGCCCAATTGCATGTTCTGTATGGCACCTTCCACCTCTTGTTCTGTGATCTTGTAGTTCAGCATCAACTTATTTTCTTGGGAGATTTTCTGCAGTCCATTTGTTTTCAAAAACTGGTTTCAGCAGAGGAAACACAGCCCAGAATAACTAAGGAGATAGCACAAGAATACTTGGCTAGTTTAGATGTATTCAAGTCTCCAGGGCCAGATGAACTGCATCCAAGAGTATTAAAAGAACTGGCAGCTGTGATCTCAGAACCACTGGCAGTCATCTTTGAGAATTCCTGGAGAACAGGCGAAGTCCCGGCAGACTGGAGGAGGGCAAATGTTGTCCCTATTTTCAAAAAGGGGAAAAGAGAGGACCCAAATAATTATCGCCCAGTCAGTCTGACATCAATACCAGGGAAGATTCTGGATCATTAAACAAACAGTCTGTGAGCACCTAGAAAGGAATGCTGTGATCACCAATAGTCAGCATGGATTTCTGAAAAATAAGTGACGTCAGACTAACCTGATCTCATTTTTTGACAGAATTACAAGCCTGGTAGATGAAGGGAACGCAGTGGATGTAGCCTACCTTGATTTCAGCAAGGCATTTGACAAGGTGCCCCATGATATTCTTGTAAAGAAGCTAGTAAAATGCGGTCTTGACTATGCTACCACTCAGTGGATTTGTAACTGGCTGACTGACCGAACCCAAAGGGTGCTCATCAATGGTTCCTCTTCATCCTGGAGAAGAGTGACTAGTGGGGTGCCACAGGGTTTTGTCTTGGGCCCGGTCTTATTCAACATCTTTATCAACGACTTGGATGATGGACTCAAGGGCATCCTGATCAAATTTGCAGATGACACCAAACTGGGAGGGGTGGCTAACACCCCAGAGGACAGGATCACACTTCAAAACGACCTTGACAGATTAGAGAACTGGGCCAAAACAAACAAGATGAACTTTAACAGGGAGAAATGTAAAGTATTGCACTTGGGCCAAAAAAATGAGAGGCACAAATACAAGATGGGTGGCACCTGGCTTGAGAGCAGTACATGTGAAAAGGATCTAGGAGTCTTGGTTGACCACAAACTTGACATGAGCCAACAGTGTGACGCGGCAGCTAAAAAAGCCAATGCAATTCTGGGCTGCATCAATAGGAGTATAGCATCTAGATCAAGGGAAGTAATAGTGCCACTGTATTCTGCTCTGGTCAGACCTCACCTGGAGTACTGTGTCCAGTTCTGGGCACCACAGTTCAAGAAGGACACTGACAAACTGGAACGTGTCCAGAGGAGGGCAACCAAAATGGTCAAAGGCCTGGAAACGATGCCTTATGAGGAACGGCTAAGGGAGTTGGGCATGTTTAGCCTGGAGAAGAGGAGGTTAAGTGGTGATATGATAGCCATGTTCAAATATATAAAAGGATGTCATATAGAGGAGGGAGAAGGGTTGTTTTCTGCTGCTCCAGAGAAGCGGACACGGAGCAATGGATCCAAACTACAAGAAAGAAGATTCCACCTAAACATTAGGAAGAACTTCCTGACAGTAAGAGCTGTTTGACAGTGGAATTTGCTGCCAAGGAGTGTGGTGGAGTCTCCTTCTTTGGAGGTCTTTAAGCAGAGGCTTGACAACCATATGTCAGGAGTGCTCTGATGGTGTTTCCTGCTTGGCAGGGGGTTGGACTCGATGGCCCTTGTGGTCTATTCCAACTCTATGATTCTATGATTCTTTTAAAAATGTTTTTAAAATTTTCTTTTTCCCTTTTGATTACTTTTTTGTGGGGGGTAGGATGGATGTTTGGTTGGGCTCGGGAATTTGTTTGATTTTGATTGTAATTTTTACAGTTTTTTGTTTGTATTGTTTTATTGTGGGTTCTTTCTTTTCTTTAAGAGTTTTATTTTGTTCTTAAGGGGGGGGTAAGGGCTACCGGGGAGTGGGTCCCAGCCCACAAAATAGCTGGGGCATGTTCCATGGGGGGATGCACTGGGACAACCGATCTCAGTGATCACGGGTAGGATGAGGAGTTACGCTAAGACCAGAGCATGTCGTTACAGAGGAGGCAGGTTTAGTCGTTGTTGGAGGACTATCCCTGCCTCCGGGTCTGGTCCTGACTGGACGGATACTAGAATCAGCAAGCGATACCCACATGACCTGAAGGTGCTGCTGTGCAATGCCAGGTCAATGATTCATAAGACCACTGCCATCCATGACTTGATCATGGATGAAGGACTTGACCTGGCATGTGTAACAGAGACTTAGTTGGATGAAGCAGATGGGCCTGTCCTTGCTGTTGCTTGCCCACCAGGTTTCTCTTGCGCAGCAACCCAGGCCTTGTGCATAGCTGTCAAGTGTCCCTTATTTGAAGGGACAGTCCCTTATTCCAGCGCCATGTCCCGCTGCTGTCCCTTATTGATAGATGTCCCTTAAATGTCCCTTAAATGATGTCCCTTGAATTTCAAAGGAAGCAGCTCCTCTCCCTCCCTCCCTTCCCACCAGGGAGGAGGGAGGCTCCAACTGTGTTGCTTGGCTGTGTTGCTCACCCAATAAGAAGTCTAAGAACGACTGGGGGGTGGAGCTTGCATGCCTTGTGTGTGGCTAGTTAATGCAAGCTGAGGATGTTTTTGAATGCTGAACGCCATTTTGTTGCACGTGCTGCTGCAAACTTTACAGTGCAAAGCCAGGCCAGGGAGCCATCTTAAGTTGAGGCTGCATAGGCCTTGTGGTGCATGTGATTCCGATTCGATTCAGTTGAACCTCTGGTTACAAAGTTGGTTGGACAGTGTTCTCGAAGCTACCCAGCATGAGTTTGACCAGTCTGCAGTGTTAGGATATTTCCGTTCCACCTTAAAAGGGAGCAGGATGTTTGTGTCACAGCCTGCGTGATTTCCTGTCTCACAGGATGTTTATGTTGTCTGTTCCTTTCGTTTTCTGCTGTTTGCCTGAGCAGTCGGAGCAGACGGTCATGTCTTCTTTTGTTCTGACCTACGCCGAATAAACTGTAAATATGCTGTCCTGCTGTGCAACTTTTGCTGTGTGAATTCTGCTGTTAGAGTGTGCACGAAGCCTGAGGCTTCGTGTCGCTAAATTGCTGGTACTGCGTGACTACGGGAGGTTGATGGATCGTCCGGCAAGGAGCTTGGGGGCTCAGATGGACTTTATCTCCCTGGCAGTATCCCAACATGCAGGAGGACAGGAAGACTGGAGTGCCTGGAACAGGTGAGGCCGCAGGTCCCTTATTTTCGATGCTGGTCCCTTATTTTCAAGGCTGCTGGTCCCTTATTTTCAAATCTGTAAGTTGACAGCTATGGCCTTGTGGGCAGGGAGGGGGGGGTTGCAGTGCCATGGTCAGATCACTTCCTGGTGCAACTGGACTTCTCTGCGACCCTTCCCCTCTGCAGGGAGGTGGGACCGATTCAGATGGTCCACCCCCGCCACTTAATGGATCCAAATGGTTTCCAGAGAGTGGTAGGGGATGCTTTATCCCATGTTGATGGCCTTTCAGCTGATTCCCTGGTGGCCCGCTGGAATGTGGAGTTAACCAGGGCTATTGACTGTTTGGCTCTGAAGCGCCCTCTTCGATTGCATGGAGCCCGGACAGCCGTGTGGTTTTCCATGGATCTGAGGGCAATGAAACAATCGCTGAGACGGCTCGAGCGCTGGTGGTGGATAACTCATTCTTTTTTTTGTTTTTTTTAAAGATATTTATTAGGGTTTAACAAATACAGAAAAAAGAAAAACAAGCAATAAAGAAAATACAAAAAAAACAAAAAAAACATCTTAAAGACAAAAACATTTAAGAAAAGAAAAGAAAAACTCATTCTGAAGCTGACCGGACACGGGTTAGAGCTCAATGCCGAGCCTACCAAGTGGCAGTAGCAACGGCGAATAAGACTTTCTTGGCCGCCTCTATTGCATCTGCAGAAAACAGCAGCAGGAGACTTTTTCAGGTGGTTTACAATATAGCAGAACCACCTGCTACATCAGGGCCCAGTATGGGCCACATGATCTCTTGCAATGATTTTGCAAAGTTTTTTTGCAGATAAAGTCACTCAGATTCAGGAAGAGGTAGACTCCACCGTGGGAGCAGGGCCGGGGCAGGAGAATGCTAGTGTCCTGTCTAGTCAAGTTGCGTGGGATCAATTCCAATGTGTTACCTCCGAGGATGTGGACAGGCTGCTTGGATGAGTGAAACCAGCCACCTGTCTCCTTGATCCTTGCCCATCCTGGCTTATAAATGCTAGCCGGGAAGGCCTGGGAGATGGGCTTCGTGGGGTCGTGAATGCTTCTCTCTGTGAGGGAGCCTTCCGAGACCCGCTGAAAGAGGCAGTTATCAAACCGCTTATTAAAAAACCATCTTTAGATGCTGCCAATATGGCTAACTATCGCCCAGTCTCAAATCTTCCATTCTTGGGCAAGGGGATTGAGCGAGTGGTTGCTGAACAACTCCAGGCACGCCTGGAAGAAGCGGACCATTTGGATCCCTTCCAGTCAGGATTCAGGACTCATCATAGGGACTGAAACTGCCTTGGTCGCACTGGTCTCATGTTTGTCGCTTCAAGAACACTGTACAACCATCTCGTCCTCTGTCGTCCCCTTCTCCTTGTGCCCTCCATCTTTCCCAACATCAGGGTCTTTTCCAGGGAGTCTTCTCTTCTCATGAGGTGGCCAAAGTATTGGAGCCTCAGCTTCACGATCTGTCCTTCCAGTGAGCACCCAGGGCTAATTTCCTTAAGAATGGATGCGTTTGATCTTCTTGCAGTCCATGGGACTCTCAAGAGTCTCCTCCAGCACCATAATTCAAAAGCACCAATTCTTCGGCGATCAGCCTTCTTTATGGTCCAGCTCTCACTTCCATACATTACTACTGGGAAAACCATAGCTTTAACTATACGGACCTTTGATGGCAAGGTGATGTCTCTGCTTTTTAATATGCTGTCTAGGTTTGCCATCGCCTTTCTCCCAAGGAGCAGGCGTCTTTTAATTTCGTGACTGCTGTCACCATCTGCAGTGATCATGGAGCGCAAGAAAGTAAAATCTCTCACTGCCTCCAATTCTTCCCCTTCTATTTGCCAGGAGGTGATGGGACCAGTGGCCATGATCTTCGTTTTTTTGATGTTAAGCTTCAGACCATATTTTGCGCTCTCCTCTTTCACCCTCATTAAAAGGTTCTTTAATTCCTCCTCACTTTCCTCCATCAAGGTTGTGTCATCTGCATATCTGAGGTTGTTGATATTTCTTCCGGCGATCTTAATTCCAGCTTGGGATTCATCCAGCCTAGCCCTTCGCATGATAAATTCTGCATATAAGTTAAATAAGCAGGGAGACAATATACAGCCTTGCCATACTCCTTTCCCAATTTTGAACCAATCAGTTGTTCCATATCCAGTTCTAACTGTAGCTTCTTGTCCCACATAGAGATTTCTCAGGAGACAGATGAGATGATCAGGCGCTCCCATTTCTTTAAGAGCTTGCCATAGTTTGCTGTGGTCGACACAGTCAAAGGCTTTTGCATAGTCAATGAAGCAGAAGTAGATGTCTTTCTGGAACTCTCTAGCTTTCTCCATAATCCAGCGCATGTTTGCAATTTGGTCTCTGGTTCCTCTGCCCCTTCGAAATCCAGCTTGCACTTCTGGGAGTTCTCGGTCCACATACTGCTTAAGCCTGCCTTGTAGAATTTTAAGCATAACCTTGCTAGCGTGTGAAATGAGTGCAATTGTGCGGTAGTTGGAGCATTCTTTGGCACTGCCCTTCTTTGGGATTGGGATGTAGACTGATCTCCAATCCTCTGGCCACTGCTGAGTGTTCCAAATTTACTGGCATATTGAGTGTAGCACCTTAACAGCATCATTGTTTAAAATTTTAAATAGCTCATGCAAAGTATTGGAAGACACAAGATTTACCCACCCTGGAAGAGTGGCAGTTGAAGGTGATGGACTACATGGAATTGGCGGAAATGACTGGCAGAATCCGAGACCTGGGAGAAGAGTTAGTGGAAGAAGATTGGAAGAAATTTAAAGACTACCTGCCGAAATACTGTAAAATTAATGAATGTTAAATTGATGCTGGATTGAAAATAAGGGGCATTAGCAACAAAGTTAATAAGAATATGCAAAAATGGATTGATAATGGATGAAAATATATAGCCATAATATGTTAAGATATAGAGTTAAGATAAATGAAAGAGGTTAAGGATTTGCTGAATTGACTATGTAAATGGGAATACAAAAAGGGGAGGTGTGAGGAGGTCAAGGAAACAAGCAAATGAGTTGAAAGTTAACAAAAAATGGATTTGTTTTTAATTTTTTCTTACCTATTTGCGTTTTGTATTTTGTATTTTCTCTTATTATGTATTTTTGTACTTTTCTTTTTTCTCTCTTTGTCTATTTTTCTCGTTTTTGTATGTTCTCTTTTTATTCTGTAAACTTTTGTTGTTGTTTTTTTATAAAATCTTAATAAATATTTTATAAAAAAAATAAAATTTTAAATAGCTCAGCTGGAATATCATCACTTCCACTGGCCTTGTTATTTGCAGTGCTTTCTAAGGCCCATTTGACTTCACTCTCCAGGATGTCTGGCTCAAGGTCAGCAGCCACACTACCTCAGGTGTACGAGACATCCATATCTTTCTGGTATAATTCCTCTGTGTATTCTTGCCACCTCTTCTTGATGTCTTCTGCTTCTGTTAGGTCCTTTCCACTTTTGTCTTTTGTTATGGAAATCTTTGTACGAAATGTTCCTTTCATATCTCCAATTATCTTGAACAGATCTCTGGTTCTTCCCATCCTATTGTTTTCCTCTATTTCTTTGCATTGCTCGTTTAAGAAGGCCTTCTTGTCTCTCCTTGCTATTTTTTGGAAATCTGCATTCAATTTCCTGTATCTTTCACTATCTCTCTCGCATTTTGCTTGCCTTCTCTCCCCCGCTATTTGTAAGGCCTCGTTGGACAGCCACTTTGCTTTCTTGCATTTCCTTTTCATTGGGATGGTTTTAGTTGCTGCCTCCTGTATAATGTTACGAGCCTCCATCCATAGTTCTTCAGGCACTCTGTCCACCAAATCTAAGTCCTTAAACCTGTTCCTCACTTCCACTGTATATTCATAAGGGATTTGACTTAGATTGTATCTTACCGGCCCAGTGGTTTTTCCTACTTTCTTCAGTTTAAGCTTGAATTTTGCTATAAGAAGCTGATGATCTGAGCCACAGTCAGCTCCAGGTCTTGTTTTTGCTGACTGTATAGAGCTTCTCCATCTTTGGCTGCAGAGAATATAATCAATCTGATTTCGATGCTGCCCATCTGGTGATGTCCATGTGTAGAGTCGTCTCTTGTGTTGTTGGAAAAGCGTGTTTGTGATGACCAGCTTGTTCTCTTGGCAGAACTCTATTAGCCTTTGCCCTGCTTCGTTTTGAACTCCAAGGCCAAACTTGCCAGTTGTTCCTTTTATCTCTTGACTCCCTACTTTAGCACTCCAATCCCCTATAATGAGAAGAACATCCTTCTTTGGTGTCATTTCTATAAGGTGTTGTAAGTCTTCATAGAACTGGTCAATTTTGGGCTGAGGTCGCGCAAGCGCTGCGAGTGTGAGGTGTCAGGTTCGTGCGCGCTGCTGCGGCGGAAGTGGTTCTGAGGCGAGCGGGAACATGGCGGTGCAGAAGGCTGTTTGCGTCATGGCTGGCGACTCCCCCGTCAAAGGCGTCATTTTCTTCGAGCAGAAGGGTAACGGACCTGTAACTGTTTCAGGAAGTATTAGTGGGTTAACTCCAGGAAAACATGGGTTCCACGTCCATGAATTTGGAGACAACACAAACGGATGTACCAGTGCAGGCCCTCACTTCAATCCTGAGGGGAAAATGCATGGTGGACCAGAAGATGAAGAAAGGCATGTTGGTGATCTGGGAAATGTGACTGCAGATGGTTCAGGTGTAGCAACAGTATCAATACAGGACCATATTATTTCTCTCTCGGGGCCACATTGCATTATCGGGCGTACTATGGTGGTTCATGAAAAAGTTGATGATCTGGGTAGAGGAGGAAATGAAGAGAGCAAGAAAACTGGAAATGCTGGTGCTCGTCTAGCTTGTGGTGTGATTGGACTGGCCAAGGCTTAAGATCTTTGACAGTGGCACTGTATACCAAAACCTACATGCAGAATGTAAATGTACCTATAGAACTAGCAATTATTTGGCTTTGTTTAGGATAAAAAGCAACTGTTTAATCTTACGGCTCTGTTAATTGTGGTTTAAACCAATAAGTTGTAAATATAATTTAAAAAAAACAACTGGTCAATTTCAGTTTCTTCAGCACCAGTGGTTGGTGCATAAACTTGGATTACTGTGATGTTAAAAGGCCTGCCTTAGATTCGTATCGAGATCATTCTATCATTTTTGAGATTGCATCCCAGTACAGCTTTCACCACTCTTTTGTTGACTATGAAGGCCACGCCATTTCTTTTACGGGATTCTTGCCCACAGTAGTAGATATGATAGTCATCCGAACTGAATTCGCCCATTCCCGTCCATTTTAGTTCACTGATGCCCAGGATGTCAATATTCTTGCCATCTCATTTTTGACCACATCCAACTTACCAAGGTTCATAGTTCTTACATTCCAGGTTCCTATGCAGTATTTTTCTTTACAGCATTGGACTTTCCTTTCGCTTCCAGGCATATCCGCAACTCAGCGTCCTTTCTGCTTTGGCCCAGCTGCTTCATCAGCTCTGAATCTACTTGTACTTGTCCTCCGCTCTTCCTCAGTAGCATGTTGGACACCTTCCGACCTGAGGGGCTCATCTTCCAGCGTCATAACTTTTATATGCCTGTTGCCTTTGTCCATGGAGTTTTCTTGGCAGGGATACTGGAGTGGCTTGCCGGTTCCTGCTCCAGGTGGATCACGTTTGGTCAAAACTCTCCACTATGACCTGTCCATCTTGGGTGGCCCAGCACGGCATAGCTCATAGTTTCTCTGAGTTATTCAAGAGCATTGTGTAGCAGATCATATTTCTGCTGTCTCAGAGGAGGACATATCCCTTTTTCTTTTAGGGTCCAGTGTGCTTTGAAGATGTTGCTGTTCGTTTCACGGACGAGGAGTGGGCAATGCTGGATCCTGACCAGAGAGCTCTGCATAAGGACGTCATGGAGGAGAATTGTGGGATATTGGCCTCTCTTGGTAAGGCTCCCTGTGGGATCGTCATATCAGCCTGGAAATTCAAAAAATACCTCTATGGGACCAACCTCATCTATTTTCACAGAGCTCAACAGCGCCCTGTATAACACCTGGGAACCTAACACCCTCACAATAAAGAGTTAATTACAGTTTTTTCTTTGAACAACCTTCCTCAAATTAATCCTTTTTCTACCAGGATTGGGCTGGTCTGAACTTCCCAGGCCATCTTAAATGTCAGCTTCAGAATTGTTAGGAAAAATAAGTAGCTTCAGGTTTTGGTTTTTGTTCCTGTCAGTCTTGGGTTGACCAAAGAGACGACTGTCAGCGAAGCTCAGGTGCTGCCAGCCAGAGAAGAAGCAGGCCTAGGGGGAGGAGAGTTAGCAGCAGAAGGCAGAGAGGAGGGGGAGAGGAACTGTCAGCTGAGCTCTGAACAAAGGGGAGAAGAAAAAGAGAGACAGAGTGACAGACAGCTGTGTGAGAGCTACAGGAGTGAGTCAGACGCTGGAATGCAGGAAGCATTCTCTGCCAAATCTCGTAGGATCTGAAAAGTGGCCGAGAGGCTCTAAAGATACTGGAAGAGAAGGTGGGGGCTTCCGTGCTGGGGAAGGGGGAGGAGCTCAGTCTGGGCAACTCCATCTTGTGGGGAGGACGAAGAGTAGAGGAGCTCCGTTCAAGTTTGTTGTTTTAGCAATAAATCTGAAATTATTAACAGCCAGAGTCGTCTCATGACCAAGCCATAGCAAGGACTGGAGATGGAGGGGATGACATGACTGGGCCAAACAAAATCCATCCCAGAGAAGAGCTAGGCTTATGGAATCTCAGGTAGTAGTAGCAGTGATGAGGATGAGGATGATACAGTGGTACCTCGGTTTACAAATTAAGCTTTTCCAGAACAGGTACCACTGTAGTAATAATAATGATTTTATTTCTACCCTGCCCATAATAATAATAATAATAATAATAATAATCTGATTCCGTATAAAAAGAACACTAACTTTAAAATGAACAACTTATACTAGTGGCCAAAATTGTGGAAACCTTTTGTGAAAAGTGTATTTCTGAGGTTTGATGGCTCATAACTCCACCTTTGTGTATAATAATGCCATAAAATTATATAGCAATGGAAAGATATTTTAATGAAGAATGTAATGCAATGACTTTTATGAAGGAGTTTTTTTTAGAACAGCAGTCATAACGAAAAATTGTGGAATCTTTGGTAACCATTGGTAACCATTAGCTTTCACTACTGCCTTACAATGCCTTCCCATGAAGTGAACCAAATTTTTAGTTCTGCAACTGTAAGAATGTGAAACCAAGATTGAATTATTGCCTCTGTTCATTGGGCATTATTGCTGGGTTGCTTCTGACTAACAAGTTTCTTTCAAGTATTTCATTTATGTATTTGGGGGAATTTACATTCCCATTAATGACGCAAATTCTGCCCACACCTTTTGCTGCCATACAACCCCAGATCATCACACTATCTGGGTGTTTCACAGTCGGTGTAATGCAAGTCGGATGTAAATCTTCTCTGATTCTTCTTGTGTATTTCATGCTGTCACTACCAAGCAAGGAGATTTGGGTCTCATCGCTCCAAATAACACTGTCCCATTGCTCCACTGTCCAGTTAACATGGGTTTAATCTTTTCAACCTTTGCTTGAGAGATAACAATGGCTTCTTCCTTAGAATTCTAACATTTTGACCATTCCTTGTACTCAACTTCACATTGCATCTCGCCATGTCATCTTGTATACACCAAGATGATTTTCTTCTGTCAGGTAGGGACAGTCTCTCTATTCTTCGATCGTCACTTGCCTTTGTGCACCTTTTCCTGCCTTTACCAGTCTGATTTTGTAGTGCCTGAGTCTCCAGTCTGATTTTGTAGTGCCTGAGTCTGAAGTGAACAGCTGGCTTCGCAAATGGTGTAAACAGGAACGGTTTGGATTCTTAGATCACGGACTGCAGTTTCTTGAAGATGGACTTCTGGCAAGCGATGGGCTGCACCTCACAACGGTAGGGAGGAATGTTTTTGCCAAAAATCTCAGAAACCTCATCAGGAGGGCTTTAAACTGACTAATGTGGGGGAGGGAGACAGTGCTCCTGAAGGTAGGAGTCTATCAATTGATGAAGATGATCATCCAAATGTCATAGACCAAATGGAGCAAAGAGCACGCAGGCCTAGTGGTGGGAGGAAAAAATCCTTAAATAAGAGACACGGGGGAATGATTAATGGACTTCAATGTCTGTACACTAAGGCGCAAAGCATGGGAAATAAACAAGATGAGCTTGAGCTCTTGGTACAGCAAACTAAATATGACATAATAGGCATCACTGAAACCTGGTGGGATAAGTCCCACGATTGGAATGTAATAATGGAGGGATACAATCTATTTCAGAGAAACAGACCAGACAAGAAAGGAGGAGGAGTGGCGTTATATGTCAGGGATGTGTATACCTGTGAAGAGATCCAAGATTTAGAACCTCAAAGCCAAAGTGAGAGCATTTGGGTCAAAATTAAGGGAGAGAAGAATAACAGAGACCTCATTGTGGGAGTTTACTATAGATCCCCAAGCCAAACGGAGGACATAGATGATGCCTTCCTGGAACAGATGGCCAAGCATGCAAAAGGAAGGGAGATAGTAGTAATGGGGGACTTCAATTACCCGGATATTTGTTGGATGTCAAACTCAGCCAAGAGCGTAAGGTCAAACAGATTCCTCACTGGCCTTGCACACAACTTCATTGTCCAGAAAGTGGGAGAAGCAACAAGAGGAACAGTCATTTTAGATCTGGTCCTAACCAATGTTGATGACCTGGTTAGTGGGGTAGAAGTGGAAGGATCATTAGGCGCGAGTGATCATGCTCTTCTGAAGTTTACTATACAGCGGAAAGGAGCAGCCAAGCATACTAGGACTCAATTTCTTGACTTTAAGAAAGCCGACTTCATAAAACTTAGGGAAGTGCTGGGTGAGATCCCATGGACAGTAATACTAAAAGGAAAGGGAGTTCATGATGGCTGGGAGTTTGTTAAGAGGGAGATAGTAAAAGCACAACTTCAGGCAATACCAATGAGACGGAAACATGGAAGGTGCCTAAAGAAGCCAGGGTGGCTATCTAAAGAACTTTTAACTGAGTTAAGATTAAAAAAGGATGTGTACAAAAAATGGAAAAGGGGGGAAACCACCAAAGAGGAATTCAAACAAATAGCCAGCACATGTAGACACAAAGTCAGAAAAGCTAAAGCACAGAATGAACTCAGGCTTGCTAGAGAGGTTAAAAGCAACAAAAAAGGCTTTTATGGGTATGTCCATAGCAAAAGGAAGAACAAAGAAACAGTGGGGTCACTCAGAGGAGAAGATGGTGAAATGCAAACAGGGGACACAGAAAGGGCTGAACTCCTCAATGCCTTGTTTGCCTCAGTCTTCTCCGATAAAGAAAACAATGCCCGACCTGAAGAATTTGGAGCAAATGATTCAGCAGAGGAAACACAGCCCAGAATAACTAAGGAGATAGCACAAGAATACTTGGCTAGTTTAGATGTATTCAAGTCTCCAGGGCCAGATGAACTGCATCCAAGAGTATTAAAAGAACTGGCAGATGTGATCTCAGAACCACTGGCAGTCATCTTTGAGAATTCCTGGAGAACATGCGAAGTCCCAGCAGACTGGAGGAGGGCAAATGTTGTCCCTATTTTCAAAAAGGGGAAAAGAGAGGACCCAAATAATTATCGCCCAGTCAGTCTGACATCAATACCAGGGAAGATTCTGGAGCAAATCATTAAGCAAACAGTCTGTGAGCACCAATAGTCAGCATGGATTTCTGAAAAATAAGTCATGTCACACTAACCTGATCTCGTTTTATGACAGAATTACAAGCCTGGTAGATGAAGGGAACGCAGTGGATGTAGCCTACCTTGATTTCAGCAAGGCATTTGACAAGGTGCCCCATGATATTCTTGTAAAGAGGCTGGTAAAATGCAGTCTTGACTATGCTACCACTCAGTGGATTTGTAACTGGCTGACTGACCGAACCCAAACGGTGCTCATCAATGGTTCCTCTTCATCCTGGAGAAGAGTGACTAGTGGGGTGCCACAGGGTTCTGTCTTGGGCCCGGTCTTATTCAACATCTTTATCAACGACTTGGATGATGGACTCAAGGGCATCCTGATCAAATTTGCAGATGACACCAAACTGGGAGGGGTGGCTAACACCCCAGAGGACAGGATCACACTTCAAAACGACCTTGACAGATTGGAGAACTGGGCCAAAACAAACAAGATGAACTTTAACAGGGAGAAATGTAAAGTATTGCACTTGGGCAAAAAAAATGAGAGGCACAAATACAAGATGGGTGACACCTGGCTTGAGAGCAGTACATGTGAAAAGGATCTAGGAGTCTTGGTTGACCACAAACTTGACATGAGCCAACAGTGTGACGCGGCAGCTAAAAAAGCCAATGCAATTCTGGGCTGCATCAATAGGAGTATAGCATCTAGATCAAGGGAAGTAATAGTGCCACTGTATTCTGCTCTGGTCAGACCTCACCTGGAGTACTGTGTCCAGTTCTGGGCACCACAGTTCAAGAAGGACACTGACAAACTGGAACGTGTCCAGAGGAGGGCAACCAAAATGGTCAAAGGCCTGGAAACGATGCCTTATGAGGAGCGGCTAAGGGAGCTGGGCATGTTTAGCCTGGAGAAGAGGAGGTTAAGGGGTGATATGATAGCCATGTTCAAATATATAAAAGGATGTCATATAGAGGAGGGAGAAAGGTTGTTTTCTGCTGCTCCAGAGAAGCGGACACGGAGCAATGGATCCAAACTACAAGAAAGAAGATTCCACCTAAACATTAGGAAGAACTTCCTGACAGTAAGAGCTGTTTGACAGTGGAATTTGCTGCCAAGGAGTGTGGTGGAGTCGCCTTCTTTGGAGGTCTTTAAGCAGAGACTTGACAACCATATGTCAGGAGTGCTCAGATGTGTTTCCTGCTTGGCAGGGGGTTGGACTCGATGGCCTTTGTGGTCTATTCCAACTCTATGATTCTATGATCCTTATACCTCTTCAAAAATATAGAAATGCTAGCTTTGGTTATGTTTTCCCCAATCTCTCTTCAAATTTTTTCATAATTGTAGCCTTGTTCACTTAATAGTACTATTTTACATCGCTTTCTGGGTGACCCATCAACTCTTTTTGCCATTTCTATAATTTTATTATGTTTTACAACCTCACTAAATGAAAGAACACAAAAAAACCCAACCAACTTGATAGCAATCACATAACACATTGACAAAAGTCAACCTAAGCAAGTTGTGCTTCCTTTTTCTGGTTATTTGACTATAACATTTGATAAAATACGGGTAATTGAACAAACTTGCATTCTTGATGGATTGCATTCTTGATTAAATTATCTTTCCATTGATATACAATTTTATGTTATTCCTATAAAAGAAGTGGTGTTATGAGCCATCAAACCTCTGAAATACACTTTTCCCCAAAAGTCTTCCACAATTTTTACCACTACTGTATATTAAACAAACCAACTTCCAACAACTCATCAGAATCTAATAATAAATATGTTGGTTAATGACAAACAACACAGGTAATGAACACCCCCCCAACTTCCTTCAGTTCTTCTCCATTTGTTCCTGAGGCTCTAATCCCCTGTTGTCTCCATTGCAGATTGTGATGAATCGAAAATCGAGAAGAAAGGTGACCACGATAAAATCCCCAGAGAGGAGAAGCCACGTAAAAATTTGGAGTGTGGAGAAAGCTGCAGCCAGAGCTCCCATTCCACTTCCCATCAACAAAATCTCATTGGAAAGAAACTCTATCAGTGCATGGAATGTGGAAAAAGCTTCAGTCAGAGCTCCCATCTAATTTCCCATCAAAAAATTCATACAGGGGAGAAACCCTATCAGTGTGTGGAATGTGGAAAGAGCTTCAGTCACAGCCACAGTTTCACCTCCCATCAGAGAATTCATACAGGGGAGAAACCCTATCAGTGTGTGGAATGTGGAAAGAGCTTCATGAAGAGCTCCCATCTCAGTTCCCATCAAAGAATTCATACAGGGGAGAAACCCTATCAGTGTGTGGAATGTGGAAAGAGCTTCAGTCAGAGCTTCGAACTCACTTACCATAAGCGAATTCATACAGGAGAGAATCCCTATCAGTGTGTGGAATGTGGAAAGAGCTTCAGTCGGAGCTCCTCTCTCACTTCCCATCAAAGAATTCATACAGGGGAGAAACCCTATCAGTGTATGGAATGTGGAAAGAGCTTCAGTCGGAGCTCCTCTCTCACTTCCCATCAAAGAATTCATACAGGGGAGAAACCCTATCAATGTGTGGAATGTGGAAAGGGCTTCACATGTAGCTCCTCTCTCACTTCCCATCAAAGAATTCATACAGGGGATAAACCCTATCAGTGTGTGGAATGTGGAAAGAGCTTCACTGTTAGCTCCGCTTTCACTTCCCATCAAAGAATTCTTACAGGAGAAAAACCCTATTTGGAGTGTGGAGAAAGCTGCAGCCAGAGCTCCCATTCCACTTCCCATCAACAAAATCTCATTGGAAAGAAACTCTATCAGTGCATGAAATGTGGAAAAAGCTTCAGTCAGAGCTCCAAACTCACTACCCATCAAAGAATTCATACAGGGGAGAAACCCTATCAGTGTGTGGAATGTGGAAAGAGCTTCAGTCACAGCCACAGTCTCACCTCCCATCAGAAAATTTATACAGGGGAGAAACCCTATCAGTGTGTGGAATGTGGAAAGAGCTTCAGGAAGAAGGACAAACTCACTTCCCATCAAAGAATTCATACAGGAGAAAAACCCTATCAGTGTGTGGAATGTGGAAAGAGCTTCAGGAAGAAGGACAAACTCACTTCCCATCAAAGAATTCATACAGGAGAAAAACCCTATCAGTGTGTAGAATGTGGAAAGAACTTCAGTCAGAACTCCCATCTCACTTCCCATAAGCGAATTCATACAGGGGAGAAACCCTATCAGTGTGTGGAATGTGGAAAGAGCTTCAGTCAGAACTCCCATCTCACTTCCCATCAAAGAATTCATACAGGGGTGAAACCCTATCAGTGTGTGGAATGTGGAAAGAGGTTCAAGACACGCTAAGAACTCACTTCCCATCAAAGAATTCATACAGGGGAGAAACCCTATCAGTGTGTGGAATGTGGAAAGACCTTCAGTCAGAGCTCCAATCTCACTTCCCATCAAAGAATTCATACAGGGGAGAATCCCTATCAGTATGTGGAATGTGGAAAGAGCTTCACTCACAGTCAGAATCTCACTTCCCATCCAGAACATGCAATTAGGTAAATCTCCAGGACCAGATGGTTTGACTTCAAGATATTACAGATCTTTGAAAGAATGGTTAATACAACCATTGAAGGAAGTCTGTAATGAAATATTGGAAGGGAGACAGGCACCAGAGTCGTGGAAGGAAGCTTATATTACACTTATACCGAAAACAGAGACTGAAAAGACACAGCTTATGAACTACAGCCCTATATCGCTGCTTAATGTGGATTACAAAATCTTTGCATATATTTTGGCTAAAAGATTAAAAAAGGTGTTAGCAGAAGAAATTCATAAAGACCAAGCGGGCTTTCTCCCGGGCAGACATTTGTCTGACAATACGAGGAATATAATTAATATTCTAGAAAAACTACAAGTGAATATCAATACTAAGGCAGTCTTGATATTTGTGGATGCAGAGAAAGCCTTTGACAACATTTCTCGGAGTTTTATGAAGAAGAATCTATAGGGGATGGGGGTAGGTCAAGGTTTTGAAAATGGTATAGGTGCAATTTATTCAGAACAAAAGTCAAAATTAATTGTGAACAATGTGGTGACAGAAGAGTTTAAGATTGAGAAAGGGACACGACAAGGTTGCCCAATTTCTCCATTGCTCTTTATATCGGTCCTTGAGGTTTTGCTAAATATGATTAGAAAGGACCAAGAGGTTAAAGGTATACAAGTGGGAGCTAAACAGTACAAACTGAAAGCATTTGCTGATGATTTAGTATTGACTTTACAGGAGCCAGAACCTAGTACTAAAAGGGTATTGGAACTGATTCAAGAATTCGGATAGGTAGCAGGTTTTAAGTTGAATAAGATGAAAACGAAGGTTTTAGAGAAAAATTTAACTGTGAATGAGAGAGAGAAGTTTTAGGAGGAGACAGGACTAACATTGGTTAAGAAAGTGAAATATTTAGGGGTTAACATGACTGCCAAAAATGTAAATTTATTTAAGGATAATTATGAAAACAGAGGAAGATGGAAAGGAATTGCTGAAACAATTAATAGAAGTGGAACACAAAAAGGGAGGTGTGAGGAGGTCGTGGAAATAAGTGAATGAAAGATAAGATATGGAAAGTGTTTTAAACTGTTTTTGTTTGGTTATGTTATTTAGTGTTTTTGTATTGTATTGTATTGTTCTTTTTTTCCTCTTTTGTTGTGTTGTGTTTGAATTGTTGGAAAAGTAATAGATATCATTTTAAAAAAAAACAGAATCTCACTTCCAATCAAAGAATCCATACAACGGTAAAAAAAACCATTATACAGCTTTAGGAACCAGGCAGACGCACCTTTTTAACCAGTCTTTTGGCTGATTGACATCTAATGCCCTTTTAATATGTGGTTTTTTTGTTTCTTTTTTTTATGTTGTAACCATCCTGAGACCTGTGGGTGTAGGGAATAGGTGCCAACTCTTAAAGGCCTAGGGGTCTTTGCCCCCCCCAATTAAATATTTAAGGATGCCACCCCCCAGCTTTGGTGTGTATTTTTCCAAACACAACCTTTTATTCTTCTGCAAATTGCCATACAATTTCTCTTTCAATTTGCCCTCTTCAAAAATAAAAATAAAAACGCACAAAGGTCATGAGGAAAACAAAATACAAGAAAATACAAACGTGGACAGGTCCTATCTTTGCAGGTAAAACGGAAAAGTTGCTTTGAAGCTGGGTTTCCCAAGCTCAGGTTCCCAGCAGCTCCCAGACTACAGTTCCCATCATCCAATCCCATTGGTTTTCCCAGCCAGGGATGATGGGAGTTGGAGTCCAAAAACAGCTGGAGACCCACGTTTGCTTTAAAGGGAACTACGGGCTCAAAATATTACTTTTTTAAAAAGTTGTTGCCATTATAGGCATTGCCATTCAAATGGTGTGCATGTGTCATGTGACTGATTGTGCAAGGTGGGCCTTACCTGGCCCCCCATCAATATTTTATTCAAGTCGGCAGCACTGGGTCGGGTGGTTTCCAAATTAAATAAAGACATAAATCGCCTTCCTTTGCACATGTCAATATCCTCATTTATTATTTTTAAAACTTATTTGCCCTTCATCTGAAGATTTTACATTATAAACATACAGGATTAAAGCTTGGCTTTCTCAAAAACAAGTGAAGCCAAAGAAATCTCTCCTTTCTTTTCTTTTTGTGGATGGAGTTACAAAGTTTGTTGATCAGGGGACTGCTGTGGAAGTAGTGCATCTCGATTTCAGTAAGGCTTTTGACAAAGTCCTCTGTGATATTTATGTGAGGAAGGTGGTAAAATGTGGGCTGAATGAGGTAACTGTTAGGTGGATTTGACTGACCAAACCCAAAGAGGACTCCTTCATGGTTCCTCCTCATCCTGGGGAAAAGTGACCAGAGGGGTGCTGCAGGGTTCTGTTCTGGGCCCGTTGTTGTTCAACGTCTTGATAAATGACATGGATGAAGGAACTGAGGGGATGCTCATCACATTTGCAGACAACACCAAACGGATCATAATGGCATCCTCTCTCTTCTTCAGCAACAGACAGGGAGACAAAGAACAGCGCAAAAGCACAGCAGAGCGGAAGAGATAAGACTGACTTCCGTTCTTACACTTCCCAAGCCTAGGAAAGTAAACAGGGGCATGTGACATACTAGCCACATATCCAGCAACGGGAGGAGTGAATTGCTAACTCACCACACATGATTGCAGGTGATATAAGTAAAAAAACCTCCTCCTTTTTGCTTATGAGGTACCTAAGAGCCTATATAGATTCCTTTTGTAGGATCTCTGTCGCTAGGAGAAAATAGCAGAGACCAACCAGAGAATATTGAGAAGCAAAGCAGCCAGTAAGCCTGTTCTTTACTAACTGTTGCAACACACACAGGAGAGAGGAGGAGGACCCCGAGCCATGCGTGCAAGCCCTTATATAGACATTTTTAATTGTCCGCCCTGGAGTCCAAGACCACCCCCAGATACATCATAGATACATCACAGAAGGGGAGTAGCCCAAGACCATCCCCCAGATACATCATATCTACATCACAGAAAAGGCTGTCTACAACAGAAATCTGAGTGCGTTGTTTTTACCTTGTCTGCCAGTTTACCTGTTAATGGTCACTTGACTGGATTACCTGGGGAGGCTGGTCATTCTTTTGTAATGATAGTACTTAATTCCTGAGCCAGGTCACAGGCTCACCCTATTCACACCTTAAATGTGCCCTTAAGGCAGGATTTGTGAGGACAGAGAGAATGGGGAGGTTTCTGCATTTCCTTTGACCTTGTAGAAAAATATTTGAGGTGACTGAAAGAGTCAACATGACTTTAGGACTTTTCCTCTGCGTTTTGGACATGTGGTTATATATTTCTATATGTGTTTGCTTGATACATTTACGAACATTAATATGTATGTATGAGACCTAAACATTCTTATAACAATTCCCCCCTTTGGGGATATAATTTTTTCTAAAAAATTGTTGCCCCACAAATAACAACCTGGCATGTTGTAAATGGATACCTTTGTGTAAGAGACTTGCATGTCAGGCCTCTTAAGGCTATTTGCAAGTGTAGCAATGCCCATAGCTGGACATAGGGTACCATATAAAAAAAAATACATGTTGCATTTTGTTACTAAATTACTTGTGGCATTCTAGCACTTTGGGAGAAACATTCTCAATAGTGGTCTATGCTTTACACTTAGCGGGAAGGTCAAATAATGAGTGAAAAATGCAGTTTTGTGTGTTCCCAGGTGTCAAAGCTAGCTCTCCTCTGGTCTCACACCTCCATCATACCACAGCAGCAACAATCCCTGGTGAATCCCTGGTGTAGGGCTTTCATATTGACCATGTCACCTTGTAGTGGCACAGGTATGGACATTTCTTGAGAGAGATATCTTTGCCTTGGCCTTTCTATGGGATTTTTATTATTATAGGCTCTGGTCTTGGACTCTAGGAAAGTCGCTCAGTTGCAGCCTGGATACACTGGCCCAATTCAAACTGAGTCCAATTAGAACTTATATAGCCCCATGGTTCTCAGCTTTTCAAAGCAATCTGTGAAAAACCATTCTAAAAAGGTCAGTTGTCCAAATTAGTCAATTTAATTCTATAAGGGACCATTCCTGCTAAATCAAAGCATATGCACCTTCATGTATCTGCTGTTTAATGGATCCTGAAGCTTATTCTTGGTGAAGTGAATTTGAAACCATTTAAAAATGGATAGAGAAGTTTGGCACACTGCAGAGTGCCAGGTGGAGCAAGGAAATGTGGTCATAAATTGATCTAATCTAAATACTGGACAGTGCAATAGCCTGATCTATTTGAAAGCTTAAAATGCATGAGAATCCTCCATTGGGGTGTAGGCAATAAGACACTATACATTGAACATAAAGACCATTATACACAAAAATTGAATCCCCCCTTTGTGGAAATAACATACTGTCAGACACAGCATTCCTACATAATAACATACAACATACTAATTAAATAATCAGTTGCCTATCTTGAGGCAATCGTGATCTTTTACATATCTTTTCAATCCTGGGGCAGAGTCTTGAGGTTTAAAAGGTGAGAGAATGTGCTTGCAATTCAACTTTTCCCCCTTTGTCAGCCCCCTCCCTGTCAGTCTATATCCTTTGGAAAGAGATAGCTGTGGCCACTCTGGTGTCTTTTGTTGTTGCTGCAGGTAATAAATAGTCTTGTGGTCACGAGGAATTGGGCTGAGGGTTTTCCACCATTGGGTCTGCGTTGACATCTGTAGAAGGGATATCCTGTAAGCGGGAGGGTGGGGCGGCAGGACTTTTGGGACTTAAAGACACAGTTATAAAGGTAAGAGGTAAAAGCCAAAAAGGAGAGAATCTACTTCAGTTCTCTTGGGAAGCTTCAAACAATAAAAATCTTGGCGAGTTAAGCATTTTATTCATTTCAATATTATTATCACATTTCCATATAATTACTACTGTTTTTATGTGCTTAAATTACAAAAAAGTAAAAATATAAAAGGAAAACAAAAGTAAAAAAGATAGATTGCCAGCTAAACAATTTTTTCCAGATAAAGAATAAATGGACTTGACAGAACAACAGCAGATTTTTTTTAAAAAAAATATTATTAAATAATACAAAGATATTATCAAAACCACACAGATTGTTACTGGACTGGAACCTTAACGACTAGGAGGTGAAGGAGGTGGTGGTGAAATGGGCACACGATTGTGGCTATCCAATGAAGATGAAAAATGGGGGAAATTATGAAAAAAGACTTAAAATTCACCACATGCTATCTGATTTTTAGATGGTACCTGACCCTATCCAAATCAGTCAAAATAAATAATTATCCGCAATAAGTATTGGAGATGCAGACAAAGTGAGGGAACCTTATTCCACATGTGGTGGACATGTCCCCAAAGGGAAAATAAATAAAATAAAATAAAATAAATGCTACATCTTGTGTGTTTGTCAATTCCGGGAAGAGCATTCCTGACCCAGATTTTCACAGGAAGTCCCTAAGATGATTCCCCTTTCAAACAGGATACGTGAACCTAGGCCAGTAGGGTCCTCCTCTCTGGCAGACGGAGAACCCCTTCCCCAAAGCCCCTCCCTCCCCCACTTCCCCATGGGGTCTCCCACACCACCCATCACTCACCAGGATGGCTTTGGCCATCTCCTCCTTGGAGCACATCTGGGTTCGGAGCCCCCTGAGCTGAGCTGCCTGGCAGTTCTGAATCACCTCCGGCAGGTACAGCTGATCTTCCTCCAGCAGCTGAAAGGCAAAAGTCAGTTCCTCAGGAAGGGAGGGCTTCTCCACCTCCGAGAATGCAGAGTGCGGGGCAAGGAGGGCAGGTCTGAGTCCCTGCTCTGGTTCTCCCCAATACTCACCCCTGGGGGAGGGATGTGCAAAAACAGCACATCTGCAAAGAGAAGGACATGGGGACAGGTGAGTCCCTCCCTGAGCACCTGGCAAGGCTATTCCAAGAGTTTTCTCCTGATTCCAAATTCCTATTGCAGGGGAGGAGGGACACCCCAGGCCTTGGTTGCCAATCCTGGCCTCCTTTAACCAGAATGTGGCTCCCCAGGCCAGGGGTAGGCAAACTAAGGCATGGGGGCCAGATGCGGCCCAATCGTCTTCTCAATTCGGGAATCAGTGTGTTTTTACATGAGTAGAATGTGTCCTTTTATTTAAAATGCCTCTCTGGGTTATTTGTGGGGCATAGGAATTCATTCCTCCCCCCCCTCCCGTATAGTTTGGCCCCCTACATAATTATTATTATTATTAATAATAATAATAATAATAATAATTTATTATTTATACCCTGCCCTTCTGGCTGAGTTTCCCCAGCCACTCTGGGCGGCACCCAGTCGAGTGTTAAAAACAGGACAGCGTTAAATATTAAAAACTTGAACAGGGCTGCCTGTCTTTTAAAGATAGGATAGCTGCTTATTTCTTTGACATCTGATGGGAGGGTGTTCCACAGGGTGGGCGCCAATACCGAGAAGGCCCTCTGCCTGGTTCCCTGTAACCTCACTTCTTGCAATGAGGGAACCTCCAGAAGGCCCTCGGTGATGGACCTCAGTGTCCAGGCTGGACGATGGGGGTGGAGACTGTTACGGAAAGGGGGGGGGGCATGTCTTCTTCACCTTCTTCGCTACAATATATCAATTTATTTCCAATTGTCAATGTCAAAAGGGACTAAAATTTATAAAATTCATAGAAAATCAACGTGCCAATTTGCTCAATTTCTCTAGGACTCCATCACACCTCCCCTGCCCTCCATAATCCCTCAAGCAAAGTGTCAAGACCCTAATCCTGTCAAATCACTCTGCCAAGCCTTTCCTCCGGGCAATGCCAGGTGGCAGACTATGCATACATGGACCATTGTCCTCCCATCACCGGCACTCAGGAAGCGCTTATCTGCGCATATCTCCAGCTCTGCATATTCCCCCCTCCCTCCTCCATATGTTAATCCGGTGTAACCCAACCTCTCCTTAATGTATTCATGATGTAATCTGTGTAACCCAACCTTTCCTTAGTGTATTCATGATGTAACTGGGATGTGTTTTGCACTGTATTCTGGGACATGGGGGGAGTTTCAAAAGTTCATGTCACCCCTTTCTCGCTGTTCAATCTTGCCTTGAACCTGTTGCGCAATAAACTTGGATCTTCTGCAATTTGCTCCTGTCCGGCTGAGCTCATTTTCTTCCGCAGGGACCCACGGACTTAGTCCGATGAGCTGGGTGGCAGAGTAGCCCCGCACCCAGATTTTAGCCGTAACAAGACGCTCCTTGGTCTGAGGGACAGTGGACCGGCCCACGGCTGAAAAAGGATGCTGCCCCTTCCCCAGGCTAACAAGATGGTCAGTATTCGGCACCACTCCACCCTTTTAAAATTTAAATATCAAACAGATACCAGCTTTCAGAGCGAGTAAATCACAAGAGTGGAAAGACTGCTGCGCCACTGACAGAAATAGGACTACATTTCCTTCTCCCACCTTTAAAGGATACGTAAGGAACCTCAACTTTGCTCTTCAAGCCAAAAGACAACACTTCCCCGTCCCCGGGCGAAACCCCTGGCCTTTCATTGGTAGAACCGCCACCACGCCTGTGGCGTTTACCTCACGGGGACTGACTGAGCGGACAGCAAGATGCTTTCAGCCTCGGACACTTGGCGGGTTCTGAAATGGCCGTGCAGGCCACATTCACGACCCTGATGGGCTGGATTCGGCCCACGGGACATAGTTTGAGGACCCCTGGCCTACACTGACTGGCAGCAGCTCCCCAGAGTTTCAGGCAGGGATTTCGTCCAGCCCTTGCAGGAGATGTCAGGGGTTGACCCCGGGACATTCTGCATGCCAAGCAGATGCTCTAGGGCTCCCCATATTTCCCTAGCCTTTCAATGTTATGCTATTAGCAACCGTGGAGATTCCACCTGCCTCTTTTTAGAGAACACTCACCTGATCGATTTTAAGAATAAATAAATAAATAAATAAATCCCTGCCCATCTGGTTTCCCCAGCCACTCGGGGTGGCTTCCAACAAAATATTAAAATACAATAGTCCATCAAATATTAAAAACTTCCCTAAACATAATAACAACCATCCATTTTCAGTCCATTGAATTAGAAATTAAGCATTTCTGGAAAGGGAAATAGCATACTTTGTATATTAGCATAAAAAGCATGCCTAAGAAAGTATTACTCATTTACTCATTTAATTTATTACTCATTATTACTCATTTTGGCAGGGGAAAGGTCTCCCTTGGGAGGTGGTGGACTCTCCTTCCTTGGAGGTTTCTAAGCAGAGATCGGACGGCCATCTGCCATGGATGCTTTAGGGAGATTCCTGCATTGCTGGGGGTTGGACTAGATGACCCTGGGATCCCCTCCTACCTCTCCACTCCTGAATTCTAGGAGGAGCTTCCTTGCCTCCTGCAAAGCCCTTTTCCCTGCAAGCTCTTCCTCTGGTTTCTGGCCAAGGGAGGGAGATGCTCAGAGTCCAGCCAAGAGCCTCACCCCCAAAGGATATCTGGGCATGGGCGTAGCCAGGGGGGCAGCTGCCCCCTAAATCCATAAAAAATAATAAGAATCTGAGGTTCTGCCAAGCGAGAGAGGGCTGAGCTGGAGGGACTCGGCTTGGCAAGGGTTAAAGGGAAGTGAGCTGCCTTCCTAGAGAGGACAGGAAGCAAGAGGGGGCTGGTCCTCCAGAGCCAGGGCCCCTCCCTCCCCAGTCCTTTCCTTGCTTTGGGTTCTCTCCTGCAAGGGCTGCCTCGCTGTCCCCTCCTGGGATCTGGTGAGTCTCCTCTCTCTCCCCCCAGAGGGTGCAGTGGGGAGACGGGGGGGGGGTCCCAGGGCTGCAGCAGGGGAGGGTGCCTGGGGGGGGCTGATCAGGGAGGGGCCAGGTCTGCCACGCTCTCCTTCCTGGAGATCAGAGGATCCCAAACTCATTTGGCCCTCCGCCCCCCCTTTCTGAAAAAATCTCCCTTCTTTAAACAAAGGAGTCCCTGGGACTTTAACTCTGTGTGACATCGCTCAGCCGCATTGCACAACAGAGGAAACATGTGCAAATGATTTTCCAAAGCTGGACGAGGAGGTGGACTAGCCCGCCCCCCCCAAAGAAAACCCCACGTGGAGGAAGGAAGGAAGGAAGGAAGGAAGGAAGGAAGGAAGGAAAGGTGGGAGAGAAAGGCCAGGAATAAAGAGAGGGATCCCAGCCCAGAGTCTGGCTGCTGCATTGGGGACCAGTTTCCCAGTCGTCTCCAAGGGCAGCTCCCCACGGAGGCCACTGCAGCAATCCCCTCGCACCCAGAGCATGGCATCCCAGGACCACGTCCTCTCTGTCCCAAAGGGATTGTTGCTGGCAAAGCAGCCGGAAATGGGCGCTGCTATTCACTGAGCCTCCTGGGACTTTGGCATCAATGGCTGTGTGTGTGTTAAGCTATCTAGCGGAATAATAATAATAAATTACCTGCCTAAATTTCAAGGGATGTCTTTGGCCCTGCCCACTTGGCCCTCAGGGGGTTGATCAGATACATACCTGGCCCTCAGAGCAAAGAAAAAGGGACCCCACCCCAGGAGTCTGTCTGGAGAGCAGCAGAGAGTCCAAGTGCAAGAAAAAGAGACAGAAGCAGGGGAGTGGGGGTGGGGAGCAACTCCTGAGGACCCCCAGGTGAGGACCCCCACTACAACCAAGCATCCATGTTTCACAAGATACAAATGACTCCCTTGTCAGTCAGTTCTGACTTCAGGCAGCAGAAACCAGGTTGATTAATCACCCAGAAATCCCTTCAGTTGCCTCCAAATTTTGCATTGCTAGAAGCCTAGAGGCGTATTTCTTCTCCTCTTCCTCCTCTTTCTTTTCAAAAAGATAGCTCATGGTCTGGGATGCGGTGCAATCCTGTCCTGGTTCCCAGCAAGACTCATCCATGCTTGCTCAGGGAACCATTTCCCCCTCGTCCTACAAATTCTGTAACAGAACAATGTATTTGCTTCGTAGGATTTCCTAGAGCTTTTCATTACGACAGACAGAACTTGTCAAAAGACCAAAGGGTTCCTTCTGATCTCTCAGAGGCTTCCTGAGAGGACAGATGGATGAGCGAAACTCAGCTGGCCCTGGAACAGGAAGAGGCCATGGCAGCCAAACTGGGAGCAGTGGGGGATTCTGGGAAAACCCAGTGCAGAAGATCCTGGATGAGGAGGACACCCTCCGCTCAGAGGTGCAGAGAAAGCAGTTGAGGCAGTTCTGCTGCCAGGAGGCCAAAGGACCCCGAGAGGTTTGCAGCCGACTCTACCACTTTTGCCACCAGTGGCTGAATCCGGAAAGGCACACGAAAGCTGAGATGCTGGACCTGGTGATCTTGGAGCAGTTCCTGGCTGTCCTTCCCCCGGAGATGGAGAGCTGGGTGAGGGAATGCGGAGCGGAGACCAGTTCCCAGGCGGTGGCCCTGGCCGAAGGTTTTCTCCTGAGTCAGGCAGAGGAGAGAAAGCAGGTGAGAGAGACTTTCGTCTGGATACTCTCAAGGGGCTCCAAACAGGACAGAGAACATCCCATAATGGTCTGCTGATGACCCATCCTTTTTCTGGGAAAGCATCCATGGAAAGAGATCTTGCACCCTTCAAGTCTTTGTCATTCTCTTTCTAATATTTCTCACCATTCTCGGTTTTGAATCCTTGTTTTCAGGGAAAGGATCTGTTTGCAGAAATGAAGCTGGATTCCTGTGAGACAGAGAGGCCTCCGTTGGACATCAGAGAGAGGCCACCAGGTAAGGAGGAAGGTGGTTTTCTCCATTTGGTCTCATTCTGTTGGTTTTCCAACTCATCTGAGGGTTCTTTTCATCTTGTTTTGGGGGGAGACAGTTGGGAACAAGGGTCCAGAGGAGGGGAGATGTATTTTTGCACCACAAACATATGAAATGGGCACAAACGTCCAAATGCTCTCAGCAGGAAAGGCTTTCTCAAAGGCCCATCTGCAGTTAGAGATGCCCTGTTTCACCTGTGAGAGAAGCCAGCACTCCTGGCGTCCTGTTTATCTTTTTGCAGGTGACAGAAGGATGCCTGCAAGACCTCCTGATCCGTCTTTTCATGGGGACAGAAGGGAAGCAGCGGCTGTGGAACCAGATCAGGTCAGGGGAAGCTGCCTTGTGGGGACAGAGGCTGAGGGATGGAGCAATGTCATGGGCTGGTTGGGCACAGAGGAGTGGTGGGAGAATGCAGCTGGGGAACCAGGAAGGGAAGATGGCTCAGAGCCGAAGGAGTGGAGGTAGAAGAAGGATTGGCGGTCAGAGGGGGAAGAGGGATAAGCCTGGGAAGAGGAGGTGTCAGAAGCTAAAGGGGTTACAGGGCTTAGTGAGCTGGAAGACTCTGTGGCAGAATGCAGTGCAGAATCAGAGGCAGAAGAGGAAGGAGGCGAGTGGGAGAGGAAGGTCGAGAGGCAGAGGTGAGTCAGGATAAGGAAGATTGTCTCCCTCTCCTTTTGCCAGAAGCCACCCTCCCTGCTTGTCTCTCAGAGCCAGGAGACCTGTGCATTGCAGAAATCTCTGCTAGATAATCCAAGACAGATGGCCATTCAAAATAGGCTTATTTTATTTCTAGATTGATCACTGAATGCTAAAATTGGTTTCTAAGGGGTGGACAAATGAGAACAAATAGTGGCCTGGATTCACCTAACGAGCCCCATCTACTGCAAAATGGGGCTTGCCCCCCATTCCTCTCCCCTCCATGCCCCCATGACCCCCTTGGATTTGACTGTAGGGCATTGGGAGGGAACTCCCCAGAACAGCTCACGAGGAGAGGAGAATGTGGATCCTTCCATTGGGGAAACTGGAATGCTTGCGTAGGCAGAATGACCTGGAAAACACAAGGTGGAGTACCACCTATTTGCACAAAGTTGAACACCCATAATTAAAACGCAGAATAAAATCAGCATCCATATTTATAATGTGCAGCAAAGCAATCCTATTGAAACAACACCACAATTAACAGTAAGAACACAACAGAGCATTGTGTAGCAGATCATATTTCTGTCTCAGAGGAGAACATTTCCTGTTTCTTTTAGGGTCCAGTGTGCTTTGAAGATGTTGCTGTTCGTTTCACGGACGAGGAGTGGGCATTGCTGGATCCTGACCAGAGAGCTCTGCATAAGGACATCATGGAGGAGAATCGTGGGATCGTGGCCTCTCTTGGTAAGGCTCCCTGTGGGATCGTCATATCTGCCTGGAAATTGAAAAAATACCTCAATGTGACCAACCTCATATATTTTCACAGAGCTCAACAGCACCCCCTGTAACACCTGGGAACTTAACACCCCCACAATAAAGAGTAAATTACAGTTTTTTCTTTGAACAATCTTCCTCAAATTATTCCTTTTTCTACCATGATTGTGTTAGGATATTGATGTTCCTTTCCACCTAAACTGATGTGTGGAGCTATCGTCTGTCACATTTCTGTTTACATTCCAGCACAGCTTGCCGGGAACTTGCGTTTGTGTATAGCTTTTGCCTCATGCTTCCTGCTCTTAGACATGAAGGAGAGCAGACATGTTTTTCTTTGTCTTGATCTATGCTGAATATACTGCTTGTAAATATTCTTTACATATGCCTCTGTCCACCCCTTTTTTTAAAAAATAAACATTTTATTAGTTTTTACAATATCAACGACAAACAAAAATATAAAACAAACAAAACATAACAAACATAAATCATAACCTTATTGAAAATAACAGTTATTTACTTTGTAAAACGACTTCCTCGTTTCCCCTTAGTTGAATTTCATTGCATATCCTTATAACGGTTTTCCAAATCCCAATTTTAATACCCTTTAAATTAAACATTAACATATTTAAATCTTCTCCTTCTTGTATTAAACATATTATTTTATCAGTTAACATAAATACAATCCTAAACCCATTAAGTATCTGGACGCTATTTCCAGTTATTTTAGCTTAACAAATTTAGCTAAATAATCATTAAATTTCTTCCATTCTTCGTGGTGTTCCTCCTCCTTCTGGTCACGGACTCTTCCGGTTAGATCGGCTAGCTCCATAAAATCCATCATCTTCATCTGCCATTCTTCTACTGTTGGTAATTCTTGAGTTTTCCACTTTTTAGCTAACAAAATACGAGCCGCAGTTGTTGCATACAAAAACAGATTAACATCTTTCTTGGGCAATTCCGAACCTGTTATTCCAAGCAGAAAGGCCTCTGGTTTCTTTATAAATGTATATTTCAACATTTTTTTCAATTCATTATAAATCTTTTCCCAGAAGTCTTTCACCTTGGAGCAGGTCCACCACATATGAAAGAATGTTCCTTCCTTTTCTTTACATTTCCAACATGTATTATCACAATTATGATACATCTTTGCTAATTTTACAGGAGTCAAATACCATCTATACATCATTTTCATAATATTTTCCTTTAACAGAGTACATGCGGTGAACTTAACCCCTTTCTTCCACAATCTTTCCCAGTCCTCAAACATTATGTTATGTCCTAAATCTCTTGCCCAATCTACCGTATTTTTCGCCCTATAGGACGCACCTAGTTTTCTTTTTTTTTATTAAGATATTTATTAGAATTTTCAAAATATTACAGAATGAAAAAACAAACCAATAAAGAAGATAAAAAGAAAAGAACAAACCCCTTCCCACTGTGTAAGGAAGAGGAAAAAAGAAAAATTCAAAATAAAAGACACAAAAATGACAATAATACAGCAATCCTAAACCCTTTAAAAAAAAGAAAAAGAAAAAAAAGAAAACATATAAAACAAATTCATTATTTTCAGATCCTTAACTGTCATTACCTTTTCTCTTAGACCTCCTCCTCCTCCCTTCCTTTGTATCCTTGTTATTAATTATCCCAGCAAATCCTTTCCTTTCGATGTTTCATAAAATTCTATCATTACACTACCCTAGGTTGTTTTAATCTTACTATAATAGAATCAACCTTAAAATTTGAAAAGCTTAAATCTAGACCTTACGCTTCTTATAATCGTAATATTCTTTCATAATTCTTTAAGCATCTTTACTAAAGCCAGGTGATTTCTTCCAACATTTTTCTATCATTCATCAACTTTATAAAACAATCTAATAATGAAAAAAGAAAGAAAGATATAAACAAATCCAATCTTTATCCAACGTCCCTTCCTCCTGGTTCCGGGATTTGTCAGTCCTTGTTCCCATCAGCCTAGCCCATTAACCTGGTAACCTTATGTCCAAGGCCCTCAAGTCACTTCCCTGACCCTTCAGCGGCTCTTCTTCATATTTGTAACTGTAATTTCCCTTATCTCCTGCTCGTGGTAACTCCAGCCTAGCAATGTCTCTTACTCGTGGTAGCTCCACCTTGACAATGTTTTTAACCCTTCTCGACAGATCAGACCCTTTTCCGAATTCATCGCTGCATTCCATGTAGTATTTCAAAGCATGTTTGAAGGCCTTCCAAATTTAAGAGCCCCCACAGTCCCAAACATTTCGCCGCCCATTACCATATTTGAAAAGTCCAGACATCCCAACATAGGGGGGTCAAACCAGCCCCCCATTTCCAAACCACACCAAACTTTCCCTTTCCAGCTCTGGCTTTTTCCAAGTTCATTAGTCCAGTCCGAAAGATCATACTCCTGTTGAGTCTGTTCTGTCAAAACACACTCCTGATTTAGTGCCACAAACTCCTGTTCTGTCAAGATGCACTCCTGGTTTGAATCCTGGGTAGGCTCCACATATTTTTGCACTGTCTGGTCCAAATATCCCACTGCCTGTTCAAGATTTCTAGTCGAGGTCACCATCCAGTTCACCTTTTCATGTAATTCTTCCAGTAGAGCATTTGTTTTGTGAAAAGCAGACAACAAGGCTTCTGAGTACATTGTCCTGCAAGGTCAGATACTTGTTCCCACGGTTAATCTGTAGCAGCTGTCGGTTCCCTAGAGTTGGTTACAATTTCACAAACTCCCCCTAGGGGGAAGACTTGTTTTTATTCTTGCTACAGAATTTCCTTTTTGGAGATACTTTGTCCATATATATTCCTTTAAAATGCGAAAGGGAACAATGGAATCGCAAAGTTTCTCTTCTTTTAGCTATCTGTCGAAAAGCAATTGTCTTTGGTCAATGAGCTTCCCACGTCAGTCCTGACATCCCTCTCCAGGATCCGGACGGAGGAAAATTACTTCCCTTTAAAGTCACTTCAAACAGTCCAAAAAGGAAAAATTCACAATTTAAAATGTTGAAATCCAATCTTTTAAAAACGATTTTCTGAGCTCTAGTTTAATTTGCCTTTACTTTATTCTGTTTACAAAAGAACGGAAGAGTGACTTCCTGTTTAGCTCTTCCCGTTCCGTACCAAATTCAAATAAATTTTTATTTTTAAAGTCCGATTCTGTCCTGCTCTCAAATCTTTGTTTAATATCCAATTGTTCAAGTTCTTAGTACTCACGGGTGCTTATTTTAAAGTCCAAATTGTCCCAGGATAAAGGCAGCACTCTCCGGCAACAGCTAAGCGGCTTCGCTCCTCGGAAATAGCGATTGACTCACAGCACCGCGCCACTTCCCCCTCCTCACTTCGGAGCCCGTTGATGGGTTCCTTAGTGGATTGGGGGGGTGCTAAAGGTGCCCGCCGAGTCCCACGGTCACAGGCTTCATCCGCCTGTGATTTTAAAAGGGTCCCCGCTTCGCCGTAGCGGAGAAGACCCGTTTTCTGCTGAGCCAGTTCCCCCAGTTCAGAGGGAGTCCGCCATTGCTGGTGGCGCCACCCCGGAAGTCAGGACGCACCTAGTTTTCGGGGGGGGGATCAAGGAAAAAATATGATCCCCCCCCCTCGCAGCTCTGGGAGCAGTGGACAGGCTGCACGCAGCCTGTGCACTACTCCAAGACCTTCTCCCTGCTTTTGCGGTAGGTGGCGGAATTCCCCCACCTCCCACAAAAGCCCACAGGAGCCCCGCGTGACTCCTGCGGGCTTTTCGACCAGGAGGGAGAAGGGACTGAAACGGCCAGTCAGTCCCTTCTCCCTCCTCGGGGAAAAGCCCCCAAGAGCGGCACGCTCTTTAAAGGGTGCGCGGCTCCTGCGGGCTTTTCTAGGAGGTGGGGGAATTCCCCCCCCTCGTAGAAAAGCCAGCAGAGGCCGCGGAGCCCCTTTAAAGAGCGCACGGCTTTTGCGGGAGGTGGGGGAATTCCCCCATCTCCCGCAAAAGCCCGCAGGAGGGAGAAGGGACTGACTCGGCCAGTCAGTCCCTTCTCCCTCCTTGGGGAAAAGCCCCCAAGAGCCGCTCGCTCTTTAAAGGGTGTGCGGCTCCTGCGGGCTTTTCTAGGAGGTGGGGGAATTCCCCCACCTCCTAGAAGAGCCAGCAGAAGCCGCGGAGCCCCTTTAAAGAGCGTGCGGCTTTTGCCTGCTTTTGCGGGAGGTGGGGGAATTCCCCCATCTCCCGCAAAAGCCCACAGGAGGGTTGTAGAGTAGCGGGAAGGCGTCGTGCGCCTCCCCGCTGCCCCCCATCCTCTGGGGCTGGCGATGGGGGAAGCGCTGCTTTCCCCACCGCCAGCCTCAAAGCCGGGTTGGAGAGTAGCGGGAAGGCATCGCGCACCTTCCCGCTGCCCCCCATCCTCTGGGGCTGGCGATGGGGGAAGCACTGCTTTCCCCCACCGCCAGCCTCAAAGAGCAGACTCTCCTGGCTTCAGCGGAAGCAACTCGAAGCCTCCGGAGCGCAGGCTTCGGAGGCTTCGCGTTGCTATCGCTGAAGCCAAGGAGCCTGCATTCGCCCCATAGGACACACACACATTTCCCCTTCATTTTTGGAGGGGGAAAAGTGTGTCTTATAGGGCGAAAAATACGGTATCATCACCGATTTAACTTGTTCATCTTTCGTATGCCACTCCAGAAAATCTTGTACATTTTAGATAAGTTTTTACCTTCAGTATCTTAACAACTCCATCTCCAACTTAGATTTTTCCAAGGCAAAACCATTTTTCTTTTCCAGTTTATACAATTCGTTAATCTGGTGGTAATGTAGCCAATTTTGCTTATCTTTAATTTGCTCAAATGGTCCTAATTTATAACCTTCCTTTTCCTCTATTAATAAGTCATAATATCTCAACCATTTGGTATCCATATTTAATTTTTTCTGGGCCGTTGCCTCCACTGGTGAAAGCCATCTGGGCGTCTTTCTTTCTAAAAGGTCTTTGTATTTTATCCAAACATTATACAACGATTTCCGAATTATATGATTTTTAAATGCTTTATGGGCTTTTACTTTATCATACCACAAATATGCATGCCAACCAAACACATTATCAAATCCCTCCAAATCTAGTAAATCTGTATCTTCTAATTTCATCCATTCTTTAATCCAACAAAGTGCGGCAGCTTCAAAATAGATTTTTAAGTCTGACAGAGAGAATCCCCCTCTTTCTTTGGAATCCGTAAGTAATTTATATTTAATTCTGGGTTTCCTCCCCTGCCACCCTTCTGTCGCAGAGTTAATTACTCTGCTGATTAGAGGGTGCTCCAGCTTCTGAAGAGTTCTGAAGCTGCGGTTCGCTGTTTGATGCTGTTCCGCGGACTGGAGTTTGCCCAGTTACCGGCCGGTGGGCTGGAGCCAGCTGGGAGCCTGCCAAATGCCCCCGCTTCCCTTGGACGCATCCCAAGAGATTGGGCTGGTCTGAACTTCCCAGGCCACCTTCACTGTCAGCTTCAGAATTGTTAGGAAAGCTAAGCAGCTTCAGGTTTTTGTTTTTGCTCCTGTCAGTCTTGGGTTGACCAAAGAGACGACTGGCAGCGAAGCTCAGGTGCTGCCAGCCAGAGAAGAAGCAGGCCTAGGGAGAGGAGAGTTAGCAGCGGAAGGCAGAGAGGAGGGGGAGAGGAACTGTCATCTGAGCTCTGAACAAAGGGGAGAAGAAAAAGAGAGACAGAGAGGCAGACAGCTGTGTGAGAGCTACAGGAGTGAGTCAGACGCTGGAATGCAGGAAGCATTCTCTGCCAAATTAAAAGATACTGGAAGAGAAGGTGGGGGCTTCCGTTCTGGGGAAGGGGGAGGAGCTCAGTCTGGGCAACTCCATCTTGTGGGGAGGACGAAGAGTAGAGGAGCTCCGTCCAAGTTTGTTGTTTTAGCAATAAATCTGAAATCATAGAATCATAGAGTTGGAAGAGACCACAAGGGCCATCGAGTCCAACCCCCTGCCAAGCAGGAAACACCATCAGAGCACTCCTGACATATGGTTGTCAAGCCTCTGCTTAAAGACCTCCAAAGAAGGAGACTCCACCACACTCCTTGGCAGCAAATTCCACTGTCAAACAGCTCTTACTGTCAGGAAGTTCTTCCTAATGTTTAGGTGGAATCTTCTTTCTTGTAGTTTGGATCCATTGCTCCGTGTCCGCTTCTCTGGAGCAGCAGAAAACAACCCTTCTCCCTCCTCTATGTGACATCCTTTTATATATTTGAACATGGCTATCATATCACCCCTTAACCTCATCTTCTCCAGGCTAAACATGCCCAGCTCCCTTAGCCGTTCCTCATAAGGCATCGTTTCCAGGCCTTTGACCATTTTGGTTGCCCTCCTCTGGACACGTTCCAGTTTGTCAGTGTCCTTCCTGAACTGTGGTGCCCAGAACTGGACACAGTACTCCAGGTGAGGTCTGACCAGAGCAGAATACAGTGGCACTATTACTTCCCTTGATCTAGATGCTATACTCCTATTGATGCAGCCCAGAATTGTAATTATTAACAGCCAGAGTCGTCTCACGACCAAGCCATAACAAGGACTGACATTGGAGATGGAGGGGATGCCATGACTGGGCCAAACAAAATCCACCCCAGAGAAGAGCTAGGCTTATGGAATCTCAGGTAGCAGTAGCAGTGATGAGGATGAGGATGATACAGTGATACCTCGGTTTACAAACTTAATCTTTTCTGGAACAGAACTGTTCTTAAATCGAGGTACCACTGTAGTAATAATAATAATAATTTTTATTTCTACTCTGCCCATCTGGTTGGGTTGCCCCAGCCACTCTGGGCGGCTTCCAACACATATATAATCATGAAACATAAATAATAATAATATGAATCCATATAAAAAGAACATTAACTTTAAAATGAACAACTTATACTAGTGGCCAAAATTGTGGAAACCTTTTGTGAAAAGTGTATTTCTGAGGTTTGATGGCTCCTAACACCACTTTTGTGTGGAGTAATACCATAAAATTATAGAGCAATGGAAAGATAATTTAATGAAGAATGTAATGCAATGACTTTTATGAAGGAGTATTTATTAGAACAGCATTCATAAAGCAAAAACATGAAACCTTTGGTAACCATTGGTAACCTTTAGCTTTCATTATGGCCTTACAATGCCTTCCCATGAAGTGAACCAAGTTTTTTGTTCTGCAGCTCTAATAATGTGAAATCAAGACTGAATTTTTGCCTCTGTTAATTGGGCTTTATTGCTGGGTTGCCTTTGATTAACAAGTTTCTTTTGTCGGCTCCATAGATTTCCGATTGGATTAAAGTTTTGGCTATTCCCAGGCCATTCCGGCAGTGGAATAGGATTATCTTGAAAGCACCGTTTGCACACAGCAGCAACATGACATGAAGCTGAATCTTGTTGAAATAGAAAAATAAATAAATAAATAAATAAATAAATATAAATGCTTCAGTATCTGGGAAAAGATCACCTGCGGAATGCTTCAGTTGGGGCTAAAGTATTTCATTTATGTATTTTGCGGCATTTACATTCCCATTAATGACGCAAATTCTGCCCACACCTTTTTCTGCCATCCAACCCCAGATCATCACACTATCTGGGTGTTTCATGGTCAGTGTAATGCAAGTCAGATGTAAATCTTCTCTGATTCTTCTTGTGTATTTCATGCCGTCACTACTAAGCAAGGACATTTGGGTCTCATCCCTCCAAATAACACTGTCCCATTGTTCCACTGTCCACTTAACAAGGGTTTAGTCATGTTGTTAATCTTTTCAAGCTTTGCTTGAGAGATAACAATGGCTTTTTCCTTAGAACTCTAACATTTAGACCAGTCCTTGCACTCAACTTCACATTACATGGCTTCATGTCATCTTGTATACACCCAGATGATATTCTTCTGTCGTGTAGGGACAGACTCTCCATTCTTCGATCGTCACTTGTCTTTGTGCACCTTTTCCTGCCTTTACCACTCTGATTTTGTAGTGACTGAGTCTCCTTATACGTCTTCAAAAATATAGAAAGGCCAGCTTTGGTTATGTTTCACCCAATCTCACTTCTATTTTCTTCAATAGATTTTATTGCATTAGCCGTGTGGCCATAGCATGATATACATAGAAATAACAACATAAAATGGGGGTGGGGAGGTAAAGGTAGATATCGTCCTGGGCAAATACTATTTTCTTCATAGCTGTAGCCTGGTTCACTTAATAGTACTATTTTACATCGCTTTCTGGGTGACCAGTAAACTCTTTGTGCCTTTTCTATAATTTTATTATGTTTTACAACCTCACTAAATGAAAGAACACAAAAAAAACTAACCAACTTTTTAGCAATCACGTAACACACTGACAAAAGTCAACCTAAGCAAGTTGTGCTTCCTTTTTCTGGTTATTTGGCTACAATGTTTGATAGAATACTTTGTTGAATTGCATTCTTGATTAAATTATCTTTCCGTTGATATATAATTTTATATATTACTCCAAAAGAAGTGGTGTTATGAGCCATCAAACCTCTGAAATACACTTTTTTCCAAAACTCTTCCACAATTTTGACCACTACTATATATGAAACAAAGCAACATTCAACAACACATCAGAATCTCATAATAAATATGTTGGTTAATGACAAACAACAGGTAATGAACAGTTCTTCTCCATTTGTTCCTGAGGCTCTAACCCCTTTTTGTCTCCATTGCAGATTGTGATGAATCGGAAATCGAGAACAAAGGTGACCACGATAAAATCCCCAGAGAGGAGAAGCCACGTAAAAATTTAGAATGTGGAGAAAGCTGCAGTCAGAGCTCCCATTCCACATCCCATCAACAAAATCTCATTGGAAATAAACTCTATCCGTGCACGGAATGTGGAAAAAGCTTCAGTCAGAGCTCCTCTCTCACTTCCCATCAAAGAATTCATACAGGGGAGAAACTCTATCAGTGTGTGGAATGTGGAAAGAGCTTCAGGAAGATCTCCAATCTCACTTCCCATCAAAGTATTCATACAGGGGAGAAACCCTATCAGTGTGTGGAATGTGGAAAGAGCTTCAGGAAGAAGGACACTCTCACATTTCATCAAAGAATTCATACAGGGGAGAAACCCTATCAGTGCATGGAATGTGGAAAGAGCTTCAGGCATAGCTCCTCTCTCACTTGCCATCAAAGAATTCATACAGGAGAGAAACCCTATCAGTGTGTAGAATGTGGAAAGAGCTTCAGTCACAGCTCCGGTCTCACTTCCCATAAGCGAATTCATACACGGGAGAAACCCTTTCAGTGTGTAGAATGTGGAAAGAGCTTCAGTGACAGCCACAGTCTCACCTCCCATCAGAGAATTCATACAGGGGAGAAACCCTATCAGTGTGTGGAATGTGGAAAATGGTTCAGTCAGAGCTCCCATCTCACTGCCCATCAAAGAATTCATACAGGGGAGAAACCCTATCAGTGTGTGGAATGTGGAAAGAGCTTCAGGAAGAGCTGCGATCTCACTTGCCATCAAAGAATTCATACAGGGGAGAAACCCTATCAGTGTGTGGAATGTGGAAAGAGCTTCACCAATAGCTCCCATCTCACTTGCCATCAAAAAATTCATACAGGTGAGAAACCTTATCAGTGTGTAGAATGTGGAAAGAGCTTCAGTCACAGCTCCGGTCTCACTTCCCATAAGCGAATTCATACACGGGAGAAACCCTTTCAGTGTGTAGAATGTGGAAAGAGCTTCAGTCACAGCTTCAGTCTCACTTCCCATCAAAGAATTCATACAGGGGAGAAACCCTATCAGTGTGTGGAATGTGGAAAGAGCTTCAGGAAGAAGTACATTCTCACTTCCCATCAAAGAATTCATACAGGGGAGAAGCCCTATCAGTGCATGGAATGTGGAAAGAGCTTTGGTCACAGCAATAGTCTCACTTCTCATCAAAGAATTCATACAGGGGAGAAACCCTATCAGTGCATGGAATGTGGAAAGAGCTTTAGTCAGAGCTCCTCTCTCACTTCTCATCACATAATTCATACAGGGGAGAAACCCTATCAGTGTGTGGAATGTGGAAAGAGCTTCAGTCAAAGCTCCAAACTCACTTCCCATACAAGAATCCATTCAAAGGTCGGAAAAACCATTTTACAGCTTTAGGAGCTAAGAAATCCGCACCTTTATTACCTTGCGTTTGGCTGATTGACATCTAATGCCTTTTGAACATGTGGTGTTTTGTGTTTTTATGTTGTAACCATCCTGAGACCTGTGGGTGTAGGAATATGTGCCAATATTTAAATACCTAGGCGTCTCCCCCCCCATGAAATATTTAATTTGGCCTGTGGCGTTTGCCCTCCTAGGTGTATGGCATCATACTAGGTCATAAGGAAAGGGTTAGCTAAGTGTAAAATGATTAACCAATAGGAACCCAAGGGGAGGAGTTAGAGTTGTTAAGAAGTGAGTCTGGAGTTAGAGAAGGGAGAGGGAGGATAAGTCTGTGGGTTGGGCTAGTTTGATGCGAGAGAGTGAGAGAATCTGTTAAGAGGAGTCAGTTAAACAGCTGGGATAATCAGTTAGAAGGTATTAGGAAGGTATAGGCCGGTAATGAAACTAAGGTTAAGAAACTGACAAGAAAAATTACCTCAAACCATAAACTTGTTAATGCTTATAAAATAAACTTGTTTATTTGGTTTAATGTTAACAACTGTCTAGATGTAGTGTGTACCTGAGAGAAACGGGTTGGTGGCAGCGGGGAAGCTATCCAGTGGTGGCACAGGGATCAATAGACCGTCAAACGTCTGGGGACCCTGTGTGAACGCCACAAAAGTGTCGGCAGCGGTGGGATAACATCAATACGCCTGTGAGATCCATTCAATACCCTGTGGTGGGATATTTAGATTGCTGCGCCTAGTCACCAAAAAAGCGACGGCAGCAGTGGGATCCAAATCAATATGTTTGAGGCAGGATCAGATAGATACGCCTGTGTTGGGGAAAACAATACTCCTGGAGGGGGAAGGGTAAATCTGTGAAGTGATTACCTAGCCTGAGTGTGTAGTTGTAAAATACCCAAGGTAAGCCACAAAGCCAAAATAACAAGGAAAAAGAGAGCTCAAAATCTGTTCTGGCAGAGGGTTTAGGCTTGTGGTCAGAGGAAGTAAGCTTGAAGGGTTAGAGAGAAAACCCATAGCAGAACTTTGGGACCAGAGTCTTGAGAGAAGCGTAGCTAGAGGGAACGGTACTGAGAGGAAATTTCTCTTATTTTGTTAATTTACTGACAATTCTCACTCACACATTATGCCGCCCAAAAAGATAAGAAACCCTGTGAGGGAAACAACTTATGAAAGTTCTGAAGGAGAGGAGAATGGAAATCCTCAGAGGGGAGAGCAGTGTTTAGAAAATGTAACGTAACATTCAACCTGAGGCAGGAGGTGCAAAATTCTCTGAAGACTTTGTAAAGTGGAAGTTAGAACAAGAATATAAATTGGAATTAGAAAAGATTAGATCTGTACTAGAAATAGAAAGAATTAAAGCTGAAAGTGAGAGCAAAAGAATTAGGGCTGAGCAGGAGAGCGAAAGAATGAGAGCTGAGCAGGAGAGGGAAAGTGAGAGTGAAAGAATGCAATTTCAGCTGGAGATGAGGAAACTGGAATTAGCAGCCATGGAAAATCAAAATAATAGTAATAACACCATTAGTCAAACTCAAGTGAAAGTAGATTTAAAGCGTTTTCCTGTATTTAAGGGAAAAGATAGCCCTGAAGCTTTTATTATATCATTTGAAAGAGCTTGTCAAGATTTTCAAGTGAAAGATGAAGATAAGATGAAGATACTTAGAGCCAAAATAAGTGGTGCATTAGCTGAAATCTATGCCCAAATGACTGAGGACCAATCCAAAAATGTTGATATGTTTAAGCAACTAATATACACCAGGTTTGGGATTACCCCAGAACAACTGAGAAAGAAATTTAAAAGTGTGACTAAAGTGAGGGAGGAGACATACGCTCAGTTTGGGGCTAAAATCTCAAAGTACCTCACAAAATGGTTAGAACAGGAGAGGGCAGACTCCGTTCCAAAAATCAGAGAAGTGTTTGCTCTGGAACAATTTAATGAAATGATAAACGGCCAATTAAAATATCTTATAAAGGAAAGATACCCTCGATCGCTTCAAGAAGCCGCTAACTTAGCTGACCAAATAAATGAAATAAGGGACCATAGGTTTGATAAACCAAGTTTTGGCGGGAAAGAAGAAGAAGAAGAAGAAGAGTTTGGATTTGATATCCCGCCTTTCACTCCCTTTAAGGAGTCTCAAAGCGGCTCACATTCTCCTTTCCCTTCCTCCCCCACAACAAACACTCTGTGAGGTGAGTGGGGCTGAGAGACTTCAAAGAAGTGTGACTGGCCCAAGGTCCCCCAGCAGCTGCATGTGGAGGAGCAGAGACGCGAACCCGGTTCCCCAGATTACGAGTCCACTGCTCTTAACCACTACTCCACACTGGTGTGGGGGACTACCAGAAATAGATTCCAACAGGCAAAGGGAAACCCATCTTCAGAGACAGACAAGGGAAATAGGCCATTGTCAAAAGGGCAAAATGACAAGGCCCAAGCAAAGACCAGTCTCACTGAGGAGAAAGGGTGGAAAACAAATTATACAAATCCCAAAGAACCGAAATGCTGGGGATGTGGAAAACTTGGCCACAAAAAGTTTAATTGTAGAGCTGGAGGGGGAAAGTCTGTCAATATTAGCCCTCCAAAAAAGACATATTGTATCAAAGCAGCTGAGGAGAGCCAAGCTAGTCAGGATAGGCCGAAGCCTGCTGAAGTGGTGGAGGCTAAAGTGGCACATTGCTATGCCATTAAACAAGACAATCTTGAAAAATGCTGGGGAAATTATTTGGATTGAAGGGAGGAGATTTCTAGGGTTAAAAGATACAGGCTCGCAAGTCACTATTGTCCACTCAGAGATAATCTGTCCCACCAAAATAATTCCAGGGAAAGTTATGCAATTAAAAGGAATTTCAAAGCAGCCTGAGGTATTACTTGTTGCAGAGATCCATGTTAAGTTCCAAGATTGGTCAGGACAGTGGCAGGTTGCCATTTCTGAGGAGATTCCCACTGCTGTGCTGATCGGATGGGATCTCTTAGAGCATGAACAGAGTTCTTTTGTAGTTACTCACTCCAAGGGGGGTCAACAGTCACCCAATGCTGAGGGGAATGCTACTGTTGCCAAAGGAGACCTGAGCTGAGGAACAGATCTCTGAGGGGAGAAATGAAGCCCTGCTGGTTCCTTTTACAAAAAACCAAAAACCTAGTTTGGCCCAAGAACAGAAAGAGGATGCTGATTTAATTAATTGTTTTGAGGCAGCCCAAACAAAGCAGAAAACCTGGTATGATAAGGAAATTTTCAGTAATACTCCAGGTAGAGCTAAGGGAGTTAGTTGTACATCATATCGACACCGGGGATGCTGAGCCCATTGCTGTAACCCCCTATAGGATAACAGGAGAATATGTGGGGAAAGTTAGCAATGAGGTAAGGGAGATCTTGAAGGCAGGGATCATAACCCCTTTGGAAAGCCCCTGGGTAGCATCCAAAGTGTTGTTAGACAAACCTGAGGGATCTATCCGATTTTGCCTGGATTATAGGAAGCTGAACCATGTCACTAAAGCAGATGCATATCCAATGCCACATTTAGATAACCTGATCGAAGCTATAGGCCAGTGTCATTACATCACCTGCTTAGACTTAACAAAGGGATACTATCAAGTAAAAATGGACCCTAGGAACCAGGAGAAAACTGTGTTTAGAAGTCGCTTAGGGCTGTTTGAGTTTAAAGAATGCGCCAGCCACTTTTCAGCGACTGGTGGACAAAATCCTGAACGGATTACGAGGGTTCACAGTTGCTTATTTAGACGATATTGCTGTGTACAGTCCAACTTGGGATAAACACAAAGAGCACTTAGGGATAGTGCTACAGCGAATTAAAGAGGCGTGCTTAACCATCAAAGCTAGCAAATGCCAGATAGGGGGCTCGATTATTCAATATCTGGGACACATTTTGGGAGGAGGAGTGATGAAACCTTTAGAGACAAAGGTAGAAGCCATTTCAAAATGGCCTACCCCTACCTCCAAGAATAAAGAGCTTTCCTAGGACTAGCCGGTTATTATCGAAAATTTATTCCAAAATTTAGTGAGTTAGCAGCGCCTTTATCTGACCTAACTCGGAAGAAGGAGCCAGATAAGGTTAAATGGACAGCAGCGTGTCAGCAGGCCTTTGATGCCTTAAAAAGCGCCTTGACGTCAGGACCAGTCCTTGTTGCTCCTAATTATGATCGTGAGTTCACCGTCTTCACCGATGCCTCTAATGCCAGGATCGGGGCCATACTGTGTCAACACTTAGAGAAGGACGACCTGCGTCCGATCACCTTCATAAGCAAGAAATTACTTCCAAAGGAAAGACATTTTCGACCATCGAGAAGGAATGCCTTGCCATCGTGTGGGCATTACAGAAACTGAAGCCGTACATCTGGGGCCGAACTTTTAGCTTATGTACTGACCATTCACCCTTGCTGTGGTTGAGAACAATGAAGAACAGTAAGTTGATGAGGTGGGCCCTATCGCTGCAAGACTTTAATTTTACAATTAAAAATGTAAAAGGGTCCCTGAACACCATTGCAGATGCCTTATCAAAAAGACCTGCGGTTGAAAGTTAACCAGTGCACAGTTATAATTTTTCTGTAGTTAACTGAATACCTAAGATATATCAGGTTTTATGTATAAATGTATATTTTGCCAGAACAAAGTAATAGATGTACCAATGTTATGTGGGATGTGAAGGGTGTAATAACAGATTAGTAAATGTTTATTTGCATTAGATATGTAATGCTGATTGATCAGGAGAATAACTACTGTAATTTTCGCTCCATAACACGCACTTTTTTGCTCCTAGAAAGTAAGGGAAAATGCCTGTACGTGTTACAGAGCGAATGCACTGGACTGGAGCCCTGGCTGCCGTCAGTCAAGCAAAGCGTCTGTCCTCACTTTGCTTGCTTTAAAGCAACCTACGGAGGAGCTGGGGAGGAGGGAGGGAAGGAGAGCCATGGCAGCAAAGCGGGCAGCAGCCGCTTACACAGGAGGAGGGACAGACGGGAGCCATATCGAGCCGGAAGGAGTCAGGTGGTTAAACGCCAGCAGGCGCTTTTAAAAGCGTTGCGTAGCCAGCAACAGCTGCTGCAGCCTCAGCTAGCAAAGGTCCACGCGCTCTCTAAACGGAGCAATGAGGCTGGAGAGGGACGGCAAGGCACAGGAGGGGTTGGATCGGGAAGGGAAAAAATTAAGCAACCAGCAGCGAAAAAAACCCCAACCTCGAGCTCTGAGCCATGAGCGCAGTGAAAACCAGGAAGTAAAAAAAAAAAAAAAGGCTGGGGAAGGCATGGGATGAGGGAGAGGGGAAAACTATGCAAATCCCCCGCTGTCTCAGCTGATCCGCTGGGGATGGGAGCTGGAGGTGCTTTTTTACTTCTGCAGCTTGTTTTCAGGCAGGATAGATTTGAGCATTGTCTGGGTCCTAGTGCCCCTACCGCTTTTTTGTGCTCCATTCTATTGCTGCTGGTGGCTGCTTATCACTCAAACTGAACCTGATACTAGTAGCCACGTGTACAAACAAAGTAGAAGGCTGCAAGGAGGAGCACTTTTACACAGCTAATGGCGAATCCCCTGCAATCCAAGTCCTCCTCACTTGCTCAAATCTATTCTGCCTCAAAACAAGGAGCGGAAGGAAAAGGCGGCAAACTGTTAAATGGAAAAAACCCCAGGCACAGGGCAAATACCTTAAGTATACCTTTAAAGCAACAGTGCTCTTTCCCTCCCTCCTCCCCGCTCAGCTCGCCGAAAAGATCCTTCTCCACCCACCCCACGAGTGTTCCTTGTCCCTTGAGTGCTTTTCCTTCCCTCCCCACTTAAAACGTGGTCACAAAGCACGGATCCACATGGATCCTCAGGATTTTTGCACTGGGTCACCCCAAATTCACCATCAGATCACATGTCTGTGGCCACAGCATGAACCACAAAAATCATACATCCACTGTTTCGTTTAGAATATTTTCTTCTTCTTTTCCTCCTCTAAAAACTACGTGCGTCTTATGGTCAGGTGCGTGTTATAGAGCGAAAAATACGGTAGGTTAAGTTATCCCTCCTGAGTCAATCTTCTTAAGGGGGGAGGTATGTGGCGTTAGCCCTCCTAGGTGTGTGACATCATACTGGGTCATAAGGAAAGGGTTAACTAAGTGTAAAATGATTACAAGGCCACCCCCCAGGTTTGTTTGTGTTTTTCAAACGCAACCTTTTATTATTCCGCAACTTACCATACAATTTCTCTTTCAATTTGCCCTCTTAAAAAAAAAAAAAACAACGCACAAAGGAGGAAAACAAAATACAAGAAAATACAAATGTGGACAGGTCCAATCCTTACGGGCCAAACTTGGGTCTCCAGCAACTCCCGGACTACAGTTCCCATAATCCCTCCCCATTGGTCCTGCTAGTTAGGGATGATGGGAGTTGTAATCCAAAACCAGCTGGAGACCCAATTGTCTTTAAAGGGAAAGTAGGCTGGCCCTGTAACACCCTCTGATGGCCAAAAGCACTGCCCCAGAATCTGAACCACCCCCAGTACTGCTAACTGGAATTAATAGAGCGCAAAACATAAGTTTGATCTGCACTTCAACCTCTAGGGAGCTTCTAGGTGCTTTCTGCACCACCTAGAGTACCCACAGAATTGTGGCGTCTACTGGCAACACACAGACGAGAACAAATGAAAGACAAACACAATGAGCAGGCAAAAACCTGGAAAGGACCATACCAAATGGACATCTGGTGTGAAGAGGTCACTTTCCCCACTGCTGAACAATGCCACAGGTAGAGGAGATGAAATGCTAGAAGTGTCTCCGGGGCAAGGGGAGCTGCTGGGAAATTGAACTACGGGCTCAAAGTATTACTTTTTTAAAAGGCAGCTTCCTGGCAGCTCTGCATCACCTGGAGCAAGAGGTCTTGTTCTGGCTCCAGCAAACGTTAGACTGTCAGTTCTTCTCAACTTCTCAAAATTAAGGGGAAATGTGTGTACGTCCTATGGAGCGAATGCAGGCTCCCTGGCTTCAGCGATAGCAACCCGAAGCCTCTGAATCCTGCGCTCCGGAGGCTTTGCGCTGCTTTCGCTGAAGCCAGGAGAGTCTAGTCTTTGAGGCTGGCGGTGGGGGAAAGCAGCGCTTTCCCCCACCGCCAGCCCCACAGGCTTGGGGGGCAGCGGGAAGGCGTGCGACACCTTCGCGCTACTCCCCGACCTGGTTTTGAGGCTGGCGGTGGGGGAAAGCAGCACCAACACTGGTAGCGTTTACCTAATAATAATAATAATTTATTATTTGTACCCCGTCCATCTGGCTGGGTTTCCCCAGCCACTCTGGGCGGCTTCCACAGCGACCAAAAATACACTAAAATGTCACACATTAAAAACTTCCCTGAACAGGGCTGCCTTAAGATGTCTTCTGAATCTCAGGTAGTTGTTTATCACTTTGACATCTGATAGGAGGGCGTTCCACAGGGTGGGCGCCATTACCGAGAAGGCCCTCTGCCTGGTTCCCTGTAGCTTTGCTTCTCGCAATGAGGGAACCGCCAGAAGGCCCTCAGCACTGGGCCTCCATGTCCAGGCAGAACGATGGGGGTGGAGACGTTCCTTCAGGTATACAGGACCGAGGCCATTTAGTGCTTTCAAGGTCAGCACCAACACTTTGAATTGTGCTCGGAAACATACTGGGAGCCAATGTAGGTCTTTCAAGACCGGTGCTATACCTCAGCGCAGCATGGGGACTGACTGAGCGGGTGGCGAGATGCTTTCAGCCTCAGACACTTGGCGGGTTCTGAAATGGCCGTGCAGGCCAGATTCACAACCCTGGAGGGCTGGATTCGGCCCACGGGACATAGTTGGAGGACCCCTGGCCTACACTGACTGGCAGCAGCTCCCCAGAGTTTCAGGCAGGGATTTCGTCCAGCCCTTGTAGGAGATGTCAGGGGTTGACCCTGGGACATTCTGCATGCCAAGCAGATGCTCTAGGGCTCCCCATATTTCCCTAGCCTTTCAATGTTATGCTATTAGCAACAGTGGAGATTCCACCTGCCTCTTTCGAAAGGAGAACACTCTCCTAATCATATAATAATAATAATAATAATAATAATAATAATAATAATAATAATATATTTATACCCCGCCAACCTGGCTGGGTTCCCCAGCCACTCTGGGCGACTTTCAACAAAATTTTAAAATACAATAGTCCATCAAATATTAAAAGCTTCCCTAAACATAAAAATAACAACAATCCATTTTCAGTCCATTGAATTAGCAATTAAGCATTTTATTAGCATAAAAAGCATGCATGAGAAAGCATTACTCATTTATGATGAGAATAGGATTTATTTTGAAATTTACTTGGTTCCTCCTTGGCAGCCAGTGCGATTGTTTCAGCAGGACTAGAACTCAGGACCCGCTGCCTTGAGGGACATCTAAGAGCAGTTGGGCAGGGGAAAGGTCTCCCTTGGGAGGTGGTGGACTCTCCTTCCTTGGAGGTATCTGAGCAAAGATCGGACGGCCATCTGCCACGGATGCTTTAGCTGAGATTCCTGCATTGCTGGGGGTTGTGAAGGGAGAAGGAGGGGTTAAACTCAATATTATCTGCACCCAAACTAACTTCTGCAGTTGTGGTAAAGCAGCTAGCAAAAACCGCAATTGCTTCAGTTCTGCAAGCCAGAAGCTGCTTCTTGTTTCATGCTTCTTGCTTCAGTAACGCAAGAGAAGAAAGGGAGGGGGGCTTAGCTATCCATATAAGGTAATAAGTTATAACCTTGCCAGCTGATTGGGGGGATTGGGAAGACGGGTGTATGCTCTCAGGTATAAGAATGCTTGTTTACGTGTATTGGGGCCGCCAGTCTTTGGAAAGTATTCCACGGGCTGCCTCTGCGCAGATCTCAACAAAACTCTTTTCTCCGAAGAAGAAGTTGCTTCCCTGGTGCTTTTGTTCTCTCCTCGGTCCTGGGGCAAGCGGGAAATGAATCCCCGGTAAACTAAGGCTTCAGTTGGACTAGATGACCCTGGGATCCCCTCCTATCTCTCCACTCCTGAATTCTAGGAGGAGCTTCCTTGCCTCCTGCAAAGCCCTTTTCCCTGCAAGCTCTTCCTCTGGTTTCTGGCCAACAGAAGGAGATGCTCAGAGTCCAGCCAAGAGCCTCCCCCCCCAAAGGATATCTGGGCATGGGCGTAGCCAGGGGGGCAGCTGCCCCCTTAATCCATAAAAAATAATAAGAATCTGAGGTTCTGCCAAGTGAGAGAGGGCTGAGCTGGAGGGACTCGGCTTGGCAAGGGTTAAAGGGAAGTGAGCTGCCTTCCTAGAGAGGACAGGAAGCAAGGGGGGGCAGGTCCTCCAGAGCCAGGGCCCCTCCCTCCCCAGTCCTTTCCTTGCTTTGGGGTCTCTCCTGCAAGGGCTGCCTCGCTGTCCCCTCCTGGGATCTGGTGAGTCTCCTCTCTCTCCCCCCAGAGGGTGCAGTGGGGAGACGGGGGGGGGGGGTCCCAGGGCTGCAGCAGGGGAGGATGCCTGGGGGGCCTGATCCGGGAGGGGCCAGGTCTGCCACGCTCTCCTTCCTGCAGATCAGAGGATCCCAAACTCATCTGGCCCTCCACCCCCCCTTTCAGAAAATATCTCCCTTCTTTAAAGAAAGGAGTCCCTGGGACTTTAACTCTGTGTGACATCGCTCAGCCTCATTGCACAACAGAGGAAACATGTGCAAATGGTTTTCCAAAGCTGGACGAGGAGGTGGACTAGCCCCCTCCCCAGGAAAGGCCAGGAATAAAGAGAGGGATCCCAGCCCAGAGTCTGGCTGCTGCATTGCGGACCAGTTTCCCAGTTGTCTCCCAGGGCAGCTCCCCACGGAGGCCACTGCAGCAATCCCCTCGCACCCAGAGCAGGGCATCCCAGGACCACGTCCTCTCTGTCCCAAAGGGATTGTTGCTGGCAAAGCAGCCGGAAATGGGCGCTGCTACTCACCGAACCTGCAGGGACTTTAGCATCAATGGCTGTGTGTGTGTTAAGCTATCTAACAGAATAATAAAAATAAAAATAAAAATAAAAATCACCCGCCTAAATTTTAAGGGAGATGTCTTTGGCTTTTCCCACTTGGCCTTTAGGGGGTTGGTCAGATACATACCTGTCCCTCAGAGCAAATAAAAAGGGACTCCACCCCAGGAGTCTGTCTGGAGAGCGGCAGAGAGTCCAAGTACAAGAAAAGGAGACAGAAGCAGGGGAGGGGGGGAGCAACTCCTGAGGACCCCCGGGTGAGGACCCCCACTAGACCCACAAATGACTCCCTTGTCAGTTGGTTCTGACTTCATGCATTGACTAGAAGGCTGCAGAAACCAGGTTGATTAATCTCCCAGAAATCCCTTCAGTTGCCTCCACATTTTGCGTGGCTAGAAGGCTAGAGACTTATTTCTTCTCCTCTTCCTCCTCTTTCCTTTCAAAAAGATAGCTCATGGTCTGGGATGCGGTGCAGTCCAGCCCTGGTTCCCAGCAAGACTCATCCATGCTTGCTCAGGGAACCATTCCCCCCCCCCCCGTCCTCCCAATTCTGTAACAGAACAATGTATTTGGTTTGTAGGATTTGCTAGGGCCTCTCATTAAGACGGACAGAACTTGTCAGAAGACCAAAGGGTTCCTTCCGATCTCTCAAAGGCTTCCTGAGAGCACAGATGGATGAGCAAGATTCAGCTGGTCCCGAAGCAGGAAGAGGCCATGGCAGCCAAACTGGGAGCAGTGGGGGGTTCTGGGAAAACCCAGTGCAGAAGATCCTGGGTGAGGAGGACACCCTCTGCTCAGAGGTGCAGAGCCAGCAGATGAGGCAGTTCTGCTGCCAGCAGGCCAAAGGACCCCGAGAGGTTTGCAGCCGACTCTACCACTTTTGCCACCAGTGGCTGAAGCCGGAAAGGCACACGAAAGCTGAGATGCTGGACCTGGTGATCTTGGAGCAGTTCCTGGCTGTCCTTCCCTCGGAGATGGAGAGCTGGGTGAGGGAATGCGGAGCAGAGACCAGTTCCCAGGCGGTGGCCCTGGCCGAAGGTTTCCTCCTGAGTCAGGCAGAGGAGAGAAAGCAGGTGAGAGAGACTTTCCTCTGGATACTCCCAAGGGGCTCCAAACAGGACAAAGAACATCCCATAATGGTCTGCTGATGGCCCATCCGTTTTCTGGGAAAGCATCTATTGAATGAGATCTCGCAGTCTTTCTCACCATTCTGTGTTTTGAATCCTTGTTTCTTTCTCACGGAAAGGATCTCTTTGCGGAAATGGACCTGGATTCCTGTGAGACAGAGAAGCCTCCGTTGGACGCCAGAGAGAGGCCACTGGGTAAGGAGGAAGGTGGTTTTTCTCTCATTCCGTTGGTTTTCCAACTCATCTGGGGGTTCTTTTCATCTTGTTTTGGAGGGAGACTGTTGGGAAGAAGGGTCCAGAGGAGGGGAGATGTATTTCTGCACAACAAACATATGAAATGGACACAAACGTCCAAATGCTCTCAGCAGGTAAGGCTTTCTCAAAGGCCCATCTGCAGTTAGAGATGCCCTGTTTCACCTGTGAGAGAAGCAGACACTCCTGGCTTCCTGTTTACCTTTTATCTTTTGCAGGTGACAGAATGATGCCGGCAAGACTTCCTGATCCGTCTTTTCATGGGGGCAGAAGGGAAGCAGTGGCTGTGGAACCAGATCAGGTCAGGGGAAGCTGCCTTGTGGCGACAGAGGCCGAGGGATGGAGCAATGTCATGGGCTGGTTGGGCACAGAGGAATGGTGGGAGGAAGCAGCTGGGGAACCAGGAAGGGAAGACGGCTCAGAGCCCAAGAAGTGGAGGTGGAGGAAGGATGAGCGGTCAGAGGGGAAGAGGGATAAGCCTGGGAAGAGGAGATGTCAGAAGCTAAAGGGGTAACAGGGCTTAGTGAGCTGGGAGACTCTGTGGCAGAATGCAGTGCAGAATCAAAGGCAGAAGAGGAAGGAGGCGAGTGGGAGAGGAAGGTCGAGAGGCAGAGGTGAGTCAGGAGAAGGAGGAGCCACAGGTGGCTCCCTCTCCTTTTGCCAGAAGCCACCCTCCCTGCTTGTCTCTCAGAGCCAGGAGACCCCCTGCAATGCAGGAATCTCTGCTAGATCATCCAAGACAGATGGCCATCCAACAGAGGCTTATTTTATTTCTAGATTGATCACTGAATGCTCAGATTGATTTCTAAGAAGTGGACAAATGAGAACAAATAGTGGCCTGGATTCACCTAACCAGCCCCATTGGCTGCAAAATGGGGCCTGCCCCCATTCCTCCCGCTCTATGCCCCTATGAACCCCTTGAATTTGGCTCTAGGGCATTGGGAGGGAACTCCCCAGAACAGCTCAGGAGGAGAGGAGAAAGTGGACCCTTCCATCAGGCAAACTGGAATTCTAGGCAGAATGACTTGGAAAACACAAAGTGGAGTACCACCTATTTGCACAAAGATGAATACCCATAATTAAAACTTAGAATAAAATAAGCATCCAGAATTAAAATGCGCAGCAAAGCAATCCTACTGAAACAACTCCCCTGTGTGAGTGCCTGAGGGCCCTGCTCCTGCCACTCATCACCTGGCCCAGGGCGGGGCCTGAAGCCTCATAAGGACGGTTGCTGCTGCTGCTCCTGCTGGCCAGGAGGCCTTGGAGCGGCACAATGCTCTTTTAAAAATGTTTTAATATGTTTTTTAAAATTTTTAAAATCTTTTTAAAAAATTTCTTCCCCCCCCTTTTGATTACTTTTTTTTGTGGGGGGTGGGATGGATGTTAAGACCAGAGCATGTCATTACAGAGGAGGCAGGTTTAGTCGTTGTTTGAGGACTATCCCTGCCTCTGGGTCTGGTACTGACTGGACGGATACTAGAATCAGCAAGGGATACCCACATGACCTGAAGGTGCTGCTGTGCAATGCCAGATCAATGATTCATAAAACCACTGCCATCCATGACTTGATCATGGATGGAGGACTTGACCTGGCATGTGTAACAGAGACTTGGTTGGATGAAGCAGATGGGCCTGTCCTTGCCGCTGCTTGCCCACCAGGTTTCTCTTACGCACAGCAACCCAGGCCTTGTGGGTGGGGAGGAGGGGTTACAGTGCCATGGTCAGATCACTTCCTGGTGCAACTGGACTTCTCCGCAACCCTTCCCCTCTGCAGGGAGGTGGGACTGATTCGGATGGTCCGCCCCCGCCACTTAATGGCTCCAAATGGTTTCCAGAGAGTGGAAGGGGATGCTTTATCCCATGTTGATGGCCTTTCAGCTGATTCCCTGGTGGCCCGCTGGAATGCGGAGTTAACCAGGGCTATTGACTGTTTGGCTCCGAAGCGCCCTCTTCGATTGCATGGAGCCTGGACAGCCCTGTGGTTTTCCACGGATCTGAGGGCAATGAAACAATCGCTGAGACGGCTAGAGAGCTGGTGGCGGATAACTCATTCTGAAGCTGACCGGACACGGGTTAGAGCTCAATGCCGAGCCTACCAAGTGGCGGTAGCAACGGCGAAGACGACTTTCTTTGCTGCCTCTATTGCATCTGCAGAAACCAGCAGCAGGAGACTTTTTCAGGTGGTTTGCAATTTAGCGGAACCACCTGCTACATCGGGGCCCAGTATGGGGCACATGATCTCCTGCAATGATTTTGCAAAGTTTTTTGCAGATAAAGTCGCTCAGATTCAGGAAGAGGTAGACTCCACCGTGGGAGCAGGGCCGGGGCAGGAGAGTGCTAGTGTCCTGTCTAGTCAAGTTGCATGGGATCAATTCCAATCTGTTACCTCCGAGGATGTGGACAGGCTGCTTGGACGAGTGAAACCAACCACCTGTCTCCTTGATCCTTGCCCATCCTGGCTTATAAAAGCTAGCCGGGAAGGGCTAGGCGATGGGCTTCGCGAGGTCGTGAATGCTTCTCTCTGTGAGGGAGCCTTCCCAGACCCGCTGAAAGAGGGGGTTATCAAACCGCTTATTAAAAAACCATCTTTAGATGCTGCCAATATGGCTAACTATCGCCCAGTCTCAAATCTTCCATGCTTGGGCAAGGTGATTCAGCGAGTGGTTTCTGAACAATCATAACATCCTTCTGGACCGTCTTGAGGGGCTGGGAGCTGGGGGCACTGTCATGTAGTGGTTCCGCTCCTTCCTCCTGGGCCGTGTTCAGAAAGTGGTGGTGGGGGATGAGTGTTCAGACCCCTGGGCTCTCACTTGTGGGGTGCCTCAGGGTTCTGTCTTCTCCCCCATGCTTTTCAACATCTACATGCAGCCGCTGGGAGAGATCATCAGGGGGTTTGGACTGGGTGTCCATCAATATGCAGATGATACCCAGCTCTACCTCTCTTTCAAATCGGAACCAGTGAAGGCATTGACGGTCCTCTGTGAGTGTCTGGAGGCAGTTGGAGGATGGATGGCGGCTAACAGATTGAGGTTGAATCCTGACAAGACAGAAGTACTGTTTTGGGGGGACAAGAGGCGGGCAGGTGTGGGGGACTCCCTGGTCCTGAATGGGGTAACTGTGCCCCTGAAGGACCAGGTGCGCAGCCTGGGAGTCATTCTGGATTCGCAGCTGTTCATGGAGGCACAGGTCAATTGTGTGTCCAGGGCAGCTGTCTACCAGCTTCACCTGGTACGCAGGCTAAGACCCTACCTGCCCGCGGACTGTCCTGTCAGAGTGGTGCATGCTCTGGTTATCTCTCGCTTGGACTACTGCAATGCGCTCTATGTGGGGCTACTTTTGAAGCTGACCCTGAAACTACAACTAATCCAAAATGCGGCAGCTAGACTGGTGACTGGGAGCGACCGTCGAGACGATATAACACCGGTCTTGAACGACCTACACTGGCTCCCAGTACGTTTCTGAGCACAATTCAAAGTGTTGGTGCTGACCTTTAAAGCCCTAAACGGCCTTGGTCCAATATACCTGAAGGAGCGTCTTCACCTCCATCGTTCTGCCCAGACACTGAGGTCCAGTGCCGAGGGCCTGCTGGCGGTTCCCTCACTGCGAGAAGTGAGGTTACAGGAAACCAGGCAGAGGGCCTTCTCGGTAGTGGCACCCAACCTGTGGAACGCCCTCCCACCAGATGTCAAAGAGAAAAATAACTACCAAACTTTTAGAAGACATCTAAAGGCAGCCCTGTTTAGGGAAGCTTTTAATGTTTAATAGATTATTGTATTCTGGTGTTTTGTTGGAAGCTGCCCAGAGTGGCTGGGGAAACCCAGCCAAATGGGCGGGGTATAAATAATTATTATTATTATTATTATTATTATTATTATTATTATTATTATTATTATTATTAACAGGAAGGATACAACAGAGCATTGTGTAGCAGATCATATTTCTGCTGTCTCAGAGGAAGACATTTCCCTTTTTCTTTTAGGGTCCATTGTGCTTTGAAGATGTTGCTGTTCGTTTCACGGACGAGGAGTGGGCGTTGCTGGAGCCTGACCAGAGAGCTCTGCATAAGGACGTCATGGAGGAGAATCGTGGGATCGTGGCCTCTCTTGGTAAGGCTCCCTGTGGGATCGTCATATCTGCCTGGAAATTCAAAAAATACCTCAATGTGACCAACCTCTTATATTTTCACAGAGCTCAACAGCGCCCCCTATAACACCTGGGGACCTAACACCCCCACAATAAAGAGTAAATTACAGTTTTTTCTTTGAACAACCTTCCTCAAATTATTCCTTTTTCTACCAGGATTGGGCTGGTCTGAACTTCCCAGGCCATCTTCAATGTCAGTTTCAGAATTGTTAGGAAAGCTAAGTAGTTTCAGGTTTTTGTTTTTGCTCCTGTCAGTCTTGGGTTGACCAAAGAGATGAATGGCAGCGAAGCCCAGGTGCTGCCAGCCAGAGAAGAAGCAGGCCTAGGGAGAGGAGAGTTAGCAGCGGAAGGCAGAGAGGAGGGGGAGAGGAACTGTCATCTGAGCTCTGAACAAAGGGGAGAAGAAAAAGGGAGACAGAGTGACAGACAGCTGTGTGAGAGCTACAGGAGTGAGTCAGACGCTGGAATGCAGGAAGCATTCTCTGCCAAATCTCGTAGGATCTGAAAAGTGGCAGAGACGCTCTAAAGATACTGGAAGAGAAGGTGGGGGCTTCCGTGCTGGGGAAGGGGGAGGAGCTCAGTCTGGGCAACTCCATCTTGTGGGGAGGACGAAGAGTAGAGGAGCTCCGTCCAAGTTTGTTGTTTTAGCAATAAATCTGAAATTATTAACAGTCTCACGTTTGTGGGAGAGACCAAGCCATAACAAGGACTGACATTGGAGATGGAGGGGATACCATGACTGGGCCAAACAAAATCCACCCCAGAGAAGAGCTAGGCTTATGGAATCTCAGGTAGTAGTAGCAGTGATGAGGATGAGGATGAGTCAGTGTTACCTTGGTTTACAAACTTAATTTTTTCCAGAACAGGTACCACTGTAGTAATAATAATAATTTTTTGTAATGGCTTGGCTCTCCCACAGAAGCGAGACACCGGCAGTAATTATCTCGGGTTTATTGCTCAAACACATAAATCACTCCGGAGCTCTTTCACTCCGTGTCTGACTTCCAAGTTTGCAGTTGCCAAGTCTAAACTCCGCCCCTTCCTCTTCTTCCAACAGGGGGAAAAACCCTTTCGCGTCTGCTCTTTCCCTTCCTCTCACTGACCTTTTCGCGCCTTCTAGTTTTTGGGCTAGCTATTCCTGGCCTCTCCCCTTCTGTTTCTGAGCTAAGATTCGTATTTTGTGGATCTTTGCTATCTGCTGCCTTCTCTTTGTTCTCTGAAGCTCTGCCACTCGGCTGCCCCTCCTCCCTCTCACATTCCAGTGTCCTTATCTCTCTTTGCCTGCTTTCATACATTCCAGCCTCTTTCAGCTCCTGAACAAAGCTGACATTTTTATTTCTACCCTGCCCATCTGACTGGGTTGCCCCAGCCACTCTGGGCGGCTTCCAACACATATATAATCATGAAACATCAATAATAATATTCTGATCCCATATTAAAAGAACATTAACTTAAAATGAGCAACTTATACTGGTGGCCAAAATTGTGGAAACCATTTGTGGAAAGTGTGTTTCTGAGGTTTGATGGCTCATAACACCACTTTTCTGTGGAGTAATGTCTGGGACGCGGGCGGCGCTGTGGGTAAAAGCCTCAGCGCCTAGGGGTTGCCGATCGAAAGGTCGGCGGTTCGAATCCCCGCAGCGCGGTGCGCTCCCGTTGCTTGGTCCCAGCGCCTGCCAACCTAGCAGTTCGAAAGCACCCCCGGGTGCAAGTAGATAAATAGGGACCGCTTACTGGCGGGAAGGTAAACGGCGTTTCCGTGTGCTGCGCTGGCTCGCCAGATGCAGCTTTGTCACGCTGGCCACGTTACCCGGAAGTGTCTCCGGACAGCGCTGGCCCCTGGCCTCTTAAGTGAGATGGGCGCACAACCCTAGAGTCTGTCAAGACTGGCCCATACGGGCAGGGGTACCTTTACCTTTACCTTTTAATGTCGTTGTTTTTTAATCGCTTAGTTGTGTCCGACTCTTCGTGACCCCAGGGACCAGAGCACGCCAGGCACTCCTGTCTTCCACTGTCTCCCGCAGTTTGCTCAAACTCATGCTCATAGCTTCGAGAACACTGTCCAACCATCTCGTCCTCTGTCATCCCCTTCTCCTTGTGCCCTCCATCTTTCCCAACATCAGGGTCTTTTCCAGGGAGTCTTCTCTTCTCATGAGGTGGCCAAAGTATTGGAGCCTCAGCTTCAGGATCTGTCCTTCCAGTGAGCACTCAGGGCTGATTTCCTTAAGATTGGATAGGTTTGATCTTCTTGCAGTCCATGGGGCTCTCAAGAGTCTCCTCTAGCACCATAATTCAAAAGCATCAATTCTTCGGCGATCAACCTTCTTTATGGTCCAGCTTTCACTTCCATACATCACTACTGGGAAAACCATAGCTTTAACTATACGGACCTTTGTTGTCAAGGTGATGTCTCTACTTTTTAAGATGCTGTCTAGGTTTGTCATTGCTTTTGTCCCAAGAAGCAGGCATCTTTAAATTTCGTGACTGCTATCACCATCTGCAGTGATCATGGAGCCCAAGGAAGTAAAATCTCTCACTGCCTCCATTTCTTCCCCTTCTATTTGCCAGGAGGTGATGGGCCCAGTGGCCATGATCTTCATTTTTTTGATGTTGAGCTTCAGACCATATTTTGCGCTCTCCTCTTTCACCCTCATTAAAGGTTCTTTAATTCCTCCTCACTTTCTGCCATCAAGGTTGTGTCATCTGCATATCTGATATTTCTTCCGGCAATCTTAATTCTGGCTTGGGATTCATCCAGCCCAGCCTTTTGCATGATGAATTGACGAAGCCAGCCGTTGCAAATGGCGCTTGTTTAGCATAAAATAAAGACACAGAGAGCCAGCAATATTTCCATGGACGGAGGGCAGCTCGTTCAGACTTCTTCTCCTCTCCGGTCACTTTTTATTATCCTTTGTTCTCCCCAGCCGCATGGCTGCATTCCAATGTCTCACGTTACCTCATCCGGTCATGGCTCCCCCCCCCCTCGCCCCATTGGTCAATCACTGCTCAGAGGAAATACAACTCCTTTTAAGGTCAATACATTCTAATACATTGTAAGGCACGGACATGCTGGTCACCGAGGTCAGCAAGGCACCAGGTGGCGCTACAAGCCTTTGCCATGACTTCCTGGCTCCCACAATGAATTCTGCATATAAGTTAAATATGCAGGGAGACAATATACAGCCTTGCCGTATTCCTTTCCCAATTTTGAACCAGTCAGTTGTTCCATATCCAGTTAAAACTGTAGCTTCTTGTCCCACATAGAGATTTCTCAGGAGACAGATGAGGTGATCAGGCACTCCCATTTCTTTAAGAACTTGCCATAGTTTGCTGTGGTCGACACCGTCAAAGGCTTTTGCATAGTCAATGAAGCAGAAGTAGATGTCTTTCTGGAACTCTCTAGCTTTCTCCATAATCCAGCGCATGTTTGCAATTTGGTCTCTGGTTCCTCTGCCCCTTCTAAATCCAGCTTGCACTTCTGGGAGTTCTCGGTCCACATACTGCTTAAGCCTGCCTTGTAGGATTTTAAGCATAACCTTGCTAACGTGTGAAATGAGTGCAATTGTGCGGTAGTTGGAGCATTCTTTGGCACTGCCCTTCTTTGGGATTGGGATGTAGACTGATCTATGGAGCCCAATGGCGTCCGGCACACTTCTCTGCGCGACTCTGATCTTCCCCCAAAGACCTTTGACTCCAGCAGCAAGTAAACACAGCGGAACAGAAGCAGGAACGTCGTTCGTGTGAGGGCAATAACTCAGGCTGAAACGCAGGCTGTCTCCTTATCTTTAAAGTCTTTATTCCTTAGCACAACACAACAGCTATAAATCTCCTGCCTGGCGACAGAGCGCACATCTTGCTCCTTTCTTGGAACGGAGCAAACACACACTGTCTGAGGCACAGTAAAACACTCCCCTCAGTGTTCTAAAACCCCGCCTCAAAATGTGAGACGTCACTCAGAACTCTTAACCCTGTGAGTTCTGAGCCTCTCTCCACATGATCTTCTCCAATCCTCTGGCCACTGCTGAGTTTTCCAAATTTGCTGGCATATTGAGTGTACCACCTTAACAGCATCATCTTTTAAAATGTTAAATAGTTCAGCTGGAACACCATCACTTCCACTGGCCTTGTTATTTGCAGTGCTTTCTAAGGCCCATTTGACTTCACTCTCCAGGATGTCAGGCTCAAGGTCAGCAACCACACTACTTGGGGTATACGAGGCATCCATTTCTTTCTGGTATAGTTCCTCTGTGTATTCTTGCCACCTCTTCTTGATATCTTCTGCTTCAGATAGGTCCTTTCCACTTTTGTCTTTTATTACAGTAATCTTTGTACGAAATGTTCCTTTCATATCTCCAATTTTCTTGAACAGATCTCTGGTTTTTCCCATTCTATTGTTTTCCTCCATTTCTTTGCATTGCTCGTTTAAGAAGGCCTTCTTGTCTCTCCTTGCTATTTTTTGGAAATATGCATTCAATTTCCTGTATCTTTCACTATCTCCCTCACATTTTGCTTGCCTTCTCTCCCCCGCTATTTGTAAGGCCTCATTGGACAGCCACTTTGCTTTCTTGCATTTCCTTTTCATTGGGATGGTTTTCGTTGCTGCCTCCTGTATAATGTTACGAGCCTCCATCCACAGTTCTTCAGGCACTCTGTCCACCAAATCTAAATCCTTAAACCTGTTCCTCACTTCCACTGTGTATTCTTAAGGGATTTGACTTAGATTGTATCTTACCAGCCCAGTGGTTTTTCCTACTTTCTTCAGTTTAAGCTTGAATTTTGCTATAAGAAGCTGATGATCTGAGCCACAGTCAGCTCCAGGTCTTGTTTTTGCTAACTGTATAGAGCTTCTCCATCTTTGGCTGCAGAGAATATAATCAATGTGATTTCAATGCTGCCCATCTGGTGATGTCCATGTGTAGAGTCGTCTCTTGTGTTGTTGGAAAAGAGTGTTGGTGATGACCAGCTTGTTCTCTTGGCAGAACTGTATTAGCCTTTGCCCTGCTTCGTTTTGAACTCCAAGGCCAAACTTGCCAGTTGTTCCTTTTATCTCTTGACTCCCTACTTTAGCATTCCAATCCCCTATAATGAGAAGAACATCCTTCTTTGGTGTCACTTCTATAAGGTGTTGTAAGTCTTCATAGAATTGGTCAATTTCAGTTTCTTCAGCATCAGTGGTTGGTGCATAAACTTGGATTACTGTGATGTTAAAAGGTCTGCCTTGGATTCGTATCGAGATCATTCTATCATTTTTGAGATTGCATCCCAGTACAGCTTTCACCACTCTTTTGTTGACTATGAGGGCCACTCCATTTCTTTTATGGGTTTCTTGCCCACAGTAGTAGATATGATGGTCATCCGAACTGAATTTGCCCATTCCCTTCCATTTTAGTTCACTGATGCCCAGGATGTCAATATTCTTGCCATCTCATTTTTGACCACATCCAAGTTCATGGTTCTTACATTCCAGGTTCCTATGCAATATTTTTCTTTACAGCATTGGACTTTCCTTTCGCTTCCAGGCATATCCGCAACTCAGCGTCCTTTCTGCTTTGGCCCAGCTGCTTCATCAGCTCTGAATCTACTTGTTCTTGTCCTCCGCTCTTCCTCAGTAGCATGTTGGACACCTTCCGACCTGAGGGGCTCATCTTCCAGCGTCATAACTTTTATATGCCTGTTGTCTTTGTCCATGGAGTTTTCTTGGCAGGGATACTGGAGTGGCTTGCCGGTTCCTGCTCCAGGTGGATCACGTTTGGTCAAAACTCTCCACTATGACCTGTCTATCTTGGGTGGCCCTGCATGGCATAGTTCATAGCTTCTCTGAGTTATTTAAGCCCCTTCGCCATGGCAAGGCAGTGATCCATGAAGGAGTTTTAATTAATTAAAATTAATTAATTTAATTAATTAAAATTGATTAATTAACATAATTAATTAATTAGCTTTAATTACGGCCTTACAATGCCTTCCCATGAAGTTTTTAGTTCTGCAGCTGTGAGAATGTGAAACCAAGACTGAATTATTGCCTCTATTAATTGGGCTTTATTGCTGGGTTGCCTTTGATTAACAAGTTTCTTTAGTCGGCCCCATAGATTTCCGATTGGGTTAAAATCTGAGCTATTCCCAGGACATTCTGGCAGTAGAATAGAATTATCTTGAAAGCACCGCTTGCACACAGCAGCAACATGACATGGAGCTGAATCTTGTTGAAATAGAAAAATAAATAAATAAATAAATAAATTATATATATATATATATATATATATATATATATATATATATATATATATATATATATGCTTCAGTATCAGGGAAAATATCACCCGTGGAACGCTTCAGTTTGGGCTAAGGTATTTCCCTTATGTATTTGGGGGCATTTCCATTTCCATTAATGACGCAAATTCTGCCTTTTGCTGCCATACAACCCCAGATCATCACACTATCTGGGTGTTTCACGGTCGGTGTAATGCAAATAGGATGTAAATGTTCTCTGATTCTTCTCCTCGCGTATTTCATGCCATCACTACCAAGCAAGGAGATTTGGGTCTCATCCCTCCAAATAACACTGTCCCATTCTTCCACTGTCCACTTAACAAGGGTTTAGTCTTTCAAGCTTTGCTTGAGAGATAACAATGGCTTTTTCCTTAGAATTCTAACATTTCGACCAGTCCTTGCACTCAACTTCACATTACATTGCACCATGTCATCTTGTATACACCCAGATGATATTCTTCTGTCATGTAGGGACAGTCTCTCCATTCTTCGATCGTCACTTGCCTTTGTGCACCTTTTCCTGCCTTAACCAGTCTGATTTTTTAGTGACTGAGTCTCCATATACGTCTTCAAAAATATAGAAAGGCCAGCTTTGGTTATGTTTTCCACAATCTTTCTTCTAATTTCTTCATAACTGTAGCCCTGTTCACTTAATAGTACTATTTTACATCGCTTTCTGGGTGACCCGTCAACTCTTTGTGCTATTTCTTTAATTTTATTATGTTGTTCAACCTGACTAAATGAAAGAAGACAGAAAACCAACCAACTTGTTAGCAATCACGTAACACACTGACAAAAGTCAACCTAAGCAAGTTGTGCTTCCTTTTTCTGGTTTTTTCGCTATAATGTTTGATGGAATACGGGTAGTTAAACAAACTTTGTTGAATTGCATTCTTGATTAAATTAAATTATCTTTCCATTGATATATAATTTTATAATATTACTCCAAAAGAAGCAGAGTTTTGAGCCATCAAGCCTCTGAAATTTTTCTCCAAAGGCTTCTGCAATTTTGACCACTACTCTATATCAAACAAAGCAACATTCAACAACACATCAGAATATCATAATAAACTCCCTCCAGTTCTTCTCTGAGGCTCTAACCCTTTTTGTCTGCATTGCAGATTGTGATGAATCGGAAATCGAGAACAAAGGTGACCACGATAAAATCCCCAGAGAGGAGAAGCCACGTGAAAATTTAGAGTGTGGAGAAAGCTGCAGTCAGAGCTCCCGTTCCACTTCCCATCAACAAAATCTCATTGGAAAGAAACCATATCAGTGTGTGGAATGTGGAAAGAGCTTCAGGAAGAGCTGCGATCTCACTTGCCATCAAAGAATTCATACAGGAGAGAAACCCTATCAGTGTGTGGAATGTGGAAAGAGCTTCAGTAACAGCCGCAGTCTCACTTCACATCAAAGAATTCATACAGGGGTGAAACCATATCAGTGTGTGGAATGTGGAAAGAGCTTCAGTGACAGCCACAGTCTCACCTCCCATCAGAGAATTCATACAGGGGAGAAACCCTATCAGTGTGTGGAATGTGGAAAATGGTTCAGTCAGAGCTCCCATCTCACTGCCCATCAAAGAATTCATACAGGGGAGAAACCCTATCAGTGTGTGGAATGTGGAAAGAGCTTCAGGAAGAGCTGTGATCTCACTTGCCATCAAAGAATTCATACAGGGGAGAAACCCTATCAGTGTGTGGAATGTGGAAAGAGCTTCATGAAGAGCTCCCATCTCACTTCCCATCAAAAAATTCATACAGGTGAGAAACCTTATCAGTGTGTAGAATGTGGAAAGAGCTTCAGTCACAGCTCCGGTCTCACTTCCCATAAGCGAATTCATACACGGGAGAAACCCTTTCAGTGTGTAGAATGTGGAAAGAGCTTCAGTCACAGCTTCAGTCTCACTTCCCATCAAAGAATTCATACAGGGGAGAAACCCTATCAGTGTGTGGAATGTGGAAAGAGCTTCAGGAAGAAGTACATTCTCACTTCCCATCAAAGAATTCATACAGGGGAGAAGCCCTATCAGTGCATGGAATGTGGAAAGAGCTTTAGTCACAGCAATAGTCTCACTTCTCATCAAAGAATTCATACAGGGGAGAAACCCTATCAGTGCATGGAATGTGGAAAGAGCTTTAGTCAGAGCTCCTCTCTCACTTCTCATCACATAATTCATACAGGGGAGAAACCCTATCAGTGTGTGGAATGTGGAAAGAGCTTCAGTCATAGCTCCAGTCTCACTTCCCATCAAAGAATTCATAGAAAGGTCGGGAAAACCATTATACAGCTTTAGGAGCTAAGAAATCCGCACCTTTATTACCTTGCGTTTGGCTGATTGACATCTAATGCCATTTGAACATGTGGTGTTTTGTGTTTTTATGTTGTAACCATCCTGAGACCTGTGGGTGTAGGAATATGTGCCAATATTTAAATACCTAGGCGTCTCCCCCCCATAAAATATTTAATTTGGCCTGTGGCGTTTGCCCTCCTAGGTGTATGGCATCATACTAGGTCATAAGGAAAGGGTTAACTAAGTGTAAAATGATTAACCAATAGGAACCCAAGGGGAGGAGTTAGAGTTGTTAAGAAGTGAGTCTGGAGTTAGAGAAGGGAGAGGGAGGATAAGTCTGTGGGTTGGGCTAGTTTGATGCGAGAGAGTGAGAGAATCTGTTAAGAGGAGTCAGTTAAACAGCTGGGATAATCAGTTAGAAGGTATTAGGAAGGTATAGGCCGGTAATGAAACTAAGGTTAAGAAACTGACAAGAAAAATTATCTCAAACCATAAACTTGTTAATGCTTATAAAATAAACTTGTTTATTTGGTTTAATGTTAACAACTGTCTAGATGCAGTGTGTACCTGAGAGAAACGGGTTGGTGGCAGCGGGGAAGCTATCCAGTGGTGGCACAGGGATCAATAGACCGTCAAACGTCTGGGGACCCTGTGTGAACGCCACAAAAGTGTTGGCAGCGGTGGAATAACATCAATACGCCTGTGAGATCCATTCAATACCCTGTGGTGGGATATTTAGATTGTTGCGCCTAGTCACCAAAAATGTGACAGCAGCAGTGGGATCCAAATCAATATGTTTGAGGCGGGATCAGATAGATACGCCTGTGTTGGGGAAAACAATACACTTGGAGGGGGAAGGGTAAATCTGTGAAGTGATTACCTAGCCTGAGTGTGTAGTTGTAAAATACCCAAGGTAAGCCACAAAGCCAAAATAACAAGGAAAAAGAGAGCTCAAAATCTGTTCTGGCAGAGGGTTTAGGCTTGTGGTCAGAGGAAGTAAGCTTGAAGGGTTAGAGAGAAAACCCATAGCAGAACTTTGGGACCAGAGTCTTGAGAGAAGCGTAGCTAGAGGGAACGGTACTGAGAGGAAATTTCTCTTATTTTGTTAATTTACTGACAATTCTCACTCATACATTATGCTGCCCAAAAAGATAAGAAACCCTGTGAGGGAAACAACTTATGAAAGTTCTGAAGGAGAGGAGAATGGAAATCCTCAGAGGGGAGAGCAGTGTTTAGAAAATGTAACTAACATTCAACCTGAGGCAGGAGGTGCAAAATTCTCTGAAGACTTTGTAAAGTGGAAGTTAGAACAAGAATATAAATTGGAATTAGAAAAGATTAGATCTGTACAAGAAATAGAAAGAATTAAAGCCTAAAGTGAGAACTAAAGAATTAGGGCTTAGCAGGAGAGCGAAAGAATGAGAGCTGAGCAGGAGAGGGAAAGTGAGAGTGAAAGAATGTAATTTCAGCTGGAGATGAGGAAACTGGAATTAGCAGCCATGGAAAATCAAAATAATAGTAATAACACCAGTAGTCAAACTCAAGTGAAGGTAGATTTAAAGCGTTTTCCTGTGTTTAAGGAAAAAGATAGCCCTGAGGCTTTTATTATATCATTTGAAAGAGTTTGTCAAAATTTTCAAGTGAAAGATGAAGATAAGATGAAGATACTTAGAGCCAAAATAAGTGGTGCATTAGCTGAAATCTATGCCCAAATGACTGAGGACCAATCCAAAAATGTTGATATGTTTAAGCAACTAATATATACCAGGTTTGGGATTACCCTAGAACAACTGAGAAAGAAATTTAGAAGTGTGACTAAAGTGAGGGAGGAGACATACGCTCAGTTTGGGGCTAAAATCTCAAACTACCTCACAAAATGGTTAGAACAGGAGAGGGCAGACTCCGTTCCAAAAATCAGAGAAGTGTTTCCTCTGGAACAATTTTATAAAATGATAAACGGCCAATTAAAATATCTTATAAAGGAAAGACACCCTCGATCACTTCAAGAAGCCGCTAACTTAGCTGACCGAATAAATGAAATAAGGGACCATAGGTTTGATGAACCAAGTTTTGGCGGGAAAGAAGAAGAAGAAGAAGAGTTTGGATTTGATATCCCGCCTTTCACTCCCTTTAAGGAGTCTCAAAGCGGCTCACATTCTCCTTTCCCTTCCTCCCCCACAACAAACACTCTGTGAGGTGAGTGGGGCTGAGAGACTTCAAAGAAGTGTGACTGGCCCAAGGTCCCCCAGCAGCTGCATGTGGAGGAGCAGAGACGCGAACCCGGTTCCCCAGATTACGAGTCCACTGCTCTTAACCACTACTCCACACTGGTGTGGGGGACTACCAGAAATAGATTCCAACAGGCAAAGGGAAACCCATCTTCAGAGACAGACAAGGGAAATAGGCCATTGTCAAAAGGGCAAAATGACAAGGCCCAAGCAAAGACCAGTCTCACTGAGGAGAAAGGGTGGAAAACAAATTATACAAATCCCAAAGAACCGAAATGCTGGGGATGTGGAAAACTTGGCCACAAAAAGTTTAATTGTAGAGCTGGAGGGGGAAAGTCTGTCAATATTAGCCCTCCAAAAAAGACATATTGTATCAAAGCAGCTGAGGAGAGCCAAGCTAGTCAGGATAGGCCGAAGCCTGCTGAAGTGGTGGAGGCTAAAGTGGCACATTGCTATGCCATTAAACAAGACAATCTTGAAAAATGCTGGGGAAATTATTTGGATTGAAGGGAGGAGATTTCTAGGGTTAAAAGATACAGGCTCGCAAGTCACTATTGTCCACTCAGAGATAATCTGTCCCACCAAAATAATTCCAGGGAAAGTTATGCAATTAAAAGGAATTTCAAAGCAGCCTGAGGTATTACTTGTTGCAGAGATCCATGTTAAGTTCCAAGATTGGTCAGGACAGTGGCAGGTTGCCATTTCTGAGGAGATTCCCACTGCTGTGCTGATCGGATGGGATCTCTTAGAGCATGAACAGAGTTCTTTTGTAGTTACTCACTCCAAGGGGGGTCAACAGTCACCCAATGCTGAGGGGAATGCTACTGTTGCCAAAGGAGACCTGAGCTGAGGAACAGATCTCTGAGGGGAGAAATGAAGCCCTGCTGGTTCCTTTTACAAAAAACCAAAAACCTAGTTTGGCCCAAGAACAGAAAGAGGATGCTGATTTAATTAATTGTTTTGAGGCAGCCCAAACAAAGCAGAAAACCTGGTATGATAAGGAAATTTTCAGTAATACTCCAGGTAGAGCTAAGGGAGTTAGTTGTACATCATATCGACACCGGGGATGCTGAGCCCATTGCTGTAACCCCCTATAGGATAACAGGAGAATATGTGGGGAAAGTTAGCAATGAGGTAAGGGAGATCTTGAAGGCAGGGATCATAACCCCTTTGGAAAGCCCCTGGGTAGCATCCAAAGTGTTGTTAGACAAACCTGAGGGATCTATCCGATTTTGCCTGGATTATAGGAAGCTGAACCATGTCACTAAAGCAGATGCATATCCAATGCCACATTTAGATAACCTGATCGAAGCTATAGGCCAGTGTCATTACATCACCTGCTTAGACTTAACAAAGGGATACTATCAAGTAAAAATGGACCCTAGGAACCAGGAGAAAACTGTGTTTAGAAGTCGCTTAGGGCTGTTTGAGTTTAAAGAATGCGCCAGCCACTTTTCAGCGACTGGTGGACAAAATCCTGAACGGATTACGAGGGTTCACAGTTGCTTATTTAGACGATATTGCTGTGTACAGTCCAACTTGGGATAAACACAAAGAGCACTTAGGGATAGTGCTACAGCGAATTAAAGAGGCGTGCTTAACCATCAAAGCTAGCAAATGCCAGATAGGGGGCTCGATTATTCAATATCTGGGACACATTTTGGGAGGAGGAGTGATGAAACCTTTAGAGACAAAGGTAGAAGCCATTTCAAAATGGCCTACCCCTACCTCCAAGAATAAAGAGCTTTCCTAGGACTAGCCGGTTATTATCGAAAATTTATTCCAAAATTTAGTGAGTTAGCAGCGCCTTTATCTGACCTAACTCGGAAGAAGGAGCCAGATAAGGTTAAATGGACAGCAGCGTGTCAGCAGGCCTTTGATGCCTTAAAAAGCGCCTTGACGTCAGGACCAGTCCTTGTTGCTCCTAATTATGATCGTGAGTTCACCGTCTTCACCGATGCCTCTAATGCCAGGATCGGGGCCATACTGTGTCAACACTTAGAGAAGGACGACCTGCGTCCGATCACCTTCATAAGCAAGAAATTACTTCCAAAGGAAAGACATTTTCGACCATCGAGAAGGAATGCCTTGCCATCGTGTGGGCATTACAGAAACTGAAGCCGTACATCTGGGGCCGAACTTTTAGCTTATGTACTGACCATTCACCCTTGCTGTGGTTGAGAACAATGAAGAACAGTAAGTTGATGAGGTGGGCCCTATCGCTGCAAGACTTTAATTTTACAATTAAAAATGTAAAAGGGTCCCTGAACACCATTCCAGATGCCTTATCAAAAAGACCTGCGGTTGAAAGTTAACCAGTGCACAGTTATAATTTTTCTGTAGTTAACTGAATACCTAAGATATATCAGGTTTTATGTATAAATGTATATTTTGCCAGAACAAAGTAATAGATGTACCAATGTTATGTGGGATGTGAAGGGTGTAATAACAGATTAGTAAATGTTTATTTGCATTAGATATGTAATGCTGATTGATCAGGAGAATAACTACTGTAATTTTCGCTCCATAACACGCACTTTTTTGCTCCTAGAAAGTAAGGGAAAATGCCTGTACGTGTTACAGAGCGAATGCACTGGACTGGAGCCCTGGCTGCCGTCAGTCAAGCAAAGCGTCTGTCCTCACTTTGCTTGCTTTAAAGCAACCTACGGAGGAGCTGGGGAGGAGGGAGGGAAGGAGAGCCATGGCAGCAAAGCGGGCAGCAGCCGCTTACACAGGAGGAGGGACAGACGGGAGCCATATCGAGCCGGAAGGAGTCAGGTGGTTAAACGCCAGCAGGCGCTTTTAAAAGCGTTGCGTAGCCAGCAACAGCTGCTGCAGCCTCAGCTAGCAAAGGTCCACGCGCTCTCTAAACGGAGCAATGAGGCTGGAGAGGGACGGCAAGGCACAGGAGGGGTTGGATCGGGAAGGGAAAAAATTAAGCAACCAGCAGCGAAAAAAACCCCAACCTCGAGCTCTGAGCCATGAGCGCAGTGAAAACCAGGAAGTAAAAAAAAAAAAAAGGCTGGGGAAGGCATGGGATGAGGGAGAGGGGAAAACTATGCAAATCCCCCGCTGTCTCAGCTGATCCGCTGGGGATGGGAGCTGGAGGTGCTTTTTTACTTCTGCAGCTTGTTTTCAGGCAGGATAGATTTGAGCATTGTCTGGGTCCTAGTGCCCCTACCGCTTTTTTGTGCTCCATTCTATTGCTGCTGGTGGCTGCTTATCACTCAAACTGAACCTGATACTAGTAGCCACGTGTACAAACAAAGTAGAAGGCTGCAAGGAGGAGCACTTTTACACAGCTAATGGCGAATCCCCTGCAATCCAAGTCCTCCTCACTTGCTCAAATCTATTCTGCCTCAAAACAAGGAGCGGAAGGAAAAGGCGGCAAACTGTTAAATGGAAAAAACCCCAGGCACAGGGCAAATACCTTAAGTATACCTTTAAAGCAACAGTGCTCTTTCCCTCCCTCCTCCCCGCTCAGCTCGCCGAAAAGATCCTTCTCCACCCACCCCACGAGTGTTCCTTGTCCCTTGAGTGCTTTTCCTTCCCTCCCCACTTAAAACGTGGTCACAAAGCACGGATCCACATGGATCCTCAGGATTTTTGCACTGGGTCACCCCAAATTCACCATCAGATCACATGTCTGTGGCCACAGCATGAACCACAAAAATCATACATCCACTGTTTTGTTTAGAATATTTTCTTCTTCTTTTCCTCCTCTAAAAACTACGTGCGTCTTATGGTCAGGTGCGTGTTATAGAGCGAAAAATACGGTAGGTTAAGTTATCCCTCCTGAGTCAATCTTCTTAAGGGGGGAGGTATGTGGCGTTAGCCCTCCTAGGTGTGTGACATCATACTGGGTCATAAGGAAAGGGTTAACTAAGTGTAAAATGATTACAAGGCCACCCCCCAGGTTTGTTTGTGTTTTTCAAACGCAACCTTTTATTATTCCGCAACTTACCATACAATTTCTCTTTCAATTTGCCCTCTTAAAAAAAAAAAAAACAACGCACAAAGGAGGAAAACAAAATACAAGAAAATACAAATGTGGACAGGTCCAATCCTTACGGGCCAAACTTGGGTCTCCAGCAACTCCCGGACTACAGTTCCCATAATCCCTCCCCATTGGTCCTGCTAGTTAGGGATGATGGGAGTTGTAATCCAAAACCAGCTGGAGACCCAATTGTCTTTAAAGGGAAAGTAGGCTGGCCCTGTAACACCCTCTGATGGCCAAAAGCACTGCCCCAGAATCTGAACCACCCCCAGTACTGCTAACTGGAATTAATAGAGCGCAAAACATAAGTTTGATCTGCACTTCAACCTCTAGGGAGCTTCTAGGTGCTTTCTGCACCACCTAGAGTACCCACAGAATTGTGGCGTCTACTGGCAACACACAGACGAGAACAAATGAAAGACAAACACAATGAGCAGGCAAAAACCTGGAAAGGACCATACCAAATGGACATCTGGTGTGAAGAGGTCACTTTCCCCACTGCTGAACAATGCCACAGGTAGAGGAGATGAAATGCTAGAAGTGTCTCCGGGGCAAGGGGAGCTGCTGGGAAATTGAACTACGGGCTCAAAGTATTACTTTTTTAAAAGGCAGCTTCCTGGCAGCTCTGCATCACCTGGAGCAAGAGGTCTTGTTCTGGCTCCAGCAAACGTTAGACTGTCAGTTCTTCTCAACTTCTCAAAATTAAGGGGAAATGTGTGTACGTCCTATGGAGCGAATGCAGGCTCCCTGGCTTCAGCGATAGCAACCCGAAGCCTCTGAATCCTGCGCTCCGGAGGCTTTGCGCTGCTTTCGCTGAAGCCAGGAGAGTCTAGTCTTTGAGGCTGGCGGTGGGGGAAAGCAGCGCTTTCCCCCACCGCCAGCCCCACAGGCTTGGGGGGCAGCGGGAAGGCGTGCGACACCTTCGCGCTACTCCCCGACCTGGTTTTGAGGCTGGCGGTGGGGGAAAGCAGCACCAACACTGGTAGCGTTTACCTAATAATAATAATAATTTATTATTTGTACCCCGTCCATCTGGCTGGGTTTCCCCAGCCACTCTGGGCGGCTTCCACAGCGACCAAAAATACACTAAAATGTCACACATTAAAAACTTCCCTGAACAGGGCTGCCTTAAGATGTCTTCTGAATCTCAGGTAGTTGTTTATCACTTTGACATCTGATAGGAGGGCGTTCCACAGGGTGGGCGCCATTACCGAGAAGGCCCTCTGCCTGGTTCCCTGTAGCTTTGCTTCTCGCAATGAGGGAACCGCCAGAAGGCCCTCAGCACTGGGCCTCCATGTCCAGGCAGAACGATGGGGGTGGAGACGTTCCTTCAGGTATACAGGACCGAGGCCATTTAGTGCTTTCAAGGTCAGCACCAACACTTTGAATTGTGCTCGGAAACATACTGGGAGCCAATGTAGGTCTTTCAAGACCGGTGCTATACCTCAGCGCAGCATGGGGACTGACTGAGCGGGTGGCGAGATGCTTTCAGCCTCAGACACTTGGCGGGTTCTGAAATGGCCGTGCAGGCCAGATTCACAACCCTGGAGGGCTGGATTCGGCCCACGGGACATAGTTGGAGGACCCCTGGCCTACACTGACTGGCAGCAGCTCCCCAGAGTTTCAGGCAGGGATTTCGTCCAGCCCTTGTAGGAGATGTCAGGGGTTGACCCTGGGACATTCTGCATGCCAAGCAGATGCTCTAGGGCTCCCCATATTTCCCTAGCCTTTCAATGTTATGCTATTAGCAACAGTGGAGATTCCACCTGCCTCTTTCGAAAGGAGAACACTCTCCTAATCATATAATAATAATAATAATAATAATAATAATAATAATAATATATTTATACCCCGCCAACCTGGCTGGGTTCCCCAGCCACTCTGGGCGACTTTCAACAAAATTTTAAAATACAATAGTCCATCAAATATTAAAAGCTTCCCTAAACATAAAAATAACAACAATCCATTTTCAGTCCATTGAATTAGCAATTAAGCATTTTATTAGCATAAAAAGCATGCATGAGAAAGCATTACTCATTTATGATGAGAATAGGATTTATTTTGAAATTTACTTGGTTCCTCCTTGGCAGCCAGTGCGATTGTTTCAGCAGGACTAGAACTCAGGACCCGCTGCCTTGAGGGACATCTAAGAGCAGTTGGGCAGGGGAAAGGTCTCCCTTGGGAGGTGGTGGACTCTCCTTCCTTGGAGGTATCTGAGCAAAGATCGGACGGCCATCTGCCACGGATGCTTTAGCTGAGATTCCTGCATTGCTGGGGGTTGTGAAGGGAGAAGGAGGGGTTAAACTCAATATTATCTGCACCCAAACTAACTTCTGCAGTTGTGGTAAAGCAGCTAGCAAAAACCGCAATTGCTTCAGTTCTGCAAGCCAGAAGCTGCTTCTTGTTTCATGCTTCTTGCTTCAGTAACGCAAGAGAAGAAAGGGAGGGGGGCTTAGCTATCCATATAAGGTAATAAGTTATAACCTTGCCAGCTGATTGGGGGGATTGGGAAGACGGGTGTATGCTCTCAGGTATAAGAATGCTTGTTTACGTGTATTGGGGCCGCCAGTCTTTGGAAAGTATTCCACGGGCTGCCTCTGCGCAGATCTCAACAAAACTCTTTTCTCCGAAGAAGAAGTTGCTTCCCTGGTGCTTTTGTTCTCTCCTCGGTCCTGGGGCAAGCGGGAAATGAATCCCCGGTAAACTAAGGCTTCAGTTGGACTAGATGACCCTGGGATCCCCTCCTATCTCTCCACTCCTGAATTCTAGGAGGAGCTTCCTTGCCTCCTGCAAAGCCCTTTTCCCTGCAAGCTCTTCCTCTGGTTTCTGGCCAACAGAAGGAGATGCTCAGAGTCCAGCCAAGAGCCTCCCCCCCCAAAGGATATCTGGGCATGGGCGTAGCCAGGGGGGCAGCTGCCCCCTTAATCCATAAAAAATAATAAGAATCTGAGGTTCTGCCAAGTGAGAGAGGGCTGAGCTGGAGGGACTCGGCTTGGCAAGGGTTAAAGGGAAGTGAGCTGCCTTCCTAGAGAGGACAGGAAGCAAGGGGGGGCAGGTCCTCCAGAGCCAGGGCCCCTCCCTCCCCAGTCCTTTCCTTGCTTTGGGGTCTCTCCTGCAAGGGCTGCCTCGCTGTCCCCTCCTGGGATCTGGTGAGTCTCCTCTCTCTCCCCCCAGAGGGTGCAGTGGGGAGACGGGGGGGGGGGGTCCCAGGGCTGCAGCAGGGGAGGATGCCTGGGGGGCCTGATCCGGGAGGGGCCAGGTCTGCCACGCTCTCCTTCCTGCAGATCAGAGGATCCCAAACTCATCTGGCCCTCCACCCCCCCTTTCAGAAAATATCTCCCTTCTTTAAAGAAAGGAGTCCCTGGGACTTTAACTCTGTGTGACATCGCTCAGCCTCATTGCACAACAGAGGAAACATGTGCAAATGGTTTTCCAAAGCTGGACGAGGAGGTGGACTAGCCCCCTCCCCAGGAAAGGCCAGGAATAAAGAGAGGGATCCCAGCCCAGAGTCTGGCTGCTGCATTGCGGACCAGTTTCCCAGTTGTCTCCCAGGGCAGCTCCCCACGGAGGCCACTGCAGCAATCCCCTCGCACCCAGAGCAGGGCATCCCAGGACCACGTCCTCTCTGTCCCAAAGGGATTGTTGCTGGCAAAGCAGCCGGAAATGGGCGCTGCTACTCACCGAACCTGCAGGGACTTTAGCATCAATGGCTGTGTGTGTGTTAAGCTATCTAACAGAATAATAAAAATAAAAATAAAAATAAAAATCACCCGCCTAAATTTTAAGGGAGATGTCTTTGGCTTTTCCCACTTGGCCTTTAGGGGGTTGGTCAGATACATACCTGTCCCTCAGAGCAAATAAAAAGGGACTCCACCCCAGGAGTCTGTCTGGAGAGCGGCAGAGAGTCCAAGTACAAGAAAAGGAGACAGAAGCAGGGGAGGGGGGGAGCAACTCCTGAGGACCCCCGGGTGAGGACCCCCACTAGACCCACAAATGACTCCCTTGTCAGTTGGTTCTGACTTCATGCATTGACTAGAAGGCTGCAGAAACCAGGTTGATTAATCTCCCAGAAATCCCTTCAGTTGCCTCCACATTTTGCGTGGCTAGAAGGCTAGAGACTTATTTCTTCTCCTCTTCCTCCTCTTTCCTTTCAAAAAGATAGCTCATGGTCTGGGATGCGGTGCAGTCCAGCCCTGGTTCCCAGCAAGACTCATCCATGCTTGCTCAGGGAACCATTCCCCCCCCCGTCCTCCCAATTCTGTAACAGAACAATGTATTTGGTTTGTAGGATTTGCTAGGGCCTCTCATTAAGACGGACAGAACTTGTCAGAAGACCAAAGGGTTCCTTCCGATCTCTCAAAGGCTTCCTGAGAGCACAGATGGATGAGCAAGATTCAGCTGGTCCCGAAGCAGGAAGAGGCCATGGCAGCCAAACTGGGAGCAGTGGGGGGTTCTGGGAAAACCCAGTGCAGAAGATCCTGGGTGAGGAGGACACCCTCTGCTCAGAGGTGCAGAGCCAGCAGATGAGGCAGTTCTGCTGCCAGCAGGCCAAAGGACCCCGAGAGGTTTGCAGCCGACTCTACCACTTTTGCCACCAGTGGCTGAAGCCGGAAAGGCACACGAAAGCTGAGATGCTGGACCTGGTGATCTTGGAGCAGTTCCTGGCTGTCCTTCCCTCGGAGATGGAGAGCTGGGTGAGGGAATGCGGAGCAGAGACCAGTTCCCAGGCGGTGGCCCTGGCCGAAGGTTTCCTCCTGAGTCAGGCAGAGGAGAGAAAGCAGGTGAGAGAGACTTTCCTCTGGATACTCCCAAGGGGCTCCAAACAGGACAAAGAACATCCCATAATGGTCTGCTGATGGCCCATCCGTTTTCTGGGAAAGCATCTATTGAATGAGATCTCGCAGTCTTTCTCACCATTCTGTGTTTTGAATCCTTGTTTCTTTCTCACGGAAAGGATCTCTTTGCGGAAATGGACCTGGATTCCTGTGAGACAGAGAAGCCTCCGTTGGACGCCAGAGAGAGGCCACTGGGTAAGGAGGAAGGTGGTTTTTCTCTCATTCCGTTGGTTTTCCAACTCATCTGGGGGTTCTTTTCATCTTGTTTTGGAGGGAGACTGTTGGGAAGAAGGGTCCAGAGGAGGGGAGATGTATTTCTGCACAACAAACATATGAAATGGACACAAACGTCCAAATGCTCTCAGCAGGTAAGGCTTTCTCAAAGGCCCATCTGCAGTTAGAGATGCCCTGTTTCACCTGTGAGAGAAGCAGACACTCCTGGCTTCCTGTTTACCTTTTATCTTTTGCAGGTGACAGAATGATGCCGGCAAGACTTCCTGATCCGTCTTTTCATGGGGGCAGAAGGGAAGCAGTGGCTGTGGAACCAGATCAGGTATGGGGAAGCTGCCTTGTGGCGACAGAGGCCGAGGGATGGAGCAATGTCATGGGCTGGTTGGGCACAGAGGAATGGTGGGAGGAAGCAGCTGGGGAACCAGGAAGGGAAGACGGCTCAGAGCCCAAGAAGTGGAGGTGGAGGAAGGATGAGCGGTCAGAGGGGAAGAGGGATAAGCCTGGGAAGAGGAGATGTCAGAAGCTAAAGGGGTAACAGGGCTTAGTGAGCTGGGAGACTCTGTGGCAGAATGCAGTGCAGAATCAAAGGCAGAAGAGGAAGGAGGCGAGTGGGAGAGGAAGGTCGAGAGGCAGAGGTGAGTCAGGAGAAGGAGGAGCCACAGGTGGCTCCCTCTCCTTTTGCCAGAAGCCACCCTCCCTGCTTGTCTCTCAGAGCCAGGAGACCCCCTGCAATGCAGGAATCTCTGCTAGATCATCCAAGACAGATGGCCATCCAACAGAGGCTTATTTTATTTCTAGATTGATCACTGAATGCTCAGATTGATTTCTAAGAAGTGGACAAATGAGAACAAATAGTGGCCTGGATTCACCTAACCAGCCCCATTGGCTGCAAAATGGGGCCTGCCCCCATTCCTCCCGCTCTATGCCCCTATGAACCCCTTGAATTTGGCTCTAGGGCATTGGGAGGGAACTCCCCAGAACAGCTCAGGAGGAGAGGAGAAAGTGGACCCTTCCATCAGGCAAACTGGAATTCTAGGCAGAATGACTTGGAAAACACAAAGTGGAGTACCACCTATTTGCACAAAGATGAATACCCATAATTAAAACTTAGAATAAAATAAGCATCCAGAATTAAAATGCGCAGCAAAGCAATCCTACTGAAACAACTCCCCTGTGTGAGTGCCTGAGGGCCCTGCTCCTGCCACTCATCACCTGGCCCAGGGCGGGGCCTGAAGCCTCATAAGGACGGTTGCTGCTGCTGCTCCTGCTGGCCAGGAGGCCTTGGAGCGGCACAATGCTCTTTTAAAAATGTTTTAATATGTTTTTTAAAATTTTTAAAATCTTTTTAAAAAATTTCTTCCCCCCCCTTTTGATTACTTTTTTTTGTGGGGGGTGGGATGGATGTTAAGACCAGAGCATGTCATTACAGAGGAGGCAGGTTTAGTCGTTGTTTGAGGACTATCCCTGCCTCTGGGTCTGGTACTGACTGGACGGATACTAGAATCAGCAAGGGATACCCACATGACCTGAAGGTGCTGCTGTGCAATGCCAGATCAATGATTCATAAAACCACTGCCATCCATGACTTGATCATGGATGGAGGACTTGACCTGGCATGTGTAACAGAGACTTGGTTGGATGAAGCAGATGGGCCTGTCCTTGCCGCTGCTTGCCCACCAGGTTTCTCTTACGCACAGCAACCCAGGCCTTGTGGGTGGGGAGGAGGGGTTACAGTGCCATGGTCAGATCACTTCCTGGTGCAACTGGACTTCTCCGCAACCCTTCCCCTCTGCAGGGAGGTGGGACTGATTCGGATGGTCCGCCCCCGCCACTTAATGGCTCCAAATGGTTTCCAGAGAGTGGAAGGGGATGCTTTATCCCATGTTGATGGCCTTTCAGCTGATTCCCTGGTGGCCCGCTGGAATGCGGAGTTAACCAGGGCTATTGACTGTTTGGCTCCGAAGCGCCCTCTTCGATTGCATGGAGCCTGGACAGCCCTGTGGTTTTCCACGGATCTGAGGGCAATGAAACAATCGCTGAGACGGCTAGAGAGCTGGTGGCGGATAACTCATTCTGAAGCTGACCGGACACGGGTTAGAGCTCAATGCCGAGCCTACCAAGTGGCGGTAGCAACGGCGAAGACGACTTTCTTTGCTGCCTCTATTGCATCTGCAGAAACCAGCAGCAGGAGACTTTTTCAGGTGGTTTGCAATTTAGCGGAACCACCTGCTACATCGGGGCCCAGTATGGGGCACATGATCTCCTGCAATGATTTTGCAAAGTTTTTTGCAGATAAAGTCGCTCAGATTCAGGAAGAGGTAGACTCCACCGTGGGAGCAGGGCCGGGGCAGGAGAGTGCTAGTGTCCTGTCTAGTCAAGTTGCATGGGATCAATTCCAATCTGTTACCTCCGAGGATGTGGACAGGCTGCTTGGACGAGTGAAACCAACCACCTGTCTCCTTGATCCTTGCCCATCCTGGCTTATAAAAGCTAGCCGGGAAGGGCTAGGCGATGGGCTTCGCGAGGTCGTGAATGCTTCTCTCTGTGAGGGAGCCTTCCCAGACCCGCTGAAAGAGGGGGTTATCAAACCGCTTATTAAAAAACCATCTTTAGATGCTGCCAATATGGCTAACTATCGCCCAGTCTCAAATCTTCCATGCTTGGGCAAGGTGATTCAGCGAGTGGTTTCTGAACAATCATAACATCCTTCTGGACCGTCTTGAGGGGCTGGGAGCTGGGGGCACTGTCATGTAGTGGTTCCGCTCCTTCCTCCTGGGCCGTGTTCAGAAAGTGGTGGTGGGGGATGAGTGTTCAGACCCCTGGGCTCTCACTTGTGGGGTGCCTCAGGGTTCTGTCTTCTCCCCCATGCTTTTCAACATCTACATGCAGCCGCTGGGAGAGATCATCAGGGGGTTTGGCCTGGGTACTCATCAGTATGTGGATGATACCCAGCTATACCTCTCTTTCAAATCGGAACCAGTGAAGGCATTGACGGTCCTCTGTGAGTGTCTGGAGGCAGTTGGAGGATGGATGGCGGCTAACAGATTGAGGTTGAATCCTGACAAGACAGAAGTACTGTTTTGGGGGGACAAGAGGCGGGCAGGTGTGGGGGACTCCCTGGTCCTGAATGGGGTAACTGTGCCCCTGAAGGACCAGGTGCGCAGCCTGGGAGTCATTCTGGATTCGCAGCTGTTCATGGAGGCACAGGTCAATTGTGTGTCCAGGGCAGCTGTCTACCAGCTTCACCTGGTACGCAGGCTAAGACCCTACCTGCCCGCGGACTGTCCTGTCAGAGTGGTGCATGCTCTGGTTATCTCTCGCTTGGACTACTGCAATGCGCTCTATGTGGGGCTACTTTTGAAGCTGACCCTGAAACTACAACTAATCCAAAATGCGGCAGCTAGACTGGTGACTGGGAGCGACCGTCGAGACGATATAACACCGGTCTTGAACGACCTACACTGGCTCCCAGTACGTTTCTGAGCACAATTCAAAGTGTTGGTGCTGACCTTTAAAGCCCTAAACGGCCTTGGTCCAATATACCTGAAGGAGCGTCTTCACCTCCATCGTTCTGCCCAGACACTGAGGTCCAGTGCCGAGGGCCTGCTGGCGGTTCCCTCACTGCGAGAAGTGAGGTTACAGGAAACCAGGCAGAGGGCCTTCTCGGTAGTGGCACCCAACCTGTGGAACGCCCTCCCACCAGATGTCAAAGAGAAAAATAACTACCAAACTTTTAGAAGACATCTAAAGGCAGCCCTGTTTAGGGAAGCTTTTAATGTTTAATAGATTATTGTATTCTGGTGTTTTGTTGGAAGCTGCCCAGAGTGGCTGGGGAAACCCAGCCAAATGGGCGGGGTATAAATAAATTATTATTATTATTATTATTATTATTATTATTATTATTATTATTATTAACAGGAAGGATACAACAGAGCATTGTGTAGCAGATCATATTTCTGCTGTCTCAGAGGAAGACATTTCCCTTTTTCTTTTAGGGTCCATTGTGCTTTGAAGATGTTGCTGTTCGTTTCACGGACGAGGAGTGGGCGTTGCTGGAGCCTGACCAGAGAGCTCTGCATAAGGACGTCATGGAGGAGAATCGTGGGATCGTGGCCTCTCTTGGTAAGGCTCCCTGTGGGATCGTCATATCTGCCTGGAAATTCAAAAAATACCTCAATGTGACCAACCTCTTATATTTTCACAGAGCTCAACAGCGCCCCCTATAACACCTGGGGACCTAACACCCCCACAATAAAGAGTAAATTACAGTTTTTTCTTTGAACAACCTTCCTCAAATTATTCCTTTTTCTACCAGGATTGGGCTGGTCTGAACTTCCCAGGCCATCTTCAATGTCAGTTTCAGAATTGTTAGGAAAGCTAAGTAGTTTCAGGTTTTTGTTTTTGCTCCTGTCAGTCTTGGGTTGACCAAAGAGATGAATGGCAGCGAAGCCCAGGTGCTGCCAGCCAGAGAAGAAGCAGGCCTAGGGAGAGGAGAGTTAGCAGCGGAAGGCAGAGAGGAGGGGGAGAGGAACTGTCATCTGAGCTCTGAACAAAGGGGAGAAGAAAAAGGGAGACAGAGTGACAGACAGCTGTGTGAGAGCTACAGGAGTGAGTCAGACGCTGGAATGCAGGAAGCATTCTCTGCCAAATCTCGTAGGATCTGAAAAGTGGCAGAGACGCTCTAAAGATACTGGAAGAGAAGGTGGGGGCTTCCGTGCTGGGGAAGGGGGAGGAGCTCAGTCTGGGCAACTCCATCTTGTGGGGAGGACGAAGAGTAGAGGAGCTCCGTCCAAGTTTGTTGTTTTAGCAATAAATCTGAAATTATTAACAGTCTCACGTTTGTGGGAGAGACCAAGCCATAACAAGGACTGACATTGGAGATGGAGGGGATACCATGACTGGGCCAAACAAAATCCACCCCAGAGAAGAGCTAGGCTTATGGAATCTCAGGTAGTAGTAGCAGTGATGAGGATGAGGATGAGTCAGTGTTACCTTGGTTTACAAACTTAATTTTTTCCAGAACAGGTACCACTGTAGTAATAATAATAATTTTTTGTAATGGCTTGGCTCTCCCACAGAAGCGAGACACCGGCAGTAATTATCTCGGGTTTATTGCTCAAACACATAAATCACTCCGGAGCTCTTTCACTCCGTGTCTGACTTCCAAGTTTGCAGTTGCCAAGTCTAAACTCCGCCCCTTCCTCTTCTTCCAACAGGGGGAAAAACCCTTTCGCGTCTGCTCTTTCCCTTCCTCTCACTGACCTTTTCGCGCCTTCTAGTTTTTGGGCTAGCTATTCCTGGCCTCTCCCCTTCTGTTTCTGAGCTAAGATTCGTATTTTGTGGATCTTTGCTATCTGCTGCCTTCTCTTTGTTCTCTGAAGCTCTGCCACTCGGCTGCCCCTCCTCCCTCTCACATTCCAGTGTCCTTATCTCTCTTTGCCTGCTTTCATACATTCCAGCCTCTTTCAGCTCCTGAACAAAGCTGACATTTTTATTTCTACCCTGCCCATCTGACTGGGTTGCCCCAGCCACTCTGGGCGGCTTCCAACACATATATAATCATGAAACATCAATAATAATATTCTGATCCCATATTAAAAGAACATTAACTTAAAATGAGCAACTTATACTGGTGGCCAAAATTGTGGAAACCATTTGTGGAAAGTGTGTTTCTGAGGTTTGATGGCTCATAACACCACTTTTCTGTGGAGTAATGTCTGGGACGCGGGCGGCGCTGTGGGTAAAAGCCTCAGCGCCTAGGGGTTGCCGATCGAAAGGTCGGCGGTTCGAATCCCCGCAGCGCGGTGCGCTCCCGTTGCTTGGTCCCAGCGCCTGCCAACCTAGCAGTTCGAAAGCACCCCCGGGTGCAAGTAGATAAATAGGGACCGCTTACTGGCGGGAAGGTAAACGGCGTTTCCGTGTGCTGCGCTGGCTCGCCAGATGCAGCTTTGTCACGCTGGCCACGTTACCCGGAAGTGTCTCCGGACAGCGCTGGCCCCTGGCCTCTTAAGTGAGATGGGCGCACAACCCTAGAGTCTGTCAAGACTGGCCCATACGGGCAGGGGTACCTTTACCTTTACCTTTTAATGTCGTTGTTTTTTAATCGCTTAGTTGTGTCCGACTCTTCGTGACCCCAGGGACCAGAGCACGCCAGGCACTCCTGTCTTCCACTGTCTCCCGCAGTTTGCTCAAACTCATGCTCATAGCTTCGAGAACACTGTCCAACCATCTCGTCCTCTGTCATCCCCTTCTCCTTGTGCCCTCCATCTTTCCCAACATCAGGGTCTTTTCCAGGGAGTCTTCTCTTCTCATGAGGTGGCCAAAGTATTGGAGCCTCAGCTTCAGGATCTGTCCTTCCAGTGAGCACTCAGGGCTGATTTCCTTAAGATTGGATAGGTTTGATCTTCTTGCAGTCCATGGGGCTCTCAAGAGTCTCCTCTAGCACCATAATTCAAAAGCATCAATTCTTCGGCGATCAACCTTCTTTATGGTCCAGCTTTCACTTCCATACATCACTACTGGGAAAACCATAGCTTTAACTATACGGACCTTTGTTGTCAAGGTGATGTCTCTACTTTTTAAGATGCTGTCTAGGTTTGTCATTGCTTTTGTCCCAAGAAGCAGGCATCTTTAAATTTCGTGACTGCTATCACCATCTGCAGTGATCATGGAGCCCAAGGAAGTAAAATCTCTCACTGCCTCCATTTCTTCCCCTTCTATTTGCCAGGAGGTGATGGGCCCAGTGGCCATGATCTTCATTTTTTTGATGTTGAGCTTCAGACCATATTTTGCGCTCTCCTCTTTCACCCTCATTAAAGGTTCTTTAATTCCTCCTCACTTTCTGCCATCAAGGTTGTGTCATCTGCATATCTGATATTTCTTCCGGCAATCTTAATTCTGGCTTGGGATTCATCCAGCCCAGCCTTTTGCATGATGAATTGACGAAGCCAGCCGTTGCAAATGGCGCTTGTTTAGCATAAAATAAAGACACAGAGAGCCAGCAATATTTCCATGGACGGAGGGCAGCTCGTTCAGACTTCTTCTCCTCTCCGGTCACTTTTTATTATCCTTTGTTCTCCCCAGCCGCATGGCTGCATTCCAATGTCTCACGTTACCTCATCCGGTCATGGCTCCCCCCCCCCTCGCCCCATTGGTCAATCACTGCTCAGAGGAAATACAACTCCTTTTAAGGTCAATACATTCTAATACATTGTAAGGCACGGACATGCTGGTCACCGAGGTCAGCAAGGCACCAGGTGGCGCTACAAGCCTTTGCCATGACTTCCTGGCTCCCACAATGAATTCTGCATATAAGTTAAATATGCAGGGAGACAATATACAGCCTTGCCGTATTCCTTTCCCAATTTTGAACCAGTCAGTTGTTCCATATCCAGTTAAAACTGTAGCTTCTTGTCCCACATAGAGATTTCTCAGGAGACAGATGAGGTGATCAGGCACTCCCATTTCTTTAAGAACTTGCCATAGTTTGCTGTGGTCGACACCGTCAAAGGCTTTTGCATAGTCAATGAAGCAGAAGTAGATGTCTTTCTGGAACTCTCTAGCTTTCTCCATAATCCAGCGCATGTTTGCAATTTGGTCTCTGGTTCCTCTGCCCCTTCTAAATCCAGCTTGCACTTCTGGGAGTTCTCGGTCCACATACTGCTTAAGCCTGCCTTGTAGGATTTTAAGCATAACCTTGCTAACGTGTGAAATGAGTGCAATTGTGCGGTAGTTGGAGCATTCTTTGGCACTGCCCTTCTTTGGGATTGGGATGTAGACTGATCTATGGAGCCCAATGGCGTCCGGCACACTTCTCTGCGCGACTCTGATCTTCCCCCAAAGACCTTTGACTCCAGCAGCAAGTAAACACAGCGGAACAGAAGCAGGAACGTCGTTCGTGTGAGGGCAATAACTCAGGCTGAAACGCAGGCTGTCTCCTTATCTTTAAAGTCTTTATTCCTTAGCACAACACAACAGCTATAAATCTCCTGCCTGGCGACAGAGCGCACATCTTGCTCCTTTCTTGGAACGGAGCAAACACACACTGTCTGAGGCACAGTAAAACACTCCCCTCAGTGTTCTAAAACCCCGCCTCAAAATGTGAGACGTCACTCAGAACTCTTAACCCTGTGAGTTCTGAGCCTCTCTCCACATGATCTTCTCCAATCCTCTGGCCACTGCTGAGTTTTCCAAATTTGCTGGCATATTGAGTGTACCACCTTAACAGCATCATCTTTTAAAATGTTAAATAGTTCAGCTGGAACACCATCACTTCCACTGGCCTTGTTATTTGCAGTGCTTTCTAAGGCCCATTTGACTTCACTCTCCAGGATGTCAGGCTCAAGGTCAGCAACCACACTACTTGGGGTATACGAGGCATCCATTTCTTTCTGGTATAGTTCCTCTGTGTATTCTTGCCACCTCTTCTTGATATCTTCTGCTTCAGATAGGTCCTTTCCACTTTTGTCTTTTATTACAGTAATCTTTGTACGAAATGTTCCTTTCATATCTCCAATTTTCTTGAACAGATCTCTGGTTTTTCCCATTCTATTGTTTTCCTCCATTTCTTTGCATTGCTCGTTTAAGAAGGCCTTCTTGTCTCTCCTTGCTATTTTTTGGAAATATGCATTCAATTTCCTGTATCTTTCACTATCTCCCTCACATTTTGCTTGCCTTCTCTCCCCCGCTATTTGTAAGGCCTCATTGGACAGCCACTTTGCTTTCTTGCATTTCCTTTTCATTGGGATGGTTTTCGTTGCTGCCTCCTGTATAATGTTACGAGCCTCCATCCACAGTTCTTCAGGCACTCTGTCCACCAAATCTAAATCCTTAAACCTGTTCCTCACTTCCACTGTGTATTCTTAAGGGATTTGACTTAGATTGTATCTTACCAGCCCAGTGGTTTTTCCTACTTTCTTCAGTTTAAGCTTGAATTTTGCTATAAGAAGCTGATGATCTGAGCCACAGTCAGCTCCAGGTCTTGTTTTTGCTAACTGTATAGAGCTTCTCCATCTTTGGCTGCAGAGAATATAATCAATGTGATTTCAATGCTGCCCATCTGGTGATGTCCATGTGTAGAGTCGTCTCTTGTGTTGTTGGAAAAGAGTGTTGGTGATGACCAGCTTGTTCTCTTGGCAGAACTGTATTAGCCTTTGCCCTGCTTCGTTTTGAACTCCAAGGCCAAACTTGCCAGTTGTTCCTTTTATCTCTTGACTCCCTACTTTAGCATTCCAATCCCCTATAATGAGAAGAACATCCTTCTTTGGTGTCACTTCTATAAGGTGTTGTAAGTCTTCATAGAATTGGTCAATTTCAGTTTCTTCAGCATCAGTGGTTGGTGCATAAACTTGGATTACTGTGATGTTAAAAGGTCTGCCTTGGATTCGTATCGAGATCATTCTATCATTTTTGAGATTGCATCCCAGTACAGCTTTCACCACTCTTTTGTTGACTATGAGGGCCACTCCATTTCTTTTATGGGTTTCTTGCCCACAGTAGTAGATATGATGGTCATCCGAACTGAATTTGCCCATTCCCTTCCATTTTAGTTCACTGATGCCCAGGATGTCAATATTCTTGCCATCTCATTTTTGACCACATCCAAGTTCATGGTTCTTACATTCCAGGTTCCTATGCAATATTTTTCTTTACAGCATTGGACTTTCCTTTCGCTTCCAGGCATATCCGCAACTCAGCGTCCTTTCTGCTTTGGCCCAGCTGCTTCATCAGCTCTGAATCTACTTGTTCTTGTCCTCCGCTCTTCCTCAGTAGCATGTTGGACACCTTCCGACCTGAGGGGCTCATCTTCCAGCGTCATAACTTTTATATGCCTGTTGTCTTTGTCCATGGAGTTTTCTTGGCAGGGATACTGGAGTGGCTTGCCGGTTCCTGCTCCAGGTGGATCACGTTTGGTCAAAACTCTCCACTATGACCTGTCTATCTTGGGTGGCCCTGCATGGCATAGTTCATAGCTTCTCTGAGTTATTTAAGCCCCTTCGCCATGGCAAGGCAGTGATCCATGAAGGAGTTTTAATTAATTAAAATTAATTAATTTAATTAATTAAAATTGATTAATTAACATAATTAATTAATTAGCTTTAATTACGGCCTTACAATGCCTTCCCATGAAGTTTTTAGTTCTGCAGCTGTGAGAATGTGAAACCAAGACTGAATTATTGCCTCTATTAATTGGGCTTTATTGCTGGGTTGCCTTTGATTAACAAGTTTCTTTAGTCGGCCCCATAGATTTCCGATTGGGTTAAAATCTGAGCTATTCCCAGGACATTCTGGCAGTAGAATAGAATTATCTTGAAAGCACCGCTTGCACACAGCAGCAACATGACATGGAGCTGAATCTTGTTGAAATAGAAAAATAAATAAATAAATAAATAAATTATATATATATATATATATATATATATATATATATATATATATATATATATATGCTTCAGTATCAGGGAAAATATCACCCGTGGAACGCTTCAGTTTGGGCTAAGGTATTTCCCTTATGTATTTGGGGGCATTTCCATTTCCATTAATGACGCAAATTCTGCCTTTTGCTGCCATACAACCCCAGATCATCACACTATCTGGGTGTTTCACGGTCGGTGTAATGCAAATAGGATGTAAATGTTCTCTGATTCTTCTCCTCGCGTATTTCATGCCATCACTACCAAGCAAGGAGATTTGGGTCTCATCCCTCCAAATAACACTGTCCCATTCTTCCACTGTCCACTTAACAAGGGTTTAGTCTTTCAAGCTTTGCTTGAGAGATAACAATGGCTTTTTCCTTAGAATTCTAACATTTCGACCAGTCCTTGCACTCAACTTCACATTACATTGCACCATGTCATCTTGTATACACCCAGATGATATTCTTCTGTCATGTAGGGACAGTCTCTCCATTCTTCGATCGTCACTTGCCTTTGTGCACCTTTTCCTGCCTTAACCAGTCTGATTTTTTAGTGACTGAGTCTCCATATACGTCTTCAAAAATATAGAAAGGCCAGCTTTGGTTATGTTTTCCACAATCTTTCTTCTAATTTCTTCATAACTGTAGCCCTGTTCACTTAATAGTACTATTTTACATCGCTTTCTGGGTGACCCGTCAACTCTTTGTGCTATTTCTTTAATTTTATTATGTTGTTCAACCTGACTAAATGAAAGAAGACAGAAAACCAACCAACTTGTTAGCAATCACGTAACACACTGACAAAAGTCAACCTAAGCAAGTTGTGCTTCCTTTTTCTGGTTTTTTCGCTATAATGTTTGATGGAATACGGGTAGTTAAACAAACTTTGTTGAATTGCATTCTTGATTAAATTAAATTATCTTTCCATTGATATATAATTTTATAATATTACTCCAAAAGAAGCAGAGTTTTGAGCCATCAAGCCTCTGAAATTTTTCTCCAAAGGCTTCTGCAATTTTGACCACTACTCTATATCAAACAAAGCAACATTCAACAACACATCAGAATATCATAATAAACTCCCTCCAGTTCTTCTCTGAGGCTCTAACCCTTTTTGTCTGCATTGCAGATTGTGATGAATCGGAAATCGAGAACAAAGGTGACCACGATAAAATCCCCAGAGAGGAGAAGCCACGTGAAAATTTAGAGTGTGGAGAAAGCTGCAGTCAGAGCTCCCGTTCCACTTCCCATCAACAAAATCTCATTGGAAAGAAACCATATCAGTGTGTGGAATGTGGAAAGAGCTTCAGGAAGAGCTGCGATCTCACTTGCCATCAAAGAATTCATACAGGAGAGAAACCCTATCAGTGTGTGGAATGTGGAAAGAGCTTCAGTAACAGCCGCAGTCTCACTTCACATCAAAGAATTCATACAGGGGTGAAACCATATCAGTGTGTGGAATGTGGAAAGAGCTTCAGTGACAGCCACAGTCTCACCTCCCATCAGAGAATTCATACAGGGGAGAAACCCTATCAGTGTGTGGAATGTGGAAAATGGTTCAGTCAGAGCTCCCATCTCACTGCCCATCAAAGAATTCATACAGGGGAGAAACCCTATCTGTGTGTGGAATGTGGAAAGAGCTTCAGGAAGAGCTGTGATCTCACTTGCCATCAAAGAATTCATACAGGGGAGAAACCCTATCAGTGTGTGGAATGTGGAAAGAGCTTCATGAAGAGCTCCCATCTCACTTCCCATCAAAAAATTCATACAGGTGAGAAACCTTATCAGTGTGTAGAATGTGGAAAGAGCTTCAGTCACAGCTCCGGTCTCACTTCCCATAAGCGAATTCATACACGGGAGAAACCCTTTCAGTGTGTAGAATGTGGAAAGAGCTTCAGTCACAGCTTCAGTCTCACTTCCCATCAAAGAATTCATACAGGGGAGAAACCCTATCAGTGTGTGGAATGTGGAAAGAGCTTCAGGAAGAAGTACATTCTCACTTCCCATCAAAGAATTCATACAGGGGAGAAGCCCTATCAGTGCATGGAATGTGGAAAGAGCTTTAGTCACAGCAATAGTCTCACTTCTCATCAAAGAATTCATACAGGGGAGAAACCCTATCAGTGCATGGAATGTGGAAAGAGCTTTAGTCAGAGCTCCTCTCTCACTTCTCATCACATAATTCATACAGGGGAGAAACCCTATCAGTGTGTGGAATGTGGAAAGAGCTTCAGTCATAGCTCCAGTCTCACTTCCCATCAAAGAATTCATAGAAAGGTCGGGAAAACCATTATACAGCTTTAGGAGCTAAGAAATCCGCACCTTTATTACCTTGCGTTTGGCTGATTGACATCTAATGCCATTTGAACATGTGGTGTTTTGTGTTTTTATGTTGTAACCATCCTGAGACCTGTGGGTGTAGGAATATGTGCCAATATTTAAATACCTAGGCGTCTCCCCCCCATAAAATATTTAATTTGGCCTGTGGCGTTTGCCCTCCTAGGTGTATGGCATCATACTAGGTCATAAGGAAAGGGTTAACTAAGTGTAAAATGATTAACCAATAGGAACCCAAGGGGAGGAGTTAGAGTTGTTAAGAAGTGAGTCTGGAGTTAGAGAAGGGAGAGGGAGGATAAGTCTGTGGGTTGGGCTAGTTTGATGCGAGAGAGTGAGAGAATCTGTTAAGAGGAGTCAGTTAAACAGCTGGGATAATCAGTTAGAAGGTATTAGGAAGGTATAGGCCGGTAATGAAACTAAGGTTAAGAAACTGACAAGAAAAATTATCTCAAACCATAAACTTGTTAATGCTTATAAAATAAACTTGTTTATTTGGTTTAATGTTAACAACTGTCTAGATGCAGTGTGTACCTGAGAGAAACGGGTTGGTGGCAGCGGGGAAGCTATCCAGTGGTGGCACAGGGATCAATAGACCGTCAAACGTCTGGGGACCCTGTGTGAACGCCACAAAAGTGTTGGCAGCGGTGGAATAACATCAATACGCCTGTGAGATCCATTCAATACCCTGTGGTGGGATATTTAGATTGTTGCGCCTAGTCACCAAAAATGTGACAGCAGCAGTGGGATCCAAATCAATATGTTTGAGGCGGGATCAGATAGATACGCCTGTGTTGGGGAAAACAATACACTTGGAGGGGGAAGGGTAAATCTGTGAAGTGATTACCTAGCCTGAGTGTGTAGTTGTAAAATACCCAAGGTAAGCCACAAAGCCAAAATAACAAGGAAAAAGAGAGCTCAAAATCTGTTCTGGCAGAGGGTTTAGGCTTGTGGTCAGAGGAAGTAAGCTTGAAGGGTTAGAGAGAAAACCCATAGCAGAACTTTGGGACCAGAGTCTTGAGAGAAGCGTAGCTAGAGGGAACGGTACTGAGAGGAAATTTCTCTTATTTTGTTAATTTACTGACAATTCTCACTCATACATTATGCTGCCCAAAAAGATAAGAAACCCTGTGAGGGAAACAACTTATGAAAGTTCTGAAGGAGAGGAGAATGGAAATCCTCAGAGGGGAGAGCAGTGTTTAGAAAATGTAACTAACATTCAACCTGAGGCAGGAGGTGCAAAATTCTCTGAAGACTTTGTAAAGTGGAAGTTAGAACAAGAATATAAATTGGAATTAGAAAAGATTAGATCTGTACAAGAAATAGAAAGAATTAAAGCCTAAAGTGAGAACTAAAGAATTAGGGCTTAGCAGGAGAGCGAAAGAATGAGAGCTGAGCAGGAGAGGGAAAGTGAGAGTGAAAGAATGTAATTTCAGCTGGAGATGAGGAAACTGGAATTAGCAGCCATGGAAAATCAAAATAATAGTAATAACACCAGTAGTCAAACTCAAGTGAAGGTAGATTTAAAGCGTTTTCCTGTGTTTAAGGAAAAAGATAGCCCTGAGGCTTTTATTATATCATTTGAAAGAGTTTGTCAAAATTTTCAAGTGAAAGATGAAGATAAGATGAAGATACTTAGAGCCAAAATAAGTGGTGCATTAGCTGAAATCTATGCCCAAATGACTGAGGACCAATCCAAAAATGTTGATATGTTTAAGCAACTAATATATACCAGGTTTGGGATTACCCTAGAACAACTGAGAAAGAAATTTAGAAGTGTGACTAAAGTGAGGGAGGAGACATACGCTCAGTTTGGGGCTAAAATCTCAAACTACCTCACAAAATGGTTAGAACAGGAGAGGGCAGACTCCGTTCCAAAAATCAGAGAAGTGTTTCCTCTGGAACAATTTTATAAAATGATAAACGGCCAATTAAAATATCTTATAAAGGAAAGACACCCTCGATCACTTCAAGAAGCCGCTAACTTAGCTGACCGAATAAATGAAATAAGGGACCATAGGTTTGATGAACCAAGTTTTGGCGGGAAAGAAGAAGAAGAAGAAGAGTTTGGATTTGATATCCCGCCTTTCACTCCCTTTAAGGAGTCTCAAAGCGGCTAACATTCTCCTTTCCCTTCCTCCCCCACAACAAACACTCTGTGAGGTGAGTGGGGCTGAGAGACTTCAAAGAAGTGTGACTGGCCCAAGGTCCCCCAGCAGCTGCATGTGGAGGAGCAGAGACGCGAACCCGGTTCCCCAGATTACGAGTCCACTGCTCTTAACCACTACACCACACTGGTGTGGGGGACTACCAGAAATAGATTCCAACAGGCAAAGGGAAACCCATCTTCAGAGACAGACAAGGGAAATAGGCCATTGTCAAAAGGGCAAAATGACAAGGCCCAAGCAAAGACCAGTCTCACTGAGGAGAAAGGGTGGAAAACAAATTATACAAATCCCAAAGAACCGAAGTGCTGGGGATGTGGAAAACTTGGCCACAAAAAGTTTAATTGTAGAGCTGGAGGGGAAATGTTAGCCCTCCAAAAGAAACATATTGTATCAAAGCAGCTGAGGAGAGCCAAGCTAATCAGGATAGGCCGAAGCCTGCTGAAGTGGTGGAGGCTAAAGTGGCACATTGCTATGCCATTAAACAAGACAACCTTTTTTTGAAAAACGCTGGGGAAATTATTTGGATTGAAGGGAGGAGATTTCTAGGGTTAAAAGATACAGGCTCGCAAATCACTATTGTCCACCCAGAGATAATCTGTCCCACCAAAATAATTCCAGGGAAAGTTATGCGATTAAAAGGAATTTCAAAGCCGCCTGAGGTATTACTTGTTGCAGAGATCCATGTTAAGTTCCAAGATTGGTCAGGACAGTGGCAGGTTGCCATTTCTGAGGAGATTCCCACTGCTGTGCTGATCGGATGGGATCTCTTAGAGCATGAACAGAGTTCTTTTGTAGTTACTCACTCCAAGGGGGGGTCAACAGTCACCTGATGCTGAGGGGAATGCTACTGTTGCCAAAGGAGACCTGAGCTGAGGAACAGATCTCTGAGGGGAGAAATGAAGCCCTGCTGGTTCCTTTTACAAAAAACCAAAAACCTAGTTTGGCCCAAGAACAGAAAGAGGATGCTGATTTAATTAATTGTTTTGAGGCAGCCCAAACAAAGCAGAAAACCTGGTATGATAAGGAAATTTTCAGTAATACTCCAGGTAGAGCTAAGGGAGTTGTACATCATATCGACACCGGGGATGCCGAGCCCATTGCTGTAACCCCCTATAGGATAACTAAGGGAGTTGTACATCATATTGACACCGGGGATGCCGAGCCCATTGCTGTAACCCCCTATAGGATAACTAAGGGAGTTGTACATCATATCGACACCGGGGATGCCGAGCCCATTGCTGTAACCCCCTATAGGATAACAGGAGAATATGTGGGGAAAGTTAGCAATGAGGTAAGGGAGATCTTGAAGGCAGGGATCATAACCCCTTTGGAAAGCCCCTGGGTAGCATCCAAAGTGTTGTTAGACAAACCTGAGGGATCTATCCGATTTTGCCTGGATTATAGGAAGCTGAACCATGTCACTAAAGCAGATGCATATCCAATGCCACATTTAGATAACCTGATCGAAGCTATAGGCCTGTGTCATTACATCACCTGCTTAGACTTAACAAAGGGATACTATCAAGTAAAAATGGACCCTAGGAACCAGGAGAAAACTGTGTTTAGAAGTCGCTTAGGGCTGTTTGAGTTTAAAGAATGCGCCAGCCACTTTTCAGCGACTGGTGGACAAAATCCTGAACGGATTACGAGGGTTCACAGTTGCTTATTTAGACGATATTGCTGTGTACAGTCCAACTTGGGATAAACACAAAGAGCACTTAGGGATAGTGCTACAGCGAATTAAAGAGGCGTGCTTCACCATCAAAGCTAGTAAATGCCAGATAGGGGGCTTGATTATTCAATACCTGGGACACATGTTGGGAGGAGGAGTGATGAAACCTTTAGAGACAAAGGTAGAAGCCATTTCAAAATGGCCTACCCCTAGCTGCAAAAAGAAAGTCAGAGCTTTTG